>NC_139513.1:54937829-55537829 GCF_947247035.1 Vipera ursinii
TAATGAAGTATTTTATTGTCCTAGGATTTTATGACTCATCAATAGAAGCAGATCAGATTTCATTTCACCTGAAAAAATGGTTTGTTTTCACATATGTCCCAAAATTACCAAGTTAATCAGGTGAAAGTCTCTTTTTAGATGGATGATACAGAGGTTGTGATGATCTGATGTTCTTGTCAATTGTACTGTACTAAAAAGAGTACAGAGAAGAGCAACAAAGATGATCCGGGGACTGGAGGCTAAAACATAAAAGGAACAGTTGCTGGAATTGGGTATGTCTAGTTTAATTAAGAGAAGGACAAGGGGTGACATGATAGCAGTGTTCCAATATCTCAGGGGGCTGCCCCAAAGAAGAGGGAGCCAAGCTATTCTCCAAAGCACCTGAAAGCAGGACAAGAAGCAACGGATGGAAACTAGTCAAGGAGAGAAGCAACCTAGAACTAAGCAGAAACTTCCTGACAGTTAGAACAATTAACCAGTGGAACAACCTGCCTCCAGAAGTGGTGAATGCTCCAACACTGGAGGTTTTTAAGAAGAGACTGGACAGCCATTTGTCTGAAATGGTATAGGGTTTCCTGTCTGAGCAGGGCATTGGACTAGATGACCTCCAAGGTCCCTTCCTATTATTATTATTATTATTATTATTATTATTATTATTATTATTATTATTATTATTCCATTAGCCTAGCTAGACCAATGCACCTGTCTGCCTGCCACAAATTCCCTAAAAGTTCAAGTGGAGATATTTTCAAACATTTTACTTATGATGCTTTTAAATTAATGTGCAGGAACTGAACCCAGAATATTTTCCCTGGATCAATTAATATTAGACAAGATGAATTAAAAGACAAACTTGTTTGTGATCTAGATATTCACATAATTGGCAAGAATTTTGAGTTATTTTGAGTTCTAAACCTTTTCTGGCTTTAGAAAATTTCTAAACATTTTAAGAAACATCATCACAGTTAATCCTGCAATTGCTTTGTTTTTTTTGATAAATATACAATAATTATAAACATTAAAAGTAAAAATATAAGAACAAAAACATCTATCATATATCATCTAGTCTGTTCTTAAAAACTTATCAAAATAGATTTAAAAGGAATATAAAGTATTCTAAGATGGCACATCAAATTTAAATCCAAAGTCATCTTCCCATATTTTTAAAAGATTTTCAAAGAAAGATCAGTGTATTTTATGGAAGAGTTTTCTACTACATTGAAAATGTTCCTTTAATTTTAAACAATTTGGCTATAAACCATTTTTCAAACATCATTAATCTTCCTGATTGATAAAATATCATGCGTTTAAGATGATATCTTTGCGCTTGTTTCATTTGAAATGAAGTTGTGATCTGTGAATAGTTCTTCTGCAGAATCTATTAAATAATCCCACGAAAATGTGCATTTAGTTTTAGGAGATATAGATAGGTGCTAAATTTCTGCATGCTCTATGGTATTACTTTAACAGAGAGATTGCCTAATGAAATCTCAGCTTCTGCCCATTTAACATCTTTTGAATTCCAAATAATGTGATTTAATTATCTTAACTGAAAAATATCAAAATAATGTTTTACCAGTGTTTGACATAACTGATTTTCTATCTTTCTTTTGCTTATATTGCACTGTTTGCCTTCTCTTAGGTTTTTGTAATTGAGTATATACACAAAAAGAATCCTTTGCTTTGTACAAAACCACATAATAGATAAGGGAACTGGAAGCATTTGAAACAGGAATGAAATTTTAGAAAAAATAATTTCAATTGCAGATAATCTGCCAAGCAATAATAAAGAAATGACATAAATTCTATCATGAGCTTTCACAAGAAAGGATCATTACTGATTTTCATTCATGCCAATTCTTTGTAATAATTGCTTTTAAACGTCTAAATCCACGTGGACTTATATGAAGTCCAGTAGATTCCTGAATGGCTCTTTCTGACTTTTTACCAATGTTGATTAACATAGCAGACAGTTCATCAAAATTGGCTTCGCCTCCAGCTACTGGATAAAATTTATTCAATTAAAAGTGTAACTGAATTATTGTTCTCTTACTGTATGTATCTTCAGGGATTTATTACCTGATACAAAGATCTTGAATATTTTTTTCCTCCTCAAATTCTATGTTAAGATGCCTATAAACAAAATAGCGAAAGTGGGCGTCCTTTTTTAATGCCCCTATTTATTTGAAAGGATTATGAATCTGCTGTATTGAATTCACTATTCATTACTACCTGTGCAAGTGAAATATCATCAACTGACTATTGCCCAGTGTTACATCTCAGTTTAAAATTCTGAATTCCTGGTTACTGAATAATATCAGGGGGAATTGACAATTAGCTATGCTAGTTAAGATGAGTGGGGCAAAGGAGGAGAGTAAGATAAGTCTTGAAACAGCAGAGAAAATATCGAAGGAAAACAATTACAAGATGCTTGGAAACTCCTGTCCTTACTTCCAATCAGGCTACTTAAATACTTTCATGGGTTATTTTGGAAAGATCTCCATGCCTGATGTTTACAAATTTGGAGGTTTCTGGGAGATCAGAGGCTATAAATAGGAACAAGACAGAATATACGGCTGTCACAAAATAAGAAAATTTTCTTCTGAAAAAACTTTTCCATTGGTAGTGATTTTCAGATCCTTCACCTCCACATAATTGGCTAAAAATCACCTGCTTACAGTTTTATTATACGGTGTGGTTCAATAAAAGGCCGTTTGATTTCAATAACCCCATGTATTTTAGCTTTTTTTAGAGAACATTATCACAAAGAAAGAAAGAAAGAAAGAAAGAAAGAAAGAAAGAAAGAAAGAAAGAAAGAAAGAAAGAAAGAAGGAAGGAAGGAAGGAAGGAAGGAGGGAGGGAAGGAAGGAAAAGAAAGAAAGAAGAAAGAAAGAAAGAAAGAAAGAAAGAAAGAAAGAAAGAAAGAAAGAAAGAAAGAAAGAAAGACTATTTCTATCTTTTATGGTTTGTGGGGGGGGGCATGGTTTAGGAATGACTTTTGCTCCAAGATTTTGATATAGCATAGCCGTGATAAATAAATCCGTCCTTTTTTAGCTGCCTTGTATGAGTCTCCATGCAGCGAACACATGGAAGGACCTAAGCTACTGGCTTCTGCTTCCTCTCACCAGTCAGCTTTCTATGACTAAAGAGGCTATCCTATCAAGTATTTACATGTGTTCCTTTCTGTCATGTACAGTGAAGGAACTGAGTTTTATGTACTTGATAACAGTAGAATTTGCACAGCACTTTTTAATATTCAGAGTACTTCACAGATATGATCGCAATAGTTCTGGGACTTCTTACATCAGGGCTTTTCAACCTTTTCACCCATTGTACCACTTTTAGGATATGACAACATCCATGTACCACCAGTCAAGGTGTCAAAAACGTGATGACAAAAAAAAGGAAAAAAGTGATGAAGTACAGGTAGTCCTTGACTTACAACAGTTATCTTAGTGACTGTTCGAAGTTACAGTGGCACTGAAAAAAGTGTCCCCCAAGCCACAGCCGAGCAAGAAACCTGCCTGCCCACCTGGCGGTGCTCTTCCTCCTGTCCGAGGTTTTCATTGTTGTGAGTATTTCTGTTGAGGATTGGCAGCAGGGCTGAGGTGGGGGGTGTTTGGTTTTTATTCCCCTCGTCTGCTGGGAAGATGCAGCAGGTTTTGGTCACTTCACATGACCCTGGGACACTGTGACCATCATAAATATGAATCAGTTGCCAAGCATCTGAATGTAAATCACAAGACCCTGGAGATGCTGCAACATTCCAGCTGATCGGCGCTTCTTCTGGGCTCAGCAGAAGTGCCAGGATCAGTGCTGAGCTCCAGCTGGAGCCTGGTGCTGATCCTGGTGCTTCCGCGGAGCCCTGACAGCCCCAAAGAAGCGCTGATCCTGGTGCTTCCGCTGAGCCCTGACAGCCCTGCAGCTCCAGCCATCTCTCGCTCAGGCTTGTGCAGTGCTGCCACCGTTTCAGCTTATTCCCCTCCCCCGCTACAACTTTTCTAGGATGGTCGCATACCACCTGCCAGGTGCCAATGTACCACAGGTGGTACCCGTACCACTGGCTGAAAAGCCCTGCCTTACATAATATAGCATTATTATTTTCATACTGATCTGAAGCTGAAGCTGGAACTGAACTGGTGGTGTCTGAAAGTCCCTGCCTGAACTGAATTAAAATCCTGTATTCACTTTTGAACTATATTACGCTTTTGATTATTACACCAAATCTGCAATAAAAGTATTTATTAAAAATCTCTCCCCATTCTGTGATTTCATCAGTCCAATGCTTTGTCCTGGGTGAAATTGTACTGATTACAAACATGTAATATGTAAACACGTCTATAATATGCCATATACCTCCAGCACCTATAGAACAATGAAAAGCTTCCTTCAAATTATTATTTTTAGAGATTACTATTCAAAATGTATTGAATCAAAGAATTATTATCAAGGTCCTTGGCAAGATATGTTTCATTTAATTTCATAAGAACTGTATGAAAGCTATCAAAAATGGACTTGAGTGGATGTTTGTGTTTCTATGTGTGTATGTGCATGCACATGTATGTGCACACTGTTTGACCCCTCCCCTCTTTCTCTTTTCTCTTTGATAAGAGCAAAAACAAAAGACAATCGGGGAGGGGTCAAACTGTAATCTTGTTTTAGCTAGTCTGTTTGGAATTACTCTCTCTTCCCCCACTCTCGCTTACATTGTCAAGTCCATTTTTGATAGCTTTCATGTAGGCAAAGATTACTCTGGAATAGAACTTGGGAACATTTAACAAAGCATTTGTTCACTGGAACAATGAAACACTTGTTTAAATGTAAGCTAAAGAACAATCTCCCTGCTAGTGCCAACAGGGCTACTGGAGAAGAAGAAAACAAGTGTGTGCCTCAGATATTTTTCTATACCTATACAAAGATTTTATGGGTGTGCATGCTTTTCTCTCTCTCTCTCTTTCTCTCTCTCTCTCTCTCTCTGTGTATGTGTGTAGAATTTTCTGCTGAACTCCTCTGAGGTAGGCCCACCCTTGACCCATTCTTCTCAGCTGCACTCTGTGGAAAACTCCCTCACCTTTGCACGCTGGAGAAAGATGTTACAAAACTCTGACTGTGACAGAGAGCAGATGCCTTATTGGGAAGCCCTCTGGTCAGAGGAGGGCTAATAGTCACATTCCTGACTGCAGGAGCAAAAGATTTACACTTGGTTCTTGCTTGCCTCACCCCTGCGCCAGGCTGAGGGCTCCCTGCCTAACCAGCCCCCTTGGCTTTAATTGTTGTGTTAATGGCCCTTTTATTTGAAGCAGATCCCCTGGCTTACAGAGGGGAATGTCATTATGTTGTATTTTAGATGTATTTACATTCTACTTGCCACAGGGATAACATACTAATTATTTTCTATAGCTGACAGCACTAGTGTCTGCTGGTATTATAGACCCCCTTAGACCTGATTACATGGTCTGTTTTTCTTCAAATCACCCACAAATGACACTGTGGAGCAGGTTTATTATCAACTGGCGTACCTTTGCTTAACACTACTGGCTCCTGAAACAAATGTACTGCAAAGATAATAAATGTGGCCGGCTTGCGTCTTTGTCTTCTGGAAGGCAAATGGGCTTAGAAAGGTTAAGCCAACAGTTAACCTCCTCTTCTTCTTAAACCTTTAGCATATACCTCTAAAGTGGTGGAAATGCAAATGCAGTCCAAGCCCTCTATGCTGTTCCACCCTCCGTACATAAACTGCATCCTGCTACAATGCACACACAGGCCAGTGAACCAGAGAAGGACTTCTCCTTGCCGTAAATAATGGAAGGAGTAAAGCAGAAAGGGAAGGAGCACAGGCAGGGTGATGTCAGAACATGTTAGATCACAGATTAGGGGAAGGAACTGTCAATAGTCAGAAGAACTACTAGGAAAAGGAGAAAGAGTTACAACTCAGAAGAATGGTTTCATTTTTCTTTGGTGCTGGAGAGAGGGGGTTAACCATGATAATGGATGGAGGCAATAAATTCTAAGGCATTTCAGATGTCAAGGTGACAGTAGATGATGTCTATGTGATGAGTTCTTTAATCAGGGGCGATGTGGAAGTTGGGTGCAATAAACACAGAAACAGAGAGAAGAAACTGGGCAAGTTTCTACATTGCCTGGATGACGGCCAATAGAAAATTCACTTGGTAGCTTAAGGACTAAGGGATTAAGGACTACCATTAGAAAAGCATATAAGGACTAAGAAGTAAGGCTATGAGGCTTAACTAACTAAGGCTGTGAGGATCCAAATTGTTGGGGACAATATGCTGACTCTGTAAACCGCTTAGAGAGAGGACTGTAAGGCAGTGTGAAGTGGTTTATAAGTGGAAGAAGTGCTGTTGCTATTTACAAAGCACACAATGTGAATACCTTGTTTGATTAAGGCATTGCTGATAGCTTCTGGTTGGAGCTTCTATTTTCTTTGAACAGGGTCTTCCCTCTTTAGTGACTGGCAAACATTTTTGGAATGTCGAGAACCCGTTATGGGCACTTGCACAAAATGGCTTTTTGAATATGTATAGCCAATTGCAAAAGACCTATTTACTAGAAAGCAAACTGAAGAGATCGACTGACTCCCTGGGCCTGTCACTATTTTTGCTTCCACCTTAAGTTACCTCATGGATTTTCCCCAAGCCAGCAGATAGGCATATCTATAAAAAGGTAAAGGTTCCCCCGCACATGCGTGCTAGTCGTTTCCAACTCTAGGGGCCGGTGCTCATCTCCGTTTCAAAGCCAAAGAGCCAGCGCTTGTCTGAGGACATCTCCGTGGTCATGTGGCCAGCATGACTAGACGCCAAAGGCGCACGGAACGCTGTTACCTTCCCACCGTAGTGGTCCCTATTTTTCTACTTGCATTTTTACGTGCTTTCGAACTGCTAGGTTGGCAGAAGCTGGGACGAGTAACAGGCACTCACTCTGCTATGAGGCACTCGAGATTCGACCCTCCAAACTGCCGACCTTCTGATCGACAAGCTCAGCGTCCTAACCCACTGAGCCACCGCATCCCAGGCATATCTATAAGTACCTCTAATATTTCATAGGGACGTGGTGGCTCAGTGGGTTAGGAAGCTGAGCTTGTTGATCAGATGGTTGGCAGTTTGGCAGGTCAAATCCCGAGTGCTGCGTAACAGGGTGAGCACCTGTTACTCGTCCCAGTTTTTGTCAACCTAACAGTTCGAAAGCACATAAAAATGCAAGTAGAGGTCGCCGGATGGCAAGGCGTCGCCAGAGGCAGCCATTCTTCGGCTGTCAGCCTCGCGGCTCCGTAGAGCCGCCAAAAACAGCGCCAATCAGCTGTTTCGGCGGCTCGGAAGCCCCCTCCTCAGGAGAAGAGGAGGGTGTGAGCGCCCAGGTAGGGGTAGAGCTCTCCGGGGCCGCCAGAACTTAAAGTTTTGGCAGCTGAAGGATTGAGCCCTCCCGAAGCCTGGGCATGCTCTGGACTGCGAGGCGCCTCTGCTCCGGGTTTTTTGGAGCAGAACAGGGTGTTCGCAACCATCCCTGCTAGCAAGGAAGAACTTTTGAGAACGAGGACGCAGGCAGAGCGATGCAGGAGATTTTGGTGAAGATGGTGTTTTGATCTTTAACTCAATGGACTTTGCTGAGCTCGTAAGTGGAAGTGCGTAGCTAACAATAGTGGGTGAAAATGGTGGCTATATATCCTAAAGTTCCTGCTCTGGTGCAGCAGTCTTCGTTGAAAACTTTATTGTCCCCTGTACCTGTATCTGCATCAGCCTTTACAGTAAAAGATTTGCAGAATGTGCTGCAAGAGACTATGGAAACGCAAATGCAACAATTTGCTGAAATAATGGACAAAAAGTTGGAGGAGAAGTTAACAGAAAAACTAGCTAAGGTTATGGATGAAAAGATTACAGAGAAATTAACAGAACTGAGAGCAGACATTTTATCTGCATTGCAAGGCATGGCTATATGTATTGAGAATTTGGATGAAAGAGTGGAAGATCTCAGTCAAAATGATATTAGACTGGAAGCAAAAATGACAGAAACTGAAAAGGTGGTAGAGAAAATTGATTATGATCTGATCTCGACACAGTATTATCAGATGGAGTTTGCTTTAATGATTAGAGGCTTAAAAGAAAATCCTAAGGAAAATTTGAAGAAAATGGTTTCAGAGGCTTTGGAAGGGGTGCTGAGACGACCAGCAGATGAAATAATGGAAGATATAGATAAAATTTTTCGTGTTAATTCTTGGATTGCAAGACAAAGGAAATTACCCAGAGATGTGGTGGTTTATTTTACAAAGAGAATGATTAGAAATGAAGTTATCCAGGCCTCCTACAATATTGATTTTGTAATTGCTGAGCAAAAAGTTCTGATTTTAAAAGAGATCCCTTCAAGAATTTTAAGAAAAAGGAAGGAATTTGCTTTTTTGACACAAGAATTGAGACGACATGATATCAAGTTTAGATGGCAGATACCAGTGGGTATGGTGGTGACCTATGAAGGTACGAGGCATTGTTTTACTACGGTGATTCAGGCACGCGATTTCTACAGTAATGTTTTAAAAGTAGCCCCCATACCATTTTTGGAATCTACAAAGAAGAAAGGTGAGAGAGAGTCTCAAAGATACAGAGAGAATCTACAAGATGCTGAAGGAATAATACAGACAGATGAGAAAGTTACAGGAGTGGATCAAATTTCAGTATCACTGGAGGAGACCAGAAATTGGAAGAGGCGTGCTGCTTCTAGACGAATGAACCAAGCCTGAAGATTTAGTTGCATAACTGCAGGAGATAATAATGTAATAAGGATTATGGGAATTGAAATTGTTAGAAGGGCTAAATATTTGGGGATATACTTTTCACCCTTATAAAATAACTATGTAATATTTTATGTTCTTTTAGTTTTAAGATGATTATGAAAATTTAATTGGGAAGATTTGTAGTAGTGCTTACTGATATTTTGTAGGTTATGATTTGCTATTTGGTTGGTACGTATATTTACGGTGTGATAAGAAGGTGGATATTGTGTTCCAGGTATATACTTTGTGATATGCTCTGGTGCAACTTTGGGAAAAATTATAGATGAAAGTTAACGTGTAATATTTTTATGGGTAATAATGAAACATGTAATAGAAAATATAAGAATGATGTGATCATATAAAAAATTTTAAGTTTGGAAAGTAATGTATGGTATTTTAAGTTGTATAATATATTAGGAGAAGGAAAGGTTGTATAAACTTGGTTTTAGTATGGAAATTTAAAGCCTAGTTGGAAAGAAGAATAGTTTTTAATAATTGATATAAAATTGTTTTATCTGTGATTGTTTTTATTGGGTATTATTGATATTATTGTGGTGGATATTAAATGGATGTTGAATTTAACTATGGTAGTAAGATTTCTAGTAAAAAGTTAAAATTATCGACTACAGAAGAATGGACTGTAAAGGTTTGTTTTTTTTCTCGAGGATATGGTAAAGATCTTAGTGCACCTGAAAGACTATTTGCAACAGAGAGATACTACGGAGCAAATATGGGACTAAAAAGTATTATTTTGCATTTGAATAATTATTGATATGATATATATACGTTTGGAGTTTATCTATATGAGTTAAAGTGCGATAGTTTAAATAGTTTAGGATTGTTTGTGTAAGTTAGATTATGATTGTTTGTATTTTTATACCCTGTACTCAGCTCTGGGAAGTCCGGGGGGGGGGAGGGGAAAGGGAGGGAGGGGTTGGGGAGGGTTGGGGAGTGGGAAGAGGGTGGGAGGGGAGGGGGTTGGGAGGGGTTTTGTTTTCCTAAAGATAAAATGTATTGTAAAACTTTTCAATAAAAAAAATGCAAGTAGAAAAATAGGGACCACTCCGGTGGGAAGGTAACAGCGTTCTGTGCACCTTTGGCGTCTAGTCATGCCAGCCACATGACCACGGAGACATCCTCGGACAAGCGCTGGCTCTTTGGCTTTGAAACGGAGATGAGCACCGGCCCCTAGAGTCGGAAACGACTAGCATGCATGTGCGGGGGAACCTTTACCTTTACCTAATATTTCATACAGGACTATAATATGCTTTTGAAGCACCTGTAGCCCCATCCATGGATATCTACCAACTATCCTGGGTCTGTCAATTACAGTCCTTCCAGGAAATGCTTAGGTTGCTCACCACTTCCTCTTTCAAAGAGTGAAGGAAGAGGGACATTTATAGGGTGTACATGTGTCAAAAATTCAAGAGGGGGAGTTATCACCACTGCATTATAGAAGCCCCACCATTTTTTTTAATCCTGACTTTTTTGACCACACCAGTGGAGATAATTGTGTTGAACAAAGTAAAATCTCTCCTTGACTTGATACCAACTAATATGGAAGATTTAACTGAAGTAACTGGCTGGAGATCTGGAAAGATCAGAGAAAATCTTGATATTCAGGGAAAATAAAGCTGAATTCAACTGAATGTGCCTCTTAAACTTCAAAAAAGTGGATCTTAATAAACTTAGAGCAATGATGTTTAAAATTCTATAGCATGAAAAGATAACAGGAAAAGGATATGAAGTTGGTCAAAGTTTGTGAAAAAGGAAATGCTAAAAGCAGAATTGCAAGCAATTGCAATTAGAAAGAAGGTATGGGCAGAAAAAGCAGCAGGGTGGTAAACAATAAGATTAGTAAAGCCCTAAACAAACCAAAAAAGATATAAATATGAACTAGAGAGGATAAAAAAGGAGAATCACTGTGAAATAATACAAAGAGACAGCCCAGAATTATAAAGATTGTGCCAGTAAAGCAGAAGCTCAGAATAAGCTGAGCTTGGCAAAAGATACTAAGAACAACAAAAAGGGCCTTTTCAGTTATATTCAAAATAAAAGGAAGAAAAATTAATATACTAATTAATTGATAAAGAAAGGGCAGAGGCATTCAACTCCTACTCTGTGCCAGCCTTCTCTATCCCAAAAGTCTTTACTGGGAACTGGGGAAAAATAAGAGGAAAGGGCAGGATTGCAGCCTGAGACTCATAAAAACTTGTTCAGGGAATACATATTTCCTATGAATAGGAATAAATCTCCAGGTCCAGATGAACTGCATTCTAGGTTACTTCTGATAGTCTGCTGAATGCTTGTTTAGCATCCTGAGAAATCCTGGAGAATAAGTCAAATGCCAGATGACTAGAGAAGGGTAAATATCTTTATCTTTTGAGAAAAGCGAAAAGAGGTTCCAGGGCACAATGGACTCATCTTTCTGACACTGATCCCTGGCAAGATTTTGAAGCAAAAGATAATGACTAATCTAGAAGTATCATAAAAGTATCATAAATAAAATCTTAGCTCAATCTTATCTTATCGATTAGTTTGCATGTTTAGTAGAACAGAGGAATATTGTAGATGTACCTTTTGCACAAAGTACTTGACAAATCCACTCTTATCCAGTTTGTTCCCATGTAGCCCAATCAGATGTCAAAAGAAGTTCATAGAAGTCAAATTTAAATCTAAGGGCAGCTTCCAATTATATTCTGAAGACACTGGCATGAATAAAGTCATTACTTTAATACTAGAGGCAATCTATTTATGGAAAATGTTCTGGAGAGATTATTGCCACAATGCTTATTTATATTCTGTTTTAAAAGAACAGTGGAAGGATTACTGCTAAGAAATAAAGGCAATGACATAAGTAAAGCGGAATTATGAAGTACAAATATTAGAAAAAGAAGTATATTAATGTTGCATCATTAATTCACAAAATGCAAAAGGTCCTTTTTAGGAAAAGACACAGCTGAAAGATCACAACCTGAGCCTATCCATGATTACTCAGAAGTAAACTCTGCAGAGGTAACATCAGTTTGCTTCAATAAAATATTTGTATAAAAGAGAGAAAGACAAGGGGTTTTCTCCCTTTCTTGTGGGGACCATTTTTTTCCTTATCAAAGCCAAAAAAAAGAAGACTTCCAAAAACTAAAAAAAATAATCATATTGGTTAGTCAATAAGAGAATATATGCAGCTCAAGACTGAACTGTAGAGTCCTTGATGGTCTCTTAGTTTGTTGTTTGCTTGCAGAGGTTTATTACCCAACTAGGTAACATTATCACTTTGAGTGTGGGGGGTTGTTTCCACTAGGAAATGAAAGGGCTTTGGGTTCTGTAGTTCTCTGCGGGTGTATATAGCCCTTTCTCTCCCTCACAAATTGAAACCTCCAAATAGGCCACTAACTCTGAGCCTGTCTGCCATTCTAGGAAGCAGACCTCGGAAAAGAGTTGAGAGACGTTATTGGATGTTGCTACTATTAAAGAGACAAAGCCAATCAAAATCCTACGGTCTCAGAATGCCCTCTTAGGGATAATAAAAGTGATTCCCTACATTCCTTTTTATTGACCCTCCATAAATAGTACTTTTGAATTGAATAACAAAAGTACAATACTATTAAACATTCATAGTATAGAATAATGACCAAAGCCAAAAGTTCATATGAGGAATTGAATCTATAGATTAAAAGGATTTCCCAGAGGATGAGTAGGATGGATTTTCATGGTATATGGGAGAAAAAGAGAGAGAGAGATTTGCACTCTATTGTTTGGTAGGTCAAGATCTGGGACAGTGGTATGTAGCCCCTCAATTCTTCCTTCTTGGTGTCTGCAGCCAAAACATTTCCCATCATAACAAACACTTAAATATTATTTATTTTTAGGCAAATTGGCAATCTGTTCTGTGGTAATACAAGTCTTACTATTAGGAAATTGTCCTTGATGTCCAGTTGAAATCTGCTGTCTTATATTTTAAACCCATTGTTTCTCCTTCTATGTTTTAGACCACCTATGAACAATACTGCTTTGCCTTTTCCATGCCAGCTCTTCAGATACTTGGATAGAAGAGTTCATATCTACCTCTTCTCATTTCCAGGCTAAACAGCTTCTCATAATATTTTCCAGTCCCCTTGCTTGTCTTTGTTGCTCTCCTCTCTGTGTTCTCCATCAGCATACTTCCTAAAATTCACTCTCCAAAAATAAATGCATTATTCTAGGTTGATCTGACCAATGCAGTCCTTCGAGTTTGATGCACAGAGAGATAGCATAGACATAAACAATTACTGCTGCAAAGGGGGTGGAACCAGCTTTGGTCCAATTTCAAAGGTGTAAATCCAGAAACAAGTTGATTTACCTCTTCAAGCTAGCTGTTATTTATTATGTAGAAGCAATAAATCTATGTGCAGAGGTAAGATAGGAAAAGATCTACCTATTTTTGTGGATCACCCCCCCTTCAATTCTTTCATCATTAATGTTCATGGAAGACTATAATGTGCTTTTTGTAGACACATTTGGATGTAACTGATGCAATTTCATAACATCAGTTATTGCCACATATAGTACAATTTCTGAGAACCCCAGGAGGACCCCCAAATTGCACACCAACTCTGTCAAAGGGGTAGTTGTCTCTGGTTATTTGGGAGGTATTCTGGACTCACTACTCCTGTTTGAGGAGGAAGTGGCAGCAGTGGCTAGGGGGGCTTTTGCCTAAATTCATCTTGGTTGCCAATTTTGCCCATTACTAGACTGGGTGGTGATACTCAAGCCACTGATGCCTTAATCAGTTACTGGTTGGATTGCTACAACATGCTAGACATGTATCTGCTCCTAAGGACCACCCAGAAGTTACAACTGATCCAGAATCCAATGGCATGCACAATTCATTTGCTCCACAGGTTTGTTTGTTTTTGTTTGTTTCACACTGTTGCTGTGTGAATTGTGCTAGTTTCCTATTCCTGTTTCCAGGTACAATTTAAAGACTGGTTATCACTTTTAAAGCTGGAACAACATGGTATCAGGCTATTTGTGGGACTGCCTCTCTCTGAGGGTATCACCACATTAGACATGGTGGCTCACCTCTAAGGAGTAAGGAAAGTGACTTAATGAAGAATTGTAAGAGATGATCAGATGTAGCCTGAAGATAGGGTCAAACATATCATCCATTTGGAGTTAATACTCTCACATAAGAAACCCAAGTCCAGCCCCCTCCAAATTCCATTGACTTACTTAGCGCCAATTTGCCTTGACCATTAGTCAGCAGCTGATAAATTTCCAGGAGCTCATTGAGAATCCTTCCCCCAATTATATTGCCTTCTATAACTAAAGAACTATTGAAGGGGATCTATTATTCATCACTACTCGTTTCCTGCTCTTCACCACCTCAAATTACCCAAAATAATTGCCCAGCTTCAATGGCAAAGCCAAGTGACAAGGAAAGAAGCAAGTGGGAGAAGAAGAGAAAGACAGATTAATGGGAAGGTCAATGAGCTTCAGGAAAGATCAGGAGATCAGATGAAGGATAAGATAGCGATCATCCTGGAGAGCAGTCCCAACAAGCAATGTTTTTGTCAAAACAATGATGTGTATTATGATGCCACAACAGAAATTCTCCCTCTTGCATGCTTGCAAATACAAAAAGGATTACTTGCAAAAGGCCTTTCTAGAAGGGTTAACTGGATTTGAGATTGTTAAAAGGGTTAAATATTTGGGGGTGTATTTGTCACCCTCAAACGCAAAGTTATATAAAAATAATTATGAAAACTTATGGGGAAAAATTCAAAAAGAATTGGAAAATTGGAAAAAATTACAATTGTCTCTATTGGGAAGAATTGCAGCAGTGAAAATGAATGTTTTGCCTAAATTTTTATTCTTATTTCAAATGATACCTATTCTTAAAAAGGATTCAAATTTGGAGGAATGGCAAAAAGGTATCAATAAATTTGTGTGGGCAGGGAAAAGGCCACGAGTTAAATTTAAGATTATGCAGGACACACATGAAAGAGGTGGTCTCAAAATGCCCAACTTTAAATTATACTATGAAGCTGCTGCTTTGTCAGCGATAAGTGATTGGATTAATTTAACACAAGGGAGATTATTAAATCTTGAAGGCCACGACTTGTTATTTGGCTGGCATGCATATTTATTGTATGATAAGAAGGTAGATAATGTGTTTAAGGTGCATATTTTTAGACATGCTTTGTTGAGAGTTTGGAAAAAGTATAGACATAAGTTAAATTACAAGATACCTTTATGGGAAATACTGAAACACGCAATAGAAAATATAAACGTTGGGTTCAAACATGATGTGACTACATACAAGGAAATCCTAAGTTTGGAGAGGAACGTCTGGTGTTTGAAGCCGTATAATTTTCTACGAGAAGAGAAGATTGTTCAAACCTGGTTTCAATATGGTCAATTACGGGCCAGGTGGAAAGAAGATCAGAAAATTGGTTTTTCAATGACTGATGAAAATTTGGTAAAGCAAATTAGAAATCAGGGTCCAGCACATATCAAACGGATATATCTTGCATTGATAGAAATTGACTCAGAAACAGAACTTGTTAAAGATTGTATGATTAAGTGGGCTCAGAATATTCAAGAAGTTATCACAATGGATACTTGGGAAAAGATCTGGGTGAGGAACGTAAAATTTACGCAAGCCCAAAATTTAAGAGAGTACTTTTATAAAATGTTTTATAGGTGGCATTTAGATCCTAAAAAGCTCGCAAGTATGTATCCGAACTATCAACCAAAATGTTGGAGGTGTGGTGGCGAAGACGCAACGTACTTTCATATATGGTGGACCTGTAAAAAGGTTAAAGCTTTTTAGATTAAAATCTGGTGGAATATGCAGAAGATATTTAAGCAAAGGATAAAGTTTTGTCCGCAATTGTTTTTATTGGGCATAATTACGGATACTACTGTTGTGTACACTAAGTTGATGTTGAACTTAATTACGGCAGCAAGACTTTTAGTAGGTCAATATTGGAAGAAGGAGGAATTGCCGACTATAGAAGAATGGATTTTAAAAGTTTCTGACCTGGCGGAAATGGCAAAGATATCGGCTTATTTGAAAGACCATTCGCAATAACGTTACATTATGGAGTGGAAAAAGTGGATTGATTACATCCAGAACAAATATGGGACCAAAAAGTTTCATTTAGCATTTGTATAAGTTTTGATGTGATATTAGTATTTCTTGTAGTCATTTTATATGAGCTAGAGTGCGATAGACTCAATAGTTTATTGTTGTTAGCATATGGTTGTTTATGATTGTTTTTACTTTTATACCTTGTATTTAGCTCTGGGAAGTCGGGGATGGGGGAGGGTGGAGGGTTAGGGAGGGCTAGGAAGGGTTGGGTGGGGGGTGGGGGGAAGGGATTGTTAAAAATAAAATGTATTGAAAAACTTTTCAATAAAAAAAAAGGATTACATGTGTTCTATGAGGTTCACTCTTCGGCTACCCATGCTTGCAGTACCCATTGCCCCATGGCTGATGGCCTGGCATATGGGCTGACCAGAAAGGTTCATTCATAAGAGGATAAGAAAATATCACAGAAGGAGAGCACAAGTGAGGCAACGTATTATGGCCTCATGAATATAGCTAGAAATATTTCGACTGGTGGTTCCATCTCCAAAGAAAACCTGTCTTCCAAAACCTCTTTCTTAACTATTGTCTATGCTCATTACCTTTGTAGCTGACAAGGAAGGGTTATCCTGGGTTTTATGGTCATCATTCAATAGCAGGCCACTACCTCTGTATTTGACCATGTCACGTTAGCTTTCCAACTTCACATCTAGATAATGGATTTCTTCAAACTCCATTAATTTCCATGTATACTTCATTCTCTTTTTCTTGTGGTCTGCTTCTTTGGTCAACAAAAGCATAATTTAAGGATTTGAATTACAATGGAAGAGGATATTAGCTACTGTTTTCGATAGGGGAGAACAAAATATACTGTAATTTGGATAAAATCTAGAAATGGAAGGCAGAACTCTCCATGGATTTCTCCAGTAATTTGAGCACTTCTAAATTCATAAATGCAGGGACACGGTGGCTCAGTGGGTTAGGACGCTGAGCTTGTCGATCAGAAGGTCGGCAGTTTGGCGGGCCGAATCCCGAGTGCCGCGTAACAGAGTGAGCGCCTGTTACTCGTCCCAGCTTCTGCCAACCTAGCAGTTCGAAAGCACATAAAAATGCAAGTAGAAAAATAGGGACCACTCTGGTGGGAAGGTAACAGCGTTCCGTGCACCTTTGGTGTCTAGTCATGCCGGCCACATGACCACGGAGACATCCTCGGACAAGCGCTGGCTCTTCGGCTTTGAAACGGAGATGAGCACCGGCCCCTAGAGTCGGAAACGACTAGCATGCATGTGCGGGGGAACCTTTACCTTTTTTTTAAATTCATAAATAAAACACCAAATTTGCATTCAATTAAAAATAGAATCTGGATTTCACAAACAAATACTATTGGAGACACTTCAATTCTCATATAGTTTAATGTATAACTTCTGATGCAGGCAGTTCAGAATGTGAACAGCAGATACGGTCCTCTGGTTCCAGGATTGACATATGCATGTCAAAGATAAAATTCTCAGCTGGATAGAAATGGAATTTTGAAATTCTCTATCAAATATATGGCTCCAGAAATTAGGTAGAAGTTTTCTCTGAACCTTGTTAGGGAAAAGACAATTTCTTCAACAATTTCTCCATTGCAGGACACTTCCTCAGTATCAGTAGTGCTACAGCGAAAGCTCAATGAGAGAAGTTCTACCTGATAGGAATCAAGCCAAGCTCAAAAAAAAAAAAACAGAGAAACTGCAAATCTCTGGAAAGATTGTTGAATAATTGGATATTCACACACATACCCAGTGGTGGGATTCAGCCAGTTTGCACCAGTTCGGCAGAACCGGTAGCTAAATTTTTTGTTGCCCAGGCCCAGAACGGACTTCCGGAAGCGGCATCCACACAGAGAACCAGTTGTCCACATATTTGAATCCCACCACTGCACATACCCATTGCCATCTAATGACCACAGCCCACCTAGAGAGGTTGTCCAAAAGTCAGAAACCTTTCTCCCTTCAAATCTTAATTTGGTCCCAGAAAAGCAGGAGAAACATGATGGTCACATTCCAATGTTCGGTTACTTAACTGATCTATGAGACAGTAAATACCCGAGGAACCTGTTGGATATGGAATTCTGGCTGGCAGGGTCCAGGAGAAGAGCTTTTCTGCCGTGGTTCCCGCCATCTGGAATGTCATATCCCTCAAGGCGAGATATGCCCCCACCTTCTTGGCCTTCTGGAAGGGCCTTAAAGCCTGGCTTTACTGATTGGCCTGGCGTCCTTACTGGAGATGGTTAGTAGAGGGTGAGAAAATTCTAACTCCAGCCCATTTGTATTCTTTCCTCAGCCATCTTTGTTAATTTTAATGTTATTATTTATCATTTTAATATTTTAATGCTTTATATTGTTGTTTTTTTATCTTGTTGTAAGCTGCCTAGATTTGCCTGATGGAAAGATGGACGGTGTATAAATGTAATAAATAAATAAGTAAATGCTTTTAAAAGCTGTACTCCAATATGGACTCTCTCTCTTCCCCCCCTCCCCCCTCCTGTGTGTGTGTGTATGTGTGTGTATTTGCATGTAGTATGTTATTCTGAGATGTGTGAAGCTGTGCGTGATGGCTGAATCTATTTTCAAAAGCAGCATTTGCCTGCCATTTTGTAAGAGATTCACTTTTAGATTGCCATTATGATGTGCCCTCAAATTATCTCAGCACGGAAAAGGCGCAAGGAGGTTTTACTCCAGTAGTGGCGTCTGTCAGGCCTCTGAGATCTTTTGAAGGTCTCCATTTGTTTGGACGATTAACATACTTTCTGGCTGGATGTTTATCTTCTTTGAAACTTTTACAGCAGGCCAAGAAGAGGAAGAGGAAAAGGACAAAATCCTTTAGCTATTCTTTCTAATGGAGGCCTGTGCCAGAACTCCTTAAGAAAATGTAATGCAACCCAAGCAATGTGCTTTTCTTTATTTGATCAGCCTCTAATACTTAACAGTTCTGTAAGTAAACATTTATAGATCAAATCAAAAGCATGCAAAAGGAAGCACTCTGGATAGATTAGAAGCTAAACTGATCTAAATTAGAAGAGATACAGAGATAACCTTGCCTGGTTAAAAAGCATATACTATCAGTTGCACGCAAATAATTAAATGAATGAGCCTTTTTCTACTGAACAACTGATGTGCGATTGATAAACTTAATTAATAATTAACTTTTTAATTAAATATCAATTTAAGGCAAGTGTGGTAATATGCCACTCGCATTTAATTTAGCTGCATTTTCTTCATTAAAGAGTCACCATTAAGGTTACAGGTACCTGTTTAAAATGCTGCTGTGCACCATGCAGGGAATGAATATGTCTACTGGGCATCTACCAAAGATGGTGGTGATAAACAAAACGCTATTGTGCACTTCAAAGATGGAAGAAGAATATGCACGCACAGCATTGTGCAAGACCGCAGCTGCCAACCTGATTTTTTAAAGTGCAGTCTCACTCAATTCTGGGGGCTCCAATTCTGTTCAGCCCTAGCCAGCATGCTATTTACTGACTGGAATGATGGGACCCATAGTTCAGTACATCATGAGGGCACCAATTGGGGGAGGTTGATGTAATGCCTTAGTGATATTTCTGCAGAGTGAAAGCATTGATTGTTTTGGTTCCCTATCATTACCCATAAATATAGAATACATAATAACAAAGTTGGAAGGGACCTTGAAGGTCTTCTACTTCAACCCTATGTTTAAGCAGGAGACCCTATACCATTCAGGACAAATGGTTGTGCAATGTCTTCTTTAAAATTTCCAGTATTGGTGCACCCACAACTTCTGGAGGCAAGCCATTCCATTGATTAATTGTTCGCACTGTCAGGAATTTTTTTCCTTAGTTCTAGGTTGAATCTCTCTATTTCTCTCTATCCTCTATTTCTATCCCCTATTTCTTGTCCTGCCTTCAGGTGTTGGAAGACTAGAGAGTGATGGTAAGATTTGGCACAGAAAAGGGTGTGTGGAAAATGAGGGTTTTCAAGATGCATTGCAGGCCAACACCTTTGATGGGATTGCGTTGAGAAGGCCTTATATGATAGGGCTGATCTTGGCCAGATAGTAGGTGACTGGCTTATATGAATCCTCAAGTTCTCCTGTTGTAGAGCTAAAGCTGTATATTCCAGATACTTCTGAATCTCTGAAATTTGATTCTGTAAGAGGCAAGCCCTTCCAATTGATTATGGAAGCTGGCTTGGAAGTTTGGTTTTGTTGTTTTATATTTGTTATTATTACTTTATTACCAGGAGCTGTGAATGTCATATAAAACGTGGTGGCATAGAAATATGTTAATGAATAAATAAACTGATTTTGACAGTGTTCTGTAGGTGATCTGACTATGGATATTGTAGCACAATCCAGTCAGTTTCTGTCTCCTGCTTGGGAAAGGTGCACCATTGTGTTCTTTGCTCCAGATACCTGAAACCTCTAAGAATCTGTCTCTAAGAATTCTTGTATTGATCATCTAGAAAACTTCTAATGCACTCACTACTAGCCATCCTGGCTGGGGTTACTGGATGTTCAACATCTGGAGTTCATAAGTTGCTACCTCCATTGCACAGGATACAATTCTCCTTGAGATTACCCAGCACACAAACCATTACTTGTGATTCACTTCTCTTCTTGCATTGCTAATTGGTTTGGAGGTAACATCATTGAGGGTCCTCAGTGTTCTTGCAGATGTTTCATTATTCAAAGTGGGTAACCACATCAGTGCTAGTGATGACAATGTTTATTTCAACTCTGAGCTACAAATATTCTCCTTTACTGGCACCATTGTTCCCAGTGGGACAGCCAATGCTGCATTTTGCCTGCTTCCCACTAAGTGGGATTCCTGAATCACATTGAGACTTCCATGGTTTATACTGTACATGGTCACAGAGGTGGACAGTGTGCCTTTTAGAGGTGGTCCATATCAAAAAAAGAAGAAGGTCTTTGAGTGTATTTGCTGACCGGTTAGCTGTTCATATACTGTAATTTTGATTGTCAGCAACAAAAACAACATTAAAAACCCTGCAAATCTTTTTTCTAGATGGATCTAAGGTAAATTAAACAAAATGACTTTTTAAGAGAGAAAGAGTTTTTTTGCTTCTGGCTCATAACAATTTTCTGTAATGCCTCTTTCTCTCATCCAGTACAACATGCAATTTGGTCTGTAAACTTCTTCAAGTTGCCTTCTGCCATGTGGCTTCTTTTGTTATCTGGGAAACAAGCTTGGATCAAATACTGGAATTCACTTTTTGGTGAGAATAATTCACAGATAAGTAAGGAATTTTTCTTGCCCCCTCTTCCCTCCCACCCTTACTGGGTCTCTAGCAATTTCCCCTCCCTCTCGTACTGGATCTTTAGCAACAGTGTGCCCTCCAGATGTGTTGGAATAGTTCCCTTCCTCCACCACCAGTAGAGCTAGTGAAGCTGCATTTGAGGTTTTTTGTATCTATAGTAGAGAAGACACAACTCTACTGTCCAGGCTTCTGCTTCCTTTTGTAAAGCTCACTTAAAAGAGAATAAAACAGCTGATAAAAGAAGTCCCAGAAAAGGAATCTTTCAAAACCTTGTTCTTGTCAGCTTTTTGGGGGGTGGGGTGGGATGTGGATACCCAAGGACACAAGTTATTGGCACCATTGCCTCAAATTATAGAAAATCACCATAAAATGTGCAGAGTGTAAAAACAAGAATCCTGGGTTTCTTCCCATTTATCGTACAATATTTATCACCCTCCCAGTTTGTATATTTTGCTTTCTTTTGTGTAATCTTATCATTGGAAAACGATGTGATTTTTGCTCCTTTGAGTAGCAGCCAAAAAAGCACTTACATCCAGAGTATTAGTGTATCATTTGGCCAGCGCATCACATAATGGTTTTTTTACAGCGAGTATTTAACCATGTTTTTATCCTGTGGGAAAGAGTGATGAGTCTCTTTGGTTTCTTTAAGGAAAAAAAATCCTTTGTGGTGATGTGGACATGCAAAAGATAGAAGAAGTCTAAGGCACCAAATTAATTTCAACACAGAGAAATGAAGTAATCCAGAGGGTGCATGCATGAAGCAATTCTGGCCTTTGACTTTCTCTGTTTTCCCTTCCTCTCAAAAGAAGCAGCGTTGATGGTAAAAGACAACTTGAGACTGTTCACAGGAAGAATGCCCACATTTTGAAGATGCAGAGGAAACTACAATTCATGGAAAATGATCCTGGCTTAGCCCATGGCTCTCAAGCCTTTCTGAAGTTAGGTCAGTTTGAGTCCGATGACTGCTTTAGTGGGAAATAAATCAAGATTCCTGCATATGCTATCTTGAGGTCCGTAGGGGAAAAGGGAGAAGGAATGAATCCAACATAAACCATACAATGCCCATAGATTACCAGTCAGAAATGGTCCATATGCTGGCAACTCGCAATATTCTTGGTGAGTGCAAAAAGTTCTGGTGTTTTTAGGAACTTAATTAGCATCCATTTCGTCAAATACTACAACTTCAGAAAGGGTAGCTTTCTTGAAGAATAGCTCCAGAAAGAAAGCTTAGGAACAATGCATTTGCGCGTTCAAGCATCTATAGAGCTTAAGTCTCAAAGGCATAGCCCCCAAGCAATTTAAAGGTGCTTTAATATGATAGAAATCAACACTTTAAATTCAGTCTGGAAGGTTTTTAAAACCCCAAGATAGAATACAGTAGTAAAAGAGCCTTGTTGTTGAGAGATTGGATGTGAGAGTGAATCTTAGCTTCTATGTTTGCATTACAATTACCATTCAGACATTCAAAAGAAGGCTTTCATGTTAAGCTGATCAGCACAGATTGGATGACACCATCATGGTGTTAGGCCCTATTCCAATTCTATGTGTCTTTCATTGATAACTCTGCAAAATTAGGAACTATGTGATATGCATACTTTTCTGCCGCCTAGCCAATTTCACCAAACCTATAGAAACCTTCTCCAAATGCTGTTTACATATAACCATCATTTCAGCATTGTGTGCTTTACAACTTGAAGTTTGCAACTTTAACTTCTTTCTTCATAAAAAAAACCTGGAAAAAGTAAGGAAATTGACTTAAACGGGTTTTTTTTAAAAAAAATATCTATGCAAGCCCCTCCCCTCCCCCATTACTTTTTGCTCTTGTTCCTAGGTGCTGTATGAAAATGATGGCTTTAAAATGTACAAGCAAGCCAAAGACATTCACTTCGTCAAATGGAAGATTTTAATCAAATGTCCAGCAAAAGCTAAGGTTTGCTTGAGCCTTTAAAGAAAACTGTATTACCCCATCTTAAGATAACTTAGTCTGCATCATTATGCTAAGCAGAAAAAAGGAAGTTAATCCATGTTAAATATGCAATAGTATAGCATGTGCACAGCACATAACATGTGTGCACAGTTGTAGAGTATTTTGCCCTTCAGAAGAGCCCCCATAATGCCACTTAAGAGTTTTAGTGCAGGTTTCCTGCAGTCAAACCAGCATATATCTCATTGCTTTTCAGATGGATTGAAACAATCTAGTTTATAAGGTTAGTGCCCAATGCACCCTTGACCTTGCTCAGGTACATTATAGGCACTTGACACTATCAATTAACCAGAGACAAATAACTTTTACACCATTATCCTCTTGTAACAGACCCCTTAATGTTGTTGTGTCTGGCCATTCAAATCCATTTGTTTAATGCCAACAGAAATGTGACACTGATGGAAAGAGTAAAGTGAGGGAGATAAGTCTGTAATTTCAAAAGTGACATCTTAATTGGATGGAGTAATGTCTATAACAGAACCTTATGGGACTATAGGCATAGCCTATGACAAAAGTGAAGCCAAGCTTCTTTGGATTTATTTAGAATTGGTCCTCTGTGAACAAAGCAAAATTAAGATCCAGAACAAAATTAAATATTCCCAAAACTGTTTGGATTGAACTTCTTTTTTAAAACAATTTTTCAGAAAAAGCACAGGACTTTGAGATGGAACCGAGAATGACAGGCATCTCCTGGTTCTTCTTTCATTGTCTTTGGTTGGATGCTTCTTGTCCAACTTCTTTGTTAAACTTTTTCTTTTTTTAAAAAAATGTGGTCTACCACCTGAATATGAGAAACAGAGAAGCTGACTTTCCCCATATGACATACTGTAAAAGGTAAAGGTTCCCCCGCACATGCGTGCTAGTCATTTCCGACTCTAGGGGCCGGTGCTCATCTCCGTTTCAAAGCCGAAGGGCCATTGCTTGTCCGAGGACGTCTCCGTGGTCATGTGGCCGGCATGACTAGACGCCAAAGGCGCACGGAACGCTGTTACCTTCCCACCGTAGTGGTCCCTATTTTTCTACTTGCATTTTTACGTGCTTTCGAACTGCTAGGTTGGCAGAAGCTAGGACGAGTAACAGGCGCTCACTCTGTTATGCGGCACTCGGGATTCGACCCACCAAACTGCCGACCTTCTGATCGACAGGCTCAGCGTCCTAACCCACTGAGCCACTGCATCCCTCATACTGTACATCACAGCAAATAGATGGCAATCTGAAACAATCCACCCATGCGGAAATAATACAAAGATGCTTTGGATACATAGGAAAACTATTCTAAAAGCCTGCTTTAGGTCAATAATCCTTTTTTGAAGAATCAGTCATGTCTTCTGAAACATAAAAATTGATTGGAGAACAATTTGTCCAGAACAGTATAAGAACTCCTGCTTAGGAAGATTTCCAAGGTCCCTTTCAGCCCTTGATTCTATGATTCTATTCTATATGTTGAGAATACTCCAAGAAAGTGGAAATTGTGGCCAGGAATAGCCATTGCCAGCAACTCACTTTTCTGAGGTAGATGCGGTCATTGTCATGCTTATTTGTTTGTTTGTTTGGGCACCCACTCATAGTCTGATTCTGGGAGCCTTACAAACAATATTTTATTTTATTTATTTATTTTATTAAACTTATATACCGCCCTTCTCCCGTAGGACTCAGGGCGGTTCACAACCCAATTACAATTAAAAATACAATTAAAACCCCAGTTAATACTCTCAGTCCAGGCCAGAAAGCTCGAAGAGTCAGTTCTTCAGGTCCTGGCGGAATGAGCGAAGGTCAGGGGCAGTTCCACATCCCACTTAGCTTATCTTTGTCAGACTGACTCTTACAGAGGGTTTAAGAAACTGCAAGGGTGCTGATATTTTGGTGAGATAATCTAGTACTACCTAGGCTAATGTATACCGGTTCTGGTTAGTTTTTAAGCCTATTTTAGAATGTCCTGAACAGTTCAGGAACAGCATCTTCATGACCCATGCTTTCATAAGTGTCTGATGAGATTCTTTATGGGAGGATCATTCCAAGTCCCACCATTCCCAAATTACGGAATTCTGTCTCTTCATGAAATATTTATCTGATCATTTCTTTATTAATTTTTCTTTGACTGATAATTTCATTTTGATGCGCATACGCTAAGGGCTGATGCATGACTCAAATACACACAATTTGCAGGTTCTACTACTGAGTCTGTTTTAAATTTTTTATAAAGTTATTCAACCAGATCCTCTCCAGAATGCTTTTGAACTCGAACTTCTACAGTCTCCAGTTACTGGACTTATAGATCAAGCCTTATAAGAATTGCTGTCCAAAATTTCTAGAGGACATCAGTTCACCAAAAATTTTAAAGAACTTCTGTTCATTTCATCTTATTTATTTGTTATTTATTGTATACCATTTTGTGTGGCTCTTGGGAAGGAGCAACAGCAAATTCAGTTTAATAGAAGTGATAAAAAAATATGGTGAAACATCTGAAATATTTTAGGAGACTTCTGAATACTTATTGCTGATCCAGCCCAAAGTTTTGAGAAGAGTCCTAAGTGTTCAAATACAACACTGCCTTCTAAATCCTTGGCCTCAAAGTCCATATAGTCAGAATCTATCCGTTCATCTAGTATTTGTGTTCGTTTCTTTCAGCCTTATCTGCCAGGTTCAAATACAGTTAACCTGGAGGGGGTGGGAGGAGAGTCAACTATATCTGCTTTGAAAAAATGAAGGGAATGAATTGACTGTATTTTCTGCCACATCTTTGCTCCCCAGCTCCAAATCCAGCCATAAAACATCCTCTTTACTTCCTTGCTTGTTTGTTCCATCAGAATACAAAAGAAAGTCTCTATCTGATCTCTTCCCCCTGGGTGATTTAGTCAGTTATTCTTTCCTATATAGTCCCTAAACTCTACTACTTGAGTGCAGTGCTTTCTGAAAAATAACACAGCCCATTGAAATATCTGATTCTACAAATCATTTCAACTGGGGAAAAAAACAGAAAAGTGTAGCGGAGCTAGAATATAAACCTACTGTCTTTGACAAAGGTGAACCTAGTTGTCTCTGCATTACTCCATGTTAGAACACAGAAATAGAACATCAGAGTTGGAAGGGACCTTGGAGGTCTTGTAGTCCAGCTCTCTGCTCAAGCAGGAGACCCTATACCATTTCAGACAAATGGCTATCCAGTCTCTTCTTAAAAGCCTCAAGTGATGGAGCATCCACAACTTCTGGAGGCAAGCTGTTGCACTGGTTGATTGTTCTCACTGTCAGGAAATGTCTTCTTAGTTCTAGGTTGCTTCTTTCCTTGCTTAGTTTCCATCCAATGCTTCTTGTCTTGCCTTCTGGTGCTTTGGATAATAAGTTGACCCCCCTCTTCTTTGTGGCAGCCCTTCAGATATTGGAACACTGCTATCAAGTCATCTCTAGTCCTTTTCATTAAACATACCTTGTTACACTAGACTAGACTTATTTTGTTCTGCTTTTCTTGCTTGCCCTACAGAATAGGGAATCTATCTAAGAAGTTTGGGTACAAACACGAAGTGCTTGCTAAAAGAAACAATCAGAGTCACACTCCAGAATTATATATATTGGCACAATCTTATATAATGGCAATCTCATGTATAATGACAGAATGAGAAACTAATATCTAGAATTCAGGACAAGCAAATAGCTTAGAAAAGTTACTGTAGTAGAAGAATCTTACAAAAGTTCTATATTTAGAATTCATAAAAACATATATAACCCATCATTGGATAAATATCAGTGTTCTTTGAAGTCAATCCACAAAGTTGTTTGTTTGCACAGGAAAAGAAATGTTGTTAATTTCCCTACTTTCTTGTACCTGGAATTATTTATGCTAAACTAACTAACAAGAACTCTACAAAATAATAATACTTCTCAGAAAGAACAAAGTCATCTGACTGAAAACAATTCTCCAATTTCAGCTGAATTAGAAATGTTTCCAAGAAAAAGACAAAAAAATGAAGAACTGGTCAGTACCATATGAAGATAAACTGCGTATTATTATTTTTTTGTTGAAACATCTCACTGGTCCGCACCCACTCATTGCCCAGCAATTTAACAACATACTGCAAGGAAATGAAATTGAAGATTGGTTAACATCTGGCAAAACCTACCTGATAATGAAAGATCCAACAAAAGGGGTAGAACCAGGCAACTACAAGCCAAATATCTGCTTACAAATAACTTTCAAATTGATAACTGATGTGATAGCCGGTGCAGTCCAACAGCATCTAATTGAAAACAAGCTCTTTCCAACTGAGCAGAAAGGAAAGTGTCCAAATAGCAGAGGAACAAACTATCTGCTTGTAACTGACAAGATGATTGTGGAAAACTATAACAGGAGGAAGACCAACTTCAATGTAACTTTGATTGATTACAAGAAGGCATTTGAATCCCTGCCACATCACTGGATAATCAAGTACCTAGAAATAACAGGAGTCAATAGAAATATCAGAAGCTTTGTGCAAAGATCAATCGCACAATGCAAAACACAGTTGCTGGTCAATGGTTATAGACTGGGAGAAATTCATATCAAGAAAGGAATCTTTCACTGTCACCACTACTGTTTGTCATTGCATTGATTCCTCTGCCAACAACGCTAAAACAAGTCAGGCCATGGCTATCAAGCATCCAAAACATTTATCAGGCTACTCTACCACCTTTATTTGGATGATCTGAATCTGTATGGGAAAATGCCATCTGAAATAAAAGCAATCCTTAACACTATTTGAATATACAGCCACCTTCACCATTGACAGGAGGAAAATAGTGAAAATTAAAGGAATCAAGAAGCCCTATGGAAATAACATCAAGAGTCTGGATGAAGATAATCCCTGCCAATGGGCATTCTTCAGGCTGACAACATCAAGCACACTGATGTCAAAAGAAGGTTGTCAGTGAATGCACCAAAAGAGTGAAGATGATTTTAAAGTCCAAACTCAGTGGCAGAAATACCATCAATTAACACCTGGGCAATTCCAGTCATTAGATACATAGCTGAAATAATGGAGTGAGCTCAAGAAGAATTAAAAGTCCTGGATAGGAAGACCGGGACTTTTAATAAATAATGGTAATGAATCATTCACTTCAGTAATATTGACGGGCTGTATTTACCAAGAAGTGGGTGTGGAATGTTGCAAGTGCACCAGTCAGTTGAAGAGTGAAAAAGGACATTGGAAGAATATTTGAAGGACAGTGGAAAAGATACTTCATGAAGTATGTCACGAAGGCTTATTGAATACCAGAGAGACCAAACTGGTCGATATGAAAGGCCAAATGAAGAATAGAAAAGCGATATGGGAAGACAAAGTATTACATGGCCGCTACATAAAAGAAATAGCAGATAAATTAGATAACAAGGCCTAGCAAAGGCTAAGAACAGGGAAGTTGAAGAAAGAGACAGAGGGTCTAATTTTGGCTGCTTTAAGAACAAATTCATACAAAGTCAGAATTAAGAAGACAACAACAAATAGTAAATGTTGTCTTTGCAAAGAAACTGAAGAATCAGTGGACCACTTAGCTGCTTCAAGATCACACAGACTGATTGCAAACAATAGCATGACAAAGTAGCAACAATGTTGCATTGGAACATTTGTAAAAAAATACCATTTCCCTGCAAGCAAGAACTGGTGGGGCCATTAAAATAATAGTATTAGTGAATGTCAAACTCAGAGAACACGTTTGTTGAACAAGTACTAATGAATGTATGGAAAAAATAAATAAAAATCTTATATAAAAATACACATAATAATAGAAAATGAAGAAACTAAAGTGCTCTGGGACTTTAGAATTCAAACAGAGAAAACCTGCAACTTTACATCCAAGATGTAACAATTGTCAATGACAAAGACAAAAAAAATCTGGATAGCGGATGTGGCAGTACCTGGAGACAACAGAAGAGAAGAGAAGAGAAGAGAAGAGAAGAGAAGAGAAGAGAAGAGAAGAGAAGAGAAGAGAAGAGAAGAGAAGAGAAGAGAAGAGAATCTAGAGACAATTACAAAATACAATGACCTGCAAATAGAAGTGGAATAGCTGTGGCAAAAAAGCAAATATAATACCAATAGTAATAGATGTCTTGGGGGCAATACCAAAACATCTGGCGTACCACTTGAACAGCAGTGATAAATTCACCACCAGTCAAGTTGCAAAATGCAGCTTTACTTGGAACAGGTTGCATTCTGCAATGAGATCTTTTAACACTATCCAACATCAACATCTGCCTATTCCTGGTCCTTGGGAAGGACTCGATGGGTGGGCAAAAATACCTAATCCATTCTAAACATCTGACTGACTGTGTGATCAACCATAATAATGGATTGACCAAATATACTGCTCAAGAAAATAAAGAGAACACAAGATAAGACATCCTACTATTAAATACGGTACATTGTGTTGTTTAAGTGTTCCCTTTATTTTTTTGAGCAGTATATTTGGAAGTTTTCAGTTTACTGAACTTGATACCACTGACTGCACTTTCTTGGTCTTTCTACAAACTGTGCTGATGCTCCCATGATGCACCCCTCCCCCCCAGGATTCTAGGTTAGAACTCAAATTATCAAAAAATGCATGGTCTAAAGGCTGTCATATTCATTGGATGAAGAGACAACATGGTAACAATGATAGCAACAAATGCACCTAAAGGCCATTTTTGCCACACACTTGGCCAGCTCTCTGGCTATTTGTAGCATACCTGAAGGGTATGCTGCTAGTGTGCTATTCAAAAGAAAAGTAAACTGCATAAAGTAACCTGCCATGTGTAGTTGTACAGTTGCATTTTTGCGTACAAAAATTCAGCCAGCACCAGTTTGCACGCAGAGGGAATCTAGCCTATCTTCCCCACTCTCTTCCTAAATCTTTCTTCACATGGGGCAGGAGGAAAAGGATCCCGACTCGAAGTGATCACTCACTGTGAAGGAGGCCTTTCTAAGGCACATGGAGCCCGCTGCTGTCAACGTAGTTAATATGCTGCAGCTGCAGTTCCTCTGCCATCTTCATTCACCTTAGAAATGTGGTGTTTGAATGGTTTATCTCTATTAATCACCAGCTCAAACAGCTTTGTGCACCATGGGCCGTAGATAATTAACTTCACTATACTGCTTGTCTTATCAGTATCAACCTCTTGTCCTCCTGTGAAATAGTTAAAACCATCAGCCCCTTTTTACTTTTCCATTTAACTCTAATGCTTTAACACTGATGTTCTAAACGGCCCACGATTCATGCTTATTAGACAGACCTTTCTTTCTGCAACTCTTATATTTTTTTTTGATAATTGGCCATGTACATTTCTAAGGGGCTCAACAGCTTTTCATGCCACTGTATTAATAAAGCTTTCCCCCACTGCCTTTCAGATTTCTCTTTACCTTCTTTCCTTTGATAAGCATAATTTGTTAATTTCAAAAAAGAAATGAGAAGGTAGTTGAAAGGAGAAAAGCTTTGACAAATAAATCTCCCTCTCTTTTTCTTTTTATTATGTTTAAGTCATTATCATTGTCTCCTGTATCTTCTCGCCTTTGACTTTACACTGAACAATGTTTACTTAATATTGCAGTGTATGCACCAGTAGTAATGACATAATGCTGGGAATTGTATAGTTCACAAATTGAAGAGACATATGTCATTCACTGCATGTGAACCTGGATGCAACTCCTGCTAAATCTAATGGGTTTTCTCTCCAATTAAATGTACATACAGTAGCATACCTTATTGTCAAGAAATTGCAAACAAAATTTGCTGGACAGTCCTTCAAACAAAGATTAAAAAAAGAGAAAATGTTCTTTGAATCAAGTTATTTTCTGATCATTCCCCCCCCCCCCCCGATAACACTATAGAAGTCGTATTTTTTGGGGATATTTTGGTTTACCCCTTCCAAGTCAGGTCTACAGCTCTAGGGTTCGTGGTAGACTCCCATCCAGGGACTAATCAATTTTTGCTTACAGGTAGTTGCCTGTTTGCAGTTGCTTAGTTTTTGAGATCAGACAGTCTTGGCTGAAGGATAGATACTTTCAAATAAGAAAGCTCTGAAGTCTTTAAATGTAGGGCTTTGTAAAGTAAGACCTTTGGCCGCTATAAGGGAGGAATGACTGCCTGCATCTAGGAATGATGCATATACAGTCTTAGGGCAGGGACTTCTCTAACTGGAAATTAGAGGGACCTTGGAGTCCTAGTGGACGATCACTTAAATATGAGCCAGCAGTGTGTAGCAGCAGCCAAATAAGCTAATACAATCACTTGATTGTATAAACAGAGGCATAAAATCAAGATCACATGAAGTATTAGTCCCGCTTTACAAAGCCTTACTAAGATCACACCTGGAATACTTCATCCCGTTTTGGTCACCACATGACAAAAAAGATGTTGAGACTTTGGAAAAAGTGCAAAGAAGAGCAACTGAGATGATTAACACTGTTTCTTGTCCTGCCCTCTGGTGCAGTATTTGAGACATTGCCACAAAGAGGAGGGGTTAACTTATTTCCAAAGCACCAGAGGGCAGGACAAGAAACAATGGATGGAAACTAATCAAGGAGAGAAGCGACCTGGAATTAAGGAGAAACTTCCTAACACTGAGGACAAATTAACCAGTGGAACAGCTTGCCATCAGAAACTGTAGGTGCTTTATCACTGAAGGTTTTTAAGAAGAGACTGGACAGTCACTTATCTGAAATGGTATAGGGCAGGGGTGTCAAACTCAATTTCATTGTGGGCCACGGCAGCATTGCGGTTGCCCTCAGGGGGCCGGGTGGGTATGGCCAGGGTGGGCGTGGCCTACTGGGTGGGCGTGGCTAGAGTGTGTATGGCCTACTGGATGGGCGTGGCCAGCTCTACATCGTTCCCATCAAGGGTGCCTATGGGGGGCCTGGGCGGGAGTGGGACAGATCTGAGGGTCTCTGGCAGAAGGATGGTCTCTGGGCCAGGGCCAAGGCAGTGGGGGCCGTTCCCTCACTGTTTCCAGGATGGCTTCGCGGGCCGCATGAAACCACTTCGCAGGCCGGATCCGGCCCCCGGGCCTTGTGTTTGACATGTCTGCTATAGGGTCTCATGCTTGAACAGGGGATTGGATTAAAAGACATCCAAGGTCCCTTCCAGCTCTCTTCTGATTTATTGATTGGTTATATGACTTGGTTCACCATGTGATAAGTTCACCGTGTTGAATTGGGGCTCTTCCTTCTTATTGCTAAGAGGAAGCTTGCTTTTTCTTCCAAAATTCTGGCTAGTTATGTCTTTTTAATCCAGTTTAAGACAACTCTGTTTTCTTTCATTTGCCTGAGATGAAAGCAAGGAGCAGAACCCAAGACCACACTGCAAATTCCAATATTTTCCTAGCTCTTCAATTTGACTTTTTCTCCCTGGGAGGGTGGGAATCTTTTGGGAAAAAATCATGCTTTGTTGATATTATAAAACCAGCTACTAATCAGAAAACCTACAAAGAAAAAGAAAAGCCATCTCTATCACTAACAGCAACAAGAACTGTATAAATCTAATTCCTGTATTTTGAAAGCAGACCTTGCAGTTCAGTTACCCTTCAGACCTGCAATCACAGACTTTGACCAAAAATTCTTACAACTGCAGATACAGGAAAAACAATAGGTTGTCTGGTAACAATTAAGCCAGTGACCTATGGCTATTTAAAAACATAATCCCACGTGTATATAATTGGCATTTTCCGTCATCATGCCAGAAGCAAAGCAAAGAGATAACATTGTCTGGAGGCTTCCAACTGGCACAGGTACTATTGATTTACTTTTTACAAAATGCCGCTGCTGGGTCAGAATTAGTGACTTGCTAGGTCAGGATGGAGGACGTCATGGCAGAAGGAAGCCAGGCTGGCTACAGCAAGTGAATGTCACAGTAGAAAGAAGCTTATGCAGTGCCCTACCCACATTGCCCTGTGTAGCTCCTAACCATTAGGAAATATAAGGAATGCATCGATGCTCATACCAAAAGACAGGATGTTGGCAACTTTAAATTTAGTAATAGCATTGAATAAAGCAAGTTACATTTTCAAGGTTGGTTCCATCATGACATTTTTCAAAAGGTTGCTTCTGGGTTAGGTAGCAGCCGCTGAAATCTTGCCCAGGCAGAAGTGAAAATCAATATATTATTTGCTACTATTACTATTATTACTACTTTTATATACCACTCGGTCTCTCTAAACAGTTCAGGGCAGAAAATTTTGACACTAGAAGCATGAACAGCGCAATCCTAGGGAAAGGTTGTCAAATGTTCAAATGACAGGTGTAAGCATATCCAAAGATTTAGGCATTAGGTCCCCCAGTTCTTATTACACAATCTTGATCTGCAGGAGGGGTGGGGCGGCTGTAGACAGCTCTTGGATGTGTTGCAGATATTCTGATATCATGTTGCCTATACCCATCTTATTGAAGAGATTATAGAGTTTCGGTTGTTGTTTGAAATTTAACAGCATGGTTGAATAAGGGTATCACAACCAAGACGATCGGGTGACACAACCTGATTTGAGAAGCATTCTTCAGGAGGCCAAACAATCACATAGAATCCTGTGACCCGGGCCCTAGCACTGAGCTTGCACAAAAATCAATTCCAACTGGCAGGGCTAAGCTGAAGTCAAGCAGGGACTGGCCTAGGCCATTCAAACGTAGGGGGTCACCTATACCACCTTTCATTTTGAATCATCCCAAAATGCAAATCTTTGCATTGGCTGGAGGGTGCATCATTGGCCAGTGTGACTTAAGGCCATATATCCCTGAACTGCCTCTGCCGAATAACCTATGATCTTTACCCAAGAATCTAATCCAGACTCACAGATTCAACCATCCAGTCCAGGAGAACCAAGGCCACATATAAGAGAAGGTGGAGGACTACTGAAGTATTTGGTCGCAAGAGAGACACAATCCTTAGGAATAAAAACCTATTTAATAGAACAACCATTCATTTAGGGACCATTCAAAGTTACAACGGCACTGAAGAAAGTGACCTTTGACCGTTTTTCACACTTACAACCATTGCAGCATCCTCATGGTCACATGATTAAAATTTGGATGCTTGGCAACTAGCATGTGTTTATGACAGTTGCAGTGTCCCAGGGTCATGTGATCATCTTTTGCGACCTTGTATCAAGCAAAGTCAATGGGGAACTCAGATTCACTTAAGAACCGTGTTACTAACTTTACGACTGCAGTGATTCACTTAACAATTGTGGCAAGAACGGTCATAAAATGTGGCGAAACACCCCTAACAACTGTCTTGCTTAGCAATGGAAATTTTGGACTTGGATTGTGGGAGTATGTCTAGGACTACTTGTAGCCCGGAATTCCTGTGTAGATCAGGTTTGATGAGCACCATTTAAAATGAAGAAGCCACTGTCTTCAATATAAGTGCTTGTAAACCTGTGTGACTGATTGGTCTAGAGCAGGGGTCGGCAACCTCGGCTCTTTTATGACTCGTGGACTTCAACTCCCAGAATTCCTGAGCCAGCTATGCTGGCTCAGGAATTCTGGGAGTTGAAGTCCACGAGTCATAAAAGAGCCGAGGTTGCCGACCCCTGGTCTAGAGGATTATGTAAAGCTAGTCAAGAAGCGTTGTTTCACATTGAAAGTCATCAATCCTGCCCTTTTCTCATTCACTTGTCCTACTTTCTTATGAAGTTCATTAAGTAGTTGCTTTTATTTTTGAACAGCTGGTTTTTACTGTTCAAGAATTTACTGTTTTCTATTTATAAACTTTTGCATTAATGTTTTTACTGTGAACATTTGTGGTTGGTTCACGTGCTACTAAGACACTTCCATAGAAATGTTTTGTACTACTTTGGGATTGGTTCTGGATCTTGCCAAACCCATGGTTTCACCTGTTCTAGTGCCTGAATTGATTTATTTCTTACTCCACTCTGCTTTAATTGAAAAAGTAGCAAAACTGGCATTTTCCTTTAGATTGCTGAGATTCTGCAGATATGATGGCTTCACTTTCCCACTGGCGGAAATCCTTACTTCATCACATTTTCTGGCTCCTGCATTCAAGCCAGCTACTTCACTCTCTTTGTTCCTTATCCAGAAAACAATTTAGTATCATTTCTTATAAAATATGTTAAAAGTGGTGATCTCATTCAGTTACTGCAGTCACATGCAGTCACTAGTAACAGCAACATGAGAAAACATCGGCTTGCATGTGCAGTAGCGAAACATGTACTGCAGTGTTGTGTTACATACCTTACTCCTTATGTATTTGTGTCATGATTTCACAGCCTACGTTTTGCTATTTTGATGAAATCATGGTTTGCTGCTGATGCCTCTATCTGATTGCAAAATCATCAATGTGCTTATTATACAGTAAGAATAATGTTTACTGCTTTGTTACGTATCAGTTTTTATTTCTTATCTTGGATTTGTAGTCAGTGACCATAATAAGTTTTGATCTAATTTGCCAGAGTCCTTTCATTTCACATTCACAAACACAGGAGTTTTTCAATGCAACTCAGGGACGGGAGCATAGTGGCTAGAATGGCTTAGGAGAATTATAATGCTTCCATTTTCATTTCTAAAATAGGCCTTTCTTTGCATATCTAGCCATCATAGCAAAACTCAAATTATTTTGGCAAACCATCAGACAACAAAATGGATGTGGTGGATGCAGTGCTAACAATGTATTTTAGTTGGCTGTCTTTTGTACATAGTTGAGAGGATTTTGTTACCCACATGGGTTCTGTTCTCTCCATTGTCTTCTTAATCGGCTAGAAGGAGAAAATGATGTAATAGTTAAGGGACCAGGTTAGAAACTGGGAGACCAGGAGTTCTAGTCCCTCCTTAGTCAAAAAGCCAGCTAGGTGACCTTGGACCAGTCACTGTCTCTCAGCTTTAAGAAGAAGGCAAGGGAAAACCACTTCCAAAATTTTGCCCAGAAAACTGCAGGGACTTCTTCATGTTGCCACCATAAGTCAAGATTGTTTGGGTGGTGGTGGTGGTGGTGGAGGAGGAGGAGGAGGAGGAGGAGGAGGAGGAGGAGGAGGGAGCACTGATGGTACTATTCTGTCTGTGTTAGGGTTGGCAGAAATGAAATCTAACTTAGGTTAGTTTCAAACTTTGTGAAAGATTGATAGTAACCTTAGCCTACTTCTTGAGAAAATGGTATATAAGTAATAAATAATATTCTTTTTTTTCAATGCAACTCAGGGATGGCAGCATAGTGGCTAGAATGGCTTAGGAGGATTATAATGCTTCCATTTTCATTTGTAAAATAGGCCTTTCTTTGGATATCTATCCATCATAGCAAAACTCAAATTATTTTGGATCCCATATTTTGGCTTACCTATAATTCTACACACTATCACATCCAACTGAACATAACTTGATATTATTTTTAAGTGTGCAAAACTGTATCACAAAAGTGATCCTGCACACCTACTGTACTTTGAAGTTCCTGACAAACACTGTTTGGGCTTTATGATCTGATGTCCCAGGCACTTAGGGACTTCTGCTTCTGCTGAGTAGTCTTCAAGTCCAGAACAGCCACCCATCACTACGATTTCCAGATAAATATTTCCTCACAATTATTTTATAGTGCACTTTGGAAATATTCATGCTTGTTACCGCCACCGTCTCCATCCTCTCACTGATGCAGGAATCATATTTGGTTTTAGCGTAATGCATTTCAGAAGCGGAAGCATCATTACTTTTCTTCTGTACCTGCCACAAGATTAGAGTGTTTTATCCGAATGAAATCATTTATTCTTCCTTCTGACATCTGATCAAGGAGATCCCTTTTTCCCCCTTCCCTTCCCACCTTTGGCTGCCTTTCTACCATCTTCTTCTACGGCTTCCTTTGTAGCTCTCTTCATCGCTCATCTCTCCATCCTCTTCTGCTTCTCAGCATCTCTAGCCTGGCTTTCTAATAGCTTCTTCTCCAGATGATTTTTCCCGCTTCTGTTGATGGCTGCCTGTCTTCTCCCTCCTGGTTTGTCTTTTTCCCAATTCCTTCCCCCCCCCCAGTGCTGGAACTTCTTTCTTTTATTTCTCTTTCCCCCCCCCCCCCCCGCACCTCCCACCCTCTCCAATGCTGTTATCTGTGATTTTGGCAAAGAGCACATTTATTGGGGAGGAATATCCCCATGGCAACGCAGCAGATGGTGACTTTTGATTAGCTTGGCTCTTTTTCCTCCCCCCCCCACCAAATCACAATCCGTCTTTGAAATTAAATCAGGCTGCGATAGGATCAGTTGTTCTGGAGAGGGGACGAGGGAGAAACAAGACTGAAGTACTGCAGCAGGAGCCAGCATGTAATGCAAATTCGTGTTTTTTTTTTAACTCAAGCAATAAACCCCTTTCCCTGTTCATTCTGGAAGCTGAAAGAACCACAAGAGACAGGATAATAAAATTAAAAAAAATAAGATTAAAAATATGTTATCACCGTACGTGGGCTTCTCACTTCTCCCTTGTTTTTGCAGTTGTGTTTGTCTGATGTCATTTAGAACCGAGTCACCTGGGTCTTCCTGGGCTCATCCAGCTTCTGTTTAATGTTGTTACTATTGTCATTATGTCAGTCTGAATACAGTTGAGAGACATGCCAGGAGGGCTAATCTGAAAGCATGACTGGCTTGCTGGACGGGCAGGATGCTAATATATAAACAAGACCTAGGTTGGTTGTCTTTAATGGTGCAAACTCTTTCAAATAAGTCCAGAACAGGTAAAAGAACGTCAGATTTCTCAAGAGTCCAAAAATTAAGTATTTCGTTATCTGGGAGCAAACCGGAGGCCATAATCCTAAATGCATTTACTCGGGATTAGGTCCAATTGAACACAGTGCAATGTACTTCTGGGTAAACAGGATTACATGTAAGGCGGTCTGATAAGTCCATTTTTAGTTATGAACAGACAGCGGAGGGATGAAAATGGAACATCTGAAAAGCTTTAGTGTAAGCCTATAGTTCAAATAATATTGAGGAGAAAAGGTTGACCTTAGCCATTTGGATGAGTGAAGGAAAATGTTACTGGGGCACATCCAAGCGACCATGGTGTGTATCGTTCTCATACAGTTTTATATTGTTGGAAGGCCTGATGACAGGAGGGAATTCATAATGTATTCTATACATTGCGCCACATGATCTTGGGCTTTTCATCTTGACACACCCTTCAAGGAAGGAACCACACGGCTACAGTCCAATGACCTTGTAGGGCACTAGTTGACAAAGGCTATATTGGAACCTAAGGGTTCTGGGTTAAAATTCCCACACGTTCATGACTCATTATTATATATTATATTATATTAATTTAATTTCTATGCCGCCCTTCTCCCGAAGGACTCAGGGCGGTGAACAGGGCAATACATAAAAACAAGATACAAAAATTAAAAATTATTAAAAAGTAATTAAACAGTGCCCATAATAAATTAATACAGATTAACAGTTAAAATCCATTTATAAAATCCAACCCCATCCCATCAGCCAGGCCAGCTTGTTCAAAGAGATGAGTTTTAAGATCGCGCCGGAAGGAGCGGAGATCGGGCGCCATCCGGAGCTCGACCGGAAGATGGTTCCAAAGATCCGGTGCACCCACAGAGAACGCCCTCCTCCTGGGGGCCACCAGTCGGCATTCTTTGACCGGTGGCACCCTGAGGAGGCCCCCTCTGTGGGCCTCGCTGCTGTCTTTTTCCCCTGATCTACCTTGCTGAATTGCTGTGTCTGTTTCCATCAGCCCATTGGTATCTATCTTAGGCCTACCAAATCTGGTTAGAGAAAACAGATCTCTAAATGGTAGCAGTTAGACAATAAAACACTAACTCTTTGCTGCCAACTAGTGGCCAACTGTATTTTTGTTATTCAGATGTGGCATATTGAAATCTGGATCTGTTCAATTTCTGTGGTGTTTGATCTCCTTGAAGAAAGAACAGAGTCAAACTATATTAATGCAAACTGGGAATTAGGACAGACCTGATAGCAATAGCAATAGCATTTTGATTTATAGACCGCTTCATAGCGCTTTACAGCTCTCTCTAAGCAGTTTACAGAGCCAGCATATTGCACCCAACAATCTGGGTCCTCATTTTGCCCACCTCAGAAGGATGGATGGCTGAGTCAACCCTGAGTCAGTCGGGATCAAACTCCTGGCAGTCAGCTGCCTGCAATACTGTATTCTAACCACTGTGCCACCATGGCTGTACTACTATACCCTTAAATAAGGGGTGTCAAACTGCTGGCCCAGGGGCCAGATGCATCATAGCAAAACTGCACCCACCCCATTGCCGTCAATGGAAAAAAAGTCGTGATACATCGCGACACATCATGTGACATTGCGAGTTTGACACCCCTCCCTTAAATTGTTTCATCCTTTTTTCCTGACAATCTCCTATTGTTTTAAAAGCTGTTCCCCCCACTAAGATATTGCATATGTATGTTTTAATTGTGGTTTGTGAAATTTCTGTTTCTGCAAGAGTCCAGCCAGTGGATATATACTTGCCCCCAACTGGCCAACAACACATAATTTCACTGTTACTGCATTGTTACACACACACACACACACACACACAAACACACACACACAAACACACACACACACACTACTAATTCAAGAGCTTTCAAAGATACAAATCACTCTTATTGGTTCCTTCGATAGACCCTTCAGTAGATGAGAGGTTATCCTTATATAAATACCATAAGTGTTAAATTAGGTCTTTATGGTACTTTAATGGGTTAAAATAAATAAATCTTGAGCACATTTGGATCACAATCCAATAAAGAGCTCTTTGTACTGAAATCCATAGAAAAATGTTTCAGTTTAAACTTTTCATTTTATTTGAGCTTACTCAGTTCTGCTGCACAGTGATTAAATCCATCTTTTTAAAACTTCAAACTATACTGTAGTTAGGAAACAGTAGGTAGGTGAAATCAATAGTGAATAATGTATTAACTTTCACCAGATTAGGAAACATAAAGAAAATTGAATCAGATTAGCAAACAGCAGAATCAAAACCAAAGTTTTCTGTGTAATATACATTCATAATCTACGTCAGGAATCCCCAACCTGTGGGCCACAGCCCACAACCGAGCTGTATCTTATTCGCAACCACGCCTCATGAATGGTGGGCTGGCGTGTGCACCTGCCCCTCACACAACACCATCCCCTCTTTCCCCCTCACCGGGCCACCAATGGGGAAAGGTTGGGGAACGCTGATTTATTCTATGTTACTCATTACATTGCAAAAATGTATACTCAGAGTATGTCAGGGTTGTAATAAAGCTTGATTCAAAAAGAAGTCACCTGACATTAGCTTTCCAACTCATGACCATGTTTCTTAAACTGTTTGACTCAAATACAGAAAGTCCTCACTTAACAACCATTTGAAGTTATGACAGACACTCCCCCCCAAGTACCAAAAGTACCAAAAGATACTTACAAACCAGTTCACTGGAGTTCTGATGGCAACACACATAATAATAATAATAATAATAATAATAATAATAATAATAATAATAATAATAATAATAATAATAATAATAAAGTTGGAAGGGACCTTGGAGGTCATCTAGTCCAATCCCCTGCCCAGGCAGGAAACCCTCTACCATTTCAGACATACACACACACACACACATACACACACACATACACACACACACACACACACCATGGTCCCATGGCTGATTTTGGACACTTGGCAACTGGTTTGTTTGCCTTTATAACCAGTTGCAGTGTTCTGCATTCATGTGACACGATTCACAACATTTTTTTTTGCTGAAACTGGCTTTTTCAACTGGGTTCCTAGCCAAAAAAAAAACCCAACAAACCCACCCATAGGAATGCATTGACTTGCTTAACAACCAAGGGTGTTTGCTTTATGCCTGAAGCATTCGCTTAATGACAGCTGCAAAAAAAATTGTAAAATCTGATCTGTCACATGGATGCCTTGATTAATGACCATCATGACTTACGATCAAAATTCCAGGCTCCATTATGGTCATAAGTCAAGAACTACCTGTATCCCTTTTCCCCATCCTAAATAATTACCCCTATCAAAAAAAAAAAAAATAGGAGAAGCAAACCAACAATACTAGGCTCTCGTTTTACACATGCATCTCAGCAACAGCATTTCCAAACTGGATTTTTCACTCACAAACAAACAAACAATTAAAAATAGCTCCATGACTCCCTTAAGATATGCCCAAATTACCCCCTAGTTCAGAAACCACTGTTATAAAGAAATGCACCTGTGGGGCCAAAAGTTTCCCTAAAACCTCAAAACAATTCTACATTTTTGAGCAACCACCATGTTTTTATATAATTAATTATTCAATATTTATCACAATCATTGTTCTTCATTTTCTATTCAATCTTTGATCAGTGAAATCATTTAATATAATAAAATTACATGGAGTCTTTTTGTGCGTGTAAACAAACTGCATGTAAGTTAAGAATATGTTATGTCTCCAGAGACTAAAGCTGCATATTGTGTGTGTGTCAGCCATTCTGTATTCAAGGAAGGTAGAACTAAAGATTACATTGTATATTACAGCATTTCCCAACCTTAGGAACTTGAAGATGCGTGGACTTCAACTCCCAGAATTCCCCAGCCAGCTATGCTGGCTGGGGAATTCTGGGAGTTGAAGTCCACGCATCTTCAAGTTCCTAAGGTTGGGAAACGCTGGTATATTACACATTTAGCTAGCACTCATTATCATAACCATATGTACAAAAAATGGCTGTATGGTTGTGTTACGTATACTGTAATGTAAATTCACCTATGCCTAGGCCAATCTGGCCATTTAAACCAGGTGTCCAAAGGAGTCAAGACAGTCATTGTGGTCAGATCCCGGCATCTTTTGCATATGTTCAACATCACACACATATACAAAAGTGTAGGGCTTCGATTGTGATGTCATGACTGTCATCTTGCCTGCATTCCTGCATGTTTGCACATACAGAAACACAGACACACACGCATACACACGGACACAACGCAAAGACAACACAGATGCTGCTGTATTTTCATAAAGCGGACCTACCAAAATTTTTACCATCTTCATGGTGGGTAATATTGTACATTTTGGATCATGTAACTGTAGCTTGATGATGATATTCAGGCTTGTAACCAGTCTACGAATTCAAGGTAGGCATCCAAACAACATAAGGAAAGGCAGCGATAATTTAGAGTAGCCAGATCACCCATACTAGCAGGAATGGATAAAATAACCTAAGAATCAAATGTTCCTTAGTGGCCAGTTATGCTTAAAAGAACTGAACATGTAGCCCTTACTTGTGAAGGAGGGCATAGATTGGGAAAAATGCTTGTAAACTATATCCTCCACCCAAGACAAGCAAAGCCTTCTTTATACTCCTCACTGCTGTAACTCATATCCCATCTGAATCAGGAGCACTGCATGCAGAGCTATTCTGAGCGTAACGACTGGAGTTTGATGTGCTTCAAGTGCAAGAGGAGGAGAGCAGACCACATCACATCTTGTAGGGGTAAAGTGCCCACAAGAGATCTACAGTAAATCCAGCCCACCTTGAATTCCTTATCTACCACCAAATTGCCTTCATCGGGCAGATTCTTGTAGAGACCTTAAGCTTGGGACAAATGTTTATACCTATTTGAACTGCCTGGATCTCCTGATTTCCCTGGTGCTTGACACCTTATGGCTAAGGTGGCAGATTTTACACCATAAACTTGGATCTTGGAGTCCTAGTGGACAGTCACTTAAATATGTGCCAACAGTGTGCTGCAGCTGCCAAAAGAGCCAACATTGAGCTAGGCTGCACTAACAGAGGGATAAAATCAAGATCACCTGAAGTGTTAATACCACTTTGCAACGCCTTGGTAAGGCCACACCTGGAATACTGCATCCAGTTTTGGTCACCACGATGTAAAAAAGATGTCGAGACTCTAGAAAGAGTACAGAGAAGAGCAACAAAGATGATTAGGGGACTGGAGGCTAAAACATATAGGGAACGGTTGCTGGAATTGGGTATGTCTAGTTTAATGAAGAGAAGGACGAGGGGGGACATGATAGCAGTGTTCCAATATCTCAGGGGCTGCCACAAAGAAGAGGGAGTCAAGCTATTCTCCAAAGCACCTGAAAGCAGGACAAGAAGCAACGGATGGAAACTAGTCAAGGAGAGAAGCAACCTAGAACTAAGGAGAAACTTCCTGACAGTTAGAACAATTAACCAGTGGAACAACCTGCCTCCAGAAGCTGTGAATGCTCCAACACTGGAAGTTTTTAAGAAGAGACTGGACAGCCATTTGTCTGAAATGGTATAGAAATTCCTGCCTGAGCAGGGGGTTGGACTAGAAGACCTCCAAGGCCCCTTTCAATAATAATAATAATAATAATAATAATAATAATAATAATAATAATAATAATAATAATAATAATAATTACCAAACTTACGGTTCTCCAAGAGATTGTTACAAGTTTCCTGATAGATCGTGATGAAAAAAACAATGGAACTCATTTTTTTAACTTCATGTCCTATGCAATACTAGACCCTGCAACGGTGGGAGTTTTTACATGCTGTGACTCAGTTTACCTATCATGCTAACATACCATGAACAATAGATGCAATAATTTTTACATCAGGGTGCTCTGAGCCTGAGAATTATTTCAAGGATTTCTCTGGGATAAAAAGATTGAGAAAGGCTAAACTATAATGACCAAAATTATCATTATCTAGTGCTCCTAAATATATAGATGTCTCACTCATAACATTAACTACACCAGGGATAGGGAACCTTGGCCACTTTATGACTTGTGGACTTCAACTCCCAGAATTCCTGAGCCAGCCATGCTGACTACCTCTGGACTACACAGTGTACAGTATTGGCCCCCACTAACTTGCCATATCAGGATCTGCATAAGTTAACTGTAAAGCAACAGCCTCTGATTGGTCTCTTGATCTCAGGCTTCTAGAAGCTTTCTTTTTAAAACATTAAAGTTGCTAAATGATGTCCTCTTTGCAATACTTAAATGAAGCAATTATTGTTCTGTTGCCAGGATCTGGATACTCAGATGCTTGTCATTTGAATTTTGGTTTCTTGTAAAATATCTTTGACTTCCTGAACCTGTTGCCTCCAGAACTGTTGGGGTACAGTCTCTCTCATAATAAACAAATCAAAACCTTCAACAGCTACCATACAGCCCCACTTGACAACATCCCTCAAAAATAAATGGCATGGGAGGAGATGGTGAAGCACTCCAGATTGGTGTAGAAGGAAAATATTTTCCTGCTTATCCACTCATCTGATTGTTCTCAGAGACGGACAAGGGAGAAGTCTGCATTCTTGAGAGTGTGTGATGGATGGTAGAAGGGAAGACAAGTGGAGATGACTCTTGAAATAGCCCTTGTAATTGGGATTCTGAAGATTTAAATGTTATACTTCAAAATGGTAGCACTGAATGCAACTGATCCCACAGAGAAAATCACAAAAACAGATTGTCTGCCAATTTTGGGGTAGTTGTATTTTACAGCATCTAAAATACCCAGGCTTAAAATTCAAAGGATCATAAAACTCAGAGCAAAGTGGTACTTCTTCATGCAGAAGTGGGAGCCAATGTGCCTGTAGCCTAATATGTAAGATAATTCCAATGTTACTGACATCAGCATGATCTCAATACATTTTCTGTTGACTGACATTTCTTACTTGATATCCAGGCCAGGAAGGCATGAAGCAAAGCACACACACACACCAAATCCTCTTGCAACAATGCAAGATCAGCAATAACTCTCCACTGCCCTTGAGATCAAAGCCTTAGGGAATTCCCAAACCTGGCCATTTGCTTTTAAACTACAAAACATTTGAGTTAAGATGGGGCAGGGGAAATGGAGTGAAAGGATCTGGCTAATGCACTGCTCTATCAGATTAGACCATCAAAAAAATCAAACTGCTTCCATCACTGTCCAAGGAGAGACTCTTGCTTGTTGGTTAATATGATCGCAGCCATGCCATTGGCACTCCTGGGAGAGGTGGCCACTGTGCCTGCGCTGTACAGCAGGCTGGGAGTTTAAAATCCTATTAGGCAGAAATGAACAGTAGCAAAAAGAAAGCAGGTATCCCCTAGTGGGGATTTAAAGATGTTTAGACCTAATTGGATTTTCCAAGCAGATGTCATTATTGTTAAACAGTTGCCCACTTGATATGTTCAAGTTGTTGGCTGTAATTGCTAAAATTAGCAGGTCTGCACTGAGCAAAGGTCAGTTGGTTAATACTGTGATTTTGTTTTTTTATGAAGTAATTCCAAATGCTTTTAAGTATTTCTGTTCTGCTTTGTTTTTTTGCAGGCCAAGTGCTCCATAAAGTACCATCAGGCTGTTAATGAAATCATGTCTGGGCAAACAACTAGCACGGAGGATAAATGCATTTGAGCTGAACTGTCTTTGTATGTGCATTATGGAGGCCTTCCTGCAGCCAAACCACTGCATTCTGAACTGAAGGCACAGTGTTTTTTCCAAGTCAGGATGGTCCTGTCACGGCATAGGGAGAAGCGATGGCCAAAAGCAGCCAATTTAGGATATTGTGAACAGGCAGGAATTTTCGAAATGTACTTTTAATCCTGAGAACCTGGGCTTATTGGATTCCCCCCCCCCTATACTGGGAGTCGAACTACAAAGTAAAGTAGAGGAAAATTGGCAACAGGTGAGAATCATACAGAAAGCTTGAATTGTACAGCTATATATTAAAGCACCTCACTCCCTGCTGCCCAACTAATGGACACTTTCTCAACCCCATAAGTTGAAATCAGGGAAGTAGCCTACTGGAGGCTCCTTCCATGTCTACATCTACCTGCAATTGACTAGGCATCCAAGCAGTTTTGTCAGACTGGAAAAAGGGATGCACATGGACGTCTTTTTCTCCATAATTCCTATCCAATATAAGGCCAACCCACTGAAGAGTGAGAGAAGAAATGGGTGGAGGACTTGGGGATCTTGAATAGCTATAGCAAACCTAAGCCTTGGTACTCAAAGTGCCACATCCAGCCCTACGTCTACAATATTTATATCACCTTTGGCTGTGTTCTCCTGATTAAAGGGGACCCAAAGTCAGTAGCTTTTGCTTACATAGGCAAAGGTAAAGGTTCCCCCGGACATGTGTGCTAGTCATTTCCAACTCTAGGGGCCGGTGCTCATCTCCATTTCAAAGCCGAAGAGCCAACGCTTGTCCAAGGACATCTCCATGGTCATGTGGCCGGCATGACTAGATGCCAAAGGCGCACGGAACACTGTTACCTTCCCACTGTAGTGATCCCTATTTTTCTGCTTGCATTTTTACATGCTTTTGAACTGCTAGGGTGGCAGAAGCTGGGATGAGTAACAGGCGCTCACTCTGTTATGCAGCACTCGGGATTCGACCCGCCAAACTGCCAACCTTCTGATCGACATGCTCAGCATCCTAACCCAGCCACCGCATCCCTTTTACCTTTGCTTACATAAGAGGTTGTTTAAATCCTACTCATTTAACTGCCAGCCTCTGCAAATTTTATACCTCTTTGGATTCCTTTCTGAAATTGAGTAAGTAAATTCATTTCATTCCAAAGGGAGCCCCCGTATATTTATATTAAATCATTATTTCAATGATCATTTCAGCACCAGTGCCTTTCCTTTTTTTTAAAAAAAAGAAGAAGCTATGCATGGAGACTTTTTATTGAATTGCCAGGCCAAAAAAAAAAGTCCCAAAACACCTTATGCAAAATGAAAGACATAGTATGAAAAAAAACCTGGGATATGGCAGTGGGAGAGAAGAGAAGAAAACAAGCCAACTCAGACATTAACTCTTAAAGTTAAATAAGAATTAATTATAACAATTGGATAAGAAATAGTTCAAGGAGACAAAAAGACGCATGGTCTGTCAACATAATCACTGAAGTTGGTTCGTGGCATTGCTTCCAATTCTCTTCTTCAGCTGTATTGTGGTGGAAGACATACAGCTAATGAAACAGCCTGATGAAGCTGGTATTTCCATAAAGCTGAAGAAATGGCTTCTACACTTCCTCATTTAGGTGGAATTCCAACAGTGGGTTTTCTTCCTCCCATGTTTCTTTCATTTATTTTTTTTTACACACAAAACCAATATTTTAAATGAGCCACAAGATCATCATCCACAGAGACTTCACTCCTCTCATTCACTCTTTAGAAAGTCTAATTTATTGTAATCTCTGTTTGATAAGTTGGACAGCTGGACAACTAAGCTCACTCAGATTCTTTCACATTCTCCATTACCATTTTTCATACTGTGACATCCAGTAAGAGATGGTCCCTTGGGACTCTATTTGGGAGGATTTTATCTCCACCCACTTCCTTAATCTTATCAGAAGACAGATCTCCATTTATCTTGGATTGTGATACTGTGACAGTAACTCATAGTCTGTTGGATAGGCTTGCAAATGGGATTGTGGGATAGGGATTCCCCTTTTGTTAGTCTATCTATTCTGGGGCAAATGAGGGATGGTAGAGGGTGGAGTAGCTGTTGTGCATGAAGAAAATAAGGGTAACTGTCCAAGACCAGAAACACTATATGTTGGGGCAGAAACATCTAGAAGAACCAGTAGTCTGTACAGGGATGTTTGTGGCATCTGAGTCTGAGTTGGGGCCCCTTATTTGGGGGGAAGGAGGAAAAAGATTGAGGGTGTTGGGTCAAGAGTAGAATACATAATAGCATCACAGTGGTAATGATCAGTGGGTGATGTGGGAAATAGGACATTTATTTATTTATTTATTATTTATTTATTTATTATTGGGACTTATATGCTGCCCTATCTCCCGAAGGACTCAGGGCGGCTAACAACAATAACATACAATAAATACAGAAGTTAAGATAAAATTAAAATTAAAGGCCTCTGTACAATAAATTAAAATTAAAATAAATTAAAAATTAGAGTTAAAAAATTAAAAACATAATTAAAATCCCTGTCAGTCCAGGTCAACCAGGTGGAAAAGGAGTGTTTTGAGGCCGCAGCACTGGAGATCTTGGGCCATCCGAAGCTCATGGGGGAGCTGGTTCCACAGGGTTGGCGCTCCCACAGAGAAGGCCCTCCCCTGGGGGTTGCCAGCCGACATTGTCTAGCCGACGGTACCCTGAGGAGGCCTTCTCTGTGTGAGCGTACTGGGCGATGGGAATTTGTTCCCGGCAGCAGATGGTCCTGCAAGTATCCCGGGCCTAAGCCATGTAGGGCTTTAAAGGTAAGTACCAGCACCTTAAATCTCACCCGGAGGGCAACCGGTAACCAATGCAGCTCACGCAGGAGGGGTGTAATATGGGAGTATCGGGGTGCTCCCATCACTACCCGTGCAGCCGCACTCTGCACCAGCTGAAGCCTCCGGGTGGTCTTTAAGGGCAGCCCCATGTAGAGAGCATTGCAGTAATCTATACAGGAGGTAACGAGTGCATGGGTGACTGTGCGTAGGGCATCTCAGTCCAGAAAGGGGCGCAACTGGCATACCAGGCGAATTTGGGCAAATGCCCCCCTAGCCACGACTCCAATATGATCTTCAAAACTGAGTCGTGAATCCAGGAGGACGCCTAGATTGCGTGCTCTATCAACGGGAGGTAACATCTCTCCTCCTATAAGCAAAGATGGAACCTCTTGGACTAAACGAGATGCCGGTATGTAAAGCCACTCAGTCTTGGCCGGGTTGAGCCGGAGCCTGTTCTTTCCCATCCAAATCTGTACCGCTTCCAGGCAACGGGACATCACATTGAGGGCATCACTGGGTTGGTTCGGAGTGGAGATGAAAAGCTGGGTATCATCAGCATATTGATGATACATCACCCCGAAGCCACGGATGATCTCTCTTAGGAAAGGCAGACTCAGTGTATCATGCTCCAGTGCTCAGTCTAGGTGCCTAATCATTTGGCCGCTGCTACTGAATGGCTTCCCATATCCATGATCTAATAGTGGATGAAAGGGGTGACCTGGTGCATTGCTGAGGCTTGGATGGGCATAGGGAGAGGGGTTTCCTCTTGGAATGTGACCACCTTTCAAATATGTGACAGCCCATGGCAGAAGTAATGGAGTTGTTAGGTAATTCAAGAAACCCTGGTTGCTTCCAAAGTCATGACTCTGCAGATAATTGACTATGAGACTGATTAACTTTTGTCTTGGCCAGATAATCTCTGTTAGCCTTGGAGTTCTCTGCAACCACTCCTAACTGCAGATAGGAAGGGGCCAATCTACAACATGAAAACTCGAAGTTTTTCCTGAGGCTGTGATCCATGGTTCAAGTGAAGCCTTGTTCACTGCTGGAATGAGGGAGTGACAGTGGTCTTGAATCAGATTGCTCCTAGGTAGACTCTCTCTTATACATCCCAGAATACTTCCTGGTTCTCAGAGGAAATTTAGAAGATGAAACAAAAGAGATGGCTAAAGTGCCACTGGCAGAAAACAAAAAAACCATAGGTAAGACCGCTTCTTCAAGATTATCTTGTGTTGATAAGAGTAGGGAAACAATTATTTTTGCACTCTTATCACATCTACAGATAGCTATCCAGTGGCAATGATTCAGTCTCTCCTGGGGAATGAGGGGACAAAGGAATATCTGCAGGGCCACTGTAAAGATTACTATAGGCAAGTATCAGTTGCATCACTTGGATCTGCTCTTGGTTGGATATCAGCTTGTAAGCCCTTTGGAGTTGACTGAGGCACAGTCTAGGTTGAACACATGGGAAGAATTTGAGCCTGTTGGTCTTAAGTGGATAGAGTTCACTTGTATATCAGAACTATACCTGTATATCCCCATGTCTCATGGTTGGTTGAGGTTCCCAGGAGAAAATGTGTGGTTGAATCCAATTGATTATGAATGCTTCTTTGAGGGAGGGGATGGATCCCTTTACAATACCAAAACCCAACTGACTGATTCAGCATGTTGTAGAAATAAGATCAATAAGCTATTGTCAGCATAAACTAACCAGTGCTATGCTGTCTCTCCCAACTTTTCCCATTCTGATGGACCATGGCTTCTCTAGATGCCAGGAAAAGGTCCATTTCAGCTCTGCTATTTCATAACTTTATTACCAAGAACTGAGTATGGACATTCCACATGCAAAATCTAAGCAGAGAGTTCTATCAGCCATTGGGATGTAGCGGTTAAATTCTTGGTCTTGGACTACAGAGACCTAGCTTTAAACTATGGAAGCTCGGTGGGTGATTTTGACCATTTACTTAGTCCAATCTGTCTCATGGGATTAAATTGTGAGAAAAATAGATGGAAGGAGCTCTTGAATAACAAATCAGGATATAAATCTAACAATACATGCTGTGAATTATAAGAAACAATACTTTTAAAATTTTTGATAGCAGTTTTGCTAACATAATGCTAATTTAAATACAGGTAGTATGGCAAACCAATACTGTAAAGTACATTGAACAGTACAGTATATGTGGTAGGCTAAGGCTTAATAGATTCATGTTTCCATCAAAGTAATATACTCACTGATATTAGCAACTCAATATTTTAGTCCAGCAAAGATAATCATATAATCAGGAAAATATTAGATAAATATATATCTTTGGGAGAGAGTTAGCTAAACATAATTTAAATTATTGTCCTTTCATTTTATCTCCTGAACTGTTCTCAGTCCACGTTTCAAGATTTACTGAGCAAATCGTCATTGTTTCTTATCAAAGGGCATCCTAGTTGCTTCTAGTGACGTTTCTGATTTATTTCTTTTTGCTATTTTTATTATGCATCCCAAATAATTCATTTGGCATATATAAATTTTGTATCAAATAATTTTTTTCCAATTTTTAAAAATAATATATACTTGGTCTTGACAGCAGGTAAAGAGTTTTAAAGGGAGTTTGTGTGTGTGTGTGTGTGTGTGTGTGTGCGCGGGGGCGCGTTTGTGTGTTTTCATTATATTCAGAAATATATATTGTTTCCATGTTCTAATCCAAAAGCAGACTTAAAGCTCCATAAAGAAGTTGTTTTGATCTTTGATATCATTTTTATTTCTCTATGTCTACAAAACCATCAAAATTCATTTTTATGCAGAAGAATTTTTACCATTTCCATGACTGTCTTTAAAATTACATATTTTTATTTATTCAGAGCCACATTGCTGTATATGCACTGTTGACCCTGTCCTTCAAAAACATTCTAATTAAACACCTGTCCAAATTAGATACTCACCCCCAGCAATTGATTTTAGGGGTTAACATTCTAACAGTAAGATCATTAACCCTATACTGAGGTTATCAGGAACTATTTCAGTACATTTTTGGGAATAATCAAAATAAATTGCGCCCTGACCACCAGAGTTATTCCACGTAATTCAGAAGTCATTACCACATAGGTCTTGAACTCAGTGAACGAGTTTATTAGTTGGTTTCCGCTTTTATGGAACAAGAGTCCTTTTAAGATTGTACAAGCGGACTGACTATTGCTTTTTGGACAGACGTGGAGAATTATTAGCATTTCAACTGTTCTCTTCCATTTACTCTTATGGACTTCAGTTGACCATCTTCCTCGATTTCAACCCTTTCTTGCCCATTCTCGACAATTTTTCGAGTGGTGATTCTCCGCCCATTGATCACTTCTGTCGAAGTCGCTACCGATCTGAAATTCTGTGCTCCACTACTATCATCACCAAAGGACCTGCAGGAGAACATAGTGTGCACACCGGGCCCAAGGGAATTAAACGCAAAATTGGAAAAGGCACCTAGTCCAGAGAAGAGGCCAAAGGGACTTTGCAACCCGTTTCGGTTTTCCTCTCCACGATTATCATCGTCAAATTCGTTGTCCCAGGAGTCATGTGCAAAGATGTCCATTCCTCCAAAAAACTCTCGGAAGATCTCCTCAGGGCTGCGGAAGACAAAGTCAAAATCAAAGGGCCTGTGGGAGAAAGTGCCAGAGGCTCCTCTCCCTCTGAACCTCGGCTCTTTGACAGGCCGGTCATAGAGAGCGCGTTTCTGAGGATCTGACAGAACTTCATAGGCCTCAGCTACAGCTTTGAATTTCTTCTCTGCGTCCTCCTTGTTATAAGGATTCTTGTCAGGGTGCCACTTTAATGCCAGCTTACGGTAGGCCCTTTTAATGTCTTCTTGCGAGGCATTTTGGTTCAGTCCTAGGACTTCGTAATAATTAACCATCCCAAAGAAAAAGGTAGCTGGATTTGGAGACTACTTGGTTGGTTTTCCCAGGGGACACGAGGTCCTGTACAGTTTGGATCCAGTGGATCCAGTAGTTTCGGTTGTGGCACTTCTTTCCTCACAGCCCAATGGTAATGGTTTTGTCGCCAAAGGGAAAGAGAAAGGCAGCTTGCTCATATTGTTTGATTTCAAGACATTTGCTGCTGAGTAGTATTGTGACATCAGAAGCATCTCAGCCAATCAGTGGGCAGAGTCTTTTAATTCCTTTGAGTCAGGCATCAGTCCTATTGTTTGGGTCTGCTATGCAAATTGGCTCCTTTGATAGGTCATATTTCACATCTATGATGCAACTCATGCCAGAGTCTTAGACTGGAAACTTTTCATAGGAAGGCTATGTATGTAAGAGTTTTTTGCTAGTTTGTAGCCAGTCTTCTTCAATTTAGGATGAATGTTTTCTAAAGCACACCTGTTGAGGTGGTCATATACTTTGGTTGGGCAGTTATTCCATAAGCCACAGGAATGGGAAGTGTGTATGCTGTACTCAGATTCCCTGGGTGCCTTTATTTTTCAGTGTCTTGGAACCTCCTAGAGTCATCTCTGCACATTGGCAGAATACATTTTCATCAATTTCAGATGGAAAACCAAAGAAGTGCAAAGACTTAAAGCTCTTTGCAGGAACGGTACATTTAAAAGGATGAGTTGACCACAGAAAAATACTTTTTAAAAACCAAACAATCGAAATTTAACTCTGTTCACACCCCATTCACGAGTAGTGACCCCTTTCAACTTCTGTAAAAAAGAAAGTTCTTTTTTTCTTTTCTTCTTGACGATTGGTGCAGGTCTGACTTTCATCACTGATATTGATGGACAGAAAATGGCACACAGGTAGCGCAGCGTAGACAGCCCCATCAGATACATTGTGTAGTCTGTGCTTGTACATGCCGAATATGCTTCTTTTGGTAGTACCCCAGTCCTAATCCTACTCCCAGCCCCACCCTGCTGTTTTGATTCACCACAAACCTTACACGTAAGCTTCCTTTTTGGGACATCGCTAGCTGGATCTGAAATGATCCGTATTTCTTCCCAGGAAGTGATCAATTTCCACTGCTAAGAGTCTACAGCTGTCATCATGGATTCTCTGCAATTTCTGGGCTTGCCATTATTGTAAGTTCAGCTTGTGTAATGAAGGGGGAGAGAGAGAGTGAGAGAGTGAATTGGGGTGAGTAAGCAAAACGGAGAGGAAGAAGGAACATAAGAAGAAATCAAGGGTGGCACCAGAGTGCCGTCCACATGAAATAGCTACCCACAGGGAAACTAGGTAGGCAGCTCAGTCCCTAGAAACTGAGGCTTTGAAATGAGAAATGTTTTTCGTATCTTAAATCTCAAGTACAAACAATAAAAACCAGCCCAGGCTGTGTTCTTTGAAGAGAAAGTACCAGTGACCTGAGCAGTGGTTATCAGCAGCGTCATTAAGATAAACCCTTAACATGATTTAAAGCATCCGAAAGTGAAGGCAGCAGTTTCAGATACTAACAAAATGGCCTGACATTGGGGATGAAAATCAATAGTAATCAGATGTCACTGAAAATACTCAAAAGTGTCCCCTGACTGATGGAGGTGAGATTAGTGTAAATATTTGTATTCTAATCAGTAGCACGTGAGGGTTGGAGGCAGCCTCTCTGTCTATTTAATTAATGGAGTGGCTTTTAAAAAGGATCCTAATCATATGTGATTGTATCTGCTTATCAACATTTTTGCTAATTAGATGATATGGAGGCAGTCGTTCTGCTAATTCCCTCATCTGAAGAGCATATCCTGCACAGATAAAGTGCAGTCTCTTTTTAAATAAGAAACAATCATGAGACAGACTAACCTTAATGGTGATTATTTTCCTTGGAGCTTTCAATCCACCTCCATCTCTCCCCTTCCTTAGCTTGTTCTTCCAGAATGTCAGACAGACAAAGTTCCTGTGGTCTTCACCCATTTGCTGCCATTGCATTAAGTGTGGTAGTCTCCTTCATCATGGCAAGGAATACCTTGAATGTCTCCAAAGATGTTTTCATTCTTTGATATTACACCCACCTCCAGCGGCTACATGTCTTGTTGCTGGAATTTTCCAAAAAGTTGAGGTTCATAAACCAATAATCTGCTCACGTCCACATTTTAACTCCAAAAAACAACATCAAAACATAAACTTCTTTATATCCACAATTGATGCCTAGGTGGTCTCCTTGAATAATGGACATGTAGCATTATTCCCACTTTAGTATAATCAACAACAATGCTGGCTAAAATAATATGATTTCTGATCCGAGATGTTTGTATCTACAGTATGTATGTGTTTTAGACTGAAAAGATCTGGCTCGTAGTATTTATATTATAAACTATATAAAGTTTAAGTTCTCTGAATGGTTTCCAGTGGAACTTTTTACAGTATGTTCTGTGGAATGTTAGCATTTTTCATACAATTTACAGATGTCCAGTATACCGATCCAAAAGAGGAAAAGAAGGTTTTGATCTGTCCTGTTTCAAGTAAGAATTACTTGCATAAATGAAGACAAGATATTGGCAAGTCTTTCTTTAGACATCTTTTTGAAACAACTGGGATTTGGGGAGAGGGATTATTAGAAGACTTTTGGATGAAAGCTCATAGCATGAATGTTTTGATTGAAAGGTTATTGAAGAGTGCACTGTCTTCAAAGTGTGCTCTGTGAAAGTGGATTTTTAGCATACGTTATAATCAAGACCAATGGTCACACAGGTTGAAGATGACCCTAAGATGCTCTAAACAAATTTCACCCCACAAACTGATGAAATATGCTAACATATGCAAACTTATACATCCCATTAAGATGTTGGAATGATGTATTAAAATATAAGGGAAAATAAAACATGTTTTGATAACTGTGATTTCCTTTGGTATTTTTCTTATTTTAAAGAAACAATCTTAGGTATATTATATATGGGATTGTGTAGGTTTGCATGTGTTTTTTGAACAGTTTAAGAAATGCTGTTTTACAACACTATGAGACCAAGGGGAGGTAAGTACAGTTTTTCACATCTAGTTCCATCCCATAAAGGATGGATTCACACTGACACACTTTATTACCAGCCCTAAGGTAAATTCCTTATCTTTAAGAGATATGCATGTGTATTTGCAAAAAAAATATTACCTGTTCTGCCAGGTCTTTAAATAAATCTATGTCTTGTGATTTTCCTAAAAGATGGCCAAAAGCTCAGGCCATCATAATGGTGGAGTTCAATATTTTTTCAGTCTTACTTCTTTGGCAGACACAGCACTTGTCTCCTATTCTTCATGGAAGGAAAGCAAAAACATACTACTTCTGAAGCTGAGGGAACTCTGACAGGAGGACAGACTCCTGTAAGCAAACTTGTTGACTCCTCCTGGTCCCTGATCTGTCAACTGCAAGCTAGGCCTCTTCCCTGCCCACCTACCTCTACCTACGCACAGCTGTGGAGTAAAAAAAGGCAACAAAATTGAATTATGGCTTGATCTATTTTGCATGATGATCTCCTGTTCTTTTGGCTTTGTTAATTGGAAAAATAATCAGTATACTTTTTTTAAAATGGAGATTCAATTATAGACTACATTAATCTAGAGTTTATGGAGAAGAACTGCTGCTACTGCATTTTATTTGATAAAATACTTTACTCTGACCTGAGAATATCTTTCCAAGTTGTGAAATTCTTCTGAATTCTTCCCTCCATTCCCCCCCCCCCCGCCCTCTGTTTTAAAGTAAAGATGATGATGATGCTGGTCCTTTAAACTGAGAAGACGGAACAGGCTGATGTGTTCATGATTGGTCTATTAACCCCACAACAAGGCCTGGCTTCTTTTATCTAAAACAACAAGAGCTTAAGACATCTGTTCTAAGTACTTTGCCTATCAAAACAAACAAGGGTCACACTTCATTCTGCCAGTCAAACTGTCATCATATTTTTCTCCCTTGCCACATGTCTGCCCAATGAACCCTTCTCAAGATGTTATGGCACAGGAATTTTTGCCTGATTTTATAAATTAGTTCTTTCTTTGATGTTGCTCAATCTCAAAGCTGCTAAACATTTGGGAACCTAGTGCTGCTGTTAGTTTATCTTCTACTGCTGATAATACGTACAATATTTATTGGAGGGTAGGTTTTTATGTTGTGTTTTTTTACTGGATTCCTAATTTTACCATAACAATAAAAACCCTATACAGTAGGCTGGCCTGAGACACAATGACTGGCCCAAACCCATCCAGTAAATACCCTGATTGAATCTGAACTTAAACAGGAGAATTTGACATCTTAATCACTACTCTATTATGGCTGTCTAGGCATGTAATCCTGAAAGATAGCACCAGACCAAACAGGAGGCAAACAGGAGCTCTGGAACTGCTCGTAAAATCATATTAACTAAGTCAAGTAAAACTAGGACTTACCAATCCAGCTGTTAGAATTGCAGATGATCTATAGAAAGTCAGCAAAGTTTTCTGACTCTTGGCATAATTATTTTTTCACCTAAATTAAGTGAAGGAAACTTGGATGAATTACATAAATGAAGGAAATTTCATTTACCAACCAACCACAGATATTATGTGAAAAAAATGTGAAGGACATTTGGAAAACAAATTTCACACAGATCCACAAAGGAAATTTCAACTTACATCGATCTAAGTGTGTGCTTTTTATAAATCGTTCTGATTAGGAAAACCTTAATATTTTCAGTGACAGAGTTTTGTTTTGTGGCAGTCCTTTTTTTAACTCCACTATCAAACTGAATTGCTTCCCACCCATATTTCAATTGGCATAAAGCTATTTTAGCATGAAAACCACTCATCTCAATGGTGCTTCTGCTGCCTTTGTTCATAGTCACTTGATTTTCCTCTAAGGAAATAGAAACAAAGCCAGAATCTAACAGATTGTATACATCTTGAGGATATTCCTGGAAAGGATTGCAAAAGGGAAAAAGCAGTACATTAGCAACGGCACCTCTAAGGATGACTTAAACCTGCCTCATTATGGGCTAGGGATAAGATGAAGACAATGTTTATACCCCCTTTGAGTTCATGTTCAGTGTTTTGTCCGTGCCTAAATGATTTTGCTTAGAAGTGAAGGTATTTGACGTAGTGGACAGCTTTAGGACCAACCAAAGTTTCAAATACACACTTCCACTCATTCAGAAACAAACTGGTTCAATTGCTGAGCACAGATGATGCTGTGAGATCACAACAATACGGACTGAGTTCTGAAAGGACAAAACGACTATATGTAGAGTGCGCACTGAACTGAAGGTGGCTTGAAATAAATTGTGCTGCTTCTTTTTGTCTGGGGAAAAAGAAAATATTTTAGCAGGATTTTTTTTTAACTTTATTTCCAAAAACAGCAAAAACAAAGACAATAGATGTAGGAGACTTGGAAAAGTAAAGCAGCTTTCACATATTTCTAAGTGCAAAAAATATAGGAACTTATAAATTCAAAGTTTCTTAGTCCTTTTGCTGAAGAAGGGAAGAATTATTATACTTAAAATATACTAAGACCTTAATTTCCCTATTGGATTAATACATTTTCTTTTCTTTTAGGATTTTTTTTTTTTTACATTTTGAGCCATAGTCATCCAGGTCTCATATAATATATGTTATGTTGAATAACTGAAACAATATGTCATGAGGAATTAAGATCCAGACATTCCCTAAAATTAGTATAAACAAACTAAACATATTTTCGGAATAATGTCAATGGATTTCACATTTTTATCATTACTGTATATGCTGATTAGTGCTCTGAAATGTGTAAGTTTCCTTTTTCTAACTCAATCCTATGATCTTGATAAAATTATGAGTTTTTACTTTTTTAAATACACTAGAGAACATCTCATCATTTGAGACTTGAAATGTGTGGTAAATTTGATGTGATTAGATTGAAAGTTTTCTTGATACTTTTTCATCCAGCTCTTGTTGTTGATGAAGATGATATGATCTATTGACAAGAATGTATGTGAATATACTGCAAAACGAAAGGTGAAAACAGAGAAAGAAAGAAAGAAAGAAAGAAAGAAAGAAAGAAAGAAAGAAAGAAAGAAGGAAGGAAGGAAGGAAGGAAGGAAGGAAGGAAGGAAGGAAGGAAGGAAGGAAGGAATAATAATAATAAACCTTTATTGTCAAAGTACAACATGTGTACATTGAGATTAGCTGAGCCTCCCCCTGTGCTCTCTCCCCCCAATACACAGTGACAACAAACCCTCCATCCCACCACACTATGTGAACCAACTACACCACACACCGGCCTCCCAAGTCAACTCTGCATAAGATTACATCCCATTCAAAAGCCTAACAGCCCACGGATAAAAGCTATTCTTCAGCCTGTTGGTACGGCTGGCTATATTCCTATATCTCCTACCGGATGGTAGGAGAGTAAAGAGATACCGTCCAGGGTGTGAGTCATCCCTGAGAATCTTCCTCACTCTTCCAAGGCAACGAGCCCTGGCGATGTCATCCAGTGGTGTCAGGGAACAGCCCACAATGTCTTGTGCTGTGCTCACTACCCTCTGTAATACTTTCCTATCCGCGGCTGTCAGACCGGCATACCAAACCACAATACCATATGAGAGGACGCTCTCTATGGTAGACCGGTAAAAGAGGGTCATTAGCTGTTGTTCTACCCTGTTCTTCCGCAAGATCCTAAGAAAGTGAAGCCTCTGTTGGGCCTTTCTAGCCACCTGGGTTGTGTTAACTTTCCAGGTCAGATCTTCACAGAGGTAGACTCCCAGAAATTTAAAGGAGGGAACTCTCTCTACACAGTCCTCCCCGATGTAAAGTGGGGCAGGTTCCTCTTTTTTTCTCCGGAAGTCTAACACCATCTCTTTCGTCTTGCTGATGTTTAGGTGCAAGTTGTTGTTACTACACCATATGGATAGTTTTTGTACCTCCGCCCTATATGCTGTCTCATCCCCACAGGAAGGAAGGAAGGAGAAAAGAAAAAGAAAGAAAGAAAGAAAAAGAGACATCTGGGCCCAGTGCTCTTCAACATCTTCATCAGCGATTTGGATGAGGGGATAGATGGGGAACTCATCAAATTTGCAGACAACAGCAAGCTGGCAGGAATAGCCAACACTCCAGAAGATAGGCTTCAGATACAGGAGGATCTGGACAGACTTGAACACTGGGCGCTATCTAACAAAATGAAATTCAACGGTGAAAAAAGTAAGGTTCTACACTTAGGCAGGAAAAATCAAATGCACAGGTATAGTATAGGTGGTACCTTGCTCAATAGTAGTAACTGTGAGAGGGATCTCGGAGTCCTAGTAGACAATCACTTCAATATGAGCCAGCAGTGTGCTGCAGCTGCCAAAAAAGCCAACATAGTGCTAGGCTGCATTAACAGAGGGATAGAATCAAGATCACGTGAAGTACTAATACCACTTTACAGTGCCTTGGTAAGGCCACACCTACATCCAGTTTTGGTCACCATGATGTAAAAAAGATGTTGAGACTCTAGAAAGGGTACAGAGAAGGGCAACAAAGATGATTGGGGGACTGGAGGCTAAAACATATAGGGATCGGTATGTGGAATTGGGTATGTGTAGTTTAATGAAGAGAAGGGTGAGGGTTGACATGATAGCCGTGTTCCAATATCTCAGGGGCTGCCACAAAGAAGAGGGAGTCAAGCTCTTCTCCAAAGTGCCCAAAGACAGGACAAGAAGCAACGGATGGAAGCTAGTCAAGGAGAGAAGTAACCTAGAACTAAGGAGAAACTTCCTGACAGAACAATTAACCAGTGGAACAACCTGCCTCCAGAAGCTGTGAATGCTCCAACACTGGAAGTTTTTAAGAAGAGACTGGACAACCATTTATCTGAAATGGCATAGGGTTTCCTGCCTGAGCAGGGGGTTGGACTAGATGACTTCCAAGGTCCCTTCCAACTTATTATTATTATTAAGTGGTCTTCCAGCCTCTGCATAAATGCCTTCAGTAAAAGAGAGTCTCTTGCCTCCTGAGATACTAAGTTCAATTATCAAACAACTCTTTTCATTAGAATGTTTTTCTCAAGGTCCATCTGAAATCTTACAATTTAATAATATAATGAAAATTCATTTGATTTGTCCTCTCTTCTGGAACAAATGGAAAACAATTCTGCTCTACATTCTATATGGCAATTCTTCAATACCTCAAGGTACAGTAACTTTCATGTCTTCCTGCAATCTTGTCTATTCTATGCTAAATATATCCAATGCCTCCAACTGTTCCCCATGTGTTTTTCCAGATCATCTGCGTCTGATCATCTGAGTTCCCTTTCTTTGCATATTTATTTATTTATTTGATTTTTTTTAATCCCACCATTATTATTTTCTATAAATAACTCAAAGTGGCAAATGTATGTTCCATTTCACCAATATCCTTCCTAAAATGCTGTCTGGTCAGTGGAGAACACAGAAAGATGCTATATATCTTGTTCTTAATGCTACAATTGGAATAGTGCATTTACTTTAGGCAGGTACATCACTCTTTGGAATTAGGTTGGTTTGTGAACCATGAGAACACTTAAATCTTTTTCCATGAACTGCATCACAACATGGTACTCCCAACCTATGTACTCACAATGTGATTTTTTTTACCCTAATGTAGAATGTTGTATTTATATTAATTTTATATTATTTTACTTCTGCTGTTTTGTCCCTAATGTTCCAGTTGAATCTTGATAGTCCTCTAAAGTTTTTGTTAACCCTCTGCCCCATTTCTTGTGTCATCTGCAAATCTGATCATCATATTTTAATTCTTTCATCCAAGCAATTTATAAATACATTGAACATCACAGGTCACAGAATGAAGCCCTGCAGTATGCTTCAACACCTCCTTCCAGCTTTTGTGGAGTCACTGATCCACACCATTTAATGGTAGCATATTGTTGTCTTCTCTACAAGAATCTCCTAGAAGAATTTGTTACATGCTTTCCTAAACATCCATCACATTCCCTTGTTAGTTAAACTGATCTTTCTATCAAATTGAAGTCAGATGAGTTTGACATGATTTATTCCTCATTAACCAATGCTGGTTTCTGCCATGTAGTACATTCTTTTCTTAATGCTCACAAACTGACAGGTTAATAATTTGTTCCACAGCAGGACATTTCTATATATTCAATCCATGCCAGAAGTTCTAAACAAATAGAATGTACAGTATATGATAAACAGAGGACTCTTCCTGTAGTTTTCAAAAAACAAAAACAAAAAAAAACACACACCATATGGCAAGGAAGTTACAAGTCTGATTTGAAACTAGCATTATTGCTCTCGTATGAATAACCCAGATTTAAAGAACTGCAAAATCTCTAGTAACTATCTTAAGTCAAATAGAAACCATTTGCTTTCAAAGAATGCTTCGTTAAAATCCATCAGAGCAAAACTTTGCGAGAAAATGAACAATTAAACAGAGTCAGAACTAGTCCATGCTTGGATGACAACCTATAAGGAAATCTTGGAGTTGTAGATTAGAATGGGAAGTTAAAATCTTTCAAGAATAAGGCAATGACCAACAGTTTCTATATTGTAGCTAAATAGTCTAAAAGCAGAGTAGTCAGCAAGATCTAAGCTCAATATGAGGTAATGGTTACCTATGCTTTTCATTAAAGATTCTGTCATTTCAATTCTTTCAATTAAACATTCATTACAGATTCAGAAATAAAATTCTAAATTAATCATTCTCACCATTCCAAAATGAAACCTTTAGATACTTAATTCATGTGGAGCCCAAATATCTAAGTCACGGGTCTCCAAACCTTTTAGTCTGAGGGCCACATTGGACATTTTTCAAACATTCAAGGGCTGAGAGAAAAAACCAACTTTATAAATGAGCGAATAACATTGAATTGAATGAATGTGTTTTAATAAATCAAATTTGTTTCTGCCTTGCAACTTTAGACTCAATTGGTTCATATGGCCTATCATATCAGCAAAGATTGCCAATTTCCAAAGCCAGACAATGTTTGATAACTGTTGTTTAGGCTGATTCCTCTCTGTAAGAAATGATTTGATCTCCTCTCTGAACTGAAATACCCATGATAGAACCTTTCCACAACTAAGCCATAGAACTGCAGAAGGGAAGGGAAGGGAATAAGAGAAGGCAAGGCAAGGCAAGACTTTATTGGCCAAGTGTGATTGGGCACACAAAGAGTTTGTCTAACGGAAGTCAAGTTCAATTCAGTTCTTATGTCTGGGGTATAAAACATAAAATAGAGAGAAGCTATGCTGGATCAGGTCAGTGGCCAAACAGTCCAGAGCACTCCTCTCTCCCCACTCCCACAGGCAAAGGAAGCTACCCTCCAGATTTTAAAGGGAAAGATGCTTCCCCTTCCTTGTCCAGCGACCCATCAGCTGGCTTGCAACCCCCCTCCCCATCATCAGAGCAATCAATAGAGTCATAGTTTCCTTTCCAAATAGTGGTGAATACATAACTACTTTCTCTCTCAGTGCTGTTTGGAAAGGATCAGAGCACAGCACATGGGATGAGCTGGCAGGAGGGAAGGAACCTTCCAGAAGGTCAGATATTGCCTGTGGGCCATAGTTTGGAGACCTCTGGTCTAAGTCACTATTTCTACTAATCTACCATTCCCTTTAAAAATCCATACATATATCATATCGGTCTCCCTTTATTCTTTGTTAGCAAGCCAAAAAATTTACACAAATATGAGCTGCCACTGCTGTGGCTACTGCCTGTGGATGGCCTTGGGCTAGGTTGAAACAGGAAATAAGATTTGTCCCATGTCTGGATAGGTCATTATTTCTGAGACTCAGTTCCACTTCAGTAAAAAATAAAAATAAAGATTTCTTTGCCATGAATGAAGATAAGTAATAGAAGGATTGGAGTTTCCTTTGTGTGTTTAGCAACAGTTGTGGTAAAGCTCCATAGAGCAACTACTGTATGCTCAGCACAGTCTAGCAAACTCATACAATGCATTAGTCCATAATGTGGTTTGACTGAGCATTGTCTGGGAAATCACCATTGAATTTGGTAAACTGGGTTTTACAGGATGATATTAAATTCATGCTCAAAAAGAGTCCAATTATCTACTGAGTAGCAGCAGGTGACACTACATGGGCTACCCAGACTGCTGGTCAACTTTTAGCCCTGTTTCAGAGGCAGGTCTTCAAGCCAATCAGTTGGAAATCTGGCAAGTACAGAGGAGAGGAGAGTCAGTTGGTGTAGTAGTTAAGGCATCAGGCTAAAAACCAGGAAACAGTGAGTTCTAATCCTGCCTCAGGCACAAAACTAGCTGGGTGATTTTGAACCAGTCTCTCTCAGCCCTAGGAAGGAAGCAAGAACAAATCACTTCTGAAAATCTTACCAAGAAAACTTTGAGGATTAGTCCAAGAGCCAAAACTGACCTGAAAAAAAAAGAAACAGGGGAAAGCTGGACTGAAAGAACTGGACTTTTACACAGTCTGTGGCAGAATGGCCTAGGCCAGGGGTAGGTAAACCTGGCTCTTTTATGACTTGTGGACTTAAACTCCCAGAATTCCTGAGCCAGCATAGCCTAGGAGACAGAGTCCAAAAGCCAGAAAGGAAGAATCATCTCCACCCCAGGCCTAAGGTTATCAGCTGAGCCAATCCTACTCTTCAAAGTGACTGGAGAACACAACCAACAGAACGACTGACTAAATGCATCGGATTATATCCACAACAAAACCTGTGCTATAATAATGGAGAAAATACTAATTTAACACAATAACAACAAAAAGTGACTTAAGGCTACGCCCAGCAGTGCTTCTCAGTTGAGTTGTGAGCACCATTATACCTGATTTCTGAGCGCATTCATATACATGGCTCTACAGCAGCACAAGAGAAAGCACTTACATATTTAGATTAGATCTGAAAATATATACTTAGAATGGAGTTTACAATTAAAAACAAAAACATAAATCACTAGCATTAATAAATCAGTATTAAAGCTGCACATTCTTTTCACATATCTAATCATTTCATTATTTTTCATAGGAAATCCAGAAGATTTAGAAAAGGGTTAATTTTCCGTGACTAAAATGAGGCTTCAGAACAAATGAGTCACTTTTAGTGCTTAATTTTTGAGAAACTATTTGAAAGCCTGAAGCTTGACTTTTTACATGCCTGAGGATTAGTTGTATTGCACCTTGAGAAAAGGGCCTTCTGCATGAGCTCCAGATCCTCTCATCTTTGTATCACCCCTGCCGGTATTGCAAAGTCTATTTGAAAATAAATTCCATCCCTTATTAAACTATTATTTTGCTGTTTGAATATGAGCTGTGAGACATGAACACTTGCAAACTTATAGCAGAAGAATTTGATCCAATCCATCCTATCAGATTAATAATCTCACACAGGAACAATTCTCACACAACACTTTGCATTAATGCAGACATGTCAAACAAAAGGCCCGGGGGCCAGATCCAGCCCGCGAAGTGGTTTCATGCGGTCCGTGAAGCCATCCTGGAAACAGTGAGGGAATGGCCCCCGCTGCCTTGGCCCTGGCCCAGAGACCCTCCTTTTGCCAAAGACCCTCAGATCTGTCCCACTCCTGCCCAGGCCCCCATAGGCACCCTTGATGCGAACGATGTAGAGCTGGCCATGCCCACCCAGTAGGCCATACACACTCTAGCCACGCCCACCCAGTAGGCCACGCCCACCCAGGCCATATCCACCCGGCCCCCTGAGGGCAACTACAATGCTGATGCAGCCCTCAATGAAATTGAGTTTGACACCCCTGCATTAATGGGTGGCTTTAAGGGTTGATAAAGAAAAATATTTTAATGGAAAAGGTGGATCAGTTTTCTTCAGGGTGAATTAGAACCAATAAATAGTCAAAATTGAGCCATGATGCGTTTAGGTATTTTGGGCTGCAGTTCCCATAGCTCTTAAACCATAAGTTTTGCGGAATAGATTTTTGACTGGAACATTCCTGCTATAGGTGACACAGCATTGTCAACAGCCATCTAACAAGCAGCAGATTGATAGCCTTTTCTTTTATAGTACATGTATTTTTATCAAAAAATAAACATCTGAAGATGTTACCTAGCCTGGTAATAAAACATTCAGAAACCAACTCACAAGCTCAGAGAACGAACCTTCACCCTCAGAGAAATTCTTTCTAAATGTGCATCAGTATCATACATTTACATTAGAAAGCAAATGCCAAATGGTGTCTTCTTTTACTCTCCTGTATTCCCTTTCATTTCATGTTTTATCTTTCGTAGACATGATACTTTCCTGACTAAGGCAACATTCACACAGCAACTTTCATCTAATGAGTTCTTTCAGGAGCTTTACGGGACAGTTGGAACTTCCATAGCATAGAAAACTCTAATCTTGGTTCCCACGGAGTTGCTAGGACAGACCTTAGACATTCTTTCAAGGTCACACAGGAGATTCAGTTATCACACTTCGGCTTACTTTTTATTCTAGAAGTCTGATTTAAATAATGTAAAAGAAAGGATATTGAGAAAAAAATCAGATTTGGGTTCTCCTCCAGGCTATGCCATTCTTCCCTTTTCCACTTCAGTTCAACTCTTTCTTTCATCTATCTATCTATCTATCTATCTATCTATCTATCTATCTATCTATCTATCTATCTATCTATCTATCATCTTCAAAAAAAGGGGGAAAAATAGATCCAGGAAACTACAGACCTATCAGCCTGACCTCAATACCTGGGAAGTTTCTGGAAAAGATAATCAAACAATGAATCAGCAAACACCAAGAGGCAAACAAAGTCATTACTAAAAGCCAACATGGGTTTGTCAAAAACAGATCATGCCAGACAAAACTTATTGAATTCTTTGACCAAGTGACAAAATTAGTGGACCAGAGGAATGCTGTGGATATAATTTACTTGGACTTTAGTAAGGCATGTGATAAAGTAGATCACAACCTACTACTTGATAAGATAGAAAAATGTGGGTTAGACAGCATCACCACCAGATGGATTTGTACCTGGCTGACCGGCCGTACTCAGCGTGTGGTCCTCAATGGAACTGCATCTACATGGAGGGAAGTGTGTAGTGGGATGCCCCAGGGCTCTGTTCTAGGCCCAGTGCTCTTCAACATCTTCATCAACAATTTGGACAAAAGGATAGATGGGGAACTCATTAAATTTGCAGACGACAGCAAGCTGGCAGGAATAGCCAACACTCCAGAAGATAGGCTTAAGATACAGAAGGATCTTGACAGACGTGAACATTGAGCACTATCTAATAAAATGAAATTCAATGGTGAAAAAAGTAAGGTTCTACATTTAGGCAAGAAAAACCAAATGCACAGGTATAGTATAGGTCAGGGGTGTCAAACTGCTGGCCCGCGAGCCGGAACATCATGGAGAAACCGCGCCCATCCCATTTTCGGCAATGGGAAAAAGTTCTGATACGTTTGACATGCCTGGTATAGGTGATTCCTTGCTCAATAGTAGTAACTGTGAGAGGGATCTTGGAGTCCTAGTGGACAATCACTTAAATATGAGCCAGCAGTGTGCTGCAGCTGCCAAAAAAGCCAACACAGTGCTAGGGTGCATTAACAGAGGGATAGAATCAAGATCATGTGAAGTATTAATACCACTTTACAATGCCTTGGTAAGGCCACACTTGGAATACTGCATCCAGTTTTGGTCACCATGATGTAAAAAAGATGTTGAGACTCTAGAAAGAGTACAGAGAAGAGCAACAAAGATGATTAGGGGACTGGAGGCTAAAACATATAAGGAATGGTTACAGGAATTAGGTATGTCTAATTTAATGAAGAGAAGGACGAGGATAGCAGTGTTCCAATATCTCAGGGGCTGCCACAAAGAAGAGGGGGGAAGGGTCAAGCTGTTCTCCAAAGTGCCCAAAGGCAGGACAAGAAGCAACAGATGGAAACTAATTGAGAGAAGCAACCTAGACCTAAGGAGAAACTTCCTGACAGTTAGAACAACTAACCAGTGGAACAACCTGCCTCCAGAAGTGGTGAGTGCTCCAACACTGGAAGTTTTTAAGAAGAGACTGGACAGCTATTTGTCTGAAATGGTATAGGGATTCCTTCCTGAGCAGGAGATTGGACTAGATGACCTCGAAGGTCCTTTCCAACTTTATTCATTTATATTATTATTATTATTATTATTATTATTATTATTATTATTATTATTATTATTATTATTATTATTATCTACATCTATCATCTATTTGTTAATCTATTAGCTATCTGTCTATCATCTATCTATCATCTATCTATCTATATCTATATCTATATCATCTATCTATATCTCATCTATTTGTTAATCTATTATCCATCTGTCTATCTATTATCATCTATCTATATCTATCTATCTATATCTATATCATCTATCTACATCTATCATCTATTTGTTAATCTATTATCTATTTATATGTCTGTCTGTCTAGCTATCATCTAGCTATCATCCATCTAGCTATCAAAATAACATATCGCCCATCTCACTTAAATGTCATTTTCTACTATAGCTGAATTGTCCTTTGGCTATCTGGGATGGTATGCTTTCCCCAGTGAAATCTGAGTTCCTGGAAGCTGAATTTCCAGTCAGAGAGTTATAGCCTGGACAATTGCAAGGTCATTTCCAACTGTCACAACCCCTGAAGTTTATGGGGGCTTAGAATTCATTGCATTGACAGTTTTGAGGTCAGGGTCAAAGAAAATAGGCACGTTTGCTGGGAAAAGGGGAGAGGTAGAACACCATGATGTTGAGAGTAAATCATTGAAATGTTTTCACTTCCATACGGTAAAAGTAAAAACAGAGATGTCTGCCTATTTTATGCAGAATTGACTTTATTAATGGCTGCTGAAGCTTTTTGAAGTTCAAAAATAGAATCTGAATGCCTTTTTGGTTGTTCTTTGCAGTTCTCAATTTACAAAAAATGTACTGTATAGGAATCTCTCACTTTGGACAGCAACGTACGTACTATGCAAATCCACAAGGATGTATTTGTATCATTCAAGCTGATAGGTAAGAATGCATTTGATAAATGAAAATTTTATGCTAGTTTGTCTTGATAGTATATACAGATTAATTTCTATAAAATATTTAATCATGTATTTTCATGCCTGAATAGTAAAAAGTCAAAATTATGCTATCTTCTGAGATCTGGGTTAAATCATGGAGACTTTGTGCTATGTTGCTTTTTTGGCAGCAGCATGAAAGTAGTTTGCCATTATTACCTTCCACACAATGTTGTTGCTGTTGTTGCTGTTAGTTGCCTATGTAGCTTATAGCCCTGATATTCCCTGGAATTCTCCCAACAAAGGACCAATCCTGCTTATAAACATTTGTTTCTGACTTTTAACATCAAGGGCATAAACTACATTGAAAACCTAGGACTGTTATTTTTAATGCTATGTCTAGTAGAGACTGTCTGAATTATTTGGAAATGCATTTCAAAGCCTTGCATCCTCCTGAAGGCTCCAGGTTCCACTGTGGTTTCTGAGAATATGCTGTATGGGCATTCACAGAAAATACTTCCTCCAGGACTGCCAACCAAGTACCAGGTTCAGAGCAGTATTTTACAAATTGCCATACCAAACAATTGTGCAGCTCAAATATTCAGCATCATAGCTTTTCAGCTTACCACTATGTAGGAACTTCATCTGTTTGCACGTCAGATATACTGTGTTTGATGCACACATATGTGGGTGAATAAATTAAAATGTCCTGTAGTTCCGGATGGACGAATTATATAAAGAAAAAAGATTCCTCCATAAATTTCATCCTGTGCATTTGGCAGGTTATTCTAACTATAATAAAAGACTTTTGCAAGCTATCACTTCACTATTGTTAATCACTATTGTTATTATAAATGTTTAAAAAGATTCCCTATGCATACCCTAAGGACAGTTCTGATCATTTTATTTTCTCATTTTTGTGATAATCTCGATCAGATTTCCCTCAGCTAGTGGCCTCCAGATGAGATTAAAAACTGGGGGGGGGGGAGAGAGAAAAGCAGCAAGTTAATGGGAAATTTTGATGATATACGCAAGTGGTAATCTTACAGCTTGCACTTAGACATATATTTAAGTATTCTGAGTGTGCATATTTTGTATGCGTTTAAGGATGAGTCAGAATACACTGGTGTAGATATCTAAATCTTCCCATTCATCCATCCCGCCATCTTTATTTAAACAATAGGTTACCAAAGAATCTGATACAGCTTTTGAAGCCTCCTGTTCCCTGAGTTATCAAGCTGCAGCAGGCATTCCCATCTAATCAGGCCACCAGGCCCCATGATCCTAATCATTTCCCTCAAGGGGCCTTCAAAGCCCTTTGCTGAAACATGGGCCTGTTTTCCCTTTATGATGAGCAAGGGTGGAGGATAAAGAGGCAGATTATTGTCTCCCAAGGTGCTATTCTTCGTGGCACCTGATTCACATGAGAAGCTCAATTCACACCTTAGAACAGAGAGAGGAATGCTACACAGCATGTTTAAACAGTCTCATCATGGCAGTAAAAGAATGGATACCACAGTTACGCATCATAGTGGGAAACCACCCTGGAAAAAAACAAGAACTTTCTCATCTGTGCTAGCCTTTCTCACTCTGGAGTAATGTTAAATGGGGAAGGTAGTTCAAAGCAACTGGAGGATAGAGGCTGATGCACTTATGATGGATCTACCAAGATTTGGCACAGCTAGAAAAAAATTCTGCATTTTGATGACAAAGCCCAAAAATATGTCTGGCAAACAAAAGAAAGATGATGAGTTAGTATCCATTCTTGAAACTGGTGGCAATCATTTTCATTTTTGTACCATAAAACGTGACTTAATAGAAGTAGCTCTGCCATTCATATTTTATGATGATTGGTTTGTATTTGACACTGTAGATTTTATATTATCTCCCTCCCAGACATCTGGGGATGAGGATGAGCCTGTATATTTTTGGTATTTATCTTTCATGCTTCAGATGAGGGAAGTAGGGTTTGTTTGTTTTGGGGGTTTTTTACCAGTCTTTTCCCCCCATCTTGTCTGCTTCAAATTAATTCATGAGTATTTGTACTCTGAAATATATATATATATATATATGAAATATATCTGAAATATATAATTTCAGATAAGAAAATCATATGCCTGTCTAAAATGCCATCGAGTTCATTTCAGTTTCTGGTGATTACCTGACCTGTACATATTCATCAAGTTTTCTTAGGAACAATAAGATAGTAACTTGCAACTGGCTTCTGGTAAAATGCCAACTGGCTTCCCATCCAAGCTTAGAATTGTCTAGAGCAGGGGTCCTCAACCCCCAGTCCATGGACCAGTACCGGGCCACGACATGCCAGAAAGCGGTCCGCACAAACAAGCAAAGCCCCATCCGTGGGATGCAGGCAGCACACAAAACCACGCACCCTCTGGTCCACAGAAAAACCTTTCTCCACGGAACTGGTTCCTGGTGCCCAAAAGGTTGGGGATCTCTGGTCTAGAGGTCTCCCATCCAAGTTCTAATGAGGTCCTTCTCTGTTTCAAAGTTCACCCAAAGTCAAGCAGATGCTGTCATCTGCTAAGCCATCTGCATTGGAAATAAATAGCTCTATGTTCCATGGGAAAACCTGCATGGAATTATAATCTACAACAAAATCCAGACAATTTCTTCTGTTACGTATGATGGGACACTTCTGAGTAAGTGACAATAGAATGACACTCTAAATCTGGTCAGTTTAATTGGAGGTTAAATGCAAGACTACAGAAAGAGGCTGAGGTGTGAATATCTAAGGTAACAATAAAGAAAAAGGAAATTCAGTAAACAGTAAGGAAATCTGGCTGAATCTCTCAAAGAAATGTATGATGTACCATGTAAGCTGGAGGACAAAGTTCAGCAAAAATAGAATATGCAAGACTAAACAGTTGTGTTAGATTCTCAAAGAGCATGTTTCTCAATCTTGCCAAATCTAAGATTTGCAGACTTTGACTCCCAAAATTCCCACCCAGACTTGCTGGCTGGGGAATTCTGGGAGCTGAAGTCCACATATTATATAGAATGCTGAGAAACACTGCTCCGGACAGATGTTCATGCATGTATAGACAGACCAAAGTGTCTATCTCCTTCCATAGGTGTAAAGAATTCTGAAAACCTGATAGAAGCCTAGTCAAAAATGTGTTCTGTCCTTTACATGCAAAGCAACAGCAAGAGAGAGGATCATGACTGGGTAAAAATAAAGCTTTGTTTTCCTGCTGCTACAGGCTTATTAGTGATGGCAGCAACTTCCTGCATTCCTATAATGGGGTTAGTGCATAAAATGTACCATTTACAAGGTAGATGCCTCCCTTACCCAGAAGCTGGACTCTTACTGTTTATTTGAAAGACACCCTATCCATGGACCCCAATAGCCAGGTGGTCTGGTCACAACCACTACTAACTAAGGTATTCAGCAAATATGAATACAGAATGCCTCCCATTTCTTTCAGCTAGGACCATTGCCAAAGACTCACTGGATCATCTGAGTTCCTCTTGTTCTACCACATAATTGACTCTAAATAAGTTTTAAACCACCTGGAATATTTTCTGGGAGCTTCTTCACAGTACAAAGTGTGTATGGATGTCTTATGTGGCCATTTTATCTTGTTATCTGTGGGACCATTTACCCTGTATGGTCCATCAATACATTGTCATTTCTTGCTCCTTGATCCTTTCCCAGTGACAGTCAAAATGGAGTAGGAATATTATCAGTGTAAGGCAGGAAAGGTATGTTGATGACTCCGTCAGTTAAAGAATTTCAACTGGTGGAGTCTAGGGTCTTCTCTGCTATTGCTTTCCACCCCCGTGGAACACACTCCTGGCCTTCCAAAATATTGTGAAAATATGGCTCTGCAGCCTTGTTTGGGGAATACAGATAAGCACAGAGCCTTGGGGTTGGCTAGTGCCCCCAAAGCCCTCCCTTTACCTTTTTAATTAATTTTTAAGATTGTTTTTATTCATCCTTGCCCTTTTTAAATTTTAACTTTTATACAATGTACTATTTTTATGTTTCAATATTTCATTGTACACTACCCAGAATCCCTCTGTCAGGAAGATGGCAGTTCCAAAATATGATTGATGGAGAAAGATGACAGATGACAGATAGATAGATAGATAGATAGATAGATAGATAGATAGATAGATAGATAGATAGATAGATAGATATAGCAATAGCACTTAGACTTATATCGCTTTATAGCTCTGTCTAAGCAGTTTTACAGAGTCACTCTATTGCCTCCAACAATCTGGGTCCACATTTCACTGACCAGAAGGATGGAAGGCTGAATCAACCTTCAGCTGGCGAGAATCAAACTTCTGGCAGTCAGCAGAATTAGCCTGCAATACTGCATTCTAACCACTGCACCATCACAGTGCGATAGATCAATAGATAGATCGATAGATCGATAGATCGATAGATCGATAGATCGATAGATCGATAGATCGATAGATCGATAGATAGATCGATAGATAGATAGATAGATAGATAGATAGATAGATAGATAGATAGATAGATAGATAGATAGATAGATAGATGATGGACAGACAGACAGACATAGAGAGGGAGAGGGAGAGGGAGAGGGAGAGGGAGAGGGAGAGGGAGAGAGAGAGAGAGAGAGAGAGAGAGAGAGAGAGAGAGAGAGAGAGAGAGAGAGAGAGAGAGAGAGAGAGAGAGAGAGAGATTTGAAATACTGTACTGTATGTGTCCCTACTGGAAAGAAACACTGGTTTCCTTTGAAGCAGGCCCTTGTTCCAGGTAAGGGAACTCCGACTCCAGCCAGTGGGGTATAAATAAATTCCATGAAATGCCTTTGTAATCTGTTAATGTTAAGCAACTGCATCATGGAAAGAACAGAGAACAGCCTATTCCTATCTCTGAGTAAGAAAATTCCCCACAGAGGGAGACAAACATTACTGGGTATTATTATATCTGATTCACACTGTGTATCAATTAAAAGGCAATAATCAGGAACCTTGTCTACTTCAAAAGTGCAAAAGGACTTGGCACTACCTCCTCTAGCAATGCTGGTGCTGCATCTTTCCCTTTGCTGCCACCAACCCCATCAATTAAGGAAACACATTATTTCCTCCTGCCTCCTTTTGTGCTGAACATCTCTTAAGAGGGAGGAGGGAAAACAACAGTGAAAATTCTAGCTTGTTTTCACAGGATTCCCAAGGGAAGTTCTGGAGCTTGGGAGCAACTGGACAAAAGGAGATTAACAATGTGGAAAGACCAAAGCTTTTGACGAGAGGAGCAAACTATCTCCCAAGGGTTCTCAGAGCGGTGGGAAAACCTGGTGGCCTCAGAAGGTACAGCAACAGCTGACCCTGTCTGTTCTCCCCCCCCTCCCACCAAAGCAGTTCCCCAGACACCTCCCATCAAACCAATTGTCATTGGCTTTGTGCTGAAGAAAGGGATGTGTATTTGGCGGTCAGTTGACTGTGGTGCATTTTATTTGCACAGCTAATGAGCCTAGGCTAAAGATGAGACTTTGGGGAACCGTCTATAATCATGTGAACAGAGCACAAGTGTTAATGAGAGAGATTTGTTGCAAGCCCTTCAAGAGGAGATGGCCTTTCTTTCCTTATTTTCCAGAGGCTTGGTTCAGAGGGAAATAATTCTGATGCACATATGCAGAGGCACACACAGACACGCAAACATAAAATTTAAAAAACACCAATGCAATTTTAGATAAGGAGTGATAAGTGAAATGCATGCCTTTTTCTGTATGCAATTGTTACATTGTAGCCTCAGGAGCCAAACCCAACAGAATTACGGAGGATTTGGCAGTGTTGTTTGAATTGCCTGATACTTGTAGAGACGTTGCTCATGAGTTTCAGCAAATAGTTTTGTAACCCAAAAATGGGACCATGACATGGTGTTGGACCACCACTTCCCTCATCTATAGACTTCAACAAACCCTTTGGTGCTTTGGTGGCAGAGTGATTAGGATGCTGTACTTCAGGCTACCTCTGCTGACTGCCAGCTGCATCAGTTTGCAGTTCATCCTGACCGGCTCAAGGTTGACTCGGCCTTCCATCCTTACGAGGTCGGTAAAATTAGGGTTGGGGGCCATAGGCTTAGAGAGGGCTGTAAAGGTCTGTGAAGCAGTATATAAGCCTAAGTGCTATTGCTATTGCTGTTGTTTCTCCCATGATTACTACAGGTAGTCTTCTAGTTACAACAGTTCATTTGGTGACTATCTGAAGTTGCAACGGCACAGGAAAAATTGACACAGGACCATTTTTCACACTTACAATCCTTGCAGCATCGCCATGGCCACGTGATCAAAATTCAGATGTTTGACAACTGGTTCATATTTAGGACAGCTGCAGTGTCCCAAGGTCATGTGATCACCTTTTGCAAACTTCTGGCAAGCAAAGTCGATGGGAAAGGCAGATTCACTTAACAACTGTGTTGCTAACTTAACAAGTGCAACGATTCATTTAACAACTGTGGCAAGAAAGGTTGTAAAATGGGGCAAAAATCTTTTAACAAATGTCTCGCTTAGCAACATAACTTTTGGGGTCAGTTGTGGCTGACATCTACACAAAATCTAACTCTTGTATCCTACCTCTGAGATGTGAGAAAACAATGGCAAACGTGGTAAACATTCCTAGTACTCCTGCCTCTTAGTATGGGATGAGGCTTACCCCTCTGTCACTTGAGACTGCGGAATGCATGAATCCTTCAAGACATTCATTCAGAAATTTAGATATCTTTAAAGAGGCATCTCTATTGCCATGGTTTTAACTGTTGGTTCCTTTTAGGGTTAACTTTATGTTTTGAAACTGTTTATACTGTACTCTTCATTGTTTTATTAATTGGCATGTACTTGCATGAATAAAAAAGGCAAGATATACTTCACCACAATCTCTTATTGAGAATGACTTAGTGAAGGTGAGCAAAAGGAAGATTTTGGGAGAAGAATATGCAGAGCCGGAAATCAAGGAGCAACAACAGCAAATTCCACCCCATTTCCCCAAAACATCCTCCATTATCCTCATTCATTGGAGTATAACATCCAACTTTCACCAACTTATAAATTCCCATTTTATATGCATCCACAACAATCTAGAAGAAAGCTTTTGGTTTTTTTTATTCACAATTAAACCTACATGTTCGTTTCCCTTTTAGATATGCATCAAACCCCTTCTTCCCCCATCAAAAAAAGTCATTGACATTCACATCTATTGCATCTTCCCTTTTTCTCCTCTCTTCACAGACATAGAATAGATTTGTTTTAATCTCTCTTTCATTTCATTAAGTCTTGCTCTTTATTATTTCTTCATCTTACTTCACAAGTTGCATTTTCCCAAATGCTGTCACCTCAGTCAAGTAGCCCATAGGTATTATTCATCACAGCCTATTGTGACTTTGATCAATCAAGGCTTTCATATAATGCTTTTAATAAAATAGAGACACTCCAGTGAAGGTCAGCAGAATTGTAACCAAGGCAGAATTTCTTGCTAACAGTAAGATCAGAACTACTACCTTTTGGCACATTTTGGCCAAGGTAGCAGAAGTGCAACAAAACCCCCAGTTTTACTCTAAGCATTCCCATGCTGTTCCTTACAAGTTGCCATTTCTAATCTAAAGCTATAGTATTTTACTTGTCATTTACAACATACACTTGTCCATATCCCAGTAATTAGGTTTATAGTATATTTTAGGTGTGGGTCATGTATGTGTTTCACTTTGAGAGCGGGCAACTAAATTTCATTTTGGATGTGTGCTGTTGTGCCCACAGTAAAAAATGACAATAAAGATTATCTTATCTTATCTTATCTTATCTTATCTTATCTTATCTTATCTTATCTTATCTTATCTTATCTTATCTTATCTTATCTTATCTTATCTTATCTTATCTTATCTTATCTTGGAGCTACCTGCAGTGTGCTAACATACATTCAGGATGAAGGATTGAATACATATATGCTTGTTTTAAAGAATATTTTTAAGAACTATGCCATGCAATACACACTACTTAATTTCAACAATGTCTACATCCATTTGAAAAATGTGGAGTATCACTTTTTAAAGTCTGATAATGAATTCTGGTGACTAGAACACAGAAGTTTAGTGTGTCCAATAGCAGCAGCAAAACCCAAAGTATCATTTGGAACTTCCTGCTACAGTGGTAGTTCAAAGCACCTAACCAAATAAGCCAAAGCTCAAGAGTTTTTGAGGGATCCTGCCCTAAACCTTGATTGAAGGTTCTACATCCAGAGAATAGGCATAAGTTCATGGTTCCCTGAGAGGGGGTAAAAAATAATCGATATGATGTCTGTAACTATGTAACAGAAGCCCCCCACCTCCTTTTTTGAAATGCTTTGGGAGCAATAGACTTAAAAGGGCAGGGCTTACATCACACAGCTACAGATACCATCTTTAATTTTTTTAAGCCTCTGACTAATTACGTTTTCTCATCATGCACTTAGAAAAACGCATACTGACCTCATCACCAAGTACCCATAGCTCATCCCGAGCTCCTTTCCCCAAACCATTTTGAAAGGAACATAAATGACATATAAAGGCGAAGAGGGAGAACTCCATGCTGTCTTATTTACTCAGGATACAGCCCAAGTAGAAAAGAAGCCTTGCACTTCAGAATAGCTGTGTTCTGGGCAGCCAGGAGCATTTAGCCTATTAGAGCAGTATTTTAGAATTTTGTCTAATGCCACCAGCCCAGAGTTCTGACTGGCCTTGTCTTCTTTGCTGTAAATAGGACCACCGTGGAATAATCTTAAGTTACGTGACATGAGGATGACAGGCTCAGCTAGTGGGCATCAATCTCCTGGTAGGCAACTGTCTACTCTACACCATTTCTGCAAATGTCAGATGTTAGTGATCGCATGCTGACCAGTCCATTTGGAACTATGACAGCCTGATGGTCAGTCTCCTGCATGACATTTTTGGTCATTAAGAAGCAAACCTAATGGGTGTGGAGATGTCTGAGCTGGCTGAATAAAATATATCAACAATTGTTTCATTAAATGGCGCCATTCAAGCCGGTATCATTTGCTCAGATCTATATTGAAATGCCCTTCTATTAATAAATAACTACAGCCTTTGCTCCCTACCCCCAACTCTGCCATTTATACTTAGTAACTGGGAATTCGAGTTTAGTTTTTATAGAAGTTCAAGCTAGATGTTATCTTTATTAAGGGTTCATGTGTTCCCTAGCTCTTTTCCCCAAACCATTTTGAAGGGAGTGTAAATGACATATAAAGGAGAAGAGGGAGAGAACCCATGCTATTTTATTTACTCATGATACAACCCAGGTAGAAAAGGAGAAAGACTAACAGCAACTACCTGACTGGTTTTGAGTGCTGAAATCACTTGTAAAAATAATGGTGTAGATCAAGAATTGCACTGGAATGATCTGTGCTGGATTTCAGCTCTGCATGTGGTAAATGTTTTAATGCATGTGGTAAATGTGGAAAAAAAACGGTCTACTGCTTGGGTGTGCTCCAAATTATATTTTCATAATCAAATAAATCATGTTTGTTATTGGGGTCATTTGTTATTTGGATAGCCAGGATCAGTCATAACTTGCAATAGGATTGCCTTCCTTGTTTTCAGGAGTCTGTAAACATAGCTGGCCTGTTTATTCTGGGCTTGCAAATCTCCATGAATTTTCTTGTGCCCACCTGAAATTACACTCTGAGCTGGTAAAACCTGACTTTCCAAAATAGTGGTTGCCGAAGAAGCAGCACGTAGAGAAACACACAATGCATATTCACAAAAACTATGCATAGCAAGTTAGCCAAAACAATATTCATTTTAAATGATGAAAGTCCCCCTGCCAAACCTGCCCCCTTTCCCTGTTATACTAGATATAACATGAGTCATAGGGTGATGATTTGGGTTTAGCAAATCTTATAATGTAGAAGAAACTTCTCAAGTACTTTTGCTTCCAAAGAAAAAGGAGAGAAAAAAACCCATCTCCCCACTATGCACCTGGGTCAGTTGTGCAATGCTGGGGAAGGGGGAGAAATTCCATCCTCAATTCCTGCAGGCAAGGAGCCTGTGCCCTTAAGCAGGCATTGCATAAACCCAGTTTACATAGTTGATCATTTGGTCATAAAGTTGCCCAGCTCTTTCTAGTTGCAGATATTTGCAATAACAGAGTGCTACTAAAAATAGTTGAAGGTTTTTTCTATTATTATTAAAGGTGGCCTTTAAAGTTCAGTGCTTTCTCTCCCTCCCCTGTTTCCCCCCCTCTCTTTAAAAAGGAAAAAGAGCTTTCAACTTCTTGACTAATATCAACATATTTTAGTAAACCCCGCTTTTTCCAGAAGTGATCTTGTAGATGAAAATTCTGAGAGTTGAGATCCCCACACATTTGGAGAGCCCCAGGTTGGGGAAAGTTACTCTGAAAGGATTAATGTAATCTGACGATAATCCTGCTTCAGTCAAAATGTTGGCTACTAATCAAAACATTCCAAAATCTCACAGTGTTGACAGCGGTCCACAATTTTTATTAACTTTCTCTTCATAAACTGGACAGTAACTTCATTCTTTGCCCGTTTACTGCTTGGAGGAACATACAAGAGAAAATAATACTGACAGAGGATTATGGGACAAGAGTTTTTCTGCAGCCTGTAAAGGACTAGACCAGGAGTAGGCAACCTCAGCTGTTTTATGACTCATGGACTTCAACTCCCAGAATTCCTGAGTCAGCTATGCTATGCTGACTCAGGAATTCTGGGAGTTGAAGTCCATGAGTCATAAAAGAGCCGAGGCTGCCTACCCCTGGACTAGACAAAGTACAAATTTAGAAGCAAGAATAACAGCTTAGAAAGAGAAGAAAAAGTAGTGTAATTTTTAAAAGGGAAAGTAAATTTGTCAATTGCAATTAGGAAAAGAGGGAAGATTTTCAAGGTCAATACCAGCAATCTACTGGTATATGGGAAGACTTTAGCCTCATAGAGTTTCTGAACTATTTTCTCATCAACTCAACCAGCCTGGCCAGGGGTGAGGGATGGTAAGGGATTCTGGCAGCAAGATCTGAAGGAACTACAAAATCCACCTAAGTTGCTTTTAAAGTTGTCTAGGTCCAGTCAATATCTATCCTTCCTTTATTTCTTGTGCCAAAAACTCTGTTTTATTTCATTTATTTACCTATCAAATTTAGACATCCCCATCTTAGTATCAAGGTGCCTCTGGGCATTTTATCACATGCAGGTGGCCAGGAACTGGTCCTCTGAAGTCCCTCTTGTGAGTTGAAATGTCAGTTCAATCAAGGGAAGTGTTTGTTGCTACTCCATATTCAGTTCCACAACCGAGAGGAATGACACTCTTGTGATTTGTTTACCCTCCTAGTAACTACACCAGACAAAGGATAAAGACAAAAAGCCATTTGCTAAATGCCTAGTTATCTTGGGCAAGGATATCCCTCTTTGTAAGCTATTCATCCCTATAATCCTGTCAAGGGAGAAAGTGGCATCAGTACACATCTGCATCTGATCACAGATCTGTGGAAGAATTAATAAAATTGGTCCTGTTGAGAATGGTTTTATTTTTATTTATTTATTTATTTATTTATTTATTTATTTATTTATTTATTACATTTATATCCCGCCCTTCTCCGAAGACTCAGGGCGGCTTACAAGCTTAGCAGTAGCCTTCATTCTATGTATATGCCTGCTTGTTAGGACTTTCACACCCCCCCCAAGCGGCATTATTACAAAGTCAGCTTATTGCCCCCAACAATCTGGGTCCTCATTTTACCTACCTCAGAAGGATGGAAGGCTGAGTCAACCTTGAGCCTGGTGGGACTCGAACCTGCACTAATTGCAGGCAGCTGGTGTTACTTAAGGAGGCATTAGCCCACTGCTCCACCAAGGCTCTTGAATGAATGATGCCTCAGATATCTAGCTTGATGGTTGTCTGCCCACCAGTCATCTGCAGTCACCTAAAATTCCTCTCCTGCAGATTTATCTGTTTCCCATGAATGTGATTTGTGCAGAGATAATTGATTAGAAAGAGAGAAGTTTACATTACAAGAGGTGTAGAAGTTTGGGGAACTGCAAGTACATCATTTCCAAAGGAGAAAAGCAGGAATAAAGGGACTGTAATCTAGTAACATGAAAAAAGACCAGGGACATATACTACAGTGATGTTGTGGGCACTATCCAGTGAGTGCCCGTCCTGTGACTGCAATAATAATAATAATAATAATAATAATAATAATAATAATAATAATAATAATAATAATAATAATAATAATAATAATAATAATAATTTAATTTCTATACTGCCCTTCTCCCGAAGGACTCAGGGCGGTGTACAGGGCAATAAATACAGTAAAAATACAGTGTACAAAAGTTAAGATAGAATTAAATATTAAAGCCCAATTACAATAAAAATTAATAAAAATTAATATTAAAATAACCCAAACCCATCAGACCAGGCTGGCTTGTTCAAATAAATAAGCTTTTAGGTCACGGCGGAAGGAGCGAAGGTCAGGAGCCATCCGTACCTCAACCGGTAAATGGTTCCAAAGGGCTGGCACGCCCACAGAGAATGCCCTCCCCCTGGGGGTCGCCAGCCGACACTCTCTGACCGATTGCACCCTGAGGAGGCCCTCTCTGTGGGAGTGCACTGGACGAAGGGAAGTTGATGCCGGCAGCAGGTGCTCCCGTAAGTAATCCGGGCCCATGCCATTTAGGGCTTTATAGGTCATCACCAGCCTTTCATGCTGCAAAAGGCATAATGGAAGGAAACATTGCAGCTAGCTAACAAATTGAATAAGTATTTTGAATGTAGGTAAATAGCAGTTCCCTGGTAATGGAAGTTCTTGCACAGGGTAGTGCAGTCAAAGTGGCTCACATGAACTCTTCCTCCAAATAGGTTATTGTCTTCAAGAAGAGAAGAGCATCCCTACTAATGCTGGTGGAAATTTTCTGCATGGCAACAGAGGTGGGTGTTGAGGACACTAGGGTGCTTTCAAAACAGATTGCCTGTCAGAAATAATCTGGGCTTCATCCTGATACTATCTGCACTGAGGATGAAACAGACTTCCCTCAGGGAGGCAGCAGTTTAGGAGCCAGTCTAAATAAGAAGGTTCCATCCCATCCCCCTTTATTCCCTTTTTCCCTTCTCGACAGCCCCACATGGCTCAAGTGGGGACTTGTCCATTTTAATCAGGCTGCTTTGCAAATTTCTAGGACTGAATGTTACCAGGATGACTCACGCAGTGGGTTTTGACCTTCTCAATCTCCTTCTCTTCGCAACCTCTTGCAAAATGCAGCGTTCAGGATTGTACATGCAGAGTTTGTCTGTGTGCAACTTCTCTTAATGCTACATAGTAAGACTGGAGAGAGGAGCAGCACTTAGGCACTTCTCTTGCCCCTCCACACGTCCCACAGGTAGTCCTCGACTTATACAACAGTTTGTTTAGTGACCGTTCAAAGTTACAATGGCACTGAAAAAGGTTTTTCACACTTAACAACCATTGCAGCATCCCCGTGTCCACATCATCAAAATCCAGATGTTTGGCAATCGACTCATATTTATGACAGTTGCATTGTTCCAGGGTTGTGTCATCACCTTTTGCAAACTTCAGACAAGCAAAGTCAATGGGGAAGCCAGATTCACTTAACAACCGTGTTACTAACATAACAACTGTAGTGATTCACTTAACAACAGTGCAAGAAAGGTTTTAAAAAGGGGCAAAATTTACTTAGCAAATGTTTCACTTAGCAACAGAAATTTTCGGCTTAATTGTGGTCATAAGTCAAGGACTAGCTGCATTCTACCTCTAGGATGTTTTAGTCCAGTAACCCCAGACGAGGATTACCTAGATGGTACCGTATCAGAAATGCCACAAGGAAATGTGCTAATTTAAGATGAGGAATAGCAGCAGCAAGAATTAACTTATTCTTTGTTGGTGGAGTAAGCTGGAATTTGAAGTGTAGCAATTCAGCCAAGGAATAGTTGGGAAATGAAGAACTCTCCAGGAAGTGAATTCAAGAGTTTGGACATCTTTTGCCCTCTATTTAAACTCCTATCGTACATCATCAAACATGTTGTCAAAGACCAAACGCTACAGGCCTGACAGAGAAGCAAAAAGTGTGGGCTGCAGGCAGTAGATCCTAATCTTTATTAAATAAATACAAAGCCTGTTCTTGCTAATGAAAAAAACAAACCGATGAAAGATCCAGCAGACTCCTCAGAAGAAAACAAAGATTTTTTTTTAAAATTGTCTTGGTCCAAAATTTCACGATGTTTGTTGCTGGCCCTGGCCCTTTGGACAGACAGAATGTATTATCTGTAAGCAAGGACAAAACCAGGACATCTGGATATGGGCTTGCTGTTGTTAACTGCAGAGCAATAATGTGGAGCAGGGGTCGTCAAACTTGGCCCTTTTATGACTTGTGGACTTCAATTCCCAGAATTCCTCAGCCAGCATCGCTGGCTGAGGAATTCTGGGAGTTGAAGTCCACAAATCATAAAAGGGCCAAGTCTGAAGACCCCTGATGTAGAGAAGGCCTAGAATTCTGATTTTTCTTTAAAATTATTCAGAAGATCTTTCCGATTTTTATTTTAATATTTTGGTTTATGGCATATTATGCTAATAAAGTCAGAACATTTGCTTTTTCTGCATTAAAAATTACAGCTATGCGAATTATTAATATTTAGATTTCTATCTTAACTTTCATGCTACCTGCTGTTGCAATATGTTTCACTTACAGATGAACACGTTGAATTATTAAGAATATTAGCCTAACAGTAAAATAGCAGAAAGCACAATGTTTCAACATTTAAAATACAACAGCAGAAATGCTTTTAAAGACAGCTCAGTATAAACACATATTTTTTAATTATTTCCTTAATGAAGACCTCTTTAAGGGCAAGGGGATTCTGGAGGTGAGGCATTATTTTAGAAAATCTCTGCTTTTAGTACTTGCCATCATAGTAGCTCTTGCTACTTGACCAGAAAACCAAGCCCCTTGATGCTGATCTTAACGCTCTGCCAAAATCATTCGGGAGAAGGTGGCTTTTCAGATATCATGATCCCAAATTATTTAAGGCTAAACTAAGATCAATATTGCCACTTTACGCGGGGCCTGAAAACAAATAGGCTGCCCATGTAACACAGCAAGTAGAACTTGATCTGAATGCCCAGATAGGTGTTGCATGCACGCAGAGCACATTATGACAGTGTAGATTACACATAACTGAACCATGGGTCATTTAGACCTTCCCATTGCAGATAAGTTGCAATTGATGAATTGGCCAAAGCTAATAAATTACATTAACACTGTACATTAAATACATTAAAACTGTATTGGGCCTTTTACTTGAATTGTTTTTACCTGTCTTTTGAATGCTGCTTAAGATTGCTTAATTAGGGTGTCTGTGTAATGGTCACTGACTGCCCAGACATGCAGTCTCCAGGACGATCATTGGTTGGCTCTGGGGCGGGAATAGGTTCCTTTAAACCTATTGGCCGCTGCTTAGTGACCAACCATATAAGTGGCTGTGCAAAACCTCTGATTCAGTTCTGTTCCTGTTACTTCAATAAAGCAATGTTCCTGTTTTAACTCTCTCATCTCACCTCCTGCTTCCAAAGAACTCACTACACAACAAATACTACCTTGGATATCCTAGTTCTAGGTTGAATCTCCCTTTAATGGTCTTCCACCCATTACTTCTTGTCCTACTTTCAGGTGCTTTGGAGAATAAGTTGACTCTGCCTTCTCTGTGAGAGCTCCTCAAATATTGGAATACTGGTATCCTATCACCCTCATATCCATCTTACCCAATAAGTGTTTATGCTGAAAAGACATCCTTAAGCTGGCAGGAAAATATTTTGACATGAAATTTCTTGTCTCCATTGCTTAGAGCTACCATATTCTGGCTGCAAAAACCTGTACAACCTAATATGATGAACAGACCTAATATTCCTTCCTCTGTTTTCCCCACAACAACAACCCTGTGAGGTGAGTTGGGCTGAGAGAAAGAGACACTAGCCCAAAGTCAACAAGCCAGTTTTTCATGTCTAAGGTAGGACTAGAATTCATAATCTCCTTGTTTCTAGATCAGCACCTTAACCAGTATACCATATGATTATTCGGCTATTTCAAAAGATAAGATATATTTATGCTGTGGCTAGGTATAGCTGGGATAGATATATACCATGCCATGTTGTGTCATGCCACACCACATACCATACTATACCATACTATACCATACCATACCGTACCATATCATACTATACCATACCTTAACTGTGTTGTGCTGCATTATGCTGCACTGCGCTGTGCTGTGCTATACATGCATAATACCAAGATATTTGTGCTTTCAAGTCAGCATTGGCTCCTGGAGACTGTTTGAATTAGTCCCTGCAGTTTTCTTGGCAAGATCAAATAAGTTGTTTGCCATTGCTTCCTTCTTAGGGCTAAGAGAAAATGATTAGCCCACAGTCATGCAGCTAACTTTGTGCCCAAAGGACGACGACTTATAATCCCGTTTTCTGGCCTGTTGCCTTAATCACTAGACCAAAACAAATACATCCATCTGCCTGAAATGAATCTCTCTGTCCTTGAAGTTCCATGTTTAGGAGTCCCATACCTCTTTCATGGAAAAAGGTGCTTTTCATCTTGCTGATATTTTGCAGGGATGTCAAAATTTGACTCTGGGAGAAAACATTTTGAAGAAGTGAAACTTTGTATGCTTCTAGCAAATGGTGCCATTCTGATTATATTGCAGTCTTATTCAGTGTTTTGAATTCTTGCTTATACGGCATTCTGCTCAGAGCAGTTTGAAACAAGTGCCATTGAAAGGGGAAAGAAGGAAGGAGAAATAGATAGGAGGATGGGAGAAATTAGAAATGGTGAGGGGAGAATAGCGTGGAGAAACTCACAGGTTGGCAACATGACACACATGCTTTTTCCTCCAAAAAAGATGGGATTGAAAAAACAATGTCCTGGGATTGTACATGGGAACATTGAAATCTCATGTGAACATTAAAATAGTTTGATATAGTCAAAATCTGATAATATTTAGCAATTTTCTGAGATTTCAGGCAAGTTTTTCTCTCACTTTTCAGCACCCAAGATCATGCAAGATCATGGACTGATGCCTACAGCCAGAAAAAGTTGCTGATTCCAGGAGTCAGTGAGATCCTGAAGAGAAAGTACTCCGCACTGTCTGTTTTTTTAAATGTTGTTAATTTCACCTTTTCATTACCCCTCTTCCAGCACACCAAGGAGGAAATGAGAGGAATGCAGTGACTCTCGGCCACCAGTATGGCTAAGCTTGCAAGCACCTTCCTTAGTGCCTGCAAAGTTCACCCCTCCTGACTGTTTTTCTAATAGGGCTCTGGCATGCTATGAACCACCATCACCCTGTAGAATTATCTTTATTGGTAAGACCTATCATGGGCTCAAAAACCTCCTTGAGGTACTGTTATAAAATATAGATGGTCGATAGTTGCAAACTAAAACTAAAACTTTGCTGCAACCTGAAAAAAAGCCAAAGTCAAGGTAAGCTTGGATTATAAAATTTACCCTAGAGATTAGAGGGCTGCTGAGAAGCAACATTTCATTTTACCTTCTAGTAAAGCAATGCTTTGTGACTAGCCATAGCCAGTTTGTGGCAATGCTGAGCATGCTTTTAAAATGCAAAAGATGAAAGGTGGAGCCTCCAAGGAGATGAAGGCTAGTTGTGTAGATTCACATACCTTGCATATGAAAGGCAATGAAATAATAGTTGAAGGGGGGTAGAGCAGCACTCACAGCTTCCATGCACTCTATAATTTTCATATATCAGAGAGGGACTGTGGGCAATTGTACTTAAAGATCTTTAATTATATGTGAATGCTCCAACACTGGAAGTTTATAAGAGATTAAACAACCATTTGTCTGAAATGGTATAGGGTTTCCTGCCTGAGCGGGGGGGGGGTTGCACTAGAAGACCGCAAAGGTCCCTTCCAATTCTATTATTGTTATATTATTTAGACTTATAGTTTACTTCAGTCTTACCTACTCTTAGTTGCAATTACAGGTAAGTAAGCCACCTGCCATGTTGCAAATCTAGACACAGTGTGGATCATAAGTGTGCTAAGCCACAGCTGCTTATTTTTGGCTTACTCAATATCAATGATGAAGCCATGGCTTGTGTTAAGATATTAAACAATAGTTCTAAATTAAGCTTTGTGGTTGGCTTATTGATTTCAGTTGTGGCTTAACATGAAATATAAATAGGAACACTAGGCTTGTTTGTGATCTATTATTCCAAAAACCAAGGCTAATCAGAGAATAACTTAAGAGGACTTTTGTGCTGATTGATGGGACTAAACAGACATTGTAGTGGCAATGTGAATCCTATCCACTTGGGATCTGTCACTACAGTGAGAGCTAGTGTGCATATAATAGTGTGCAAATTGCTAGAGGGCAAACCCTTGAGTGACATGGACTTCCTAATAAATTGAATTAAATTTATATTGTGCATTAGATTCCAGCTACCAATAACAGTTTCCCTTATCAGTATTTGTGCTGCTTCTCTTGCAAACTTATTCAACTCATTCAACATTAGTACTAAATTCTACTGTTTGATCATTCATTCTTGTATATTAAGAATCTTGATTATTTTTTTCCTAAGAGGGAGAACAAACAAACATAGCTGCTAGAGCTGAATTATAGAATAACTTTGTCTTTTCCCTGGGAACTGAATATTAAAGACTAGTATTTTAAAGGGCTGGCAACAGTGCTGTCTTTCTTTTGCAAACTGATCTGTCATTGTCTCTATTTTTCACCTTTTTCATATTCTGATTTGGCAAGATTAGGACAATTCCTTACTTGGGCCTGAAAAAGAAAGCCAAAATGGATTAGAACCTTTCTACTTGCCATCCTAGTCTAAGCCTTGCTCTGCATCACCAAAAGGAAAGTTAAACTTTGGGTTTGTAAGAATGGATTCCAATCCAAACTTCACCACATGGTTTTGAAGGGCAGTGGAGTGATTTGATTAGAGCTTGCAAAAGACTGCAGTTCCTTCTCTGGCTCCATCATCGCTGACCATGAAACCGCAGCCATGGCTGCTTTAATGTACTGTGGCTGAACTTATCACCAACAGGTCAAAGGGGATGCAATTTACTTGGGCTTTGATGCATTCGATACAGTTGGGAGGGGGGGTGGGAGACAGTGGGGGAGAAGAGGTGCAGGGAAAGGACTTTGCCTGTTTACATTAGAACTGGATTCGTGTGAAGTTGACCGAGTCAGCTTCAACCAGAGAGAGAGAGAGGGAGACAGAGGGAGACAGACAGTGAGAGAGAGAGGGAGACTGAAGTGGTAATCTAAATCATGAAAGAGTTCTGGCAAGAAAAAGAAAGGGCCTGTTTGCTTAGACTGGAGCTTATTCTGGAGGAGTCAGGCTGAGTGTTTGTCGGCAGAGGCCCTTTTATCTCCATTTCTCTGCATTGTTTGCCTTCTTTGGAATTGACTCACTGACGGACCCTTCCTGGAGTGTCCAAACCAGCCCCCTCTCCCTTAGGATATATCCCAAGGGCCAACTTGGAGAGCTTGCCAGCCAGGAGAGCTCCATAACCAAAGAGCTTGCTCATTATTTGCTGTGGCATTCTAGTTCATCCTAATCAATGTATGTTATAGATTTTGCTCTCTTTTCTTTAATATGATAGCTTGGCTATTTTGGCTTGTAGGTTGCCTTACTTTGAGAATTTCAGAATGATTGTGCTATACATACAATGACTCTTACTCATGTCTCTTTTGTTTGACCAAAGCTGCAACATGATACAAAATAAGGGCGAGAGGACTCAAGGAATAGTTCAGTCCCCAACTCACAAAAATATAGGAAGATCAGTCAGGAGTAGGGCCCAGATAAGCAAGATCATGACAAAACAAGAGGACAGTAGTGGTTACCGATAGATCTGCATCAAACACAGATTTGGAAATAATCATGATCACTGAAGGAGAAATATAATGTAACTCACAATAGTGGAGAAGATTAAATTGGGCATTCAATCTGCCATCAGTTTATTAATATTAATGATCAGATGTTTGGCTCCTATTGCTGCTTCTCTTTTTTTTGTCTCTTTAAGGTTAACTTGGGGCACAATTCAGGTCTTCAGAAAGAGTGTTAAGACCTGGCTCTGGATCAAAGAGTGTTAGGCATCTGTGAGGATGTGTTTTTTTAATCCCATTTATATCCCGCCCTTCTCCGAAGACTCAGGGCGGCTTACAATCTAAGCACAAATCAATGTGGTTAGCAATAGCCTTCATTCTATGTATATGCCTGCTTATTAGGGCTTTCACCACCACCCCCCAAAGCGGCATTATTACAAAGTCAGCTTATTACCCCCAACAATCTGGGTCCTCATTTTACCTACCTCGGAAGGATGGAAGGCTGAGTCAACCTTGAGCCTGGTGGGATGCGAACCTGCACTAATTGCAGGCAGCTGGTGTTACTTAAGGAGGCATTAGCCCACTGCTCCACCAAGGCTCCTTGGTGGTTGGTATTGTGAGGGTATTCTCTCCAGCTTTTTAACTTTTTAACTTTTAATTCTGTAACCCTACCGTTTAATTCTGTTTTTAACTTTGTTCTTATTTGTGGTTTTATATTCTGACATGATTTTATTGTAAGCTGCCCAGAGTCACTTTGGTGAGATGGGTGATATAGAAATAGGATGAATGAATGGATAAAATAATAATTACTGAGAAAAAGCTCTTAGTGTGTTTAATTAAAATACACTGTCTTTCATTCCATAGTGGATTTTGAAAAGGCAAAGGAGAGGGAAGGATACGTTCAGGAGGAAATCATGTCTGTTGAATCACCTCTGTGTAATTCCTTGAATGAGACAAGACAACCACACTGTATTTTTATTGGAAATTCTCTCGAACTGGGCAATCCTTGAACAGAGGATTGACCTGACAGGGTGGGATGAACTCTAGAAGTTGGGCCCAGCCACAAACCTCCTTAGCTGCTTGAATGAAGAAGCTCAAGCACTCACGTCCCTCAAATTTTGGGTGCATTATTATTAGGAAACAATTAGCTTGTCTACAACTGAGATCACCAATTAAACTCTACCAAGCTTTCTGGAAATCTGCTTTGAATATGAGACTAGCCAAAGTCTCAAATATAAAGTATTTTTATTGAACATGGAGACAGTTTTCTTTTTCTGCATTAGCTTCAGTTTGTTTGTAATGTATTGAATTTATTTATTAAATTTATATGTCACTCATCTCACTATCAAGCAACTCTGGGTGGCTTACAACCTGATGTTATCAGTTCCAATGTATTTTAGGCTAATCTAAAAGACTGACATTTTTCTTTGGTCATAGTTTAACCAAATTTGGTTCATGTTTTAAAAGATGTGTCTAAAGAATTTTGGATTGATATACACTTTAATGTACAAAAAAAATGCTAGCAGAAAATGGACATGGAAGAATCCATCTCGGTACCCAAGCAAAACTGACTACATCATGTCAAGTGATAAAACCATATTCTGCAATTGTACTATCATCAATCGTTTTAACATTGGAAATGACCATAGAACGGTATAAGCTAAAGTGAAGATAAACCGTCAAAAAAGTGTATGAAAATGATAAAGACATCACGAAAAACAAAAATAAAGAGTGATAAGCTGTTAGAGGAGAAGAACAATTTTGAGATTAATCTGTCAAATCGCTTTGCTTTATTGCAAGATTTGAAAGAAATGAATATTACGGACCAAAATGAACAAATAGTCAAAAACATCCTTGAATCTGTTACATCTATAGCACTGCTGGAAAAACCCTTGGTACAGTCAAAAATCTCTGATGAAACCATTGATTTAATGAAAAAATGACAGACAATGAAGAACACCGGAAGTTTCACTAATAAATTGGAGTATATTGAACTTTTCAAGACAATATCACCTATCCTTTCTCAGCCTGCCTTATAGAAGTATTTCACAAACTAGACTGGGCAAAAGATGGAATAAAAATCAATGGTGCCTATTTAAATAACTTAAGAGTCGCAGATGATGTTTTTCTCTTCTTGCAAGACCCAGAAGAGCTACAAACACGCATACAAGAGCTGCATGAAGCAGGAGAACCATTTGGTTTAAAAATAAACCTGAAGAAAAACCTGGTTATGTTTAATAAATTCATTAAAGAAAGAAAAAATATATCTGGAGAAGAACTAGACCAGGGGTAGGCAACCTCGGCTCTTTTATGACTCATGGACTTCAACTCCCAGAATTCCTGAAGCAGCTGACTCAGGAATTTTGGGAGTTGAAGTCCATGAGTCATAAAAGAGCTGAGGTTGCCTACCCCTGAACTAGACATAGTAAACCACTATATAGCCAATGGATCTTAATGGAAGGTGATACAATAAAAGAAATTGAAAAGTGTGGTTGACAGGCATTCAGCAAGCAAAGCATAATTTTCAAGAACAACCTCCCTTTATGCCTGAAGAGAAGAGTTTTCGATCAGGTTGTGCTACTTGCTCTAACATATGCCGGTGAAATATGGACACTAACCTCACAAAGTATGAGCGGCGGAAAGAGCCATAGAAAGATACAAGGCAAGATAGAAAGACCTACAAATGGATTAGAGAACAAACGAAAGTATACAATATCATCAAGAGAGTAAAAAAAATTGAAATGGAAATGGGATGGTCACCTAGCAAGAAGGACTGATGGCAGGTGGACCAAGGCAATCATAGAATGGATTCCGCTTGCAGTGGCGTAGCGTGGGTTGTCAGCACCCGGGGCAAGGCAAGTAATTTGCGCCCCTAACCCGTGGATTTTAGCACTCGAGTCTCTTCCACTAGATTAGTTAAAGAAACCCTTACCCGTTGCACTGTCCCTCCCCCAGATAGTCCCTCGCTCTCTCTCCGCACCGCATCGCACGCCTGGCACCCCCCCCCTCCACAGTTGGCGGCGACCCGGCGGCTCGGATCGGATTCGCACAGCCACCACTGCAGTGAGAGAGAGTGAGTGAGCCAGGCAGGGGCAGAGAGCTGCGAGTGCGAGCGCGCCCCCCCAGATGTTGCGGCCGGGGCCCCCTGCACCCCCCACGCTACGCCACTGCCTGCTTGATAAAAAGCACCCATGAAAGAGACCTAAAACAAGATGGATCAGTGACATCAGCAAGTATTGTGGGCCCAAATGGCAAAAGAAAGCCCAGGACTGTACAAGTTGGAAGCGTGCACGAGAGGCCTTCTGGACAGACAATGACTAGAATGATGATGTCACTTTAAAATCATTATTTCATACACTTACACCCTTATCCTTCTTCAGTTACAAGCAATTAACATGGATTTTACAAAATCATTTCAAGTGCAAGCCTTTTTACTAGAGATTTTTCCAAGATTTAGAAAATTATTGGAATGCTCTTTGAAATCTTAGATGTCCAGATTAAGTAACAGTTTGATCTAGGCCAGGGGTAGGCAACCTTGGCTCTTTTATGACTCGTGGACTTCAACTCCCAGAATTCCTGGGGCAGCACAGTTGAAGTCCACTAGTCATGAAAGAGCCAAGGTTGCCTACCCCTGATCTAGGCCAAGGATTCTCAGCCTTGACAACTGTCAGATGTATGGACATCAAAGGAGAATTCCTTGAATCCAAACATCTTAAAGTTGTTAAGTTTGAGAAACATGGATCTAAACTAGAAGGCTTACACCAGGGTGTGACATCACAAGGATGGATGACATTAGTCAAATGATGGCACTTTGAAGCATATGAACACCTCAATATTGTTGAACGAATAAGAACTCTTATACATCCCCATGAAGCAGAACCTAGAAGAGACTTCCCTCTTCATCTCATGTTATTGAAAAGATGGTCCTTGTTCTTTGTCCTAAGTGAGGGGCTCCATTTGAAGAGTGCTTCTCTGTGGTGTAGAGAGGATTATGTGGACTCTAGAATAATTTGGGAGAGCAACAGAGTGTCAGTGCTTAAGAAGAGATTGAAGAAAGGCAATTTGCATCCCTTTGTGTGACTGCTATGGAGAAAAAAAAATAACGATGCATATTATTACTTCAAACTGCTGGCTGCTAGTTGGAAACTCCTCAGGTCCATAGCCTAGCAGCTGAAGTGCAAACTAAAGCTCTTAGGGTGAGACTCAGATCTCAGTCAATAATGTTTTAATGTCTTTTGTAGTTTTTGTAGTTTGGTTTATATTGCAGTGTTTCTCAGGAGAGTAGCTGTGTTGGCCCTTCCTTCCTTCCTTGCTTGTGCCAGGGCAACCTCTAAATTTCTGAACAGATGCATGAAGGAAAGACTCCTTCGCATAAATGAACAAATGAACAAAGTTAATGGATTAAAAGAAAAAGAAAGTACTCTGACCCTGTTCAGGAAACAGAGCACCAGGTTGAAAAAGATTATTCTATTCTCAGCAGCCTCAGCAACTCTCACACTTTAAAAGGGATACCAGGGATTATAATTCAACAACATCTCAAAGGCTATAAATTCTCCAGTTAGCCCTATTCCAAACAGAGCCACTGTTGTGCAATTGATGTCACTATCAAACAAATTTTAGTACTTATTTTATCAGGTTCATCCATTCTCTACCCTGAGCCCAAGGAAATGTGCATACCTGGTTTCACAATGCAATGTGATTCACACATTCTCTTCACAAACCTGCCTAAGTGCATCCTTCCATAGGTTGTTGTAAATAATTTCCCCATAAACAGTTCTTTCCCCTTCACTTGTCTCAAGAGGACACAGATTAAGCACTGCTCTTTTACCTGCTCACAATCCCCTTTCTTTTAATATCACACTGTCTTCCTTAGTCTCTTGAGTTGGAAGCTAAGGAGAAACGTGGCCTTTGAAATTCTACAGAATGCAAGAACCAGTGGCTTTGAGATGTTGCTAGGCTCACAGGTTTTCATGATGCCTAAGTAGAGAAACTGCTAAGTGCCCTTGATAAAAGCTGGAATCAGCATCCCCAGATTATAAATGTGTGAACTGCTAAAGTGAATGAATGAATGAATGAATGAATGAATGAATGAATGAATGAATGAATGAATATGTGTGATTGTATGTGTATACAGTATAGGGCTAAGATTCTGTGGGACTTCCAGATCCAGACAAACAGGAAGGTATTGGCCGATCAACCAAACACCATGATAATAGACAAGGACCAGAAGACAGTAGTGGTGCCAAGTGACAGTAATAGAAGAAGAAGTATGAAAAGGAAGAAGAAGCATGAAAAGCTGAAGAAATTCCAGGGCCTGAAGGAAGAACTTGAGAGGACCTGGAAAATAAAGGCCAAGGCGGTCCCAGTGGTAGTAGGAACACTCAGGGCTGTGACTCCTAAGCTCGGAAAGTGGTTCCAATAGATCCCAGGAATAATATCAGAGCTTTCTGTCCAAAAGACTGCAGTGCTAGGAACAGCTAAGACACTGCACAGACTATCAGACTTCCAGGCTTCTGGTAAAGGAAGCGAGATCAAGGAAGATACATATCACCCATAAGAGTGAGAAGCAGATATTTATATAGAATGATACAGACACACAGACACACACACACACACACACACACACACACACACACACACAATAACTCATTCTATATAAAGATCTGTTTCTCCTCCCTATGGGTGATGTACATCTTCTTCATACATACACACACATACATACACACACAAACACAGATATATGCACGCAGAGACCCTCAAAGGGAATAAAGTCTTAGTATTTAGAGCAGATACATTAAGAGGACCTGTCCCATAAGGCAAGGCTAGAATAATGGCACTGGAATATCGGGGACCAAAGGGAATTAAAATTGAGCCCTAAACGGGCATCGAGTCAGCGTGCATTAATATTCTCCACAGAAAACAGATTTCTCTATAAATTTTCCTGCATGCGGTGTTCTGCTTATGCCATTAATTTCTCATAGATGTCACTCCTGCCTTGCAGAAATGCTCCTTGGAGCGAGTCAGTTAAATGGGGTGAGTGCATTACAGTAATGGAGTAACTGTATAAAAACAATGAAATCCAATCTCTTTAAACTGATTTGATGTCTGCCTGAACCACAACATTTCCTGCTAATGGCTTCCTTCATTTTGTAACTATGATCTCCACCTGATCAGATTACAGCTGTTTTTAATTACAGACCTAATAGAATTTGTAGGCAGTGTCAGGCAGACAGCGCATGCCCCTTGCTGGCAGCGTGGAAGGTGGGGGCAGGATTCTAGTGGCTGGATTAAAACATACACAGCTCATCAGCACCAACTGTCACAACACTGAAAGAAAAGGATGATAACGTTTTCAGCCATGCAGCCGACATGTTGCACTCTAGGATATCAGCATGTTTGCTTTTTCCCTCTTCCGAGCACTGAGCTAGAATGGCAAAAGAGGTGACCACCAATCTCAGATCTCTGCAAAAACCTGTCTTCCAAATTCAGTTAGGTCCAACTTGTGGGCCTTCTAAAAATTCCTGGTTAGCAAGTGTGGGAAATAGGTTGATAAACCAGGTGGATCAGTCTTTCCCAGGGGCGTGGCCTCTGAGTCTCTTGGATAACTCAGTGAACATTTGATGAGAATTAAGGGATTTATCATCCACCTATCCATCCTTCTGAGTTTTCTAAAGACATTGAAAACTACAGCTAGTCGGTTCCCACAGCACATTAAAACACACACAAGCCTATCTAAACCTTGCTAAAATTTGCACATTAAGCGAATATAGCCTCCAATCTTTCAGTGATCCAGTTAAGTGTTAGGTAAACACATTGTGGTCCAGTGTTATACACAGGGCTTTTTTTCTCATAGAACGCTCAGAACGGAGTTCCGGCACCTTTTTTGGATGGAACCTTGTAGGGTAGGCAAGGCAGGTTGTATGACATGTGTGAGTTCCGGCACCTTTTTCTTTTACAAAAAATGCACTGGTTATACATCATCATCATCAACAACAACAATACTGAATCATCTAGATTCATAGTGGCTTATTACAAATCATCTAGATTCATAATGAATCATCTAGATCAGACATGTCAAATGCGCGACGTCACATGACGTTGTGCAATGTATTGGGACTGTTTTGCCATGGCGGCAATGGGGTGGGCGCAGCTTGCGTGTGACACATCCGGCCCGTGGGCCGACAGTTTGACAACCCTGATCTAGATTCATAGTGGCTTACTACAACATAAATGTAGAGTCCTTTTCAAGGGAGTTGCAATAACTTTTAAAAAAATTGATATTGTTTAGCAAACAGAAAGCCATAATTTTTGATTTCTTTGTTTTATTATCTCTTTGATTTTATTTTTTACGACATAGTCACTGTCGTTCTACAGCTGTATGTTTTCCAGAGATAGCTGGTTAAAAGAAGAAGGAGAGACCACCATCAGTCCCAGGTCCATCCTGGTCTTCATATGGGAAAGAACAGAGCTAATTTTAGATTCCTTTGACTGTTAAAATGTGGGTTTTCATCTATATTACTGAATCAACAGGAGATACATGGGATTATAATAAATAAATAAATAAATAAATAAATAAATAAATAAATAAATAAATAAATAAATAAATAAATAATAAAAGGGAGGATAGATTTGAGAGAAACTGTTTTGCAGAATATCCCATTTATAGAACTTCATTCTTAAGAATATTACTTTGGTTTTCTCATTCAATCTTTTGAGTGTTCCATGAAGTTGTGAGGAATTAATGAAATTCTTGAATTCAGCATATTCCCTTCTTTTATTCCAATTAGTTTTAGGGATAGGGAATTCATTCTTAGTTATTATGGATACTACATGGAATTTCTGTAGCAGCAACACAGATATTGTTTACCATTGCCTTCTTCTGGATCTTTTGTTTAATCCCAAATTATTTTATAAATTTGCATTCTGTGATCTAAAGGTTATTAGTTTTCCAAGATCACCCAATGTCAGGTAGATACTATCAGCTGGCTGGCCTGAAAGTACAAGACTGATTCAAAAATTCATTAGAATTAAACTTAATGTTAAAAAAAATAAGAAATAAGATCTAAAGTCTTGAAATATTTGTAGTTTACATAATCCACAATTTTAGCAGGAATTTGTTTCATTTAATTAATATATATTCAGTTTCATTCAAGTTAGATTTCTCAGCCTTTCAAATAATTACTATAATTAATATAGAATTAAATAAGATATCATTTTTATTTTTTCTCTTCTCATTTTGATTACCTAGTATTTCTGTTTGGTTGTATAATACCATATTCACAGTCCCTTAGATTTCAGCATAATTATAAACCTCAAATTCCTAATGGAATGAAACATTAGGAAGACAGAAATAATCACTATGCACTTTTGGTTTGAATCCTATGAAGGGTATGTTTATAAAGACAAGGCTTCACTAAGACTGGAATTCTCATTCTTCAGGGGAACTGCCAGTGAAACTCGGCTCCACCTTTTCCTTCATTTGAACTCTTAAACCCTGTGTTTGGCATACATTTTTACAGTAATTCAAGACCCAAGGAATAGTTAATGCCATTATGTTTTCACAGAGACATTAGTATAAGCTGCAACATCTCAAGTAGCAAAAAACAGCCCCATGTTTTTTCTGAGAAGAAACTTCACACCAGCTGTCAGAACAAGGAAGGTGGAGAGAGCTTGACCAAACCCACATGAAATACAGGCCTGCCCTTCCATACTTGACTTTGCTTTCTTCCCCACATAATCTTGTTGCGCCAGTGTTTTTCATGTCCCTGTTATTCTTCCAGTGCTGAAAGAACCTTCTTCTAAAATAAATGTATTAAATTAGCACTGGAAGATTTGAACTCGTATGTTTTCCCCCCTGTGATAATGGAATCAAAGCAGATTACATATATTTCCAAGGGGTGTTACATGAAGGCACCTGATCTGGAGCAGAAGGCTGCACATGTATATACTGATATGTCCCAGCAATTACCACTGAGTTTTAAATAACCTTTTAAGAAATAGTTGGATAATTTTCAATAGTACCATAACAGCAGATTTAAGACAGCTTGAAGTACAAGTAATCCTCAACTTGTAATGATTTGTTTACCTGGCATCCGTAATCCCAGCTGAGGTCAAACAAGACAATGCTCTGCTTTCTTGTTTCAGTTCTCAAACTGTAAACAAATGTTCTTAGTTTTTATTAATTAGATGTTTGCAGCCACTTTATAGAACATAACTACTGCAGATAATGAGAATTGACTGTATTTCCCTTTCACTTCTAATAGTCTTCCACAAAAAGTAGAGAGGCAAATGATGGAAATGTACCTCATGATGTCACAGTGCAGACTCCATATTTTGTGCACTTGAATGTGGCATTGCAGCAGTACAACTACAAAAAAAAGATGATTGTCACAATTTATAATTTTGCTAACATCGTTAGCATCAGATATCTATGAAGTTTTTCCACTCTGTTTTTGCTTCAGAGGAGATGATAACAGAATTATCCAAAATTAATCCATATATTACCCAAACTGTTGCCATTATCATTAACTGGGAGACACAGTGCATCGCAGATTTTTTTTTTTGAATTTTTGAACCAAGATACCTAAAATGGGCTAATTTACAAAATGTGCTCCAAATCCATACCCATGACTCCCAAAAGATTAATTTGGGAAAGTTGTGGCTGCTTTGGGCTGCTGCTGAAGTCATGTGATGGTTATGTTGAACATTCCGTGAGAGTTTCCCTGCCACTCTCACAATCCCTTGCTCCTCCCACCCACCCAGAAGCAGAGGGTTACTGAGAGAGAATAACTGGCCCAAGATCATCCCACTGACTTTGTGCTTAAGGCAGGACTACAGGAAGATGCATACTAGTAGTGGCCTCTCATGGCAGTGCTTGATAGAGAAGCTGAATCAAGAAAGCTTAATATATGTTATAGAGCTATTCTATGCGTAATCAATACATCTTCTTCTGATTTATTTGATTTCTATAGCTAACCTTCTCAAAAAATAAGTCTGGGCAGTATACATCATGATGTATTTCTGATGCTCACAGGAAAACAGTTTTGCTTATTGTTTAATGGCAGTCCTGCACCAGTGTTGGCACTGACTGCCTCTTGAAAAGGCAAAAGCAAAAACAGTGATGGTATATTATAAGATGGTAAGGAAAGAGAGGCTATATCCTTGATTATCCTTTTCAATGGTAGCAACTGTGTGTATATGTGCATGTATGCTTGCCAGTCTTCTAGTTTGATCCAGAAGCTTATGACTTCAGGTGAATAAATTAATAAGATTGTGTGCGCATAGATTGCCTGTACAAGGATCTGGTCTGCCAATCTCTGAACACAAGCCCAAGAAAGACCTTTGTACAGACATGCCTTGGGAGTCACAAAGTGGGCTAAGTATGCAGAGCCTCTGAAGGGGTTCTCCAGGTCAGTATTGAAGCGTGCAGCTCAGGCAGTGAAGCAATCCTTCACTGCCCCACCTATCTCATGGATAAACCTAGGACTTTTCGTCTCCGGGCCTGTCAATCTGGTACCTTTCAGCAATGCTAATTGCTGAATATTAAAGAGCAATACATACAGGATCCTCTCCTGAGGAATGACCTAAGAGTGGGAAGAGAGGGGGTCTTTTTGTTGCCAAAGCCCTCCATGTCTTGAACAGCAGCATTCCCAAATGCCCAGGCAGGAAAATAAGCAGACCAGCAGCAGCAATTCAGGGGGCCTCCAAAACTGCCTAGGTAACAACATAATGAGCCCTTTTGAATGGCTTCATCCCTGCCAAAGGGGTGGAAAGGGGAGATGCTTTTGTTTGCAATAATGAACCTGTAATTATGCTACATTTCTTGGTTTTAGTCACATTTTTGTGGTGTGCTGTTCTCTTTGTATTGACAGATTTACGACTCAGATATTCTCCTACATTGACTGGAGTATGACACTCTGTGGAGACTGTCTGACTCCAATTTCTTCTCTCTTCCAAGCAAGGGCAGGGGAGAAGAAGCCGATTGCATCTCAGTACTTCCTCAAAAAAAGATGATAGATAGATAGATGATAGATAGATAGATAGATAGATAGATAGATAGATAGATAGATAGATAGATAGATAGATATGCACACCAACACTTATATATACCCAAACATATAATATACTGGGAAAAATAGAGAAAGAGCCAGTAATAGTGCATCATTGCTAAAACGAACAGGTGCTGATCAGGCATTTCTTTCTTGGTAAGGAGGAGGATATATAACTCCAAATGCCCTGGAAATCTCTGAATATTCAAAGTTGTACCTATATACATGGAATGATGTATATGTAAATGAAAGAATTAAAAGAAAGTGATGGTGGTGAGGTTTTCAAAGCAATCAAGCTAAATAAATAAAGATCTGGGGTTAAAAAAATGCTCAATCAAACTAGCCTTTGAAATGCATGGATTAAGCTGGGTGGGTGACAAGGTATCTTTGTTACCAAGCTAATCAGCTGCAGGGGATTTACATAGTCATGTACAAAATTGCTGTTCTGTCACTTTTTTCAAAAGATGAAAATAGCTGAACAAGGGAAGGAGGTGTTGAGAGACAGAGAGAGAGAGATTGGGCAGTATTGTGCAATTAGCAGCCATTTTTGAAACAGATTTAGCTGGATAATTCTTAAAGATAACGTGTGGAAATTTGTGTCACCCAAGTAGCCATCCCCACACATAGCAGTCTCACAGATAAGTGATAACTAGGTCTGAATACACCATTGTTTTAGCCATTATAGATCTTTATATTCTTAAACCATGTTCTTAAATTAGTGCAAATAAAGGATTGACTTCATTGCATCAAAGATATACAGGTAGCAGCCCATCATCCTCTTTCCCACAGTGACACGATGGGTCCATATACGAAGGCTAAATCAAAGATAAGAGGCAGAAATGAAATATATTATACTTTAATCAAACCAAATTACAAAACATTATCACTGCTTTGCACGGAATGATAGGTGTTGATAGATAAATTTTAAAAAGTGTAAAAGTGTAAAAGGGAATAAGCAAGGCATTCCAAAATAACTTTCTATTACAGAGACAGTAACACAAAAATACATTAGTGCTAGTGTATGCATAGATTGCCTGTACAACGCAATGTGCCTCCTAAGGAAAAAAAAAAGAAGGTAGAATGGTTTTGAGTAAAACCATACTCAACAGTCTGGGCAGGGCTGCCATGCCTGAGGCAGCATCTAAAACATTTGAGAATCCCTAGCTTAGTGAGCTGAATGAAAAAAGCCACAGTGGTATGCATATCCTAGTTTATGGTTTAGGTGAACCTATGCTTTGTTCAAAAACCATGGTAAAGCAAGCAGTAGCTTCACATAACCCAAGAACCAACTGCTGCCTTTAGAGGTGATACATTACACTCATTACTCTTATATCACCTTCGGTGACTCTCAGTCAGTAAGCTTGGATAGTTTAACTTCCATGAATTTGTTTAATTACAAAAATCTGTCCAGTTTGGTCGCCATCTTTGTATTTTTAATAATAAATGGTGTACATATGATGAGAATAGGCATTTCGGTTCTTCTATTCTGAATTTCACTTCATTCAAATCCCTTGGATGACCCAAGTGTTATGATAAAGGGAGGACAAATCAGTCTCTCTGGAAGGGGTGTTTTTCCTAAGCACTGAAAAAAAGCCATCTATTGCATCATTTCTAGCACCCTACAGCCACTTTAAAAAATGTGAATATTGACAGGGAATAAAATAGAAAGATCTCACCATTTGGTCAGCAGTATGCACTATATAGAAGGAAAAAAGATCTTCAGCCCAATCTAGCAAGGAAGTTCTTATGCTTTCACACACATTTTGTTCAACCTAGGTCAAGCTGAACTAAGCTTTACCACACCCCAGTAAACACACTAAATGCATGGGAGATGTTTATTTAGAGCTCCTGAGCTTCAGGAGCTGAGGTGCATATCAATGCCTTGTTCTTGAAAGTAGTGCTTGATCTAACCCTGATCCTAGCTACAGAGAAAGCAATTCAATCAGATAGAAGTAGCCAGGCTGTTTTGACACAATATAATTTCCTTTGACCCATACAGATCACGTGATATACATAGGCCACATAGGCTTCCAAAAACATTTTTCTATTCCTGCCCCACCCCACCCCCAAAACCCGGTCTCATTTCTATGGCTACCACTGGTTTTATTATAAAAGGGGAAGGAAAGTTCTGAGGAACAAACTCAGTTCAGGCAATGCTTCACAATTTTCAAAATTACCCATAGTATTACAGTAGTGGGAACAAACCATAGTTCAGGTAGGATACATTTTCTATATGGAGAAGGATACACAGCAAAATCTCTGCAGGAAAAGTCATGGAAGAAATTCTGGAGGGCTACTCCCAATCAGCACAGACCACAGGTGAATCCAATTTCATTTTGCACTCAGTAATCCTAACAAATAAGGAAACAATCCTTATTAGTACCCTCTTCTTGAGTATTCATGTCCATACTCCCCCGAGCATGTATTATCTCATCCAATCATCATGCTAAACAAGATGATATTCCTGGGTGGAATTTGGAAAGTAGCTGTTCTAGGTTTGGGAACAAAATATTGTATAGCATTAACAACATAGGCACTACATGGAAAAAGTCATAATTATCATTATCTAAAAGATGAATGAGAAAGCAAGCATGAAGAACCAGTTTGGTGCAACGATTAGGGTGTCACTCTAGATTAGAACAAGAAAATTAGCTAGAGGATTTTGACCAGTCATTTTCTGAGCTAAGCTATCCCACGACGCTGAGAGAAAATATTGAGAAAAGAATATTGGGCATGCAAACTTTTTGCTCTGGCCTGGCATTAGAAGGTTTCTAGTGCAGTCTTCTAACAGTATTGTCTGAAGTATCAAATTAGCAAAAAGCCCAGGACTTGTTTCAATAGCAGTAAAATAACTCTGGCTAGCTCATATACACATACCTTTGCTTATTGTACCAATAAGTGAAAGTGAATTTAATCAATATCCTGGAACTTATTTTCAGAGCTAAAATTCAGCATCAAAATATGTGGACTGCTAGTATGAGTGCTTTTGTCTATGCTTCTAGTGAAACCGTCTCATGCCAAATAACTATAGCTAGAATTGAGATACAAGGCCAAGTTTCCAAGACATTCTCCAGAAGTAGGGCTCCTTTTTATGAAAAACATTTATATCTTACATAAAATTTGCACGTAGCATAAACATCCTAGCAATTAGAGCTTGGTACACTGCATCAGAAAGTGAAGGAGTCAGGACTAGATGTGGAAATCAGCAGTATAGAAAAAAAAAGAAGCATACGAATAAATATACAGTATTAAAATAATCTCATTAGCCTTTGAATTCATAAAAGTGAGAATCGTGTTGAAATTCCTGACCCTAAAAACCAAGCTGTCCATTATAAAAATACGGTAGATTGTGTTATTAGCTCCAGACGTAACAGACATCTATCAAGGATGAGAAAGGTCACAGTCTCAAATATTGGGTAAACAACAGCAAGGTTGAACAATTCTAAGGTAGCTGACCTCAACCTGGTGCCCAATAGAGAATTTGGACTACAGCTCCCAGAATCCCCAGCTTGTATTGCCAATGGTTACTGGAAGCAAAGAAACCTATGTTGTGTGACAAGTTTTGTTCCAGTCTTTAATTTATTTCTTGGTTTGGTTTGGTTTGCTTTAGTTTTAATTTTTTTGTTGTATTTCTGCTATTTTGTTTCTTTTTTGGGAATCTTTTAATAAATTAAAAATAGCATTATTCTTTTTTAAAAAACAAAACAAAACAGTACACCAAGAAATGGCAGCAGATCAGGGGAACCTGTGATTTACAAACCTCCAACATATTTAATGGATGAGATCAATTCCATAAAAGGAAGCTGGGAGCCAGAAACTGTCTACTGAAGAGCGAGCAAGTTCCTTAGTCAGAAAATATTAGCTGAAAGAGGGAAAAACCAGCAGGGTGGGTGGGAGCAGGACAGAACGGAAGAGACATTGGCTGACTGAATGTAAACAGAAGTGCTCTATCCTGCAGCCATTTTATGGAAGTTCCCACATATCATGATAGACGTTTCTTTTGTCTAGTTCCTTCCATTCAGATTGACTGGGTGACCCAAATTCCTCTCATAAGCGAGAAAATGAACATTTTCTATTTTTTCCCATTTCTTTCCATCTGCATAATTTAGAACCTTTGTCTTATTTCTTTCTTGGGATCTATTATTTAAACTATGAAACTCCAAAAGATGTTGAGACTCTAGAAAGAGTACAGAGAAGAGCAACAAAGATGATCAGGGGACTGGAGGCTAAAACATATAAGGAATGGCTGCTGGAATTGGGTACAGTATGTCTAGCTTAATGAAGGACAAGTGGGGACATGATAGCAGTGTTCCAATATCTCAGGGGCTGCCACAAAGAAGAGGGAGTCAAGCTATTCTCCAAAGCACTTGAAGGCAAGACAAAAAGCAACGGATGGAAACTAACCAAAGCGAGAAGCAACATAGAACTAAGGAGAAATTTTCTGACAGTTAGGACAACTAATCAGTGGAAAAACCTGCCTCCAGAAGCTGTGAATGCTCCAACACTGGAAGTTTTTAAGAAGAGACTGGACAGCCATTTGTCTGAAATGGTATAGGGTTTCCTGACTGAGCATGGGGTTGGATTGGATGACCTCCAAGGTCCCTTCCAACTTTGTTGTTGTTGTTGTTGTTGTTGTTATTATTATATCCTTCAGCCTTTCTTCATGGGAAAAGAGTTCAGCCCTAAATAGGGTGTACTTCTTGAGATAAGAAATTGTACTGTTTTCCAAATACAACTATACTTTAATTGTTGGATATGTATCCCATCATTCCTCTAAGAACTCAAGGCAGCATACATAGTATTCTCTCTTCTACCTTTATCCATAACTACCCCATGCGTTAGGACGTGTTGAAAGAGAGTGACTGTCCCAAGGTCACCCAGTAAGCTTCCATAGCTAAGGCTGGACATCAATCTGATTCTCCCACACTCTAGTCCAACACCTTAGCCACTATGCCACATTTGACATATAGACATTATAGGATACTGACTGGGTTTACACTATAATGTGATTTATGCTTTTTAAATTTTTGTTTGCTCTGCAAGTTTAATAATTGTAGTTTGTGAACGATGTGATGTTTTATAGCTGAGCGTGGGTGAGTCCAACCAATTGTGGTATTCAGGGCACCATAAATAAACATAGGGTAGTTTAATATGATGTGTGAATCCTGTCACTGACTGTTCATTTCTTTTCTAATAGTCCCTAACATAGGGGGGTACCTTTTCTGCCTGAGCTGTCTTGTTGATTGAACTACGGGATCTGCTGTCTGGATATCCACATGAACCAGTGCACAGTGATGAGTCATCTGCTTGAAGGATCCTCAGTGGACCATCCTTGATTTGTAGGTATTCTATGTCTGAAAGGTTATCTAGTTCAAATCAAGTTTAAACATAAAAAATCCTAAGAAAGGGGGAAAGTGCCTACACATGATTGGCCTTGAAGCTGTCCATGAACAACTGGCCTCTGGCTTGAGCAGGCACAAATGAAGCATTGCTGTTGAAGGATAATTTCTAAATGTGCATTAATGAATACTGTTAATTAGCATTTGCAAATCTGTGGCCTTGATCTGCATGATGCATTTCTATTTTAGACCAATGCTTTCTCCAAATTTCTTTGTTTCTAATCATACCCAATTCAAATTTCACTTGCATATGGTGAGTTGCCACTTTCCACAAACCTAACAAATGATTCAAAAGCTGTTTCTGGGGGGGTGGGAAGGAATTTCATTATTTAATTGACCAGACTTGTTTTGTCTATAACAAAAGCTGGCCTGTTTGTCTCCTTTCCCTCCTCTTTCCTTACACCCTAAATTATTTTGACCTTTAGGTAACTCTAATCCTTCTCCCTGGAGCTCTGGGACCCTTCAACACATTTGTTTGCAATGGGTCCTCTTTGTTGTTTTTTGAGAGATCCACTGTTGTTGTTTTGAGAACCATTCAAACATCTCATTAGAGTGGAGTCTTTTAAATTAGCCTTGCTGGAGGCAGGGAGAGTGCTGTGAAACGGCCTAGACAGAGAGATGCAGGGAGACAGGTCTATCCAAAAGCAATTATCACATCAGTGAAAAAATGTTTTAGCCAAAAATGGGCAATACGGAGGGAAGGGGTTTGCACCTCTCATCTTCTACAGAGCTGGGACGAAGGTTAAAATGATGGAAACATTATTCTTTGATAGTGTATTCTAGCCTTTCTCAACCTAGTGTTAGGCTACAGTCTTTGGGATTCATTGCGAAAGTTCAATATATCTAAATACCACACTAACATATTTAGTCAGTGGAGCCCCAGTGAAATAAATCCTAGTTCTTCAAGGACAACTTTGTCTAGATCTCAGGTTACAATTCAGTTGCTTTCCTGACTCTCTGCTTCAGAATCTATAGATCAGGGGTGTCAAACTGGAGGCCCGTGGGCCAGATGCGTCACACACCCACCCCAGCTCCACAAAGGCAAAGAATGTCGAGATACCTAACAATATGTCACGTGATGCAATCAAGTTTGACATCCGTGCTTTAGATCATGTGGCTTCAAAATAATCCCTATTAATTTATTAAAGATAATTGAGGGACGTCACCTCCCCAGAGAAGGAAATATTAAAAGGGCAGAAAAATATATTTCCTAAAAGAAATTGAACAACCAGGAAAGCATGCCCAGTTTTCTTAATAATCTCAGGTCACCTTCCCCTCAAGCAGAAAACCAGTTCTATAGACATGCAAATGTGAGCCATCAAGAAGGTTGGAGCTAGACGCTTAGGAAAGACAAAGACATACTCCAGCTCCAGGGAAGCAGGGGCTGTGACATACCCACAACCAGCAAGATTCCTAGATGGGCACACCTGGACTCAGGATACGTGACACAGGAAATAGCCTCAAACAGGAACTGGAAATAACTCCAAACAATAGAGTCCAGGGGGTATAAAAACCCACTACCCACATGTGGTCAGTCCTTTTTCTGTTGGATCCATACTTCTGTCTGGCTTTTCTCTGCAATAAACTGTAACCCTCTTCCCAAAGCGGTCTCCATGTTGTTTATCCCTGGCTTGGATGGAACCATGATGAAGACTTTTCTTCCTACAATATAGATGGTCTATCTTAAAAAATTGCATATAATCATGCTTGTCTATCCTGACTAAGAAAGGAAATGAGTCAGTACCAAATTGTCTACTGGACCCTTAAATTAGTTCATTTTTTTTAAAAAAAACCTTCGTGTTGCAATAAAAAGTCATAAAATGCCTCTGGGCTTTCTGCTGATTTGTCACATCAGCTCTCACATTCAGACATGTAGCTGATATAAATTTACACCTCTCAAGTCCTGTGTGAAATAGTGTAAGTAGTGAAGTGTAAATTTGCTTTATTTCCATTCTTTTATGAGCTTTGTTAAAGAACCTCAGTCTAGAACTGGATTAAAGACAGATAAAACTCAAATAAGCCAGCAGCTACCAAGAACAGAGAGTGGGCGACATCACTATTTGTCCCCCTGGTTAACATAGTTTATAGCTTATTTTATCTTTCTAGCCCAGGACTTTTTCTGAACCCAAATACAGGTTCTTTCCAGATATTATAAGACCAAGACCCCCCCCCCAAATACAAGACAGCTCCATTTCCAGGTAAGAACAAGCCCATTCAAGATGCACTGATGAAGAGTATCATCTTAGCCCAGTCAGAGCAAAGAATATGCAGGAGGTTTTTTTTGCACAACATCCTGTTCAGCCAGTATGTAAACAGATCATTCCCTTCCTCAGGGCTGACGTCCAGGACTACAAGGGTTCTCCTTGAAAGATTTTTTTTTAAAAAAAACTTATTATTATTCAAACTTTGCAAACCCCTCAGGAAGAAGTCACAGTATTCCAAAATGTTCATGTCTCAATCCAGCCCTGCAGGAAAGCAGCCAAGTATCTCCAACAAAAGGGAAAGACATGGGGCAAATTTCCTTTGAATGTTTAGGAAACCTTTTCCTTCCCTGGCTGAAACTGGAGAGAGAAAACTTTGACGAACAGAGAAAAGATTGGGGGGAGGGGGGGTGGGGGAGAGGGAGACAGGGAGGGGAGATGTGCCGCTGGACACCACCGCTGCCTTCTTTGCTGGCTGGCAAATAAAGAGGCCAGGTTCTTCTCCTTTTGCAGCCTATTCTGACTGCACAATGGGAAAAGGGGATCAGCGCCAAAATTACAAGTGTAAGGCCTTAATACATCAGGTTGAACAATGGCCTCTGCAAGCGTCTGTCTTGTCAAGAGAAGCAGTACAGCTCGTTCTGGGCCATTCAGTGCTGTGGAAAAGAAAAACAAACAAACAAACAAGTATAAAAAGAGAGAGAGAGAGAGAAAAAAAACCTCATTGTCCTGGTGAAATATTTCCCAGAATGAAAATACCCTCCTGCTCTTCTTTTCTTCTGTTTCCTAATGGGAAGCAAAACTACAAACCAAGCTGACAATTAAACAAACAGACCACTAGCTGAGCAGAACTCAAGTGGAACAGATGTTGTTACAGTTAGTCCAGGCCATGCGGATGGGGAAAGGATGGGGGGTGGGGGTGGGGGTGGCTGAGGTAACCTCGCTGTCTAGTTGCAACCACATCAAGGTTAGCCATTTCTCTTTCTCTCTCGTCCTCCTCCTCCTCCTCCTTCTCCTCTAGAAATTCTTTTTTTTATTTATTTATTTTATTTATTTTATTTTATTTATATACCGCCCTTCTCCCGAAGGACTCAGGGCGGTGAACAGGGCAGATATATAAAAATACAAAAATACAAAAGTTAAAAGAAAATTAAACATATGCCCAACTAAAAACAGTAAATACATATATTAAAATACATATATTTTACCCTCTCATACCCCCCATCTTGTCCCTTTCACTTTTCTTCTGTCTTCTTCTGCTTGTCTCAACTTCTCCTTCCTTACTTTGTTCCAATACCTCATTCATTGCAGGTGTATATTTACGTTATTTAACAATCAAAATACAGATTGCATTTCAGAAAGGGCTAAAAAAATTAAGGCAAGAGAGAACTCTTAGGGAAAAGGTTAATAAAGCCATCCAGAGTCACCCTATCCGGGAGCTGGGTAGCATATAAATTTAGTAAGTAAGTAAGTAAGTAAGTAAGTAAGTAAGTAAGTAAGTAAGTAAGTAAGTAAGTAAGCAAGCAAGCAAGCAAGCAAATAAATAAATAATACTAGGTTCAAGGGGAAGCTGCTATCTGCATAAACATTTCCCAAGGAAAGACTTTCTTTTCTGCAATGGTTAGTTAGCTAGCCAAGTGCCATTGAATCAGTCTTGACACCCAGTGCCTACATGGACAAATGTTGTGCTATCTCAACCTGTCTCTAGTAGTAACCTTTACTTATCCATCCACTTTATTCCTTGTCTTTCTTTTCTATTTCTTTCAATCTTGCCAAACATACATTTTTTCCATATTGTGTATCATCTACTCATATCATATTTACAAAATATGAGTTTCCATTGGTCATCACTGATTGAATGAGTCTTCTTGCAGTTCATGGTACTGGACTATCTGGATCCATAAGCCTTTCATAGCCTTCCTCCTTGGGATTAACCTCCTCTCTTTTTTTTAAGTTCATGGGCATCTTTATCTAGTTTTGAGAACAAGGAAATAGCCTTTTAAAATCTTCAGTGTTGACTTCACTGAAAAGAGGAGATGGCTTTGTTGTCTTCAAAGGGTAGGACCAGAAGTAGTGGATCAAAACTACAGGGATGGAGTTTCAAGAGAAACTGCCTGATTGTGTGAGCCATTGGAACAGGCTGCTACATGAAGTGATGAGTCTTCATTCAATGAAGGTCTTTAATATGCACAGAGAAAGCAGTTGGATGGATGATTAATTTAACTAAGCATGCTAGTTGACCTCACCTTCACCTTATTAATATTTAACATTAACACACAATTTTCGCTTCCCATTTTTTCATTTTCCACCAGCTCTTCCTTACATAGCACAGTGACGTTGGATGCAAATCCCAAACTGTTATTGTTTCAGCCTCCTACTTTGGTTCCTGTTGTTGTCTTTTCTAATCCTGTCATGGTTGTAATAAATTCACAATATATTAAAAATATATGAGAACAATATGCATCCTTGTCTCACCCTTTTTCTATTCTGTTTCTTCAAATTCGGTTCTGACAGTAGTTCCTTGTTCATTGTAAAGGTTCCCCAGAAGAATAATCAGGTGTTCTGGCACAAGTAATAGCTTTAATATGTTCCATATTCTGGCATAATCAAAGGCCTTCCTGTAGTCAATAAAGCAAAAGTAAACCTTTTTTTTTAACTTTATGCAACTTACATTAGCCCCTGATGTTGTGTCCCTTTAACTTCTCTGAAACCTTTCTATTCATGTGGCATCTCTCTCCGTAATGGCTCTTTTCTTCTTTGCTTGCATGATGAATTCTGCAATAGTTGATTCATTCGAATATTCCCTCAAATCTGATGCTTTTCTATATTGGCATACGCACCAAACATTTCTAAGCTGATAGAATGTTTGAATGTTAGTAGCTTGGGGTTGAACTGTGAAGTTCTTGGTGCTTCCTCAGCTTAGTTGTTTTCTGCACCTGAAAGAAAACATCCAAACTTAAGAGCCCCAAGGATTCTCACATTTCCAAGCACTATGTTTAGTCTTGTTCCATATTTGTTGAAATCTAACTATAGTACTGTGCTTATATTAAACGTTTTAATGAGTATTTCATCTGCACATACTGTTTTTTCTGTTTGAGTTTGTCTATTGCCTTTTGGATCTCCCTTCTAATAGAGGAAGTTCATGAATATGTTGTTTCAGTGCAAATCTGGTATTCTATAAACCCCTTTAAAGAATTTCAGTAGAGTCCTTCTACCTTCGTTGAACTTTCTTTGTCTCTATTAGATCTTCCTAAAAGTGTATGGAACTAGGTATCTTCTATATCAGACATGTCAAACACAAGGCCCGGGGGCCGGATCCGGCCTGCGAAGTGGTTTCATGTGGCCCGCAAAGCCATCCTGGAAACAGTGAGGGAAAGGGCCCCGCTGCCTTGGCCCTGGCCCAGAGACCCTCCTTCTTCCAGAGACCCTCAGATCTGTCCCACTCCTGCCCAGGCCCCCATAGGCACCCTTGATGCGAACGATGTAGAGCTGGCCACGCCCACCCAGTAGGCCATACGCACTCTAGCCACACCCACCCTGGCCATACCCACCCGGCCCCCTGAGGGCAACCACAATGCTGATGCAGCCCTCAATGAAATTGAGTTTGACACCCCTGTTCTATATTCCTACCTTGGCTGAAAATGTACCTGCAATTTCTGTGTTCTTAAAAATACTGTACACTTCATGTTGGACTAGATGACCTCCAAGGTCCCTTCCAACTACTACTACTTCTTCTTCTTCTTCTTCTTCTTCTTCTTATTATTATTATTATTATTATTATTATTATTATTATTATTATTATTATTATTATTACTACTATGTTTCTTTTCTTATTTTTGTCTGCTTGTTGAGATATTTGCTTGTGATACATTCCCTTCTCCTTTTTTCTCAACACTGAAAGTCTGTTGATGGTATAACCTTCTTGTTATCTGAGGGCCCTCATTTTACAACTTTTTGGACTCTATTATAGTCTGTTCTGAAAATTACGTGGATCCTTTCCTCTTTGAAACATTGGGATTCTTCTTCTTTTCATCTGTAGTTTTCATATTTTCTCTTATAATATACTATACCTTCTCTGGTTCTCTTCTGCATAACTTCAATGCACCAAATTTGCTCCTTAAATTGATTTTAAATTCTTATATTCAGTCTATCTATCATCCAGATCTAATCTTACAATTCTTCAGGTCAAATCCTAATAATAATAATAATAATAATAATAATAATAATAATAATAATAATAATAATAATAATAATAATAATAATAATACGTTGGAAGGGACCTTGGAGGTCATCTAGTCCAACCCCCTGCTAAGGCAGGAAACCCTATACCATTTCAGACAAATGGCTGTCCAGTCTCTTCTTAAAAACTTCCAGTGTTGGAGCATTCACCACTTCTGGAGGCAGGTTGTTCCACTGATTAATTGTTCTAACTGTCAGGAAGTTTCTCCTTAGTTCTAGGTTGCTTCTCTCCTTGACTAGTTTCCATCCATTGCTTCTTGTCCTGCTCTCAGGTGCTCTGGAGGACAGCCTGGCTCCCTCTTCTTTGTGGCAGCCCCTGAGATATTGGAACACTGCTATCATGTCACCCCTCACCCTTCTCTTCATTAAACTACACATACCCAATTCCAGCAACCGTTCCCTATATGTTTTAGCCTCCAGTCCCCTAATCATCTTTGTTGCTCTTCTCTGTACTCTTTCTAGAGTCTCGACATCTTTTTTACATCGTGGTGACCAAAACTGGATGCAGTATTCCAGGTGTGGCCTTACCAAGGCTTGTAAAGTGTTATTAGTACTTCACGTGATCTTGATTCTATCCCTCTGTTAATGCAGCCTAGCACTGTGTTGGCTTTTTTGGCAGCTGCAGCATACTGCTGGCTCATATTGAAGTGATTGTCTACTAAGACTCCGAGATCCCTCTCACAGTTACTACTATTGAGCAAGGTACCACCTATACTATATCTGTGCATTTGATTTTTCCTGCCTAAATGCAGAACCTTACTTTTTTCACAACTGAATTTCATTTTGTTAGATAGTGCCCAGTGTTTGAGTCTGTCCAGATCCTCCTTTATCTTAACCCTATCTTCTGGAGTATTGGCTATTCCTGCCAGCTTGGTGTCATCTGCAAATTTGATGAGTTCCCCATCTATCCCCTCATCCAAATCGTTGATGAAGATGTTGAAGAGCACTGGGCCCAGAACAGAGCCCTGGGGCACCCCACTACACACTTCCTTCCATGTAGATGCAGTTCCATTGAGGACCACACGCTGAGTACGGCCTGTCAGCCAGCTACGAATCCATCTGGTGGTGATGCTATCTAACCCACATTTTTCTATCTTATCAAGTAGTAGGTTGTGATCTACTTTATCAAATGCCTTACTGAAATCCAAGTAAATTATATCTACAGCATTCCTCTGGTCCACTAGTTTTGTCACTTGGTCAAAGAATGCAATAAGGTTTGTCTGGCACGATCTGTTTTTGACAAACCCATGTTGGCTTTTAGTAATGACTTTGTTTGCCTCTTGGTGTTTGCTGATTCATTGTCTGATTATCTTTTCCAGAATCTTCCCAGGTATTCAGGTCAGGCTGATAGGTCTGTAGTTTCCTGGATCTATTTTTTTCCCTTTTTTGAAGTTGGGAACTACATCAGCTCTCTTCCAGTCTTCTGGTAGTTCCCCAGTGCTCCAGGATCTTTGAAAAATATAGTTCAGTGGTTCTGAGATCACGTCTGCCAGTTCCTTGAGAACCTTGGGGTGTAATCCATCTGGTCCTGGTGATTTGAACTCGTTTAGGTTGGACAGGTGCTCACTTACCATTTTCTTTCCTATCTTAACTTGTCTTTCTATTCTGTTTTTTATGGCACTGGTTTTGGTAGGTTGGACTGTTTTTTCCCTTTGTGTAAAGACAGATGCAAAAAATGAGTTAAATAGTTCTGCTTTCTCCCTGTTGCTTGTCACCTTGTTGCCACTTTCCCCCACTAATGGACCAATCATTTCCTTAACTTTTTTCTTGTTTCTTATATGTTGAAAGAAGCTTTTTTTTGTTATTTTTGACTTTGGTCGCAAGCCTTAGTTCATTTTGAGCCTTAGCTTCCCTCACTTCACCTTTGCAGGCACGGGCTGTTTGCTGATATTCTGCCTTAGTTATGTGCCCCTCTTTCCACTTCTTATACTTGTCCTTTTTATCTTTCAGTTTATCAGAGAGTTCTTTATGCAGCCATGGTGGTTTCTTTTGAAAGCTGTTATTTTTCTTCTTTGTTGGTATTGTACTAGACTGGGCCTTTATTATCTCACTTTTCAAAATTTCCCAAGCTTCTTGAGTTGTTTTCCCCTTTAGGATTCTCATCCATGGAATTCTTCCCAAGGTCTCTCTAAGTTTATTGAAATTAGCTCTTTTAAAGTCCAAGATTCTAGTTTGGCTGTATTCTATTGCTTGTGCTTCCATAATGTTGAATTTCAATATTGCATGATTACTTCCCGCCAAGGTTCCTGTGGCTTTGACACTTTCTATCATTTCATCTCTGTTAGTGAGAATTAAATCCAATATGGCTAATCCCCTAGTTCCCTTCTCTACTTTTTGGGAGAGAAAGTTGTCTGCTAGGTTTGTCAGGAATCTGTTAGATCTTCCACTTGGTGCAGAATTTGTCTCCCAGTTGATATCAGGGTAATTAAAGTCCCCCATTACTATTGTGATGCGCTTCCTACATAGTTAACTGACTAGCAAAAAGTTCATCTATTTCCTCTGTTTGATTGGGCGGCCTATAGTATACACCTATGGAAATGTCATTTTCCCCCCTTTTATATTGACCCAAATACATTCAAGTTTACAGTTTTCATCATTGTTGTGCTCTATTTCTGCAGAAATAAAGTTATTTCTTATATAGAGAGCAACTCCACCTCCTCTTTTGTTTAGTCTATTTCTTTTAAATAATTTAAATCCCTCTAGCTGTGTGTTCCATTTGTGGGTTTCATCCCACCATGTCTCTGTAATGGCAACAATATCATATCCGCCCTCATTTACCTGAATTTCTAGTTCACCCTGCTTACTGTTCATACACTGCGCATTGGTGTACAGACATTTGAGTCCTTTATGACTGACCCTGTGTTTACTTGCTACATAACTTGTGTGGTGCCTAAGTTCCCCTATTTTCTTAGATTGCCGGGGACAGTGATGTTCTGTATCAATTAACTCACTGTCTACATGTGAGGTCTACATTTAGGATGTGTGAGGCAGGTGTAAATACTATATAAAGATATCTTTACATAAAAATCTATTAATTTATCTCCTGCATTAATGTGGTGGTTAAAGCATCAGCCTAGAAACTAGTAGACTGTAAGTTCATCCCACCTTAGGCACAAAGCCAGCTGGCTGAACTTGTGTCAGTCACTTGCTCTCAGCCCTAGAAAAGAACCAATGACAAACCACTTCTGAAAAACCTTGCCAAGAAAACTGCAGGGACTTCTCCAGGCAGTGTCCATGAATCAGACACAACTGAATGAAAATAATAACAGTAATGATCATGTATTACAGTACGGTAGATGTTGCATTTACCACTTTTTGAAGTTAATCATAGAATTCCTCAGTGTCTTCTATAAATTAGGTGTTTAGTGATCAACACTAATTCTAATAATATGATTCCACTGTTTATTTAGTTCAGCACATACTTAACAATGGTTAGAATGCTGGGTTGACAATCAGCAAGCCCACATTTGAGACCCCCGTGCTGCTGTGTGGTGGGGCAAGCTCCCGTCATTTGTTCCAGCTCTTGCCAACCTAGCAGTTCAAAAGCAAGTAAACTTGATTAGATAAATAGGTACCCACTTCAGTGGGCACATTAATGGAGACATGAAAGGTGGTGCCACCAGGCATCCCTTGGGTAATGATGATGTCACCAGTGATGGCAAACCTTTTAGAGACCAAGTACCTCAAAACCACCCAGCCCCCACTCTGATGCCCCACTCCGCCCCAACATGCCCGCTCACCCCTGCCCCACCCCGCCCAGCCCCAGCCTCCGCCCCCTCACCCCACCCCACTTGCCCGCAGGGCCACTCGCTGCTTCCAAGGCCCGCTGCAATCGCCCAGGCAGTCCAGCAGTGCCATGTTGGCCACACCCTCCGCCCTCGCACTGCAGCATCAACTGCGTGTGATGGGGCACAAGGGCAGAGTCTTGTCCCCACTGCCCAGCTGCCATATCCTTGGCTGCGCTGCTTCGTGTGGGCCGCGCTCAGGGACGACTCTCCTCTGGGGGTGGGTTGCTGGTGAGGAGGGGGCTGTGGGGGGAGGCGGGGCTGGGGCAACAGTGCGTGTGCCCACAGAGAGGGCTCTGAGTGCTGCCACTGGCACGTGTGCCATAGGTTCGCCACCTTTCAACCTAGAAGCACCTCAGTGCTTCCGACACAAACGTGAACACAATGTTCTTTCTGAATTCTGTGCAGTTTTGTTCTTTCTTTTGACCTCATTGTCCCTCTTTTTAACAATTTCATTTTTTTCTTTTTTCTTTTACAATACATTTTTAAATACAATAAACTCCCTCCTCCCCCTCCCCTCTCCCCAACCCTCCCCTCCCCTCCCCGACTTCCCAGAGCTGAATACAGGGTATAGTAATACAAACATAAGCTAAAATATGCTAACAACAAAAATAAAACATTAGGTTCTATCGCACTTTAACCCTCAATAGTCATAATATTAATAAAGTAACAAATAACTAATTATACATCATAAAAATCCACTACTTATTCAAATACTAAATGAAACTTTTTAGTCCCATATTTATTCTGTATATTTTCAATCCATCTTCTCCATTCCACAATATACCTCTGTTGCAATTGGTCTTTCAAATATGCTGAAATCTTTGCCATTTCCGCCAAGTTGGAAACTTTCAAAGTCCACTCTTCTAAAGTCGGCAATTCCTCCTTCTTCCAATATTGCGCAACTAAAAGTCTTGCTGCCGTGATTAGATGCAGCATCAACTTAGTATCTATAACAGTAGTATCTGTAATAATACCCAATAAAAACAATTGCAGAGAAAACTTTATCCTTTTCTTAAATATCTTTTGCATATTCCACCAAATTTTAATCCAAAAAGCTTTAACCTTTTTACAAATCCACCATATATGAAAATACGTTGCATCCTCACAACCACACCTCCAACATTTAGGCTGGCAGTTCGGATACATACTTGCTAATTTTTTAGGGTCTAAGTGCCACCTATAAAACATTTTATAAAAATTCTCTCTTAAATTTTGGGCCTATGTACATTTTACATTTCTAACCCAAATCTTTTCCCAAGTGTCCATTGTTATAACTTCTTGAAAATTCTGGGCCCACTTTATCATACAATCTTTAACAAGTTTCGTTTCTGAGTCAATTTCATTTTTTTCTTAGTTCATAATTCTCATATTCCATATTCTAGTTATACGTGTCCTTGTCAAATAAGGTATTTTGCCCTCAATACTTTCAAACCATGGTTTCATCTGGCTATGTCATCACTTCCAGATTTATTTCTAAATTTGATTATTATACTCAGTAACTAGAAGAGACTCTTCCAATCTTGGGTTCTCATCCTGTATACCCAACTTGTCTAAATGACTCAATTGGATCCTACAGTTTTGCCATTGTCTTCTCAAGGTCTCTTTCCCTCTTCTTGGTAGACTGGATTGATGAACCATACAAAGTACCATCTGCTCTCCTCCTAGTGTGGATTATCTTTGGCTTCACTTCTCCCTTCTTGACCATACCAAAGAAGGTTACTGTATCAGGAGTGGGAGGGTTTTTCTGCATTGCTTTTCTCCAATTCCCCAACATATTAGTCCAATGGTTCAATGTAATTGGGAATTAAGGAAATTCCCTCTGGAGGGCAGCAAACTGGGAAATAATAGTTCAATGCTCCCAACCTCACCAAATACTTATTCACAGCCTGTGATGTGCATCAAATGGCCTACCCTCAGTACACATGCATGGACCTGACTTCCCAACTTTATTCAGCTTCATTGGAATACTGGATATAATTTCTGAAAAGAAAAGAGTGAAAATGGGCTCTCCTGGGATCTGAACATTAAAAACTGTAAACTACAATGGCAACCAGATGCTTCTGAGAAATTTAGAATAAGACATTGCAAGCAGCAGGCCTACCCAGTTATTTCTACATCTGATAACTGGCATTTAGGCCCCAGGCCCCCATGGTACATAACTGAGCATTATTTCCACAAATGCTCGCAGATTAGGAATTGTCCCAAGGCTGATTGAGACAGTTGCTGTTACTGCCACCACTGAGGCTCAATGGAGTCATAAGGTGCCCTTTAACAGAGGAAAAAAGCTTGAAACAGAACAACCAGAACTTGGATCATTTAGATTTTTTTTTCTTAGCCTGAAAGTTTCCTGAGAGAAGAAAAGGAATAGATTCAGACTGACCCTTGGCAACAGACAATCCTTAATCAGTTCAATAGCAGCACTTTGGAAAAAGAATGATGACACCTTGCAAGACTGATTCTTCATTTTACCATTCACATCATTATCCCTTACTGTTATTTTTTTCTTCAGCTCTCCTATTATATACTTGCCTGGAATTTACCTTGGGTATTTGTCATGATAGGGGCCATTTTTGTTGCAAATCGTGTTCCATTCTGGCCCCAAACGGCTTCAGTATTGCATATTTGCACCCCATCTTAGTTCTTGACTATGGAGAATAAATCTAATGGGGAAAAAATGTGAAAATGAACAGATTAGTGAGACTTTCCTTCACTAAGCATGTGCTTTGCTGCTCAACTTTGCTTTACGTGAGAATTTTTGGATCTACTTTCTCTGGTGGAGAAGCTCTCCCCTTCCTAATTCCTTGTGCTTGAAAAGTATTTGGCTGAAGAGACACCAAATCCTGCCAGCCTAAAACTGATGCAGTATTAGCACAAGCTGGAGAGGGTATTTTAATGCCTGACTGGAGAGACAGTGGAAATGTAGAATTGCTCTCATGCTTCCCTGGAGTTGAAGAAATGGCCAGCTGGATGCAGTCCTGAACTGAAGGCAGCCAAAGTTTCTGTGGATTCAAACTAACAAGGTGATTGTGCCAGGGACACTGCTAAAGGCATGGTGGAGGGATACCTAACCTAAGATGTTATGATCCTGGCTCCAGTCCTCCCCCAGTGGTTTAAGTCTTTCTTTCCTATCCTGTGTTCCAGATATATGATTACACTAACACGGTTTGACAACATAATCTTTCGTAAAAGGGGCTGCCCCTTCCCACATGACCATATGAGGCATTTCATATTTTGGCAGTATCGAAAGCACCTTTCTGCCCAACATCTAAACACCAGACAACATCAGCATGGCCACCTTCCCGTTAGCATGGCTCCTGGTACAGCTGTTGGCAGCAAAAAGAGCACCTGTCAAATATCTGAACTTCACAAAGCTGTTAAAGATAGACAACAGGGTGGCAATCCTATAATAAAAGGTTTTTTATCAGAGTAGCTGAAGTTTCTGTCTCAGGTTGAGATGCTCTGGTAAAGATAAGGTGCTTGGAGAACCAAAACAGATTTTTATTAAAAACCTTCATTCTAAATCAAGGTATTTCATGGAAACTCTCCAAGAATACATCACACTGCCAATTTTTTTATATATATATACACAAGAACCTGGAAGTTTATTTGAAAATGTGAAAGCATCAAGAGACAAAGTTTGCTTGTGTTGTTTTGTTGCTATATCTAGCTCATTTAGTCATTTTGTCAATGACTTAGCTGTTTTCTCATTTCCTGCGTTACCAGACAGCTTGAATTCCAGCCAAGGTTTCAGCCAGGTGCTAGAAGCCCAGCTGAGCAACTATATTACAGGGGAACTTTTCTGAGACAGAAATAATTCCAGTCCAATGGCTGTCCAATATATTTGGGGACATGGCTGGGATGGAAAATGAATTACTGTACATCTACTCCTTCCCCAGCTACACATAAAAACACATACTTTCCCAACAACTATGCACTCTCAAAATGTGAATAAGGTAATAGATTTTGTCATTTGCAAGTCTTTATAAAATATGAAAAGGAGGGGGAGGGGGAGGGGGAGGAGGAGGATGGCTTACATATATCCTTGAACCATTGAGTAGAGCATTGATGCTCTTCAGACTCCTAACAATCAAGACAGTGAATAAGAAAAATTGAAGAAAAAGTAAAAGGCCACCCTGTTTGCCTCCTCTTGGGTGTAAAGGCTGGTGATTATACTAAATGGCCACTCTGATTCAAAAGGGACAAATACTTATTATTTTATGTATGGATACGATGTCAGGGAAATCTACACATGCTAGATGAATGTGTAATCCTGACAGCCTAAATGCTAGTTCATTCTGTTCAGCACTAAGATAAGATAAGATAAGATAAGATAAGATAAGATAAGATAAGATAAGATAAGATAAGGTAAGGTAAGGTAAGGTAAGGTAAGGTAAGGTAAGGTAAGGTAAGGTAAGGTAAGGTAAGATAACCTTTATTGACATTTTTTTTACTGTGGGCACAACGGCACACATCAAAAATAAAATTTAGTTGGACTTCCGGTGGCTCCGCGGCGACGGAGGGAGCCTTCCCGGGCTGCCCGCGGCTCAGCTGGTGTTTTTTCGCCCGAAACAGCGCCGATCAGCTGTTCGGGCGAATCTGAAGCCCCCTCCTCGGGAGAAGAGGAGGGGGTGAGCCCCCAGGTGGGGGTTGAGTTCTCCGGGGCCGCCTGAGCTTGGAGCTTGGGCGGCTGAAGGATTGAACTCCCCCGTAGCCTGGGCTGCTCCCAGCTGGCTAGCGTCTCTGCTCCGGACTTCATGGAGCAGAGCCAGGCGTCTGCGACCATCCCTGCTTGAAGGAGAGACTATGAAAGGGAAAGAGCAGGCAGAGCAGTACAAGAGGGAAAGATGAAGAGATGAAGAAGATTTTATTTTACTCTCAAGCTTGATGGACTTTGCTTAAAACTTAAAGTGAAAGTGCGTCACAATTGTAAGTAAAAGATGGCGGCTAAACCTCCCCCTAGAACTTTTCGGAGTGCTGGAAATTCTCCGGTGCAACAACAATCATTGCTGCAGGCGTTGCATTCTCCTGATGTATTGACATCGAAGGATCTTGAAAAACATACCCAGTTAATTTTGGAGTCAATGGGTGTTAAATTTCTACAGATGGAGGAGAAATTGGAGAAATTGGAGCAGAGAATGGAAGAAAGGATGGAACAGAAACTTAGAGAAATGAAGGTAGACATTTTGTCCTCAGTGCAAAAAGTTGCTAAATGTGTGGAGGTGCTGGATGATCAAGTGCAAGATTTGATTCAAAAGAATGCTTTATTAGAAGCAAAAGTATTGGAAATTGAAGATTTAAAAGACAAAATCGACAGTGAACAGAGCTTGGCCCAATTTTACCAGATGCAGTTTGCTGTGAGAATTAGAGGCCTAAAAGAGAATATTAAGGAAGATTTAAAGCAGCTGGTTTCTGAGGCTTTTGAGGGAGTATTGAACCATCCAGCATCTGAATTAAAACAAGGTATGGACAAAGTGTTTCGTGTGAATTCGTGGATTGCTAAACAGAGAAAGTTGCCTAGAGATGTGGTGGTTTATTTTGTAAAAAGGGAAATTAGAGATGAAGTTATACAAGCTGCCTACGATACCAAAGTTGTGATTGCTGGTCAACAAGTTTTGGTTCTAAAAGAAATTCCTCCAAAGATTTTAAAGAGAAGGAAGGATTTTATATTTCTTGTGCAAGAGCTCAAGCAAAGAGATATAAGGTTCAGATGGGAGATCCCAGCTGGGTTGAGCTTCATGTATGATGGCAAAAGGTACTGTTTGAGTAATGTGAAGCAAGCGCATGATTTTTATAATAATGTCTTGAAAGTAACCCCATTAACACTTCTGGAAGCTGCAGAGGGATCTGGAGAAGGAGAACATCAAGAGGATGAAGATGCACAGATAGACGAGAAGGGTACAGGAGGAGTTCAAGCTGCAACTCTTTTGGATGATCTTAGAGAACAGAGGGTGACGCGTGCTGCCTTAAAACGCTCAAAAAAGGAAAAAAAATAAGACCAGTAGAAATCTATGGAACTTCCACAAAATATTTATAGTTAAGTGGTAGTTGTGTTTTTTTTTAAAAAAAAAAAAAAAGTTTTGGGATGCTATGTATGGTAATAGATTTTTTTTTTTTAATTTGGAATTAATGGACAACTTACTACAGAGGAAGAGGAAGAAAGTTTTGTGGGTTAATGTGGGTTAATTTGTGTAAGAACTATTTATTAATGTGCAAATGAGAATATGTTAAGGTAATAGTGAATTGTGGAAGAACATAGATGGGAATGATGCTAGTTTTCTTTTATTTTAGTTTTTTATATATATTTAGTATTATTAAGGATTGGTTTACTATATACAAGCTAGAGAGTGATGGATTTTAGAGTTTATAATTGTTAGTATATGATTGTTTATGATTGCCTTTTAGATATATACCTTGTATTTTGCTCTGGGAAGTCGGGGGGGGGGAGGGGGGAGGAGGGGAAGTGGAGGGGGGGAGGTAGGGGAGGGAGGAGGGGGAGGGGGAGGGGGGGAGATAGGGGGGAGGTAGGGAGGGGAGGAGGGAGGGGGAAGGGGGGTTTTTTTAAAGGAAAATTGTATTTTATAAAACTTTTCAATAAAAAAAAAAATAAAATAAAATTTAGTTGCCCGCTCTCAAAGTGGAACACATACATGACACACACCTAACCATACTATATACACATATGTATAGACCCACACCCTTACATATACATACACGCCTATTCTTAGTGCACCACAGCTTTACAACAGCTGATTAGTGGCCCTCAAGTTGCTGGCCCTTCTAGACTCTTCCGCCGGTATCACCTAGCCCTGGCTCATGTCGCAATGCCTCGCATCCGGCCAGGTTCAATGCTGGCTTTCGCTCTCCAAACACATGAATTCAGCTAGATTTTCCCCACCAAAGTGGTACCCATTTATCTACTCGCAACATAGCATGCTTTCAAACTGCTGGGTGGGCAGAAGCTAGAGATCGGGAGACGGGAGCTCACTCTGTCTTGCAGAGCTGGGCTCAAAACATACAGATCATTTGTGGCCAGCAGTTCCAGTGTCATTAAGCCTCTGCGCCACCACATCCCCGGACAAATACTGAAAAATCCACATATGATTTTTTTTTCAATAAAATTGCATTGTTGTTGTTAGTTGCGAAGTCGTGTCTGACCCATCGTGACCCCATGCACAACGTTCCTCCAGGCCTTCCTGTCCTCTACCATCTTCTGGAGTCCATTTAGGCTCACGCCTACTGCTTCAGTGACTCCATCCAGCCACCTCATTCTCTGTCGTCCCCTTCTTCTATTGCCCTCAATCTTCCCCAGCATTAGGCTCTTCTCCAGTGAGTCCTTCCTTCTCATTAGGTGGCCAAAGTATTTGAGTTTCAACTCCAGGATCTTAAATTGCATTAAATCACATCAAAATGACTGGTCCATCAAACATTCTTATTTAGAATTATTTTTCCCATATTTTAGTTGTTTGTCAAGACAGATTGCAATAAAGGACAAAGTAAGATTTAAACAGTAATGAAAACATTTCAGACAAATGAAAGAGAAAAGGCAATCAGTGAGAACAACAGCCAGCTAAATTACAATATTTACGGTTACTATGTGAGTCATTTTACAAGGCAAGAGTCAAATCTAAATAAAAAAGGTACTAGCCTATAGACAGAAGGTAACAAAGAAGCCGACGGAATTTCCCTTGGCCTGGAGTTCCAAGGTCCTCTCTTAGCTTCCACCAAATATTCTTCAGAAGCTGATAGAACAAAAATAAAGGTGTGTCTCAAAGTACTTGAACAATCAAATACTGACCCAATCATATCAGAGAATACATCTAGATAATTTGGGATCCTTCCAGACAAAGCATTTATTACTCCACACATGCACTGATAGAATTTTATGACATTCTCCATTTATTTTTATTTATTTATTTAAATTTTAATTCCATTTATACCCCGCCCTTCTCCAAAGACTCAGGGCGGCTTACAAGCTTAGCAGTAGCCTTCATTCTATGTATATGCCTGCTTATTAGGGCTTTCACACACACACACACACCCAAGCGGCATTATTACAAAGTCAGCTTAATTGCCCCCAACAATCTGGGTCCTCATTTTACCTACCTCAGAAGGATGGAAGGCTGAGTCAACCTTGAGCCTGGTGGGATGCGAACCTGCACTAATTGCAGGCAGCTGGTGTTACTTAAGGAGGCATTAGCCCACTGCTCCACCAAGGCTCATTTGAAATCCTTCTGTCCTTTCCTGTAAAGTAGATGAATATTTCTTTTCTTTCCACAGGAAACTTGTTAAGGATGAAAAGACAAAAAAGCTGCAAATACATTTTGACTAATAGTGTTAGGATCTGGAGGAAAAAAAGGTCCCAAGTCTTCCATAGTCATACCCAGTTGAATTGTGGCTGGAAATGGACCAATACTTAATAATATTGTCCTGGCGTTCCCTAACCCTAACCCTGAAGACAATTGGATGAGGTCCTGCTCCAGATGCTTCCTTTGCCGGAAATTAGATGATCATTACAAATAGCTACAACCAAAAGTATTATGTTTACAAAAGACAGCCCAACCACATCTACTGGAATGTAGAAAAATCAATGCAATGTTTCACCAAGATTTTATATTAATAATTAGATCATTTGGTGGAAATTTATAATTTGGGTGTAAGTTTTATATTGTAATAAAATACATACATACACACATACATACATACAGATGCAGAAATAGAAGATAGTGGGGAAAATACATAGCTACCTTGATCCATTCCCAAATGATATTAATATAGCTCTTGAGAGATCTGTAGGGAAAAGTTGAAATGGCCCATCATTTAAAACACTTCTAAAGCAAAGAGTAGGTTCCGTTACTAATGGAGTAGAGATAGAATCAAGGTTACATGAAGTGTTACTACCACTTTATAACACCTTGGTAAGACCACACTTGGAATGCTGCAACGTAAAAAAAGATGTTGGGACTCTAGAAAGAGTGTAGAGAAGAACAACAAATATGATTAGGGGACTGGAGGTTAAAATATCTAAAGAACAGTTGCTGGAATTGGGTATGTCTAGTTTAATGAAAAGAAGGACTAGGTATGACATGATAGCAGTGTTGCAATTGCTAAAGGATTGCCCCAAAGAAGAGGGAGTCAAGCTATTCTCCAAAGCACCTAAGAGCAGGATAAGAAGCAATGGATGGAAACTAATCAAGGAGAGATGCAGCCTAGAACTAAGGAGAAATTTCCTGACAGAACAATTAATCATTGGAACAACCTGCCTCCAGAATTTGTGAATGTTCCAATACTGGAAGTTTTTAAGAAGAGATTGGACAACCATTTGTCTGAAATGGTCTAGTGTTTCCTGTCTGAGCAGGGGGTTGGACTAGAAGACCTCCAAGGTCCCTTCCAACTCTATTATTGTTATTTATCCTGAGTAGAGTTCTTCTACAAAACTGAATGTAATGTAATATTTTTAAAGCCTGTAAAATATGTAATATATAATATGTGAAAGAAACATAACTCAGATTTGGTAGAATAGGTTTGATATCTGCCAGATTTTAGAATATTTGAAACATGGCAATCATTTTTTTATATTTTTCAGATAGAGCTCAATCAGCACTAGTGATATAATCCCAGTCATTATCAGATTGCTATAGTGTAGTTCCCATCACAGCCCTGGACCCCTTGGGCAATTTCATATTATTGCTACTGATCCAGTATAGGACACCGAGTAGTATTAAAGAAAAAGAAATAAATATGTAATATTGAATTGTTTTTACCACAAAATGGTGTGCAACATAGCATTAAGGTCAGTTTCATTTACCAATAAACTAGAATTAACTTTGGCACAAATACATGCAAAGGAAAAATATCCTGTCAGATCTAGGAAATCAAATATGAAAAGAGAACTTGCTCACTGTATACAATTACTACCTAGAATAAAGAAGCATTGCTATATTTTATTTCCTTGTGGTTTAGCTTGATGAACACCTTTAAATGATCTGCTTTTCTCAGCCAGTATTTGATTAGTAGTTTTATGATGTTTTGCACACTTACTATCAGTATTATTTAAGACTTTCACTAATTACAGGACTCTTGTCAGGTTTTTAATGTAACTGTGTAGCCTGGTGTGATTACTTTCCTAGATAGAGTGTGTAAATGGGTATATTAAAAATGACACTGCACTAGCCTCAGTCTGTCAGCTGGATTGTGGAAATTTGTCTGATACTAGTTTACCCTTCCTAGCATCTTCCTGATAGCCAGTACGATTATGAAACAACCCCACTGCAGCAGGAGAAAGAAAGCCACAGACCTTAACAGAGTGCTGGTTTGCTTCAGTCACACTTGACATATCCTACATTTGTTCCTTCATTTGTCTATGCTAAGACAGGAAAGGTTGGTAGATGTACAATAAGTGAAATACATGAGGATTAAGGGACCAAAGACAGTCAGCTTGGTGCAATGATTAAAGCACTAAGCTAGAAATCAGGAGAGTGTGAGTTCTAATCCTACCTAGCAAGATGATCCTGGGTCACTCCCACTCTCTCTCAGCCTTTGGAAGAAGGCAATGGCAAATCACTTCCAAAATCTTGCCACAGGGACTTATCCAGGCAATCAAAAACTGACTTGAAGCCCTTCCCGACACAAAAAAGGAGCAAGACAGGAAAATTCTAAAGTATGCCATGCCTCTGTTTACAACAGACTGAAATATTTGTTTTTCTTATAATTAAAATGACATTTTAATGACATTTTTAATCATTAGCTGCATAATTAAAACTAAAAATCAAATAATAATTTCCTTTTGTATGATTAAATCGGAAATATGGATACATGATCACAGTACTCTGTAATGTCCTGATAGAAGGATCCACAGCCAAGATAGTGCTTATAATTCCTACTGTCGTCTGGCTTGAAATTCTCGAAGTTGTACCGTAGTACAAACACATTTAGAGAGCAAAGCAATGCAGTGGAACAATACAGAGATGTGGATCACATCATCACTTAATGTTGCCTGTGATTTCAACTGAAATTCTTGGATTTAGCATCAGCTTCTAAAATTAGATTGGCCATTTATACATTGATAAAAAGAAGACACAGACTTACCTACGAATTGATAACATGAAGTGTATGTTCTCAAAGCTTTACCACACTGTATTTTTCACCATAGCAGGAAAGAGTGAGAAGATAATCTGTGTGTTTGCTGTCCAGCTGCTCTTGTGGTTCAGTGGAGAAACTATTCACACAGAACATGCCTTCAAATAAGGACAATCCTTGGACAGCCCTTCTATAACTGGGATTCATAGCCTACCAGTGACCGAATCATATCAAGATGCAGGAGAAAACAATGAAAGGTGGGACAAAGTACAAGGGGAAAGGTTAGCTTCTTTAACCTATTACTTTCCCTTTTTATTTGTTGTTTTGGACACACACCCCCTTTATAATACCATAGGAATCTAGCGCCCCATCCATCAGAAATGTACACAAACACTTCCAAACGATGCAGGGATGATAGACAAACTGAATTCTGATTCTAAATTGCCATCCACTGTGACCTATACAGGAACATGGAAAATTGTTAATACATTAAGCCAGTTAAAAATTATACTTGCACGTTCAGTATTGTTGGCATTTATTTCCACTGTCATTGGTGACTAAACTGGTGATTAAGCTCTTCTATCAGGTGGCAACAACAGGAGTTGATTTATTTTATTACTTTTATATCTTTCCTTTTCTCTAACAGCACAAGGTGACATACAAAGAAATCACTCCTAATTCTGTTCCCTCAACATGCTGTATGGCAGATTGTTGGGCTAAAATAGAATGATTGGCCCAATGTCACTCATTAAACCCCATGGTCTTTTTCTTGTCATCAGGAGTGACAAAAAGGCTGGTCGCATAACTAGCAAATAATGCTTTTCTGCTCCCACTTCACCCCATTTTCCTCCTCCTCTCCAGCTACTAGACCTTTGCAGCAAACCTAAAGAGGTGTTGTGTGTGGATTAAAGAGTGACACAGTGGGAAAATTGCATTGGCAAATGCCAGCAGATGTGGTAACTAATGGAAAACAGATGTCTGCCTTCATGTATGGGGAATGTTAGGACATGGACAACATGCACAACAGTGCCAAAACCCTGACATCCAGCTCAAGCATATTCCTAGGTCACATATAGCAATCCTAAAGACCAGAAGATAAACTGGGTTTAATTGCAAGGCAAGTCCTGGAATCCTTTGCAATGTGTAAGAAAATTCTCCTCAGCAGATAAATGGAATAAAGGTTGGAATTTTTTTTTGTTTGGGGCCCTTCCTTCCTTCCTTCCTTCCTTCCTTCCTTCCTTCCTTCCTTCCTTCCTTCCTTCCTCCTTCCTTCCTTCCTCCCTCCCTCCCTTCCTTCCTTCCATATATATCTATGGAGTTACTAATAATTTAAAAGAAAAAAGAAAAAATGGCTTCTGTTTCCAAGAAACAAAAATAATCCAGGGACAGAAGCTGTCAAACTGTATTTATGTTCCTGAGAGTTTAGAAACTGTTTATTTAAAAAACATGAAATAGAAATATGACCACATTTCTATTATTACACAAAAACTTGGGGACGATGGACAATTTTCCATTTTTGACCATATTGCAGATGCTCTCTTTCCAAAAGGCTGCCATTTTGGATTAGCCAGTCACATTTACAAGATAACAAATTGGTAAGAGTGTTCCTTATCAGTCCTTCCAGCCCCCAAGTATGCATTCGGCTCCCTTCGCCAGTTTACCTTGGTTTCTTTTGAAGGCAGCTGGAGACTCTAAACCAGTGACTCTTAAACTGTTTGACCCAATTACCTCTTTTCCCAGACTTGACTGATATCATTATACCCCCACACACACACACACACAAACACACACCCATACAAGTCTCTGTTGTCTTACAAAGCATTTGGCAGTGGCAGTCCCAAGCTAGACCCTCAGCTCACAAGCAAGCAATTATAAATTACTCCATTACCCCCAGGATATGCCCAAATTGTTCCCTTGAGTAATTAACACCAGTTCAAGAACTACTACTTTAAACACAGTACTAAGCCATTTTTATTTTCTAAAAATGGGGCTTAAAGGCAGGCTTGGAAATAAACATGATGGTGGCATTGTGCTGTGCAACACATCAGTTTCCCATTCTCATTTATTTAAATGAAAAGGTATTTAAAATGTATACAGTCAGGATGAGCAGCCACTCAATTTGTTGGGTTTCTTGGTGCTTTTTGAGCTTCCTTGTTTTCTTGCATTACCAAGCTAGGTAACATCAATGTGAGAGAGTGTGAGGTTTGTTGTTATTTACTGTATATATAGTACTGTGTGTTGTCTGCCCTGTCCTGGTGGAGATGTGGCTTCCTCCTTAATGATTTCACGATAGGGTATGGCTTTAATTAAGCAATTCATATGGCCTCCTATGTCATATTATTTGTATCCGGCTTTTATTATTTTTATAAATAATTCAAAGTGGCAAACATATCCCCCTTCCTCCTTTTATCTCCACAGCAGCCATATGAGGTACGTTGGGCTGAGAGAGTGCCTGGCCCAAAGTCTCCCAGCCGGTTTTCATGGCTAAGGCAGGACTAGAACTCACAGTCTCCTGCTTTCTAGCCTGATGCCTTAGCCATTAGATCAAATTGGCTCTGTTTTTGGTCATTTAGCTTGAGGCTAAAACATATAAGGAACTGTTGCTGGAATTGGGTATGTGTAGTTTAATGAAGAGAAGGGTGAGGGGTGACATGATAGCAGTGTTCCAATATCTCAGGGACTGCCACAAAGAAGAGGGAGTCAAGCTATTCTCCAAGGCATCTGAGGGCAGGACAAGAAGCAATGGATGGAAACTAGTCAAGGAGAAAATCAACCTAGAACTAAAGAGGAATTTCCTGACAGTTAGAACAACTAACCAGTGGAACAACCTGCCTCCAGAGGTGGTGAATGCTCCAACACTGGAAGTTTTTAAGAAGAGACTGGCCAGCCATTTGTCTGAAATGGTATAGGGTTTCCTGCCTGAACAGGGGGTTGGAGTAGATGACCTCCAAGGTACCTTCCAACATCATCATCATCATCATTATTATTATTATTATTATTATTATTATTATTATTATTATTATTATTCACACAGTCAGCCAGATGTTCAGACTGGATTTGGCATTTCTGTCTACCTATCGAGTACTTACCAATGTTTGATGGTATTACAGATATCATCGCAGGATGGAAGCCGCCTTTTGCAATTGACTAATGGTGAATTTGTCAGTGCCAATGGTGTTCAAGTAGTGCTCCAGTTGTTTTGGGATTGCACCCAAGGAGCCTATTACTATTGGTACTACCTTTGCTTGCCTTTGCCACAGTCTTTCTATTTCTATTTGTAGGTCTTTGCATTTTGTTATCTTCTCCAGTTCTTTCTCATCTATTCTGCTGTCTCCAGGCACTGCCACGTCCATTATCCAGACTTTTTGTCTTTCTTATCGACAATTGTTAAATCCAGGGTGTTATGTTGCAGGTGCTTGTCTGTTTGAATTCTGAAGTCCCTGAGCAGTTTAACTTTATCATTTTATATTATTATTATTATTATTATTATTATTATTATTATTATTATTATTATTATTATTATTAATCTGCACAGTTCATTGGAGGGCTATATCTTACACCGAAGGGCAGGGCATGCTTGTCATGGTCATCCATGCAAGAAAAAGGGTTATGCCAACATGCAAATTTCTCCCACTTGCTTACCTTCTGAAGTGTAATTCCAACAGAAGAGAATACAGATAGTCCTCGACATACAACCACAACTGATCCCAAAATTTCTGTTGCTAAGTGAAACATTTGTTAAGTGAATTTTGCCCCATTTTACAACTTTTCTCGACTCACTGGTTAGGTGAATCACTGCAGTTGTTAAGTTAGTGACACAGTTATTAGGTGAATCTGGCTTCCCCATTGACTTTGCTTGCCTGAAGGTCACAAAAGTTGATCTCGTCATAAATATAAGTCAGTTGCCAACCATCCAAATTTTGATCACATGACCACGGCAAGGCTGCAACAGTCATAAGTGTGAAAAACGGTCATAAGTCACTTTTTTCAATGCCGCTGTAACTTTGAGTGGTCACTAAATGAATTGCTGTAAGTTGAGGACTGCCTGTATATGTAGCTCAGGGTTTAAATTTTGGTGCTCTCTGAGTTTGGCTGTTATATTTGCAGATGCTTCATCAGCAAGCTAGCTAATATCATAATCGATTTCCCCGTATGCTAGGACCCAGATACTTCTAACTATTTTGTGACTACAAATGCAGCACCTACGCCTAGGAGGTCGTATATCTTTTATTACTGTCAGCCTCTCAGGGTAAAGCAGATAGGAATCACAAGACAGATGAGCTAATTCTACTTTATTATAAACTACACTGACAGAGTCTTGCAAGTCTGAAAGTACAATTTCCCCCCCATCTCCTTTGCAGGTTTAAAAACTAGGGAAGGTCTCTTCTGAGCTTCTTGACCCACCCACTGTCCAGCTGCAGACTACTCTGTCTCTTCTTTGACTGTCCCCCTTGGCAGGGTCTTTGCCTAGTCTCCCAAGGTCTTTCCCACATACAGTTACACTTATAGAGAAGAGTAATCCAGACTAATAATAAATTTACAGGCTGCCATACTCCAGAACAATGCTGGGCACCTCAAAATTAAATAGGCAGAAAACAGCTGGAAAAAAGTCCTGTGTATCTGCACACTCCCTAAACACAACCAACAAGAACCCCACAACCACCCAACGCCAAGGCCTGGGAGAACAGCCAAAGATTTCAAGTCTGATTTTTTTTTTTTTGACTCTGGACAAAAAGGTGCCTGGACAAGTACCTGCAGTTTTCAGAAATGATTTGCCATTGCTTCCTTCCTAAGCCTGAGAAGCAGTGACTGATCCATGCTCATCCAGCTGGCTTTGTACCTAAGGCGGGACTAGAACTCATGGCTCCCAGGTTCTAGCCCACTTCTTAACCACTGCACAAATTTGGCTCTCACAGCAACAAAACAGATATTTCTGTTTCAATTAATCTCTAAATCTGTATCTTATATAAACTATCCTGTGAAAACTTTCTGCTTCCCATCCGTGTGAGTACGTCATACCTTCCTTCTTTGGAGGCTAATGTGTAGGGGACCACTTATTTTATACACGTATAGATTGTACAACAGTTTTGCACAAAAGGGTCTATCAAAAAGTGCAACTCAGATGCTCCTGCCGTTTCCCTGCATCTGCATTGTCACTGACTTCAAAGAAATGCACAAAAAGTTCTACTTAGCTCTTTCAACTTCACAGATAAAATCTCTACAATTAATTTTGCGATCCATAGGCTGCAGGAAAACGTCTAGGCTAACCAGATGTACAAGAAAGCATTCTACACAAGAAATCTGGACAATAGAACTCTTACTTGAAGTTGATTCATATGACCAGGTTTCACCTTCTCCAAATACAACAGAAAGACCTAAAACTTTGCTATCATTTTTTCCCCCTCCTTTACTAAAGTAAATAGAATCACTCTAGCACCTTAACCAGAAGCTGGTCTTTATCTAGTTTTACTCGATTGGTATCTCTGTATCAGTAGGAATAACTTGGTCTGGATGTCATTTCACAGTGAAGGGAGGAATAAAGCAGCAGAATCTCCTCTAGAGAAGACTGATGCTCTGCTTTGTCTGTTTATATTTATTCTCCCCTTCTCTCCCCCCCCCCCACCACAGCATGAAAGTAGTTTGGCTGAGACCCACTGCAATTCACTCCTTATTCTTGTCTCTTATCAACCTCAGTCAAACTCCCTTCTTTTTCCTTCTGAGATAAGACTGATGCCAACTTTGAAGTGAAGGAAGAATCCTTCAACGGTTCTGAAAAATTATGTGCCACCAGATCTAGAAACGTTCCTGTGCACATTTCAGAATTTTACATGAACCACCTCAACGGACTACAGTGAAATGTGAGTATCACTAATTTTAGCGAGGTATCAATACATGAGATTTCCCAGCATCATTACCACCCATGGCACCATACTTTATCTCCAGAAGGCAAGCTAAAGAACAAATAATCATTTGAAAAAAGTTGTATTCATCCGAAATCAATGAGAGAAGGACTAGAAGCCAAACCATACGTATTTGAAGAACCTCGGCTGAAATGAGTTGGGCTTATTTCCAATTAAACATGACAGAACTGTTGTTGTTGTTGTTAGTTGCGAAGTCGTGTCCGACCCATCGCGACCCTATGGACAACATTCCTCCAGGCCTTCCTGTCCTCTACCATCTTCTGGAGTCCATTTAAGCTCACGCCTACTGCTTCAGTGACTCCATCCAGCCACCTCATTCTCTGTCGTCCCCTTCTTCTATTGCCCTCGATCTTTTCCAGCATTAGGCTCTTCTCCAGTGAGTCCTTCCTTCTCATTAGGTGGCCAAAGTATTTGAGTTTTAGCTTCAGGATCTGGCCTTCTAAAGAGCAGTCAGGGTTGATCTCCTCTAGGACTGACCGGTTTGATCGCCTTGCAGTCCAAGGGACTCGCAGGAGTCTTCTCCAGCACCATAGTTCAAAGGCCTCAATTCTTTGGCGCTCAGCCTTTCTTATGGTCCAACTTTCACTGCCATACATTGCAACTGGGAAGACCATAGCCTTGACTATGCGCACTTTTGTTGACAGAACTGCTTAGTAGTAAAAATTCAAGATGTGAGGCTCAGCTATGAAAATAAATATACATAGTTTATCGAGAAGCAAGTTCCAGTCACACTTGAATTTTTAGACTTGTTTTTGCTTACTTCCAAATAAGTTGAACTAAGCTTGTAGTCTTCATGATTTTAATTCTATCCTGGTTTTTTTCAAGGACCAAACATTTATCATGATGACAAAAGCAATCTAGAACTGAAGTTTGCATAAATAATTTGTTACAATGTATATTTTGATTACTTATGTGAACTAAATGTTTCTGTCACATTTTTCTGACCTTTGCAGTTTTTCAGTAGATAATTATTTTCAGTTCTACAGATCATTTTCCAGAAAGAACTACAAGAGAATTAACAGTAAAATCCTATGTATATATTGTCTATTCAAAAGTAAAGCCAAGTGAATTCAGTAGGGCTCAATGCCCAGAAAAAGGAACAGGCTGCAGTCCAAATTTAAAAAAAAATAATTAAAGAAAATCAACAAAATTTTGCTGAGGCTTTGACTGTGACATCTAAACATGTGTGTGTCCTATCGCATCTTCCCTCTGTGGTCCTAAGATGTTTTGCACAAACGACTTTATTTTTGTTGTAAGAAAATATATTTTACTAGGCAGCTTTATGAGGCCTGACAAAAGGCCTCATAAATAACCCAGCAGGAAATATAGGGTAAATAAAATCTTTACAACTTGATCATAAACCTGAGGAGTCTTTGGTTTCTTTACAAATGGAATCGGCAAAGTATTTCATCAAGGCAAAGGACATGCTCCTAGAGCTCAAAAAATTACAGCTGGCATGCCTTTTTAACCTGCAATTCAGTCAAACAGGTTTGGTGGCAGTGGAAAATCTGAAGGGCTTTGCTAGACATCAAGAATCATCTTCTTTCCCACATACAGTACTCAAGATCTGTGGCCCAGCAAAGGCTGATCTTTATGTACACAACCTTCCTAAGATTGGATGGTTTACAAGTTTACAAATACAGCGGTGGGATTAAACTACAGAATTTGCTTTCACCAGATGTGATGGCTGCCATTAGTTTAGTTGGCTTTAAAAGTAGAATGTATAAATGTATACAGAAGAAGTCCTTCCATGGCTAGAAGTCTGGTCATTTTCTAATTCCAGGACTATAAGCAATGCTTCTTAGTGTTGCAGGGGAGCAATCATGGAGGAGGACAATTTCATTCAGGAGAAGGAAAAAGAGGAGGAGGAGGAGGAGGAGGAGGAGGAGGAGAAGAAGAAAAAGAAGAAGAAGAAGACATGCTTTTACAGTTACATTTCCATTCCTCAGAACTAAGATACTTGCAAAGTTAAAGTTCAGATTTATACATCAAAATGAAACAAATATCAGTGCACCAACTTGCTTTCTTTATTAAGAAAAGAACCTGGACAAGTGGAGCTTTGAATAGAATTTCTTCTTCCTGGAATATTCCTGGAAGCGCAGGATCTGCTTTTTTCTGATCAGCTGAATGAAAATCCATTGGTTGCAACAGGAATTGATCCACTGACTTATTATTACCAGAGCCTGACTTCCTCAGCTGAGCTAGAGTGGCTGGCCACTCCAGAAGACAAATGTTATCACCAACCCATACTGCTACATACATGCTGAAATTAAATAACAGGTACATGAAGTTTCAAAGAAATACTGCGAAATCAGAATTCAAACATCTACTTGGTTTTACAAGGGCTGTGCAGTGCTCTGGATTTGAAGAGGAAAGGTGATTGTTGCACTTGTTCGTACTGCCTTAAAGAAGCTGTCTTTTCCCCAGTTGCGTGATTACTAGCACATCATCAGACATATTTGATTTGAGAAAATGCAACATCCAAGCTGATGCATGCTCCAAATAATCGCTCAGATCCTTTTTGTTGCACAGCCCTATTGCTCAATATTACTAGCCACTTACTAGTTCTCAACCTAATCTACTGCGATCTGTGAAGATAAATCTTGCATACCTTTTACTTCCCTTATTGAAGTACAGGACCAAAAATACTTCTGATTCCCATTTGATCCTCCTGGTTTCCTGTTGAACAGGCTATCCTGGCCTAGTTCATCATACATGTTCCTTTTCCCCCCATTCAGTTGTGTCCAATTCTCAGGGACTGCCTAGACAAGTCCTTGCAGTTTTCTTGGCAAGGTTTTCAGAAATGGTTAGCCATTGCCTCCTTCCTAGGGCTTAAAGATCCCAGAGCTGGGTTTGTGCCCAAGGTAGGAGAACTCACAGTTGCCTTGTTTCTAGCCTGCTGCTTAAACCACTGTACCAAACTGGTCTCATATCACTAATTTATATATAATAATTTACAAGTCATAATAGCAAATCTAAAGCGTAGCACCATTTTTTGAACCCACCTATCTGTAAACAAAACCCAAAATTAGCTGCCATATAAACACCCCTCAACTGGTCTGGAAGGTATACTGTTAAGTCCTACAAACCAAAGAAACAATTACTGCAATAAGGAATTTTTGTAGTCCCCCAAACAAACATGGACTTTGAGTCCACATTTATAAATACCTTGGCAGTAAATATCAGCTTTTTACAAAAGTTAATTTCTTCTCCCTTTAAATCATTTGCAACATTATTTTATTTTATTTTATTTTATTTTTATAGCCCCCATTTCACATCTATGGCTCTGGACAGCTTACATCAATTAAAAAACTGTTTAAAAAACAGTTGTGACAATGGATGTCCATGCTCTGGCAGCTGAGATTCAGCAGCCATTTTACCTTTGCTCCTAAAGTGCCTTTTCTGTTGTTTTAGAGTTTAGATTTAAGAAGGTGTGTGTGTGGGGGGGAATGGGGTAAATACTTGAGGATTTAGCTAGCCATAACAATATAGAAATCGTATTTTTAAAACCATATAAAAGACCAGTTCCACTCTCATGTTGTTGTTGCTGCTGCTCAAAACAAAACAAAACAAAACACCAGCCGTGTTTATTGTCCACTCCCCCAGCAACAGCCACAGCAGTAGTGGGGGATTTTGTGAGACCTTCCATTCCCACTCCCTAAACGTGAATGACAGCCAGTTACAGAAACAGAGCAGGAGGGGAAGGCAGAATTGGCTTCTTGGTGGCACACAGGACGCTCTAGTGAAAGCCCCATATGTTGCTGAATTATCTTTTCTCAATCCCAGGGTATTATCTCTTGTGATCCTGTCATTGACTCCCCTGACGCCAAGGTTAAATAAAATATCATTTCCTTCTGATTTAGTTGTTGTCTTTTGCATTTTGAAAAAGCCCTTAAAGGTCCCTCTGGATTCAACCTTTCAGGTCAGAACAGTCCATGGGAACCCCCTTCCCAGGCATTTCACTTTAGATAATGTCATGCTTGATTCATTAGATTATTCAAAGCTCTGCCTTCCGTTTCTCCTGCTGCTGTTTCGGGCTTTGATGGTTGTTGGCTTGGGTCCTTTCAGCTTCTTCCCAACGCTACCCCTTGTAGCTTTTCACTCACAAACCTGCTCCTTGGAGAAATAGAAGCAACGATACAATGAAACCAGAAATATTGGTCATCGCTTCTAAAGGTGCTCAGATGTAGAAGAAGGAGGAAGCTTTGCTTTGGGAATTTGCAGGAAAAGGATCGTTCACAGGGTGAGAAATCAAATAAGCTATGGTACCTGTCCAGCAAGCAAAGGTCCTGGTAGATAGACAGGATCAAGTCTAATATACAAAGCTGACAACTTTTGAAAAAGGTTCTCGAAGCCTTCCTTTAAAAGGACCAAACACAAAGAAGAGTTTAACGCCTTGAGCAAGAATTTCTTTTAGCACAGCCATGAGTTTCCCATATCTATCTTTGGGCTGGCAACCAACCAGCCAGGATTTGACCTTAAGAGTTTCCAGTTACTAAAAAGAGGAAATAGGACTCCCTCATTTATGCCTAAGCAGTGAAAAGGAAGTTTGGCAAACGGCAAAACAAATCTCAGCCTCAGATGGGTCGAGCTAAGTCTAGCTCACAGTCCTGTCGAAAAAGACTGGCCAACAAGGGCAAGAAGTATGAGGTTTTAAATGGCAGTGAAGAACAGGGTAAGCTGGGGCAGCTATGAGGTGCCTGGGTGCCTGCTAGGAGGAAAGGCTACGGTTGCTGAAGCTGCAGCAATGCCTACCCCAGAAGGAGCAGAATAGAGAGTAGGCTGTAAGTTCAAGAAGATGGAAACAAAAGAATGTTCTGTTGATCCCCGGGGTAAACAATTTACTGCCTCACATAGCTTTCAGATTCAAAAAGGGCTTTGAACCTCTCACAATCCTGTGGAGGAGCGAGGGTTTATATAAAGCTGTGCTGTGGCAGGTGGATAAGTGTAAAAAGGAGAAAGGTGCAAGAATGAAGGAACGGTGAATATGCAAGAACAGTTAGTTGCCTCCTTCTTAGCGCTGGGAGAAAGTGACTGGCCCAAAGTCGCCCAGTTGGCCTTGTGCCTAAGGCAGGACTAGAACTCACAGTCTCCCTGTTTCTAGCCTGATGCCTTAACTGCTACACCAAACTGGTTCTCATATTCCTGTTCTGTACCAGCCTGCTACCGGCCCTGCAGCAAAAGCAGGGACAACCCCTTTACAAACGGCAAGAGGCTGGAATAAAGCCTGCCAAATTTATTCACATAAAACAGAGCAAGACAAGACACCAACCATGAAACAGGAGCTAAGAAACAGGAACTATCCAAGCGGTTGCCTTCAGCAAACCAGCCCTCCCACACATTCCCCTTAAATACAGTTCAGGGCGTGGCCTCTCTCTGCCTCCTTCCGAGGTGCCCCATTGCCTTCCTCTGTTTACTCCTGATTGACTGCCTCCTGCGTCGGGCGTCCTTGAACAGGGCCAGCTGTGGGTCATCTTCATCCACGCTGTCAGGCTCACACAGCTGGGGCTGCGTCGTGACCAGATGAGAGGGGCCTGGCTGGGGGCTCTCATCAAGCTGTCCAATCCCCTCAGCAAGCTCTTCAACACCCCCCTCCTCCTCCTCTGAGTCGTCCGACCCAACTGCCGAACCCACAGGCTGACCCTGAATCACAACAATTCCATCCTTAAGTCAACATTATCTGAAATGTTACCATCTATTATCTTAAAGCTGAGATCAAGTTACCATTTCTGAGCGTGGCTATAAGGCTGCCCTGGGAGTGTTGGTGTGTTTGTACTGCAGCTGTATCCTTCCCGGTGTTCACTTTCTCCACTAGCATTTTGGTTCCTGACCTTCTTTCATGCATGTCCCTGCCCCTTCTCTCATGTTTAAGCTAACATCTCCAATTTTCCAAAAAGCTAGAAGGGAGGTGAGCAAACCTCCATTATTTTATTTGGGGAGGCCATATTTGTGCGAATTCTGTCAGCATTATGTCTGAAATGGCTTTGGTGAGAATTTTTAGAAGCAGCAGCCTCAACTTTCTTCATTGCGCTGTACAGAAAATAATAAGGGACCAGAGTTTGGGTTGCTGATTTGTCAGTTTTCATTTATTTATTAGTTTCCATCATTTCTCCTGCCAACAAAGAGTAGTAACTAGTCACATATATTTATTTATTCAATTTATATACCGCCCTTCTCCCGTAGGACTCAGGGCGGTTCACAAGGTTTTTTTTAAAAAAAAAACCAATACAATTACAAAACTTAAAATCAATTAAAAAGATTATATAGACCTTGCAATAAAACCCCAGTTAAAAAACAGTTAAAATCCCAATTAATATGCTCAGACCAGGCCAGAGAGCTCAAAGAGCCAGGTCTTCAGGTCCCGGCGGAATGAACGAAGGTCAGGGGCAGTCCTAAGATCTACAGGCAGCTGATTCCAAAGGGCAGGCGCACCCACAGAGAAGGCCCTCCCCCTGGCTATTGTCTACCACAATTGAGTTTAAAATTTCGGTTGATAAGTGAAACATTTGTTAAGTGAGTGTTGCCCCATTTTACGACTTTTCGTGCCATGGATATTAAGTGGATGACTGCAATTCTTAAGTTAGTAACATGGTTCCCCATTGACTTTGCTTGTCGGAAGGTCGCAAAAGGGGATCACATGACCCCAGGACCTAGCAACCATCATAAATATGAGCCTGTTGCCAAGCACCTGAATTTTGATCATGTGACCACAGGGATGCTGCAATGGTTGTAAGTGTGAAAAATGGTCATAACTCACTTTTTCCAGTGCTGTTGTAACTTCGAACAGTCACTAAATGAACTGTTGTAAGTTGAGGACTAACGGTATTCTTCTGAAACAACATAATCATGAAAAGCTTTGCCTCCCCCCCCCCCACTCCTGTGGCTCTTTCTGTCCATGTTTTCTCACGTATGTATTTCTTTATTACACATTAATTTAATTTGGGACATGGCCAAAAGAGTAGATAAGCCACCCAAGAGAGGTCCATGCACAATTTTAAAGTCAGATAGTTCTCATTCATGTTGCAAGACACCATTAGTAGATGCTTTTCCTGCTGGTGGCCAGGAGAAAGAAAAATGAATCGCCTTGCCTAAGTTAGGGGCATAGTCACAAATCAGAACAACCCCATTTAGCAGTCATTCAGAACAGCTACACTAGAATCAGGATAGGGATTATCAATAGAGACAGCAAATTTTAGAATGGCACTGTTTTGTGTGGATGCAAGGATGGATGAGTAGTACTTAAGCTCATCAATGGACCAAAGAAAGAATACATGGGGGAAAGTGGCAGGATCAAAAGACCTATCTTCAGGTAAAAACCTGGAAAAAACAAAAAACCTTTAGGTGCAAAGTATTTTTGATCAGTCATTGTCACTTTATGAAGTAGCATTATCCCTCTACTAAACAGAGACAGACCTACTGGCACCTGATTCCCATGACAATAGTCATACCTGCTTTGTTAAGGCCAGACACACAGGGAGTGGCCCGAGGTGTGGCTTGAAGAGGCAACGGTATTATTCAAATTGCATTCATTAATAGCTGTAGCAAGAGTCTGGCAAGAGATGGAGGAAAAATAGAAGACAGCAATATACTGTATATAGTTACAAATCTATTCTTCCTACAGTCAACAATTAAAAGATTTATCAATTGTTAAAATTTCTGCTCCCTGGGCAGAAAGGTGAAGTATTATTATTATTATTATTATTATTATTATTATTATTATTATTATTATTATTATTATTATATTATGTTTTAGTTTTAGTTTTGAATTTAATTAATGTTAATGCAAGACCTAATATGTCTAGGTGTGGAATTGTATCATGGATTTTAAACTCAGATGTCTTTGTAAGATTTCTTTTAGAAGTCTCTATCTAAATTATTTCGATCTCCTCTTCTTCCTATGAACCACTACATAATTTTACATAAGACTTTATACTAAAATTGCTCCAGAGCATACTGTCCTTGGGGGTTTTATCAGAGAAGTCTCGTTTGCATGCCAAGAGGCTAACTAATCCACATATCTGGGAGTTAGAAGGAATTTTCCCTTAGGCCAGATTAACTGGTTATTCTCACAAAGGGTCAGAACATATGACAAGGCCCTTGAATCCACTGATTTTGGCCAAAGGGGAGTCTTGGAATATCAAGCCCTGCCCTTCAGTTCTTCATAAACTGGATGTTTATAACCCACCTGGTCAGGCAAGGTATGTTGCAGACCCCGTCAGTTAAAGAATTCCAACTGGTGGGGTTTAGGAAAGGAGCCTCTCTGCTGTTGCTCCTGCCCTGTGAAATATTCTCCCTCCAAAGGAGAGATGAGGCCCGTCTCCTGGCCTTACAAAAATATCTAAAGACTTGGCACCGCCCATCTTGCTTGAGAACGCAGCCATAGAGTTTGTTAGCACCCTGAAGAGACTCCCCCTGCTTTTTAATTAATTTTTAATGTCACAATTTTTGACTATTCTTCCTATTTAAATTTTTCTATTTACTCTTTATGTTTTTAACATTTTGTATATATATCTTAGCCTCCCAAATTCTTTATTAGCAATTTGAATAATTTGCATATATATATATAACATTTTATCTGTACATCACCCAGTGAGGGAAGGTGGACTGTTTCTAAATGTGAAAGACAGACAGACATTCTCCCTAAAAGAGATGTGCATTTGGGAATGGGTTTAATGGACAAAGAAGGAGCAACCAGATATATGCAGATTTGCTCTTATGAGGAATTCTGAGGATTCCTGTCACTCAAGTCCACAGGCAGGCCACCCATTTCAGTGAGATGGTTCATTGGTACCCCACTCTACCCCAAGGTGAATTCAAATTAAAGGTAGCATTTCTAGATTTCTATAACAGAGAATACTGTACACTTCAGTTTCTCTTTCTATTTCTCTATAATTTTCTAAAATCTTCTTTGAGAATTTCTATTTATATACTGCCTTCAGCATCAGAATAGAATCTATCTTTTAGGAAGTAACATATTTATTTATTGTTATATGTAGTGAGTCACATTTCAAGTTCATATTTGTAATATTAAAATTGCCCTACTGTTAATGTCCTCACTACACACACACACATACACACACATGCACAGTGTATTCATGGGTGTATACGCACATACACATACAGAGAGAGACAGAGAGAAAGAGAGAGAGAGAGAGAGAGAGAGAGAGAGAGAGATTTTATAGTGCAAACAAGAGTCTTGGAAACTTTAGGCACTAAGTTTCAAAAAAGAGAAGTAGGAAGAACAAGCCGGGGAATATTTTTTAAAGAATTAAAAGATGGTTATAATAACCCTCCCTTTTCTTATTATGCATTTGATTAAACTAGTAGATAAATTTTCTTATTATGCATTTAATCAAACTAATGGATATTTTTTCTAAAGCATTATGTTATAGATAATAAGGTATCTTCATTTCTTTTCAATAAAAATTAAATTTGTCCCTATGTGGGAAATGAAAACAAACATTCCACTTTATGCCACTGGATAACATTCAAAAGTAGCTAATAAAAAAGTTAAATAATTAAAACATAATTAAAAATCTAATTATACCACTGACTGCTGAAGCTACTTCAGGGTATACCGTGCAATAACCCATTTTATATTCTATAATAAGAAATTCACACACACTGAAAATAAAAACAAAAGTGAGAGCAAAACTAGTTGCTTATCACCATTTAATGTCATGATCATTATTGAATACCTGTACCTGGCATTCAGTTAGACAGTAATTAGATATACTAGCCAGGCAGTAACAATTTTAGGGGCACAATACTGTTTGCATGTTTGAAAAATACAGCTCCCAGTCAAGGTCACATCAGTACCCGCAACTTAAAAAAGTTGCCATGGCTATTTTGAAAGCTTTGTGGAATGGAGAGAATGGTGGGTCCCCACCCTGCAGTTAAAGATTACTCTTTTACAAAGAGTAATATTTCTTGGAGGGACAGATGTGGGGCTAATATTTCTCCAAGCTTTGTATTACGTTACTATCATTTATTGTTTCAACACTATTGGAGTTTCTGTCATGTACAGTCATCCATGACTGAAGCCTTTAAACTTAAATACATACCTAAATATAAATGTATATTAGTATTTGTATTCACTGCGTCAACAGATTTACATTCAAGTCAATAATTAAAAGGTCCTTAAGCTTTCTTCTGTGTGTTTTTTTTCCTTTGCCAGGAGTAAGAGAAAATGATTATTTTCATTTGGAATCCATGTCCATCCTGACTTTTCTTACCTCTCTCCCCTTCTGCCTAGTTCTTCAGTTTCTCCAGATGTATTTGTAAAAACCTATTTATCGCTAGCTATTATTAACTCATTTCGCATATTTTCTCCTTGCCAACCTTGACTGACTGTATTCTTGTTTAGCTGCCTCTTCTGTTCTTCATTTCTAGGCTAATGTTCTTTCTGATCTTCTAAGAAGATCCCGGAGCTGTTTCTTAAGCGTATTTCTTCCTTTCTCCTCTTTCTTCTCCTCTTCATAATTTTACCTGATTGGCGCATTTAAGATTTCCTTTATTTCTCCATTGGTATTCACTTCTTTATTTTGCTCGATACGTTTCTATTTCAGGCTTCTTCCAAGAGGCTTAAGGCAAAGAAAAACAAAGGTGGTCCCATTTCGTACTCATTTGGAAGTGGGGGCGGGGAAGGGGTGTTTAAGGAGCAAAGGCGATGCTTTAAAGCAGGGGTCTTCAAACTCGGCCCTTTTATGACTTGTGGACTTCAACTCCCAGAATTCCTCAGCCACCATGCCTGGCTGAGGAATGCTGGCAGTTGAAGTCCACAAGTCATAAAAGGGCCGAGTTTGAAGACCCCTGCTTTAAAGCTTCAATAAAAGCATCCAGTTTGCTGATTTTACACAAACACACACACACACACACACAAATGAAAGGACCACAACATTAGATCCTCCCTTAACACTGGCATTATGGTATCACTGAAAAGTGTGTTCCCTGGATGTATGTAAGTTATGCAGCTTTGATCAAAGCAGATCTATAATCTGTATGGTTAAACGCGCAAGTGGCCTCAAGAGCTCTCAGAGAGTGCTAACAATCAAGATAACTGCAAAGAAATATGATCCTTCCATTCCCACCCACCCCCCCATCTTATGAGAACTTATCCTTCCATTCCCCATCCACCATCCAGTGTCAAAGTACCTATCCTTCCACCCCCCTGCCCTCAGAATTGATGAAGCTCCTTGAATGAGAAGCAAAAGTTTTTCTTCTTCTTCCTCAAGAAAAAAAAACAGTCCGGCTGCCTTCTGAAGGAAAAAAAAGCACCTTTGAGACAGCTATGACCTGGTGGATGACTGAGAATCTGCACAGACCATTAGACACAACAGTACTCTCAAGTGGTTAATTTTAATTAATTAATTAATTAATGTATAGCCAGCCTATCTCATATACCTGACTCTGGGTGGTGAAGAAGTCACTGTCACAGAAACTAGTGCAAATGGAACTTGAATTGTCAAATCCAGCATGGCGTGAAACGGGGGGCGGGGGGCAATCGGTACGCTCATTAAATATGAACATTCATGCAGAGCTCTATTTTGAAAAAATCTGTAGAGTGATATCGCAGTTTAGCCCATAGAAACTCAAGTTCTGTTCTGTACCAGCCTGCTACCGGCCCTGCAGTAAAGGGCCTGCTACCGGCCCTTTACAAACGGCAAGAGGCTGGAATTAAGCCTGCCAAATTTATTAACATAAAACAGCAAAACAAGACACCAACCATGAAACAGGAGCTATGAAACAGGAACTAATCAAGCGGTTGCCTTCAGCAAACCAGCCCTCCCACGCATTCCCCTTTTATACAGTTCAGGACGTGGCTTCTCTCTGCCTCCTTCCGAGGTGCCCCATTGCCTTCCTCTGTTTACTCCTGATTGACTGCCTCCTGCGTCGGGCGTCCTTGAACAGGGCCAGTTGTGGGTCATCTTCATCCACGCTGTCAGGCTCACACAGCTGGGTCTCTGTCGTGACCAGGTGGGAGGGGCCTGGCTGAGGGCTCTCATCAGCAAGATCTTCAACCCCCTCAGCAAGCTCTTCAACACCCCCCTCCTCCTCTGAGTCGTCCGACCCAACTGCCGTACCCACAAGCTGACCCTGAATCACAACAAGTTCCACATTACAGAACAACTGTAGCATTTGAGGAAAGTGCCATTTGTTGTATGAGTAGGGGGGGAAACAGTCAAAATTCCTTTTCTGCCATTTTTTTTTACTTGCTCCAAATTTTGCATACTGAGTTCCTCCCCACTCTTCAAATTCCCATGCCAACTTGTTTTCACTCCTCAATTAGCATTAATGTGCTAAATCACAGTGTGGGAATCACTTCCTAGAAATGATCTAGGTCTAGATCTGAATTCCGGCAAAAAATGGAAGCATCCCATGCTCCTAATTCTCCATATTCCCCATAAAAAGAATCCCAGAGAAAAGCACAGTTACAGGTAATTCTCAACTTATAACTATTCAATTAGCAACCATTCAAAGTTACGATGGAAAAAGTGACTTATTTCCAGTCCTCACACTTACAATTATAGCATTCTGTGGGCGTGTGATTGCCATTTGCAACTTTTCTAGCGGGCTTCCTGAAAGCAAAGTCAAGGGAGAAACTGACAGGGAACATCACAAGTCATGATCACATAAGGTCTCACTTAATGACTCTGATGATTAATAATTGAAGCAAAAAAAGATCGTAAAATCAGATGCAGTCACATGATGCCTTACTTAATAATTGTACAAATGTTGTACATGCAACATTTTTTCTGGTCCCTGTCATAGTTATAAGTTGAGGACTACCTGCAGTTTTATGGCATACAGCAAGTTTAATCAGAACTCATTAAGAATAAGTAAGTAAGAGTACTTACAGTACTTTGGGGAAAGGCTGTCGCAGTAATATGTCAAATTAAGACAGTCTAGACATCTAGTAAAATATCCAGAAGGTTAGAAATTTAAAAATGTTTTGGTGGAATTTGCTGTAAGGAAGTACAGTTTTGTGTATTTTCCTGCAAAACGCTGGGTGCTTCAGACCACCAATTGTTTCACATCATTTTAAAATAAAAGGCTTAAATAGTTATTTATTTATTATTTTATTTTATTTATCCCTTATCCCTATAGAAAATTGCTGAAACTGTGCAGATTTCTTGCCGAAGACACTTATATTTGCAATTTGTCATTTAAAAAATGAAAAGGAAGAAATATGGATCACCTGCTCCCCAGAATATGAAGGACACTTCTCCTTACCAACCATTCTCACCCCTCCTTTAAAATGTCTCTGTAGCATCCATTACTTTTACAACTGCACACAAAATCCATATTAAAGAGCATCTGCACTGCAGATCTTAACTTGCCTATTATAAATCACCTTCCTCCTGTGCCAACAAGAATTTTTTAAAACATTCTGAAAGGACATAAGGCATGAAGCAGAACAAAGCTCACCTGGAAGGGAATTCCAAAGAACGGTACAGCAATGGGAAAAGCCCACCTCCAAGGCCCTATGACAGGGGTAGGCAACCTCGGCTCTTTTATGACTCATGGACTTCAACTCCCAGAATTCCTGAGCCAGCTTCCTGAGCCAACTTCAGCCTCTTCCCTGTGTTTAATAATAATAATAATAATAATAATAATAATAATAATAATAATAATAATAATAATAATAAGTTGGAAGGGACCTTGGAGGTCATCTAGTCCAACCCCCTGCTAAGGCAGGAAACCCTATACCATTTCAGACAAATGGCTGTCCAGTCTCTTCTTAAAAACTTCCAGTGTTGGAGCATTCACCACCTCTGGAGGCAGGTTGTTCCACTGGTTAGTTGTTCTAACTGTCAGGAAGTTTCTCCTTAGTTCTAGGTTGCTTCTCCCTTTGGTTAATTTCCATCCGTTGCTTCTTGTCCTGCTTTCAGGTGCTTTGGAGAATAGCTTGACTCCCTCTTCTTTGTGGCAGCCCCTGAGATATTGGAACACTGCTATCATGTCACCCCTCACCCTTCTCTTCATTAAACTACACATACCCAATTCCAGCAACCGTTCCCTATATAATAATAATAATAATAATAATAATAATAATAATAATAATAATAATAATAATAATAATAATAATAATAATAAAAATAATAATAAAAATAAAAATAATAAAAATAATAATAAAAAGTTGGAAGGGACCTTGGAGGTCATCTAGTCCAACCCCCTGCTCAGGCAGGAAACCTTATACCATTTCAGACAAATGGCTGGCCAGTCTCTTCTTAAAAACTTCCAGTGTTGGAGCATTCACCACTTCTGGAGGCTGGTTGTTCCACTGGTTAATTGTTCTAACTGTCAGGAAGTTTCTCCTTAGTTCTAGGTTGCTTCTCTCCTTGACTAGTTTCCATCCGTTGCTTCTTGTCCTGCTTTCAGGTGCTTTGGAGAATAGCTTGACTCCCTCTTCTTTGTGGTAGCCCCTGAGATATTGGAACACTGCTATCATGTCACCCCTCACCCTTCTCTTCATTAAACTAGACATACCCAATTCCAGCAACCGTTCCCTATATGTTTTAGCCTCCAGCCCCCTACTCATCTTTGTTGCTCTTCTCTGTACCCTTTCTAGAGTCTCGACATCTTTTTTACATCGTGGTGACCAAAACTGGATTCAGTATTCCAGGTGTGGCCTTACCAAAGCATTGTAAAGTGGTATTAGTACTTCACTTGATCTTGATTCTATCCCTCTGTTAATGCAGCCTAGCACTGTGTTGGCTTTTTTGGCAGCTGCAGCATACTGCTGGCTCATATTGAAGTGATTGTCTACTAAGACTCCGAGATCCCTCTCACAGTTACTACTATTGAGCAAGGTACCACCTATACTATACCTATGCATTTGATTTTTCCTGCCTAAGTGTAGAACCTTACTTTTTTCACCATTGAATTTCATTTTGTTAGATAGTGCCCAGTGTTCGAGTCTGTCCAGATCCTTCTGTATCTTAAGCCTATCTTCTGGAGTATTGGCTATTCCTGCCAGCTTGGTGTCATCTGCAAATTTGATGAGTTCCCCATCTATCCCCTCATCCAAATCGTTGATGAAGATGTTGAAGACCACTGGGCCCAGAACAGAGCCCTGGGGCACCCCACTACACACTTCCTTCCATGTAGATGCAGTTCCATTGAGGACCACACGCTGAGTACGGCCTGTCAGCCAGCTACGAATCCATCTGGTGGTAATGCTATCTAACCCACATTTTTCTATCTTATCAAGTAGTAGGTTGGATCTACTTTATCGAATGCCTTACTGAAGTCCAAGTAAATTATATCTACAGCATTCCTCTGGTCCACTAGTTTTGTCACTTGGTCAAATAATGCAATAAGGTTTGTCTGGCACGATCTGTTTTTGACAAACCCATGTTGACTTTTAGTGATGACTTTGTTTGCATCAAGGTGCAAAGCCTCCAGTCCCCCAATCATCTTTGTTGCTCTTCTCTGTACCCTTTCTAGAGTCTCGACATCTTTTTTACATCGTGGTGTAAATTCTTAAATAATAAAGAATAAACTTAGTCTAAAATAATTCAGCCAATTTTCTACTGCATCAATGCAAAGCAAGATATGCAAAGAAGCTAGATTTACTTATGAAATTTATCGACCATCTTGATCCAGATGGATTGTAGGCAATATGAAGATATGAATCATAATAAAATAATAATGCAACTTAACAACTGAACAACAATAAAAAACAATAATTAAAAATCTGGTGACTATGACTCCAGGAATTCATCCTAAAAGCCTTCCAGAAAAGCCAAGTGTTTACAATTCTCTGGAATGCTGTAATGAGTGAGGTTCACCCTTACAGAGAAAATGAACAACCCTCCTCATGATAAGAGGGGATCAAATGGGCAAACATACTTCAAGAAGTTAGTTTCTTAGGTATCCAGACCCAGAACTATATAACGTTTTACAATCAACTATCAGGCATCCTTCAGTCTCTTTTCTGATGAATTCTTCCACTGCCTTGTTATTTTAACATGATCTAGGGCGGGCATGTCAAACTGCCGGCCCACGGGCCAGATGCGTCATGCTGAAACCGCGCTCACCCCATTGCCAGCAACGGGGAAAAAATTGCAATATGTTGCACAATGTCACATGACGTTGCGAGTTTGACATACCTGATCTAGGGAGAAGCAGAAAGACCTAGGAGACATGTACCTATATTATATTTAAAAATGTAAAATGTTCTAAAAGATATATTTGGACATTAAATAATTATCCTATTGAGCAGGTTAAATCATTTGCATACCTAAGCATAATTTTTCATGTCATGACCTCATCCTCAGGGAATATGTAGCATAAAACCCCCAAGAGGCACTACAGCATTGCAATCTCTACTAAAGGGGCATTTTTGCTATGCTGCAACATATTCAACTAAAGTTAGAGCATGTCTGCCATGTGATGCCTAATTAGACCCACATGGCTCTCTTTTTTTTATGTAGAAAGAGTCCAGACCACATTTCTCAGAAACATACTCCAAGTCCCTAGCTAGTCTCCAATGTAATTCTTTACTGTGAATAGGATTAAGACTAGTATCTGATTATACTCTATTAAGTACTGGGTCACAATTTCCCTTGCCCTTGTAGATCTGACACCTCAGTTTCTTATTGATAAATTTCTCTGATCCTGTTAGAAAGCAATGGACAAAAATTGGAGCTCCTGGATTTTCTTTAATTCAGTTCTACAGGCTTGGGAACAAAAGTGCAATAGCAGCTTTGAGGCAAGGGTTAAGAATATTCAGTTGGACCTAGCATCAATTTCCAAAGATATATTCCTAAGTAGCTTTTTCGCCCACCTTAACTACAACACCTGTCAGAAGAGCCACAATCCCTAAATGTAGAAGCGCATTCTCTCTGGCCTGATTCAATTTCCTGATCATTCTATTTTTATTTAGCTTTTACTTTCAAGTACACATGACCTTGTTACTCTAAATGTGGCTAATTTTTGTCTTGTCATATACAAAATAGTGAATTAATGGATATATCCAATTACTTTTGTCATTGGCAATTATTCATAAACAACTAGTGTATTTTATATTATTGGACTTTATATGTCCTGGTCTTTGACCACAATAAAATTTTCTTTTTCTTCTGCATTATATATAATTAGAAAGACAAAAAATAAATGTGCTGCACATGTACGTTTCCAAAATTATGGAATAAAACCTGATGTTTTTCATCAAGGAGCTTCGTGGATTACTGATCTGAAAAGGGAAGGGCATCCTCACTTTTAACACTGATTCCTGAGATAACAGAAAATCAGAACAGCTTTGCTTGTGTTTCTTCTCATTCAGCCTTTTAAATTGGTGGACTGTAATAGGAAGAAAAGTTACATTTTGGATTGAGGAAAAAGAGAACAAAAATTGTGATCTTTTGTCCTCTTTAACTTAATTATTTCACTCAGTTCTGGGCACTCAGCCCACTTTCATATTTTAAGGGGAAAGAAATAGCATAATCTGTCCTCCATGCCTGCCTTTAGAGCTGAAATACTGAACTCTCCTAAGCAGAGCAAGTCTTGGGTAGCAGACTGATGAAAGCGGACACATGTGGGTATCACGGTCTCAAAGATGAAGCTGTAAATCTCTAGATAAAAGTACTAGTGACTGCTAAGGACTTTATAACAAAGGATCTTATGCCTGCTTATAAACAATTTATTTTTTTAAAAAAATTAACACTGTGATTTTATGCTTAACTACTACTTCCACGGAGCTGCTTTAGGTTAACTGTTGCAACTTAGTTTTCTGCAACTACTCTCCCTTCAGGTCGGTGGGCTTCAAATTCCCATCACCAACTATCTTGACCAACATGGAATTAAAGACATCTGGGAGGCAGATTTTTAATTTTTGAATGGAATTGCATTATAAATAATAAAAGAAAAATAAATTACCATAGTGGAGCTTTTCTTTTCTAAAGCCCATCTGCAGAACTCCCTGCCTCAGGGAATCAGGCTGGCTTTTAATTCTCTGCTTTGCAGATTCTATCTTCAGAAGAGCTTTCAAGTTATTTCTTGATGCATAAGATAGCTCTGCTCTGGACACCATCTCAGCCTGGATGTTTTCCAGTTGTGTGGATTTCAATTCTCAGGGTTCTCTGCAGTGATCATGTGAGTAAGGAATTCTGGAAGATGAATTTCACATATCTGAAGGGTATCCAAAGCAGGAAAGGCTGGCTGCAATACTTTTTCCTAGCATTCTTTGGGAATATTTACATGCCAAAGTGGTGGCATGACCTAGTTTTGCCTTTTCCAGAGAAGGATGATGAGCAGGCACAACACTAAGAGATGCTGCTTCAAAGCAGTTGTCAGTTAAAGGAATGTGATACCCATCAGTATTTTACTTGCTTCAGTTCAGTGCAAAATCAATCTATTCACCCACTGTGTCCAATCTCATAGCTAAAAAGACAGAATTGGGAAAAACAAAAACAAAAGCCTAAACTTTGTCCCATTGTCTTTCTGACAACTGGCACCAAATTAAGCAAACATACATGATCAAACTATGTTATGTTTGATTTACACAAGATTCAGGTGTTAAAAAAAACAAGCTTAGTGACACAGGAAACTAATAAGGAGCAAAGGAGGAAAGCTCCAGGTACTTATTGCACAGAAAAGGGCATCAAAGCCATTAATCAGGCATAGCTAACAGGTGGGCCTTCCCAACTTGGCAGGCTGATGGTTCCAAGGCCAGCTGCAGCTCCTGGCAATCACAGGCTACTTGTTTTAACACCCCAGATCTGCTAGGTGATAACTAGCTTTATTATTCTCTCAGCCATGAATCAAAGCAACTGTGCTGTTCCACAGTCTCCAGTCTCAGAAAGCTTACCGTCTACATGTGTTTGCAGTGGTCAGACTGCTTTGAGACAAGGCCCATCTCTTTGCATAACTGTGATGAACAACCCCAGCCCAATTAAAGACAAATTGGGAGTGGGGGATTTAAAGGACCCAGGGTCTGAATTCTTCCAACTACTAGAGAAAAGAGATCTGATCAGGAACTCTTAATCTTGTAAATTTGGTTTAACAATTCAAAAAATAAAGCAAGTAGTTTGAAAAATCATTGAAAAAAAGCAGCACTAGCACTTGCTTTTTAACTCTGGTCTTCTAAGTCAGAAAGAGATATGGTAAAATTAGTTAGAATGCAGACAGTGATAATACTGAACACAACAAAATGTTCTTCCCATTCCTGATTCTTGAGGGATTTATTAGTTCCAACACTGGAGATAATGTAAGGTCACCATAGCAGGACTGCAAAACTCCAGATAATCTTAGATGGCAGCAAAGGGAATCAAAAATTTCTGCTGTCATCTATTGGTTGTCTGGTTGTCTGTCTACATCTGGTAGCCATACTTTAGCTAAAATTACTCACATATTTCATCCTCAAGTATTCTAAAAGTTCCATTTACCCATCCACACTATTTTACAAAGTAAAATACCTTGGCAGGAGGGTACCTAGAAAGATAGTGAGAATTTCAGTTAATTCGTTTCTTCTGCATAATAGAGCAAAAAATTTAATCTTCCTTTCTACAACTTAGCATTATTGATTCTACCGATAAAGAGCACAGCAAAACATCAACTGCAGGCTTGAAGGGTTCAGTGTTAACTCCACTCTGTACTTTATCTGATATTCTAAAATTATCTTTTCATTTATCCTCAGAACAGCCTCTATACCGGGAGTAAAAGCAATACAGACCAAAATATATTCAGATGTGTTCGAAATAATCAAGTAATATGAGTTATTGTATGCCCCCTTTTAGAAATAGAGAAATCAAAATCCAGCCATATGAACCCAGCTTCAATACAAGCAATTCTATGCTCATAGAGCACCAAGAATTTCACAAGGATTTTGTCCCAGGCTAGGAAGTGTTAACATTCATTAGCAAAGTGTCCTTTGCCCTAAATTCAGTGTCACATTTTTTTATCTTTTAAGATATAGATGGAGTTCTGTTGTACCCTACTACAGTGTTTCTCAATCTTGGCAACTTTAAAATACTAGGACTTGCTGGCTGGGGAATTCTGTGAGTTGAAGTCCATATAACGTAAAGTTGCCATGATTGGGAAACTGTCCTAAAGACTTCCCATCCCCACCAATCCCTACATATATTTTGAAAGTTCAGATCAAGTGGGGGTGGCAGGGGGAAACACCACTGCACTCTATAATCACCTGAAATAAGCTGCGACCATTGTTTTGGTTCTTATTTCATTTAAAAGGTGCAAAACCTCTTAGGTCTACCAATTCTATTGTTTTCTTGTCTACTGAATTTTTAATAAGAAAATATTTTTCTTTTTCAAAAATAATCTCACTCCCTTCTCCTTTTAAATGTCCCTTAACTGTAAAATCAGCAATTAATTAATTAATAAAACTTTCCACAAGCAATTCCCTTGTTGTGAAACCCAGAATCCTTTGTACTAAAATATTTCTTCCAACCTCATTTTACTGGCTTTATTCCAAGTGGTTCTTAAAAGCACTGGAACTTAGGTCTTGGCCTCCATGAGATGAACTATTTCCTGTTAGAGGTTACTCACTTCCTGTTTTCCATATTTAGACAATCCCTGCCTGTGGATGGCTTTGATTTGCTGTAAACTTCAGCTAGATTAAGTGTGAACAAAACAACAAAAAAGGGGGGGAACAGATGTTTGGGAGATGTGTAAAAACAGTGTAATAAAACTGTAAACAAATAAAATGATTGTCCAAATCATTTCAGGAAAATCAGGTTTTAAGGTAGGCACAAACAGCTTGTTCTGATGGCAGGCCTCAATTTGATCAAAGAAAAATGGATATTGAATAAAAAGAATAGAATGGAAGGAAGATTATATCATTGTACATTTAAGGATAACCATTTGTTTTGGCCCCAGGACGCTGAGCCTGTCGATCAGAAGGTCGGCAGTTTAGCTGCTCAAATCCCGAGTGCCGCGTAACAGAGTGAGCGCCTGTTACTCGTCCCAGCTTCTGCCAACCTAGCAGTTTGAAAGCACATAAAAATGCAAGTAGAAAAATAGGGACTACTACAGTGGGAAGGTAACAGCATTCCGTGCGCCTTTGGCGTCTAGTCATGCCGGCCACATGACCACGGAGACATCCTTGGACAAGCGCTGGCTCTTCGGCTTTGAAATGGAGATGAGCGCCGACCCCTAGAGTCAGAAACGACTAGCACGCATGTGCGGGGGAACCTTTACCTTTTAATATAGTGCAATGTCCTCCAGCACAAAGAGGCAAGATGCCATATTTGCTGCACAGCTGTCTGTCTTGCAATTCTTGCAGTTAAGAGTCTAAATGGAAAAAAAAACTATTGACAAACTTAAAAGCCACAAGATGTCAATAGCTGGAGAGGATTTGTATTGTGAAAGAATTTGTATTGTGCACCTGAGTAGATGGAGGAAAGGGAGGACGGCTTGGCCCTCTGCAGGAGCATCTTCAGTCAGAGGAGTTAAGTCAAAGTAGCAGGCACAACTGCACAACTCCCAGCCCTTTTCCCCTTGGCTTGTTTGACACCCCCTCACCTCCTTACACTGTTCTTAGTTTGAAAAATTAATCCAGAATTGGTGCTTGGAAAAAAGGAACAAAGGTTGACTTTGCACTGTGGGAACATAGTTTTGAATGTAATCTGTAACTTTAGCGCTGCTAGGTAGCCAACAACCAAGAAAGCAGACTGACTGACAGAAAACAAAAGTGTAACCAAGGCTTGTTTTCCCCCTTTGTGTCCCAAAATCAAACAAATCCATCACTGCACTTTCCAGTGTTCAAATGCTGCCAAAAATCATTCAATCACAACAGTGCAGGTTTTATTAAAACATTTGATGATAACCTAAAATGAAGGAAGCTGTAAAACCAATTGTGCTGAATCTATTATGCCCTCCTCTTTAAACTTATTTTCAGCTAAGAAAACAAGCAGATAGCACAATGTGCTGGAGTAAGCTACGTAATGAGAACACTTCACTTATATCCCACTTTTCATAAAGGACCTTTGGGCTGAGCAGTCTTGCCTGGAAATATATCTGTTTCTAAAGAGCAATTGTTTTGACTTGAAGCTCAAAGCACAGGATTCTAGACTGTCACCTGAATTAACTGCCTATCCGGACATGTTTGGCATCAATAGTCTTTCTTCTGCCTGCATTTCTTCCCTGAAAATCTGTCTTCCTAGTTGATCTGAATTCCTTCCCATTCCCCACTTCCCCCAATTTAGTTCTGGGATTGGATGCAATTCCAGCTGAAGATAAACTGCCTCTGAGGGATTGTTTGCATAAGAGATTTTGTTCGTCTCCCACCTTTTGATTTTTCCCTTCAAGTATTCTCTCCTCATTGTTCACTCAAGAACAGAGAAGGAAGTAATAACTGAGAGCTTCTGCACCGGAGATAAATTCCTGGTGGGTCTAATCACACTTGGCCAAATTCCTGGTGTGTCTAATCATACTTGGCCAAATAAAGCATTCTATTCTATTCTATTCTATTCTATTCTATTCTATTCTATTCTATTCTATTCTATTCTATTCTATTCTATTCTAATTTTATTCCATTCTAAAAAGAGATAAAAGTATTTTGGCTCCAGACTTGCCTTTCACTGGCATGTTATCCCTGATCAATTTGTCCCAAGAGAGAGAAGGAAAAAAGACTTCATTTTTTTTTCACTCATTTATAATTGAGTCTTGCACTCAGAATAGAATAGAGCTGGAAGGGACTTTGGAGGTCTTCTAGTCCAGCCCCCTGCTCAAGCAGGAGAACTTATACCATCTCAGACAGGTGAATGTCTAGTCTCTTCTTAAAAATCTCCAGTGATAGAGCCCCTACGATTTCTCAGGGTAAGCTGTTCCACTGGTTGATTGTCCTCACTGTCAGGAAGTTTCTCCTTAATTCCAGTATGTCTTTTGCAGTGGTTTTTTTTTTTTTGTATGTTGGGCTATAGTTTCTTTTTGTGTGAAGACTGACACAAAGTATGACTTAAGCAGCTTTGCTTTCTTTCCTTGCCATATTGTCTCTTTAGTGGGCCTAGAGTTTCCTTCACTTTTTTCTTGTTATTAATATGTTGGAAGAAACTTTTTTTATGGTCCTTGATTTCTGCATTTTTCAAATGCAGTCATCCTTGTTCATAGCATTTTCAGCAGCACATAGAAATATATCATCTATATTGCCATTGACTTGGCAATTAAAAATGTGGCTGCTGAGAGTATTATAATGATCAGTTCACATAGACATTATTCAAGAACAACTGAATGACTTGGCCTATTTTTGAGGCTTTCAGAACTTGGGTTACTCTGTGGATCTTGAGATCCACAGAGAGGGCAAGAAAAGGCCCTTGGGAGGAAACATAGATTTGGAACAACCATAGGATGTTAAATTCTCTAATTCTTGGCTTCACAAGGAAGCTGGCAGAAGAATGAAGAGAGATCACGTCTTCCATTACAGCTATTCATTTCTAAAACTTTATTTTTAAGCTGGATGAAACAATGTAAGGTATACAGTAAAGCACTGAATGCTCTGCCTTGAGGTAGTAATACTAACCTTTAGCAAGCCATTATTTCTGAGCTTCAGCATCCCTATCTCTAAAATGATGGATCTACTACCTCAAAAAGTTGTTATACAGGTAACCAAGCTGGGTAAAAAACTGCTAGACATTCAACAAGAATATAGATATAGTATAAATGAGGTGAAAAAAGGTTTAGACTTTTCACTGCATTACTTCTAACGGTTACCTGTAATTTATCTTATATACAGGGAAAACAGGCTATAAATATAATAGAAAAAGTATTGTTAACCAGATGCAAACCTAAATAAATGTGATTCATATGAGGTTTGATATTTAACTTTAAAACATGTATTTGCATGTCATTCTTAAAGCAGACTTCTTTAAATTGGATTTTGAAGTTAGAAAAATTAAAAGAAATCAAGTTTATAAATATTAAAAACAACATATTTTTGCTGAGGTAAAATATTCATTCATTCATTCATTCATTCATTCATTCATTCATTCATTCATTCATTCCCTGTCTCTATTATTTTTAGAAATAAACTCAAGATAGCAAACCTATCCAACACATCTTCCTCCTCCTATTTTTCCTACAACAACAACTCTTTGAGGTAGTCGGGTTGAGAGAGAAGGACTGGCCCAAAGTCAGCCTGCTGGCTTTCATGGCTAAGACAGGACTGTTGTTGTTGTTGTTGTTAGTTGCGAAGTCGTGTCCGACCCATCGCGACCCTATGGACAATGTTCCTCCAGGCTTTCCTGTCCTCTACCATCTTCTGGAGTCCATTTAAGCTCACGCCTACGGCTTCAGTGACTCCATCCAGCCACCTCATTCTCTGTCGTCCCCTTCTTCTATTGCCCTCAATCTTTCCCAGCATTAGGCTCTTCTCCAGTGAGTCCTTCCTCCTCATTAGGTGGCAGGACTAGAGCTTACAAATTCCTGGTTTCTATCCTGGTGCCTTAACCACTAGGCCAAAATCCATACACCCCAAAATTTGTACCCAATTTAAATGCACCCAAACTGTGATAATTCTCATAAAGGGTTGAAAGGTCTTGCATATATGGAATAATAAAGTGTTTTACTTTAAATTTTCCCACACTATTTCAGTTTAGGTTGAAACAAAAAAAAATGCCACTTGATGAGTCATTCCTGATTTCAAACCACATTGACATGATATAGTTACCCTTGGGCATATTCTGTCTACCAATTTTCAAAGAATTAAACAGCCTTACAGTTTATAATTGCTGGAGGGTAATTGTTTGCAACAAGCAGGTACTTGTTACACAGTCACTTCTTATCTTCTGTTTATCCTATCTTTCTGCTTATCCTATATATTGGTTAAGGGTGCTTTTAATTTTAGTCTTAGAAAGACACCCTGTATTTGCTGCTTTGTTTTAAAACAATCTGGAAACACAGAAATAAACCAACAAGTTTGGTTTGAGACCAGTTTGGTCTAGTGATTAAGGAACCAGGCTGGGCATGAAAGTCAGTGGGGTGACTTTGAGCCAGTCACTCTCTCTTAGTCCAGTTCACCTCACAGGGTAATTGTTGTGGGGAAAAAGAGGAAGAAAGAGAAGTATTAGGCATATTCTCCATCCTGAGTTATTTATGAAAATAATAAAGGCAGAATTTTTTAAGAATTCTAAAAAAATCTTGGAATGTTTAATTATTGAATTAAGCACTTTGGGATTTAACTCAGGGCAGCTAACTAAAAATGGAAAATCTCAAGACAATAGAACATGCCAGGTAAAAATTCCTTGACAAAACCTCAAAGCAAGCTCCTCTGAGATCCTAATGCCCAAGGCAAAAGCCAGATTCTCCAGACTTTCCAGCCAGATTAGAGCATCTGAACCTCAAAAGTAGTCTGTTCCACAAAGTAAGCATTGTGACCAAAAGATTCACACCTAGGTCCCAGGAGAGGACCTGGCTTCACAAAAGGGGCTGGGAGCATTCTTGCCCATCCTATCAGATCTGGAGGGATGAACACAAATCACCAGAGATTAGACCCACAAGTATCCTAACCCCATAGGTGCTATGTAGCACTGATGTATGTGTGCATAAATGCACACCCAGAGACTTTTATTTATTTATTCTTCAATTTTTATATAGCCACCCATCTCACAAAGAAGTGACTCTTAGGATATCCAGCTCCACATCTTCTGAAACAAAGAGAAGAATCAAGTGTACTTCTGTGGAGGAGGAACTTTGTGAGAATAAACATACTTATCACAATAAGAACAGCAGGACTCCAAAGCAATGCCCTTGTAGAATAAGTTAGACCACGGATGGGCTGGATGCGTCACGTGCAGGCCACACCCACCCCAGCTCTGCAAAGGCAAAAAACGTTGCAATACATCACAATATGTCATGTGACATGATTGAGTTTGACACCCGTGGGTTGGACCAACTGATATTGGCTAGCCAAAATGATCCATTGAGGGGGAACGTGGACCTGGAATGTCCTGACCCAGTCCTATACTTCAGCCTCTTCCCTGTGTTATAATAATAATAATAATAATAAGTTGGAAGGGATCTTGGAGGTCATCTAGTCCAACCCCCTGCTAAGGCATGAAACTCTATACCATTTCAGAAAAATGGCTGTCCAGTCTCTTCTTAAAAACTTCCAGTGTTGGAGCATTCACCACTTCTGGAGGCAGGTTGTTCCACTGGTTAATTGTTCTAACTGTCAGGAAGTTTCTCCTTAGTTCTAGGTTGCTTCTCTCCTTGACTAGTTTCCATCCGTTGCTTCTTGTCCTGCTTTCAGGTGCTTTGGAGAATAGCTTGGCTCCCTCTTCTTTGTGGCAGCCCCTGAGATATTGGAACACTGCTATCATGTCACCCCTCACCCTTCTCTTCATTAAACTACACATACCCAATTCCAGCAACCGTTCCCTATATGTTTTAGCCTCCAGCCCCCTAATCATCTTGGTTGCTCTTCTCTGTACCCTTTCTAGAGTCTTGACATCTTTTTTACATTGTGGTGACCAAAACTGGATGCAGTATTCCAGGTGTGGCCTTACCAAGGCATTGTAAAGTGGTATTAGTACTTCACCCGATCTTGATTCTATCCCTCTGTTAATGCAGCCTAGCACTGTGTTGGCTTTTTTGGCAGCTGCAGCACACTGCTGGCTCATATTTAAGTGATTGTCCACTAAGACTCCGAGATCCCTCTCACAGTTACTACTATTGAGCAAGGTACCACCTATACTATACCTGTGCATTTGATTTTTCCTGCCTAAATGTAGAACCTTACTTTTTTCACCATTGAATTTCATTTTGTTAGATAGTGCCCAGTGTTCGAGTCTGTCCAGATCCTCCTGTATCTTAAGCCTATCTTCTAGAGTATTGGCTATTCCTGCCAGCTTGGTGTCATCTGCAAATTTGATGAGTTCCCCATCTATCCCCTCATCCAAATCGTTGATGAAGATGTTGAAGACCACTGGGCCCAGAACAGAGCCCTGGGTCACCCCACTACACACTTCCTTCCATGTAGATGCAGTTCCATTGAGGACCACACGCTGAGTACGGCCTGTCAGCCAGCTACGAATCCATCTGGTGGTGATGCTATCTAACCCACATTTTTCTATCTTATCAAGTAGTAGGTTGTGATCTACTTTATCAAATGCCTTACTGAAGTCCAAGTAAATTATATTTACAGCATTCCTCTGGTCCACCAGTTTTGTCACTTGGTCAAAGAATGCAATAAGGTTTGTCTGGAACGATCTGTTTTTGACAAACCCATGTTGGCTTTTAGTGATAACTTTGTTCGCATCAAGGTGTTTGCTGATTTGTTGTTTGATTATCTTTTCCAGAATCTTCCCAGGTATTGAGGTCAGGCTGATAGGTCTATAGTTTCCTGGATCTATTTTTTTCCCTTTTTTGAAGTTGGGAACTACATCAGCTCTCTTCCAGTCCTCTGGTAGTTCCCCAGTGTTCCAGGATCTTTGAAAAATATAGTTCAGTGGTTCTGAGATCACGTCTGCCAGTTCCTTGAGAACCTTGGGGTGTAATCCATCTGGTCCTGGTGATTTGAACTTGTCTAGGCTGGACAGGTGCTCACTTACCATTTTCTTGCCTATCTTAACTTGCGTTTCTATTCTGTTTTTTATGTCACTGGTTTTGATAGGTTGGACTGTTTTTTCTCTTTGTGTAAAGACAGATGCAAAAAAACCAAGTTAAATAGTTCTGCTTTCTCCCTGTTGCTTGTCACCTTCTTACCACTTTCCCCCACTAATGGACCAATCATTTCCTTAACTTTTTTCTTGTTTCTTATATGTTGAAAGAAGCTTTTTTTGTTATTTTTGACTTTGGTCGCAAGCCTTAGTTCATTTTGAGCCTTAGCTTCCCTCACTTCATCTTTGCAGGCACGGGCTGTTTGCTGATATTCTGCCTTAGTTATGTGCCCCTCTTTCCACTTCTTATACTTGTCCTTTTTATCTTTCAATTTATCAGAGAGTTCTTTATGCAGCCATGGTGGTTTCTTTTGAAAGCTGTTATTTTTCTTCTTTGTTGGTATTGTGCTAGACTGGGCCTTTATTATCTCACTTTTCAAAATTTCCCAAGCTTCTTGAGTTGTTTTCCCCTTTAGGATTCTCATACATGGAATTCTTCCCAAGGTCTCTCTAAGTTGGCTCTTAAGTGAGTTCCACGGCTCTTTATGATCCCAAAAGGCTAATCTGAAGACAGCCTTTAGATTAACCAAGCCTATGTGTGCATCTCTCTTGAGAGATGTAATAGCTCTCTGAACTGTCTGTCATGTAGAACTCTGGCTTTTCCCCTTTTCCCTTATCATGCAAGTAGCATTAGCACTTAGACTTATATACTGCTTCACAGCCCTCTCTAAGCAGTTTACAGAGTCAGCATATTGCCCCCAACAATCTGGGTCCTCATTTTACCAATCTCAGAAGGATAGAGGACTGAGTCAACCTTGAGCCAGTGAAAATAGAACTGCTGGTAGTCAGCAGAATTAGCCTGCAATTCTGCATTCTAACCACTGCACCACCACAGCTCTTTCACATCTCCTTCTCTCTCTGGAGCTGTGTGGATGGGGGAGAAAGGAAATGCCATCTGGGTAGACAATGCGGGAATAGGAAAATCAGCACTCCACACAGCCCCTCCTCCCTTTCTTCAATGCCTTTTTCACTAAGAGGGGAGAAAGAGATCAGTGGCAAACCAAGAAGGCAGAAAAGGCACCAGTCCAATTAAACATACAGAATGCGGAGGGGTGAAGTGAAAAAAGAGAGAGATCTGAGGAGCCAGGAGATAAAAAAGGTCAGATTTCTTGCTAGTGAAAAACTATTTGCCCTGGAAATGACTGCTAAAATGTTTTAGAGCATTTTCTTTGGAGGAGAAGCTGAATTGAGAGTTACTCAGTTCACCTTCTCAAAACCTGCAGCTTGTGAAGACACAGGGAGATCAGCATTAGTTCACTTGTGAAAAGATCTACAGTCAAAGGAGTGAAATGGGTCTCTTGGAATTACCTTGAAATGACATAACTTATCTATATCACAGTGATAGATGATGGATGGATGGAGAGAGATGATTAGATAGATGAGAGACAGACACGTAGATAGATAGATAGATAGATAGATAGATAGATAGATAGATAGATAGATAGATAGATAGATAGATAGACAGACAGACAGACAGCTTAGATTCCGTATTTCCCCCAAAATAAGACCCAACTGGAAAATAACCTCTAGCATGATTTTTCAGGACACTTATAATATAAGCCCTACCCCAAAAATAAGCCCCAGTTAAGATTGTCAGCCAGATGGACGCATTTTGTACCGTATTTCCCCAAAAATAAGATCTAACCAGAAAATAAGCCCTAATGCATCTTTTGGAGCAAAAAGTAATACAAGACCCGGTCTTATCTTTGGGGAAACACGGGTAGGTAGCTAGGTAAGTGATAGAGAGAGAGAGAGAGATGTGTGTGTGTGTGAGAGAGAGATGACAGCTTATGTGATAGGTAGTGGTTAAGCTGATTAGGCAGAAACAGGTTCCAGTTCTCCTTTAGGCATAGAAGCCACTGGGTAACTTTGGGCCAGTCAGTTTCTCTCTCAGCCCTAAAGTGGAAAGTCAAAATAATATTTAGCTACTAACCTGCATTGGACTAGTGTGATAGCTTACAGTCCCTAATTTTCAGTGAAGAGGCCTTTATCAGGTCTCATAAAGGTCCGAATTGATTCAGAATGATGATAATAATAGAAACACAGAAATTGAATTAATGATGATACTAATAACAGAAATATAGAAATTGAATTAATTAATTAATTAAACAGATAAACAAACAAACAAACAATACATATTTATGTACCCATGCACAAATTACATGTTGATGGCTTCACCCTCTTAACTGCTTTTCTGAAAGTATCCTTACAGTCTTATTTTACTCTCTCCCCAAAGCTTCCCCTTGAGGTCAGCACTAATTGGTCCCCGGCTCCTTCATAATGCCTCTGAAAGGAAAGTGCAAGAAAGAAATATCTGCATTCCTTTCTCACTCCCCCAGGTCAAGGGTTATGGTTCACAGGAAGTGAGCATGGCTCTTGCTCAGCCTACATTTAAAAAAAAAATCATGGGGACTAACAAAATCTGATATCTTTCACCAATGGAAAATTAATAAAAGAAATGGAAAGAGGGAAGGAGATCCAGATATTTGCCCTTGATTTATATGCTTAGCACTGTGTGGGTTCTTTACCATCTTTATTCTAGTTTTCGAGATAGAGATGATATATGAATGGCAAGGAAATAAAAAAACAAAATCCTGATATTTATAGGCCACCCAATTAATTTAAGAACTTTGCATGCATTACTGAATTCACCACCAAAGAAAAAGCATTATTTTAGACCCTGGCAGATAAACAACGACATTTTCCATAAAAATAAGAAATATTAAGCTATTATCTTATCAGGCATCTTTGTTATGTTAAAATAATCAAACACAGCAGTCAAAACAAAACAAAATCCAAAAAGGTGGGCTTTTAAAAAAAATCCAAATCATTTTCCTGGGTTTTGACATCAAATGCTGTCTCTAATCTAATCTTTTAGGTGTTTCATGTGGTCTTTGAATCATGATCATTTAAGCATAGCTTAAAACAAGGCAAATAGTATCAGGATTCTGAACAGGCAGAAACTATTTTTATGGAGAAAGTGAGTTGAAAAGAAAGTAGGCCTGTAGCAGCCTAAAGATTCTGGGTCTCAAAAATTATACAGTAAATCCGAATCATAGAATCTATAGATTTGGAAGATCTATGCAGGGGGGTCCTCAACTTATGATCGCAATGGAGACCAACATTTTCATTGCTAAGCAAGACAGTTGTTAAGTGTGCCCTATTTTATGACCTTTTCGCCACAGTTGTTAAGCAAATCACTGCCAGTTGTTAAATGAATCATGTGGTCATTGAATCCAGCTGGAGCAGTTACACATTTATTTATTTATTTATTTATTTTATTACATTTATATACTGCCCTTTCCCGAAGGACTCAGGGCGGTTTACAGGGTAATTAAAAACCAAAATACAAAAGTTAAAAACAAGTTTAAAAAAAAATAAATTTGTCCCTGTATAAAATAAAACCCCAGTTAAAATAAGATTAATCCTCAGCCTGGGCCAGAGAGCTCGAAGAGCCAGGTCTTCAGGTCCCGGCGGAATGAACGGAGGTCGGGGGCAGTCTTCAGCTCCACTGGCAGCTGGTTCCAAAGGGCAGGCGCCCCCACTCAGAAGGCCCTATCCCTGGATGTCGTCCGCCGGCAATCTCTTACCGGTGGTACCCTGAGAAGACCCTCCCTGTAGGAGCGCATGACCCTGGGAGAGTGCAGCTGTCATTAATACATGCTACTTGCAAAGTGCTGGAATTTTAATCACATGACAGTGGGGATGCTGCAACAATTGTAAGTGTGAAAACTGGGCATTGGCAACTTTTTCCAGTGCCATTGTAACTTCGAACGATCACTAAATGAATGGTTGTAAGTTGAGGACTACCTGTAGTAAACGGTCTTTTACAGATGATCATCCAACCTTGGTTTAAAAACATCCCTTGGTAATTAGTTCCACTGTTGAACAACGCTTAATGTTTTGTACTTGCCACTTAATTTTTTTAAAACATTCAAGTAGACCCTGCCTTCATGTAACCTAAGATTATCATTACAGTAGTACATTATAGAATAATAATAATGCATTAAATTTTCAAAAACTCTGGGCAGCTCACAACAATCAAATGATAGAAAACTGGTCATAGTTTTGCGTCTGTGTGACTTAGGGACGAACTGTGGAAAAAATGCTTGAAAATTACCATCATGTAGAATCTCAGTTTTCTCTTCACAAGGCATAATCAGTTCCACCACTTTCTCCTTGTAGAATACGTTCACACAACCCTTCTTTGCATCCGTTCCTTTTGGCCTAAGACTGGTGGTTTGAGGCCTTCTTCCATCCTTTCGACTCAATATTTCAATATTTCAATTGCCACAGTTGGCTATGAAGTGGCTCTGATAAGAACAAAACAGATATAATATTGCACAAGCATAGCGAAATTCCTTCCCCCCCCAAAGAGAAAAAGAGACTGGATTTGCTCTAAACTAGAAAATAGATAAAAGGTTCAGAGAATGTAAATGGCAAATCACTTGGATAGCATTGCTAGGTAAACAAAGTCATCAGGAGTCAAGTTTGTCTCAAGTGAGAATCTACCTTTTATTATACATTTGAGATAATGAGCAAAAACCTGTTTCTCTTTCTTTCCAGCCTTTATATTCTCTCTCAATTTATGAACCTTATCTCCAGACTGCTTAGTTTTATCAGCTGTTTGCAAAGTGTTTGATGTTTAATTTTACTGTAGTGTTGTATTTTTCATCCTTGCCTCTTTTATATGCAGAAAAGCAGTGTATGAATATAAATAAATAAAATTATCCACCTCAAATCAATAAGAAAACAATGCAGATTCCTGCTGACAAATTGTCTTGCTAGCCAAGAAAACCAAGAAAACAAATTAATGCACCATCAAATAAACCTATCTAGAGTTTTCACTTGAGATGCAAATGATCAGGTTCAAACTATCCTATTTGGATACATTATACCATGAACTAGCTCTCCGGAGAAGGCCCTATACACTAGGAAAGTGTTCTGTACCAGCCTGCTACCGGCCCTGCAGAAAAAGCAGGGACAACCCCTTTACAAACAGCAAGAGGCTGGAATAAAGCCTGCCAAATTTATTAACATAAAACAGAGCAAAACAAGACACCAACCATGAAACAGGAGCTATGAAACAGGAACTATTCAAGCGGTTGCCTTCAGCAAACCAGCCCTCCCACGCATTCCCCTTTTATACAGTTCAGGGCGTGGCTTCTCTCTGCCTCCTTCCGAGGTGCTCCATTGCCTTCCTCTGTTTACTCCTGATTGACTGCCTCCTGCGTCGGGCGTCCTTGAACAGGGCCAGCTGTGGGTCATCTTCATCCACGCTGTCAGGCTCACACAGCTGGGTCTCCGTTGTGACCAGGTGGGAGGGGCCTGGCTGAGGGCTCTGCGGAGCCTCAAGGCCATCATCAGCAAGCTCTTCAACACCCCCCTCCTCCTCCTCTGAGTCGTCCGACCCAACTGCCGAACCCACAGGCTGACCCTGAATCACAACAGAAAGTTGGAAAAAAAAGAGGTGGATGGACTCTGTTATAGTACCTACAAGAGCACAGTTGGAAGAGCTGAGGGACCCGGTTAGGGACAGATATCATGGAGAATATATGTGGTTGCTAAGAGTCAACAACAACTTCATGACACATAATCATAAATCATCATCAATAAGAAATATATTCAAACACAAAAATCAGATTGTATAAAGATGGCTTGATTTTTCAAAAATAGCAAGTCTATAGTGATAAGCTGATTTAATTTATCTAGCTGTGGTGCTAACAAGGAAAAACTTTAATGATATATTGACAGCACTTGCACACACACACAAAAGAAAATGGAAGAATTTATTCAATAATTGTCTTTGAACTGGAGAGTTGTCTTGCTTTTGCAGAACCGAAGTGGACACTACTGAGGGGGAAATTCAATCTCCCTAAAAGTAACATGTGAAAAAGTTCATCCTGGAAGAATATCTTCTGTACTAAAACTTCAAACATTTTTTACTTTTAATGAGGCAGAAGCTTCATTTTGTCTTCCTGTCTCTGCAGATACTCAGCCAATATATACAGAAATTTCTTTCTTTTCTACTCTCCTCTCCTCTGACCCTACCTCTATTTTTTATTTCCCTGATTTATCTTTGTTTTTCCTTGTTACTGTTTCTTTTGAAAGGAGGAAAAAAGTAAATATGTGAGAATGAGAGTGATAAAAAACAGGCATATTATATGCATACATATGTACAGTGCATTATCCACACATTTCTTAGGAAAAATAAAGTAACTAGGATTGGTTTCAGCTGGAACTGGTCACCTTAGTATGACAGAGAAGCTGGATTTCTTTTTCTTTCTGTAAATGCAATAATAATGAAATAAAGCTTGCCTTAAAGTTACCCCCCCTGACCTAGCATTCAGAGTTATTTGAATTCCTAGATGTAGATGCCAGTTGTGATGAAGTTTATGAAGGGAAATTATTTTGTGCTGGTATTTAGTTACTGCCTCTATGTTTTAGAAGATAGCACTGCCAAATGAAAGCAGATCTCTGTCTTAGAGAATAAATCCTACCTTAAATTTCATCCTTGCAAACATTAATCCAAAATGGAGTTGGGCATGCATGTCAAACCTTACTTCTAGCCTTGGGAAGGCTATTATATACACTTTCCTAAAGGCAAAAATCATTGAATTTATCTTGTTATATTGCTGAAGATAGATATATAATTGTACTGTAAACAGTAGCCACCAAGGAACTTTTGCTATTCCTATGAGAAAAACTTACATTTGTTTTACTAACTTGAAAGTAGGGAGTTTCAGGAGAAATAGCCCAAACAAAATCAGTACCCAAGAGAAGAAACATGCTTCTAGAGTTCCCTACCTCTGAAAACACTTTTTACAAAATATCTAAGTGTGTTCTTTATATACCTTACTCTGTATAATTACCTGATTTCTTGCAACTCTGTAATAGCTTTTGGGAAAAGTGGAATTATTTACACACACTGGATTAAGTCACCATGGAGGCAAGAGGTAAGATTGGACCCTCCCTATTGGCGCCACCAATATTTAAGATCCAGTCCAAAGAAATCTGGAACAACTGAAATCCCCATTAGGACAAAAAAGCCGTAAATGCTTAAGAGTGTGATTAAGTTCCAGCTCATCCCGTTTCTTTGGATTTCATCCAATAGACACAAATAGGATGAAATATGTTGCATTATGAAAGCTCATGTTCTTGGTAGAACTGCCAAATTCTAAATTACATTACTACCCAATTCACAATTAGAGCATTTGAATGTTAGCTAAGTGTGTTTTCAGAGAAATAGGAATTGTTCTAAAATGCAAATGTAAAACTACACTAATCAGAATATGTATTAGATTAAAATGGTTGTCTACCTGGAATTTATATCTGACAGAAACCATGCAAGTGAAACTCAAATTATAAAGAGAAACAAATCTTAAAATACTGAAATTATAACTGAATGGCTTAATATAAAAATCAGCTACTAGCAAGTCCTAGGCTGGTGGTTTTCAGAGCATTTTCTAAATTCCCTGGCCTCCAAATCAGCATGCTTTGCTTGTCTGTGGCTCAATGGATTTGAGGAATCATGCTCTATAATATATGTGGTTTTCTTATGCAAGGAGAAATGCTTGATTATTTCTTTACTTAGTCTGTATACAATTTTCCTTTATTAAGGGACTTGGGATCTCATTTTTTGAAACTTTAAACTCATATTTTATTATGAACATAGTAATTGTCTAAATTTTAAACCCCAGAATTCTTTCAAGTTAATAGGCATATGTACTACTCAATCATAAATTTCCAACCATTTCTAACTAATTACATAAGACTGTGCGCTGGAGGAACTAAAGTGCCAAAGTTTTACTGGTGCAGTGTTCAAATTCTAGCACTCACAGAAGTCCTTCCTCTCTCTGCCATGCTCCTCCATCTCTTACGAAACAATAAAAATTGCTAGGCAGTTACAATTGTATTTTTCTCAATACTTTAAAAACTCTTTTTTAAAAATATTCCAGAATCACTGCCATTCAGAACAGAGATGAAAGATCACCAGAACCAAGGAACTACATGGTAAGCTCAGACGTATGCACGAGACTTCCAGAGGGCATCTTACCTAGGCCACCTCAATTTAGTACCATGGATCTTTTGATCCACCTTTTTCAGGATAAAACAGCCTGAACCAGTTAGCAAGACAATCCCTAACTTGGATTCTTGAGTATCAGCTTAGGAACTATATTGAAGAAGATTGAATGTATCTTCATTGCACAGGGACATTTTCCAGACATAAACTGTTTTTTAAAACTTTAACCTTGTTCTAGAACTTGGTCCATTTCTGTTCCATCTGTAACTTTCTATATTCTACCTTTCTCCCCACACCCATCACCATTACGCCAATGCTACTGCATCACGAAAGTTAGGTCATCCTGCATAAGAACAGGAGCATCCAGGATCCATGAAGTAGAACAAGAATTGCTTTCACAAAAAGGGGGTAATCTTTTTTATTATTATTATTATTATTATTAGCAGTATTCACCTTGAAGGAATATGAGGGATGCATACATTTTTACAGACAATATATAAACATGTTGTACATAATTAACAATAACTTAGTTCACTAATCCAAAAATTAAGCCAATTTTTTTTAAAAAAAACAGAAAATACTGCCAAATCTTTATGCTGATAAAACTACAAAATAATTTAAATCCTGACTGTGGTTCTTTTATGCTGCAGTGACTGACAATCTATTGCACTTTGTCAACCTTGGACTTGGTCCAGCAAGCATTTGTGATGTGCAGCCTCAGTCTTCCTAAAAGGAGGGCCCGAGTAGGCCTCGCCTGTGACAGGGCAGCAGTCCTACTGGGTGGATTTGTTTCCTAGCATTATCTTCTCCCTCATTCTCTCACCCAGCCACTCCCACCCACTTCTGACCCTCACAGAATCTGAACTGGTTACTACAAAAGGTGGATAACTGTACCATATACGTTAAAAATTCCCTTTCCTCACATACACACACACACACACACACACACACATGCACCCAAATCAAGGAAAAGGGGTAAATAATTTCCATCTTGGCTAAGAGAAATTAATATTTATCCCAGGTGGAATTTCTTTCAGGTTTTGGTTTGGGGGTTTCTTGTGGGGCTTTTTTTTCTGGGGGGGCATTCTGTCATTTCTATTTCTTCACAAAGTGCAACTACATTATTCCTACAGAAACCAAAAGAGCGAGAAAAGGCATTTGCTTGGAATGCTTGGCCCTTTGTACCAAAAACTGAATTACAGACTTAGGAGGAAGCAGAAACAAACAAAACACTTGGATTTTTGTTTTAAGCAGACTTTTTGCAGTTAAAAATACAAGTTGGGCTTGACTTGGAAAAAAAATTGAAAAAAATACAATTAAAAACTTGCCACAGAGTTAGCTTTATGCGATTTACATTATCAATCCCCTTTGTTAATTGGGGTCATTTTTTTCCATCAGAAATATAGCTACATATGTACATCATATGTTATATATTGGACCTTGTGATCATGAAAGTCATCAGATCATAACAATCAATAGAATACATTTCACACTGGCAAGAGCTTTATTTTCAGCTGTTTACGTACAGTATGGTTTCAGAATGGGAGACAACTTTGTTTCTGAACACTTGTGATTTTCTTTAAAAACAAATCTATCTATCTACCTATATATATATATATATATATATATGCTATAGGAAACCATATACCCCATTTTCCCCATGAGCAGATCACTTTCCCTTGATGTTGCTACATCTGATCTATCAGAAGAGTTGAAAATATCTTTGTTTCCCCATCTTGCAGATCTTCATTTACTTGCTTTTCACCTCTAGTCAAGCAGATCATTTGTCACAACATCTGTGCCTACAGGTGGCCAATTCCATCTCTGCTTGGCCAAAATGTTAATAAGATAGTATGAGATGAACTATATGTTTATATCTCTTGGACAAATTTCTTAGGAAAACAGATTAAACTGAACCACCATGAGCGTTCCTTTTAAGCTGTTTGTCTTAAAGGGTTTTCCTTCTGCCATGAACTGAAATTACCGTATGTGTTTAATCTAACAACATAGACCTCTAGAGCAGTGTTTCTCAACCTTGGCGCTTTAAGATATATGGACTTCGATTCCCAGAATTCCCCAGCCAGCCAGTTGACTGGGAAATTCTGGGAGTTGGTCTACAAACCAAGTTTTGGGAGCTGGTCTACAAATTTAAAAGTTCTGTTTAAAGATTGAGAAACATTGTCATAAAGAAAGGGTGACAGTTACCTAGCAGCACAGGTGTTTCGTATATCAAAGGTTTCATAGATTCAATACTTGGCACCTCCCATTAAACAATCTTACAGAAGAAAAAGGAAAAGCTGCAGAAGACAACTGCTGCAGAATATAGCTGCTGCAATGAACACCACTGAGTTGGTTGGTCTATGTAAGGCAGTTCATTAACTTCTTCATCTGTCTTTGCATAATATGGATAATCAACCTAATGGGAGAAATGCCTTCGAAGAGAAATTGTGAGTCCTAATGCAAGATGTTAGCCCAGATTTTCAACACAACAGACTGAACCGTGGAAGGAGCTGAAGAGCTGGGGGCCCCACATTATCATTAAGGTCCACCTACTGATTCTTTTAGTTCCTTTGCATTCAATAGAGAGATGTCTTGGGATGTCCCTGCTCTCCAATAGAATAGTCATAAGTCATATTGGTTGAGGACATAGTAACTGTAGCCTAACTGGGGAGAAGACAACAAGCTGTAGATTCTGGGCGAAGACAATGAAATACATTATGAGAAGCTACCTGATGGTCTATGCTGACTTGCAATCAAAAGAGCAAAGAAGAAGCCCTTGGGACAGGCTAAATGGTTTGAGGTGGGAATGCCCTATATCAGGGGTAGGCAACCTCAGCTCTTTTATGACTCATGGACTTCAACTCCCACAATTCCTGAGTCAGCTATGCTTGTGGGAGTTGAAGTCCATGAGTCATAAAAGAGCCGAGGTTGCCTACCCCTGCCCTATATCAACCCACTAGCTGTCCACACACATTCTTAAAAGAAGTATGGTGAGAAAGACATCCAGATTCCCTTTATTTTATTCTTAAGCCACAGCAAGATTGTTCCCTACGGAAAACCGTTTGTCCAGTGGATCTGCTCTCTTGTAGAATGCCACGCTTTTACATCAAGATATTCACATTGAGAAAGAGACCACAGAAATTATGTCTGAATAACCCATGCCTGAGACTATCGTAACCAATGTTAAAGCCAACTGCTTCCCTCTCTGACACATATTCCCTTCCTAGTAGATTTCTTTAAAAAAAAATCTAACAGCAATGAAGAGAAACAAAAATGTGGCCATTAAGCAATAAAAATAATAATTAGAAAAACTGTTTTCTACTAGGTTGCATGTTTCTTTAAACAAAATAAAAAATAAAAGATCCATAAATTCATGCAAGAGTTTTGAAGCTCTTTCTGGAGCACAAGAGCAAAATAAATAATTATTTTGTGTGTGTGTGTGACTGGTTTCTTAAAAAGTAGATTTTTTTTAATAAAGTTGTCCATTATTCCTCCCCACAAAACACAATCCATGGTAGAAATCCAGCAAGGGGTGGCTTCTACTGAACTTCCTCTGCTTCAGGAGACGGCTAATCTCTTTACAATATTCACAGTAATGAACAAAGAGAAAGGAAAGCTGGCTCTAGTTTCTTTCACCACTTTGGCCACCCCTTCCCTTCCACTGGGGCAAGCAGGTATCGTATCAAACAGATGAGTTCCTCTTTCTCCTTTTACCTGAGGGAGCAAAGTGCATAACAGGCACCATTAAGCATTTCTGCAGAAGACCCATCATTGCAAAGTTTCCGTTTAGCACAAGGAGTTGAATTCTACTGGAACAAGATCCCCTTTTACTTTCCTTTCTTTCTTCCTTATATTCTCTTTCCTGGGCAAAGTCTTTCCTTCCTGTCATCTTAGGCAAAGCCCAATGCTGGAAGTCTGTGAGGGTCATTAAACTCTATCCCATAGCTGTGACCATGCTGGATGGATGTGGATGCCCAAATGAGATGCTGGAAGATGGGTGAATGGGGGTAGGTGTTGGGAGGATATGTCCAGAGTGGCTGAAGGGTGGCAAGTGGCCCATTGGCGTCATGTGACTAGCCAGGGCAGCAGCACTGAAAGGTGAGGACTTCTCCTGCATGCATTTAGACAGTTCCTCAAAACATTCAGAGCCTTTCTTGCTCTTCTTGGATTTGTTGGACATTTTCCTATTTCTGGTCTGAATCCCTTCCTTCTTCATGGTCAGAGGCCTGTTCACCTGAAAGAAATGAGAAAATCAGGCTCCTGCAAGCAAAGTGATCTCTTTTTTTGTGCACAAAGAAAAATATTTAAACAGCCCCCTAAATCTTCCCTGAGAAGCAGTCCTTTTGTGCCCTCCTCCCCCTATTAAGAGCCTTGGTGGAGCAGTGGGCTAATGCCTCCTTAAGTAACACCAGCTGCCTGCAATTAGTGCAGGTTCGCATCCCACCAGGCTCAAGGTTGACTCAGCCTTCCATCCTTCCGAGGTAGGTAAAATGAGGACCCAGATTGTTGGGGGCAATTAAGCTGACTTTGTAATAATGCCGCTTGGGGGTGTGTGTGAAAGCCCTAATAAGCAGGTATATACATAGAATGAAGGCTACTGCTAAGCTTGTAAGCCGCCCTGAGTCTTCAGAGAAGGGCGGGATATAAATGAAATAAAAATAAATAAAATAAATAAATAAATAAAATAATCCAGCATTATACATATACATATACATATACATATACATATACATATACATATACATATACATATACATACATACATACATACATACATACATACATATATATATATATATATATATATATATATATATATATATATATATATAATATTCAATTTTGTTCTCCCAGCAACTTGTGTTTTATAAATTATAAATTTATTGGATAAAACCACACCAACCTCAGTATAATCCAGTTGCTTTCACTCTTCCTTAACCTGGCTCTTTTAACAATCAATCAACTCTATATCCTTAGATATTTTGCGTGTATGGGGTGTACATACACCTTCAAGTCAATCTTGACTCCTGGCAACTATAAGGACAGGTTCATGCAGGGGGTTTTGGCAATATTTTTGGAAGTGGTTTGCCACTGCCGCCTTCATAGGGCTGAGCGTGTGACTGACCCCAAACCCGTCACGTGGCTTCAATGCCTAAAGTTGGATTACAATTTATAATCTATCAGTTTTCAATCCAGTGTCTGTAACTACTACACCAAATTGGCTTTCATATCTGCATATGAATCTCTACCTCTGTCTGTATACACACAGAATATTCTGCACACATTTCTACACTGACTTCATACCTGGAGTTTTAAAACTCCTTCACCGTGCCCTATATATATGCTCATATAGATCCAATATTTTCTCCTTGAACCTAGCCTGGATTTTTAAGATTAATTTAATTGCTGTTTTGTTTTGAAGCACCAGCTTACATAAAAACCATTCATTATATAAATGTGTGTTAAATATCCTTTGCATTTCTTACAGTAGAGAAGAAATGAATATGCTTTAGCAATAACTGTGAGTTATAACTCTCTTTTGCCTAGATTATATAGGCTTTAGAAGCCAAGCTAACACATTGTAATGTTATTGAACCCAGCATCACTATGCCAACAAAGAATGATTATGACTTCCCCAGGGAACATTAAAGAAGGGGTTTTTTTCCAAAATGTCCCTTTGCAATGAATGCAAAGGCTAGTGGACAGCAGGCAGTTAAGGCATCAATCTCAGCTAAGCAAGCAAAAGAAGACACAAGGCAAGAAAATACTCACATTGTGCAATTTGTAATACAGTCCACAGGCATTACAAACTGGATCCCCATTGGCATTACGTCGCCATAAAGTGGTGGTGGTGGTTTGGCAGTTAGCGCAGCACGTTCCGGCTCTCCTAGCTGCTGACTAATTAAAGATGAAAATATATATATATTGGAGAAGATGTTCTTTCAGTTTTAACCGATGCATTACTTTTAAATTAGATATGAAATATTCAATCGTCTTCTCTTAAAAGTCTTTATTATTTTGCTTTGTGCCTTTGTCACTCAAACATACATGGATTCTCAGTGTGTGGATAATTTGAATTCCATACCCAACTCAAAATCAAAGGGGATGAATGCTTATTAATGTCCCCATTTCTTTGCCAGTGTTGGATAGCTTCAGGCATTTAGGAAACACTGTCTCCCCACTCCCCTTCCAAGCAGTTGTCCTCTCATCCTTTGCACATGGGCAGGGGAAGTCAAGTAGCCAATGAATGGTAAATTATAGCTATGCATGAAGAACCCCAGGGTTATGTCAGAAATCAGAGAAAGTTCTTTAAGTGAGAACACATCTAAAAATCCAGAGACAGAGCCTGTCAGCCAGTTATGGGGTCAGGCTTGTAGAGGGATATTCTTTTCATTGGCTTTCTCCACCTCTGATGCCCTCCAGATATATTGGGTCTACAATTCCCAGAATTCTAATTCAACTTCCTAAAACTATTATATCACAGGTGAAGAGTGGCAAGTTGGAAAAGAATGAATATGTAGGCCAATTAGCTGAACTATACAGATAACTACTCACGCACTACTCTTTCCTTTTCTTATTCTACTTCATCATTTTAACTCATTTTCTCCCGGCCAGCCTCACTTCCAACCTCAGAACTGGAGTAGGCAAAATCTTCTTAAAGGACCAGAACACAAAGCTAAGCACAGGTGAATGTATCGTAATTCCCTTAACTAAGCAACTTTGGGCATAAAAATGTCAATCTTGCTTTTCTATGAGGGGGAGCCTCAAGAAAACCTACAGGATCATTGTGAAGACTATTCAAACCATCCAGAAGATAAAGTCTCAGATACACTCAGAGTTGGACCGAGAAGCCTAGGGCACGGTCTTTGAGTTTATCCAACATAAATTTGAATCTCTACCTCCTGAAGTAATGGACAGTCCTCAGAACTGGAAGCAAAGCCACTTGGGTTTGAGATCCAGGTCCCCTGAGCTGTTAAGTCTGCCCAGGAGGTGACCTGCAGTTGGATTCATGAGATGGTGATAGAGGGTATTGTTTCTTTGGCTTTGAAGGAGGTGGTGATATATTTCCATGAGACCTAACAATCCCAATTGTGGTGCCTGGGAGTGGGGGCACAGCATTATAGTGGTTTTCCTCTTTTTCTGTAGTCAACATTGATGGGGAGAGGTCAAGCCTACAGTTCCTCATTTGTGCAGTGCCTCAGGGCTTGGAATTCTTCCCCATCTGTTGAACATCTATATGACTGCTGGGTGTGATCATGAGGTTCCTCTATCCAGTCAGGAATCCTTAAATTAATTACCAAATACAGAACCTTAATTCTAACTCCCCTCTGCATTTATTTGTTTGCTATTCTTATGGCATATTCAAATGCCAAGACATTACAAATATCAGACTTTTAATTAGCGAGTGTATTTTCACCATCACTCATAAAAACAAGGTAAATTAAACTCTATGTAAATGCCCCATTTCAGATTAATAAGGACCAAAGTGCTTTAATCCCTTCAAAGACAAATTTAATTATTTAATTTTAATAACTTGCAATTTAAGGATTTGGAATATTTAGGCTACTTGTTCCGGTACTTAATACTCTGCCTCAGCAACTTGATTGCAATAATAAGGATCTATAAGGCTGCACTGAAAAAGCGTTCAGTATATTTTCTTCAACGTAACTACCATATTTGTAAAGATGGTGCTGGTACAGCTGTACTACAGCTTTCACTTTAGTATATAACAGATAACTGTCTCTTCCTAAGTTAAAAGAAGTAAATGAAACTGGCCCTCATGAATTTGCTATACTTTAGCAAACAAATACCAGCCTAACAGTAGCATCTATCGATAAGCTCATTTGTTCTATAAATCTTTGTATTCAGGCAGAAGTTTTGAGCAGCTTAAATAATAATAGTAATAATACTACTGTACTAATAATACATTGCTGTACTAATATATGGCAAGATTACTATGAATTCCAATAGGAATTGCATTAACTTTTGCTTGGCCCTAAATGGGGGGGGGGACTGATTTTGTACATGAAAGTAAGGTTTGCATTCAGACAAAGTGCCTTCCCCTCCTTAAATTGGTACTTGGCGGAGTGACCCATAACCCTGAAAACAATAGGGTCATTTCAGAAGTTTTTAAGAGTAGAAGAAAATTCTTTTGCAAAAGAATCTTTGGTAAGAAAGGGTTCCTATTTCAGGAAATATTTTTGTCCCCTCTTTGAGGCCGTATGTGGAAATATAGATGCTTTTTCTCCACATAAAATATTTAGTCTGTGAGAGAGGCCTTTTAAAATCAAATTAATTTTGGTGTTGATTTTGGAAGCAGCCACGCAATAATACCACAGCGGCTATATAACCCTGATTTATTGAAAATGTAAATCAGACCAAATTTCTCATCATTTAGATCAGACTCTCAAGTTTAGAGGCTGGTGGGTTCATTCTAATCTTGAGAAAATGGTGAGGGCATTATCACCAGAGGTGAGAGTTTTGGTGATTTGGTTCAGAAAACTTCACTGATTTAGTTCAAAGGGGGAAACATCAAATATAAGGCACCAAATCACCAGAATGCAACCAACCCTATCTGCAAGTTCCATTTCTCAAAATTCCTCTTCTGATTATTATCTCCTTTTGGTGAGCAGCTAGGATTACTCCCAAACAGACCATCAGCGATGCAACAAGCCATCTTTTTTTATCTGACACTTAGACGCATTCTTGAAAATAAAGATGGAGCCTGCTATTGGTGTTAAAGCATGAGAACTGTGCATTTTAAAATATTAATATTTTTCAAAAATCTCAAAATGAAGAACAGGGAGGAGAGCCCGGGAGGTAGCAAGGTGAAGCAGCCACAAATAAATGTGGTAAAAGTTCTTTAATCTAAATTTGGAGTCCCATAAAACAGGCTTTGTTAATACATTGTACTAATATTCTGTCCAATCTCCACTACAAGACAAGACTAGTCTAAAAATGGTGATCATGTCGGAGAATTATGGAAATTGTAGTTTTAAAAAATCTGGAAGCACATGGCAGTTAAGAGCGGCTAATTTTACTATGTATACCACATACTAATACTTTCCCTCCCATTATAATATATTCTAAGAATTATCTACTTTTCACATTCAATTTTTCATGAATCTTGCACAATTTTCTTTTACAAATTCAAGAATAAGAAGAAATTTATAAATATATTCCTCTACTTCAACAGATAACTATTACTGATATCCCACTGATTTCAGTGGGACTCACACTAAACCAGGCTGTGTACAACTTTATATAATAGAATCATACACTTCAATAGTAAAAAAGGAAAATCAACGACTGTAACTAGCACACACATTAAAAGGATGTAGAATATAGCTGACCATTTAAAAATTCAGTATAGTTGAATGTGCCATCTATGTCAAGTAGCAGAATTTAAAATACCTTTAAGGTTAACTGAGAGAATAACAGACATAATCCTTTCTGACAATTCTCCTACATAAGACTAACTGGAATTAATCGGCATATAAACAACATAGGAGAAGAAAGAATGTTATTTTATTTTTATTTTTTTTAAATGCGACCAGGAATACACTGGAGAAACCACAATTATATTATTTTGCTAAGACAGTTTTCTGATGCTGTTTGTAAAAAAACTGCCTTAAAACAAGTTGCATCTGTTTTATCCATATAGTTTAGTCTACTCTAAATACTAATTTGGCCCTGAGAAAAATCTCTCCTATGCATCTAACTAATTTTTTTTAAGTTACCAACAATTGAACCTCCAACTATCTGCATGGAAGAAAAAAAAGTGCTCTACCACTGATCTAAAGCTAGTGCCAATCTGTATGATTGTAAGCCTGAGAACTCTTACTAAGCTGATCCACTGGAAATGCAACAAGGTCTAAGAAAAGGGGATACCTAAACTAGTCAAGTATGCTTCCTTTTCTTGTTGGAACCCCATAAAAGATTACTGCTGCCAGGAACTTCTGAGTCTAAAATTGTGTTTCCCAACCCTGGCCACTTGAAGTTGTAGGGACTTCAACGTGGCTGGCTGGGGAATTCTGGCAGTTGAAGTCCACACATTTTCAAGTGGCCAAAGTTGGGAACACTGGATTAAGAGATGCCAACCAGTGTATCAACTGATGCAATGAGGCACCTGCTAGAATAGGTTAATTCTCTTATCAGGCTATAGGGTTAGGACAAGATATATATAAATGGTCCCCTTTCTATTCAGACTTCCAATTTTTTCTTGTTTCAAGATGCGACAAGATAAAATCAGGTTTTAAAATGCATCTTATTTTTCAGCAGACAAGAGAATGATAACTGTATTGATTTGCTCTGAATTTTAAATTTGCCTTCTCCCTGATCCAATAATTAACACACACATACACACCTCTAGAAACTCACCTGCTAAAAAGCCATACTTGTGGAAAAAAGAGAGAGCTATGTTTGCATATTTAGGATTGCTTATTCCTTATTCCTACTAGACACTGGCCCTTAACTCTGGACCTTATCCCATTTAGTCTGGCATGGAGTTTGCCCTGTCAGAGACAATAACATTTCCCTGTTGCCTCAACATTTTTCTAGTTCTGTCAATCACTTCAGAAGAAAAGTAAGTCATTAAGACAACCACCCGCTTGAAGTTCTAACCCTTAAAAATCCTCTGCGTCCTGTCCCAGCATTAGATCATTAGAACTGTTCCTTCAGCCTTATAATCATTCTGGAAAAACGCCTCCTGCCAAAAAGAAAGGGCATTTTTGGTCCCCCCCCTAAATCACATTGTTCCGTCTGTGTGTGTGTGTGTGTGTTTTCTCCTTTTTAAACAAATATTTGTACAGCAGAGCATATTTGCAATTTCAAAACAGACTGCCTGAATAGCATGGCCTGCCTATAGAAACTCTTTAAAGCTTTTAGAGCCAGGAAACAGATACACAAAGTTTCCTTATCTTCAGAATACAGATATCCGGATAGGAAACTACTACCAGGAGCTGAGAATTTTTTTCAAAAATTAAAAAAATCAACAACCCTGAAATGAAAATACAAAGTATAGGTGACTCCATGGAAAAATAATCAGCCTTTGAAAAGGGCAATCAGAGGATCGCTTCTAAAGAAAGCTAATGTTAGTTTTACCATGGAATCTCTGACTACAAAATCATCCAAATAATGACTGAACAGACAGAAACAGCTTTGACTCATCTATTATTTTTATATATTTTTTAATACTTTCTGCTTTGGGTGACTTTTTGTACTGTTCAGCTGGGAGGGCAGGCAAGAGTGATTCTTTCAGTTTGAGCATCCATCTGACCTGTCCAAGAGGTCAAATGAATTGAAGCTGTCTTTTCTGGATAAAAGAGGCAGAATAATGTACAGGAAGAAGTAGGCTGATTTAATTGGGCACATACTCTCAAACAGACAAGAATGTGCTACAAAGGTACAGACAGACAGAACATAAGTACGGGAGGCAATGTATGTCTTTACCAGCAGCCTACTTGATAAGATCGTTGTACGGGCAATAAATCACAGGACTTCTAAAGCTGCAGTCAAGAATACACTAAGAGTATACAAATGCATACACATATCCCCATATGAAATAGCCACTGTTTTATATTCTGGTGTGTAAATTACTAGTCATTTGTTCCTAGGCTATTCTGTGACCTCTCCGTCACACAACCTTCATGTGCAGACCGTATCTGGCTTCCATGCAAGCACCGAACCCCACAGATGGGTCAGGTTGCACCCTCTTCCTTCATAGGCATTTTGTGGTCCCATGAAACCATTTTGCCCCGAACCTGATAGAGAAACAGGCACCTACCAGTCTCCGCTTAGGTTTAATGAGAGGTCGGTTTTGACCGTTCATTTTGTGGTACAGCCCGCAGGCGTTACACAGGTAATGCCCGGTACCGTCTCTTCTCCAGAGAGGAGTAGCAGTAGCTCCACAGTTGACACACTCTCTGCCTTCTAAATGGAAACACGAAGAAACCGGATTTCTTTCTTTAAAAACAAATTCACAAAAGCTTTTTGCATTGTCCATTTAGGTAAGATTCCAGATATCAAAACAGCACATTATTCAGTTTATTTAAAAGGGAAGGAAAAAGACAGGTCAGTGACACAACATTTATAGAACGTATAATAATGGTAAGGACATGTAGTTTTCAAGCATTTATTTTCTCATGTAACAATAATGCTGTCTAACCTAGGCAGTGGTATTTTTTATTACAGCTGCCACATGAGAAAACAGACTCTGTTCCAAAATGTAGAGTCATATGCTATTCTTTCCTCCCTCTTCTCTCCAACATCTGAGAAGTAATATTGGAACTGAAACAAGAATACAGAATCTTTGTTCATTAATGTTTTGGAGTTAGAGAAAAATTATCTTCCTCTGGCTTGCCCAATTCTTTTTTTTCCCCCTTGTAAATGTTGCACCCTTTAGAATGAAGCACAATTAACTTTTGTTTCTGGGCATTCCATATACCCTCATATCCAAAATCTAATTTATTATGCATTCTCTTTGTTATCGGCTTAAGATTGATCTGGCTCAAAATGCTTAAACATGGCTGCTTGTTCAACAGGAGTCTTTTTTAAAAGGAGAAGGGGGTGGGGGCAAGCATATTAACTAAAAGTTCATTTGTTTGAGAGCAAGGAAATTCTTTGAGCAGAGCTTATGCAAATCATACAGTATTTAATGCAGAGGAAATACACTTTGGCAGTAACTTGAGCTGGCCATACTAAGTTCAGCTGTGTCTGTGTCTCCTTTAATCTATGGAGTGGGTGGTTTTTAAACAGCCCTGGCTGGAGTGAAAAATGAGGGACCTCTGGGAAGCCAGGAGTTCCTAGCTTTTGTCCCTCCTTAAGCAGGAAGCTGCAGGAGTCGCCTTGTCGTGAGTCCCGCTTTTGCTACAAAAACATTCAGTGGTCACGAACTCTCCCCAGTTTCATCTACAAGTCAGGACTGTAGGAATACTTGCATCTAATAAACAGTTGTAGATATGGCAAAGGAGGACAGACGTTGTGGGAGGAAGGTTGAAACCAAATTTCCCAGTGATTCCTATTGCAATGGAGAGCAATTTATAAAAGTAGACGATTTTAAAAAAACAAAAAAAAAACAACAAAAAATATTTTATCTCTGTTGCATATAACGCAAAATTCCAGAATTTCTTTAAAGAGGATAATCCAAACAGAGAAGCAACAAAAAGTACTGCACTTTTCTTGCATTGTTGCTAAAAGTAGTCATGTGTCTGAATTGCTAGCCAGGTTGAAAAGAGGTGCAAATATATCTTGTTTTGTTTTTCTTTGATATCACGCTAAATTTCATCTTTACTGATAAAGCCACTACAACAATACTGCATTAATATAAAAATAGTCTATGTTTGGTTTCATGTGAATGTTACTTATTACACTGAATGTCTTTCTAAAAAGAAATCAAAGTAATAAGAGCATCTTTGGCTTGAAATCTGTAAAAGTAATGACAGGCAAATAAGTTGCAGGTTTAACAAATAGATGAACTGGAGTTAACTAACACATATGAGTTTCCTGCAGTTTATTAGATTCGTTTAAGTTATCGTTTAAAAGGTACTTTGGAAGCCTGCACTCCTATGTAAACTATATTTGAACTTTGCCCTTCGTATGATCTGGAGGAAGCAAAGTTCTGTAGAGGTTTTAAGAAAATGACTTTGTAAATTTCAATTCTTAACAGCTGAGTCTTTATGAAGTCCCTTGTTTAATGAATAGGAACTTTATTGTAAGTTAACAAAAAATTACAATAAAGTTCATCTTTATTAAGCAGGTAATAAATTAACTAGAATTTTCAATAATGGAGATCCCGCTCAAAAGAATATAAGGCATATCAGGTTTTTCCAATGAATTCAGCTGCCCCAGACTTTCATGGGGTTGCATTAAGAGGTTTAGCAATATAAATTCTTATTTGCATAATTCAGATCTACGTATGAACTTTGTGTATCTTTTTTTCCCATGGATTATGGCAGGTTTTGGGCCCAGCAATGAGTAAATTCTATGGAGATCAATGGCTGGAACAAAAAGAGAGACCTTGCTTGCCAACTAATTAACAAAAACCAAAATTATGAAAGATAAACTGGAAATGCCCTTGTGTTCCACAGTCTCAGAAAGACTGCTGATAACTTAATTTTGTTACATGCTCTCACTAAAACATAGGAATATGGAAATCCCTTTAAATCTGATTCAGACATTTTAAAACTGGTCAGTGACACACAAAAGCCTTTTTAAGGCTTATCCTTTAACATATTTAACCACACTGTTGAGTAGAGTTTTTTTAAGAAATGACCCAACTCCTGAAGCCCAGGGATACCTGCAATGATGATTGTTATGTTCCTGGATTTTATTACAGTTACAGGATCAAAGTGGTGATTCGTTTATTTGGAATTATCAAACTAGGGCTGAATAGCGAATAAGACTTAAGTATTCATTTAAGTTCTGCTAAGATTGTGTTAGTGTGTTTAAAAAATTAACTCCTTCATTAGTCCAATATATTTGGGGAGAGGACTAGTATTTTTAATGTAGAACAAATCACAACCGACCTATATTTTAATGCCTAAAACATTTCAATCAAAACTGTTGCCCTTATTAAATACTTGCACAAATTTTTACCTGCTTAAATACTGTACAATTCTTACTTTGTGAATTATCTAACCAGAAGAAACCGCAGAGTCCTGCAGTTCACAAGGAAGAACAACTCCTTCTCAGACCCAGAGCCTTATATTACGGCAACGATTATTAACAATATACGGCTGTTATTTTTTTTTTTAACAGGGGGATTTAATACGCTTACGCCATTTATGCCACGCTTACCCAAGAGACAGCAAGACAAAGCAGCAAAGGGTTCAAGATGCAAAAAAAAAAAGGGGGGGGGTTTCCAACGCTTCTCTGATACGTGGGTTAATTAAACCAGCGTTTCCCAACCTTAGGAACTTGAAGATGCGTGGACTTCAACTCCCAGAATTCCCCAGCCAGCATAGCTGGCTGGGGAATTCTGGGAGTTGAAGTCCACGCATCTTCAAGTTCCTAAGGTTGGGAAACGCTGAATTAAACAATCGCACCAGAGCAGCTCTTACACTCACCCCCCCACAAACACCCCCCACCCCGATCTCTGCACCCCCACCCCGCGATCCAAAAGGCGGGCGAGCTCAACCAGGCTTTCCGGAAGAGGGTCGAGAGGGGGAGCGGTCTTACCTGAGCAGGACCTGGCTTTGCTCCTCTGCTTTGGGGTGAAGCTGGAGGCGGGGCCCCCGAGGAAGCTGCCCGGGTGGAAGAGGCTGCCGCCGTAGTCGTGGGCGGCGGGCACGTAGGAAGGGTAGGTGGGGATCGGGTGGTGCGTGGAGGGCTGCGCGCCCATGGAAGCGGCCAGGCTGCTGCGCAGCGGGCTGGCGCTCTCCATCTTCATGCCGTCCGCCAGGGCCACCTGGTACTTGAGGGGTTCCTTGTCGTCTTGCCGGCCGCTGCCGGCCGAAGCCGAGGCCGGCGAGGCGGCGCTGCTGCCCGCGTTGGGGTCCGGCGAGACTTCCTTGGGCGGCGTAGGCGGGAAGCCGAAGAGGTGCGAGGCCGAGTGCGAGGCCGGCGTGAGCGAGGAGGCCGAGGCGGCGCTCGAAGCGGAGCCGCCGCCGCCTCCGGGGTAGACCGAGAGGGCGCCGGGAGGCGCGCCGGCCGCCGAAGGGTGCAAGGGCCCCTTGGTGAAAGGGTTCACCGTCCAGGGGTTGTGGTGGTGAGCCGCCGAGAGCGCCGCTTTGCCGCTGTCCAGCCAAGGCAGGCCGGGGCTGTGGAGCAAGTGAGGCCGGCACATTTGGCCGCCGGTCAGACGGGCTGGGAAGGAGGAAAAGGCGCCAGTCAGCCAGGCCAAACGCCCCGGGGTTAAAATGCCAACTCCCCGCTCTCGATCCCCTCCCCAGATTGCCCTCCTGCTGGGACAGGGCTTGCTGGACAAGCAGACTCTACACACACAAACACACAAACACACAAACACACACACACACACACACACCCTCTTGACCTCTCCGTCCCAGACCCGCCAACGTGAAGATCGGTTCCCAAATCCCCAACCCGGGTCCGAATTGGAGGAGGGCAGTGGCTCAGATGCGTTTCCCGAGCCCTCTGGAACCCGCCGAGGCGAGCCAGCTGAAACGCGGGCCCCGTTCTTTGCCGTCTCTCACGCAAAACAGGCAAAATGTCTTAAAGGTGCGGGCGGAAAAAGCCAGCTAGGGCCTCCTCGGGAAATCGGGGGTGGGGGGTGGGGTGGGGTGGGGGGTGTTAGGAGAAAAATATGCAAATATGTATACTTGTCCACTACTCTTCTTTCCCCCCCCAGTCTATCTGGGACCCCTACCCACCCACCCCCACACTAGATCAAGCGTAAATGACGGGAAGCAGCGCCGGGCGGGCGGCTTACATCGCCCCACGGCTCCACAATCGGACGCCAAAACTAGCTGGAACGTGGAGGGAAGTAAAATGTCAACCGGAGTAGGCTGACAAGCAAAGAACAGGCGTTTTCCCCCCCCTTGCTGCTGCTTCCCGGAGAGGCTTGCAGACAGGCGGCATATGGACACTCGGGTGCCCGGTGTCTGTTTTGCGAAATTTTTTTTTTCCTATTTTGCAAAAAAAAAAAAAAAAAACTGGCCTCCAAAGAGAGCTATTTGCACCCCCACGGTTCTTATACGGACACTGAGAAAGGACAAACATTGAAAACTGTTTCAAATTACGTTAGTCTTCGTATCCGGAAAACGGGCCTGTCTTGCGGCTGCGAAATTCATTTAATAACCCTCTCTTCCTCCACGCACAAGGACGTCGCTTCCCTTTTTTATTCTCCCCCCCCACCCCCGCCGACAATTAAAAGCAGCACCCAAAGTGGCGAGCTAAGGCTTTTCTAGGATTATGCCCACCCTGGCCCACCCCCACCCCCACCACCCCTTTTTCACTTATTGCTGCTTTGCCAGAAACCTTCCGGCCGCTTCTCCCCCCAGATCAGCAGGAGGCCGAGGCAGAAAAGGGGAAGCGAGGAAAGGGGCGACGGGGAAGGCAAAAAATTACCGTGTGCCTGGCTGTAGGAAACTCTGGCTCTGGCGTGGGCTGAGTTGGCGTAATACGGGTTGCCCTGGGAGTCCAGATGGTTAAAAAAGACGTCCACTTCGTCCGGAGGTAGGAGCTGCGCCGGTTCCATGTAGTTGTGAGCCAGTCCCGGGTGGTGACTCTCCGGGTGCTGCCCATTCAGCACGGCGTGATGGGCCATCCAGCGTGGCTGGTCCGTAGCTACCTCCATTTCGGTGGGGTTCTTCCCACTCCGCCCCTAGCCCCCGCCTCCCTCCAACCCCAAACCGTTTTGCCTGAGTTTCGTTGGGCTTCAAATCGCAGAGATCTCAGAAAGTAGCGAGGTGGCCTTGGAAGGGGGGGAGGGGGAGGGGAAAAAAAAAAAGCAAAGGTGTCTCTCTTTGAAGGCGAGAAGCTGCGGAGAGGGGTTCCGGTTGCCACACACTTGGGATCACCACCTGTAAGAAGGAGGGAGAGATGAGTACACGGCGGGCCTTTGGAAGGGGGTACACTGAAGAGACCGCGGCGGAGACTGCTCTACTCGGGGAAACGCGGAAGAGGGGGGAGGCGGGCACACAGATCCCGGCGAAAGCGATCCCCTCCCCGGCCTTTGCATCCTCATTAGGCTGCCCTCTCCGCTAAGGATACGGCCGGAACGACCTCCTGTAACCATAACAATACGGGATAGAAGGCAGGTCTTTGATCTACATTTGTCTACGAAGGAGTTCGGACTGACATTTTCCCAAAGATCCTAAACTCACAGAAAGGGGTGAAGGAAGGCATTTATATTCCTGCAAAACAAAACCAGGCGCCGCTCTGTCCTCCCCACACCAGCCCCAGCATTCAGCTCATCAACATACTTACGAGGAGATCTTCCAAGCAAACTGAATCGAACTCCAAATGTTTGAAAAGTTTCTTTAGGTCGTAAACCGGAGGGGGGGGCGTGGGTGAGTGGGTGGGGAGGGAGGGAGTGGGGTGACGGATGATTGTTTGGAGGATGGAAATGCAAAAAAAAAAAAGCGCGAGAGAGGAGGATTGGATGGAGGCTCTTACTCAGATGGCAAGCTCCACTTATTCTGGCCTTTTTTGTAACATCCCCAAAGCATCCTGTGTCAGCTCTGGCGCCAGCTGGACTCAGTTCAGTAGACATGAACTAGGGGCTACGCACAGGCTAAGAACCTCCGTCCAGCCAATCAGCAGCTCGGCGTCTAGTCTCGCCTTGCCATTGGCCCCGGAAAATCCATTCCCTCGTTTGCTCCAAACAGCTAAAAAGTGCTGAACCCGCCAAAGAGAAAGACGCTCGGCCCCCCCTCCTCCTTTTCCCCCGCCCCCACCGGCGCACACACCCTCCACGGTCCTTTCGACTTCACTCTGCGATAACTTTTGAGATAGCCCCACTCCAACTCTCTCCTCTATCGGAGGAGCTTCTTTTTTTAAAAAAAAAACCCAACACGAGGATTTCACCCACTTGAGTGCCCGGCCCACATCGAAATTTTAAAATCCGCAGCGGGGCACTAAATCACCCCGAGTGGCTTGAGGGAGGGGGGGTTAAGGCTTCGAGCAAAGATATTTCACCAGGTGTCGGGCGGGAGGCAGAGCAAAGGATGGAGAAGAGGGAGCTTACGAAATATCCCCAGGTTTGAAAAACAGAATATTTGTTAGAGACACACACACGCAAAAAAAAAATCCTATCGACCCAACATTTTAAAACGCGAATAATTATGTGCTTGATTTAAATCGAACACTTCTGTTGGGTAATTCATGAAAACACCCCACAACTGAAACCTGAAGTTAGTGTTTATGTGTGAATATCTTTAACTTTGGGGTCATAATTGTGCATGCCCAGTTTCTTTTTTCCTAGTTGCAGTCAGCTCATTGTATTTGTTGAAGTGTATTTTTCTTCCGAAACGGTAGGCTAGCATTGGTTATAAGAAACCTCGACTTATTTGAAACTGCAAATAACTTTGTAGTAGAAAACCAAATACAACACAAGTAGTCGACTTTGGAAGTAATTATATGTATGAATCTTGGGTATAAATAAGTATAATTCTGATTTTTTTTAAAAAAAACTTAATATTTTGATTCAAACAGAAAGAACAGAGTTACTTTGAAAGCATAAACCTTTCAGAAATCAGCCTTTTTATAAACAAACACAAAACCAACTGGAATAGCTGGTCTAGAATTCCTTGCATTCAGTAAGGTCAAAGGAAATCTGGACATGTCCAGGTCCCAAAAAAGAAAAATCACACCTATATTATTTCATGTGCACATTTCATTTTTCACTTCTTGTAACTGACGGAAAGCAGTGTAACAGAATGGGCCCTCCCTTTTTAAATTCTACACGTGCTTTAACTACATGAAGATACACTCTTAGCGACCTGGTGTTTTAAAACCCTCGAAATCTTCTTTCTGTTGGCTTGAAGCTATAGGGGCTTTCAGCTTAAATAAACGGCTCCTAACAGCCGCCAGTTGGGTGGCTAGGAAGACCTGGCAGCGGACTCCGCCGCCTTCGCTCGGCGCCTTCCAAGGTAAAACAAACCTAGGAAAGATCGCTTCGAAACACACCAAACAACTGATTGGCGAAAAACCTGTTTCAAAATAATTCCTCCCTCCCCCCACCACCCCCACCACCTTCAAATCAATTACCCACTTAAGGACAACCATTATTTGGCGGCATTTTTACATTAAGCCATTTATTATGACTGTCGGGTTTTCTTAAAAAAAAAAAAGCTTGATAGTTAAAAGTCTTTTTTAAAAAAAACAACACACGAGCAACGGAGGCGCCCCCCCTCCAGTTTCGCTGGGGAAGCTTCTTGAGCTTTCCAACTCTCCTGCCCACCGGCGAAGGGCTACTAATCCTCGGAGCAGCAGCGCCGCGGTCCTCTCCGAGCCTCCCAGGTTAGGAACCCGGCCCTGGCGCCTCGGCTGCTTCCTGGCTCCGGGACCAGATCCCCGGTCCCGCTTCTACTAAGTCCAGCACGTTGGCGAGCCGGGTCCAATGGCTTCGCTCGTCCCTCTCCCTTTGGAGGCTGACTCCTTCTGCGTGTCAAGGGCTGCAGGAGAGAGAAGGGGGCTCCGTCCGCTTCCCCCTAGCAGCGAAAGGAGCAAAGGGCGCCTGCCGGGATCGCGCCGGGTCGGCCCGGCTCCTGTGCAGTGGAGATCGGATTCCCCTTCGCGCCTTCTCCTAGTGAAGGAAGCATGAAGCCCTCCGACCTCCGCGAGAGATCCGCTTCCCAAACCCTTAATGGCAATGGGCAGCGAGACTGACGGGCAGCCTAGAGGATTTCTCTCGCTTTGGGAGGGTTGGTCTCTTCCACGCCGAGCCCTGGGGAAGCCGGACAGGTCTTTTTGAGTTGTGCAAAATTTCGAACTTCCAGGAACTCTCACTCTTTACCGGACGGAGGTTATTTTTTTAATATGTCCATTGTTATATCCACTAGATTCCATTTTAATGACAGCCTACTACTTCCGTCTGTTCCCCTTTCGGTTGTTTCTGAAGAGACCGTTCGCACACGTCCGCGGCTGCCAGTCAGGTCTGCAACTTGTTGCTAGATTATTGGGGGGACCTCTGGCTTCTCCCGTGCAGACTCAGAGGTGATCACCAGGTGTTTTGCTACACAAATTCCACCACACACACACACCCCCGCACGTACCCGGGAGAAAATCCCCCCACACACTCTGTACATACCCGGGAGAAAATCCCACAGCCCACAGCCAAACGTTGCAGATTGTGTGGAGCGGGAACTCTTGATAGGCAGCGAATGAAGCCTGTACGGAGATCTCTCCCACCCGGCAATGTGTGGGTGGGTAGATGAAAGGGTGTGTGTAGGGGATTCACGGTAACTAACTTTTTTCCCCCTTTCCCATTAGCTATACCCCAGGTTTTTCCTTTCACTTTCGCGCAGCCCAATCCTAGGTGCTTCTGACTAAATTTAAGAGAGCTTCTTAATCCCTAGTCAGGGTGCTTAATGTCCCCTTTTCCTTTCCGTTGCGGTCGTTTGCCTCTGCCTTCCCTTGCGCAATCAGGGCAGGATTTAGCCCGTTTCAGTTAAGTGCTGACAGAACTTCTGACAGCAAAATCAACTCTCCTCACCAGCCCCCTTCTCGCTCCCCGCCAGCCTCTCTCTTTGGATCCCCTCCTTATTCCTAAAGCGAGGTGGGGTTGGTGCTGCATCCGAACCTAAACTGGCGCGAAGGGTGGCCACGAAGGGGGTTGGTTTGCAGAGCAAGAGAAGATGCGCTTGTTGAAGCCGATCTCAGCGAAGTTGCCGAGAGCTTCTTCTGAACGCAAAAAAATCCCCAGCTCTCCTCCCCTACCCCCCCCCACCTCCCCGCCCCGCGCGCTTTTCTTCTAGTTGAGGATCCCTTTCTTTGTATTTGGCCCTTTTGCCCCCTTTCCTGTTCCAGAAAGCATGCAGGCCCTGGGCTAGGCGGAGATTTGAAGAGGCCTTTGTAGGCCTTTCTGACTTCATCTCGCCTCCTCCTCGTTCTTCGGAATCCTTAAGGCGATCAGATCAATTGGAACTCACCCACAGCGGAGACCCAGGTTCTCCCACCTGTAGGGAGGACGGCAGGGAAAGGCTGATCGGAAGAGTAACTCGGTGTAATTCCACCCTATAAAACCAGAGTACTTTCATCTCTGAGGCCTCAGTAGAAGGTACCCAGGCAAGTAACACAGGCATAGGCGCCCGCACACACCGAAATGCATCTTGTTCTCTGGGAATACTAAGTATTTCTCAGCTGAAAATCGTTTCTTTCTTTCCAGAGAAAGACTTTTCAATGACCTAGAAACATGTGTTCTGCCTATCTGTCCATCTTTCCTTCTTTTAGGAAAGGGGTATAGTATATTTTACAACAATGGAGCTTGTGGCACCTTTTAAAGTCTAAAAGATTAATTATGGCAAATCAGGCATCTTCATCGTTCTAAATGAGGGATTACATAAAGCCATTTTAGACACATTTATTATGCTCCAGAAAACCAAGATTACCTCAGGATTGCAACTTTTCTCCCAGAAGGAGATTAAGAAACTGGTAGTTTGAATTAATTCCAAATCTGCCAGAAATGCCCCACAGAGTTTTCTTCCTTTGTCACCCTGGACATTAGCCAATTTTTGAAAAAGAAACCACCACCTTTTGATAAGAGTTGTGAAGAACTCAGGCAAACTCTTCCGAAATGCAACACCCTTGTGCCAAACGAGTCTTTCCAGCCTCTTCTTTAAGGGCTGGAAAGCGCCAGGTAAACACGGAATCAACCAGCTTTTTACTTATGGACCAAATTAATACATTCACTTTTTTAGCTACTTCCACCCTAAGAAAAGTTCAGGTTTTACCATTTGTGGACCAAATGTCTCAGGGGGGCAAGGGTTATTTTTAAAATAGATGCTTGATTGGTTTAAATGGGACTGAAACAAGAATGAACATATAGCCCCCCAAATGTAAGAGGGAAGAAACTATACACTTCTCCCCAGTATCAGAAGTGATATTCAGTGCTAGCAAGTAGGCCCAACGGATAGGATCTATGATGGCCCTGATATTGCCCTCCTGGCTATTACTTGAAACCCCTCCCCACCTTCCTTCCTTCCTTCCTTGCATTTCTCTTAACATTCCCTGGACCTCTAAACAGAAGGCAGCTATGGCGCCTTTTATTTGGGGGCGCTAAAGGAGACGTAATCCATTTGGTATAAACTCATTGGTGTAAATGAAACCAGCGTCAGTACGAATTATCTATAACATAAAATGAGCAGGAGAGCGAAACAGGCAGGCAAACAAACAAACAAACATCTTTCAACTCCTTCAGACGTTACTGGAGTAGCGAGGGAGACACTCTGTAAACTTTCAACTTAGGCAGGACTCTTCTCTTCCCCTTTTCTCCTCCTCTCTCCGAAGAGTCGCGTGCATCTGGAAAGCTTGCATCTTTGCCCACTGGACAAAATGGAAATGGTGGCCAAATGTTTCCTTCTCTCCCCGCTTCCCCTCCCCCCCCCCCGATTCCCACACCCTTCCTTTCTCTTCTCGCTCTGGGTATAATCTTCCAAATATACTTCTAGGTGATCTCGGACAAGAATGAAATGGAACCTCTCCTTATATGGCGATACGGTCGGTGCACACGCTAATCTAGAACGGTGTAGCTTTACGTGTGGCGCGCGTTGTCCGAATCGGCGGCGCTGACCGGCAGGCAGCGCCCTTCCTAGAATCCTTGAGGTGCCAATCCCTTTTTGTACGGAAAGTAAGAAAAGGCTTTCCGAGGAAGAGAATTTGGTGGGGAGGCTAAGATCGGGGGGGCATGACCCCCTATTTGCGGGGATAGGATTAAGCTAGGTTAAAATCACAAATACCTGTCGAACGTATGAAATCCCGCATTCCCACGATAGATGGGGGATGGGATGGGTGGGGGAAGAGGCGGGGGTAAAGCTAGTTTTCGTAAAGATTTGGGGACAAGGCAAACAAGAGGCAAAACAACAGTCAGGGTTAGCCTCCTCCGTGGACCTTTCCCCACGCAGCAAGGAAGGGCGGGTCCTTCACCTCCCTCCTGTCTTTGGACCCCCGCATAAGGGGAGAGGGAAAATCCCACCTTTCTGAAGGGAGGGGAAAGGGAGGATTGACTGGCAGTAACTGGGCAATAGGAGTCTAGTTCTCCCAAATGGGCGGCCCCAGTCAGGGAGACGCCTGGACTCTGACGTCACCGGCCGCTGCCAAATTCGCCCGGAAATGAACTTGTTAATAATAACCCCCCCCTCCCCAAACGCTACTACGTCGCCCTTCTTCTGCCTTCCTTCTCCCCATAGCAGCCAGGGATCTGAACCCTCCGCCACCCTTCTCCCGCTCGCCCGTTGCCTTTCGGTCACCTTCCCACCCAGACAAAACAATTCCAGATTCTAGAACGAGGCAGCCGGGAAGGCGCACTCCAGCTGCCGCCCCGACCTCCTGCCCCCCCCCCTTCCCCTGCCCTCCAGCTTCCTAGCGGGCATCCCGCCCCGGGTCGGTGCGGGGAGAAGGGCAAGTGCCGGGGAGGGGATCAGTGCTGGAACTGGGACGCTGCCTCTTTGAATTCCTTTCCAGCCTCCTCTTCCTCCGCTGCCCCCAGCTCCCCCACCCCCTCCCTTCCTCTTTGCACGTTATTCCCAGGAAAGACCTCATTTCAAAGCGGAGAGCGAGCAGCCGCCAACCTCCGGGCGGGGGAAAGCCGGCGTGGCAAGGGCACCGACCCACGAATCCTTCTGCGGCAGAAGCAGGGAGGCCGAACCGAGGCTGCGAGGAACCCACGCAGCCAGACCAGGCCACTCCTCTTTTCCCACGGCTGGAAACCGAGAAGACAAGCGACATTCTTGCAGCAGATCCTGCCCGGCAGATGGGAGGTCTGGAGTCTAGAAGGCGCCCCCTTGTCCTTCAGGGTCATTGGACGCCTGGGGACAAAGGTGCCGCTGGACCTCAGCACATCCCCGCCAGCCCCAGGTTGCAAGACGAGCAAGCCCCTCCCGGGCCCGGAGGCTGCTGCTTTCCCCCTGTCCCCTTCCAAACCAACCTTTCTGGTTTTCCCACAAAGCTTCTGCTTCTCATCCGAACTTACAGATCCCGCGCTCGCGCTAGCTACGCACAAAGACCCACACATGTTGAGGTGGGGATTTGTGAGCGCGCCGGTGCGCGCGCTTGGTTGGGATCGACACAATGCAGCCAGCCACGTTCGGAAACGGCAGACTCGGATCTACCAAATTGAGTCCGGAAAGGAGGTGCAGAGGGGAGAAGATCCCACCACTCCCTGAGACTGTGGTTGCCTTGGAATCGGGGGACAAAACGAGGCCAACCCGAGTCAAAGGTTGTGGCAGCGAGAGAGTAACTACTAAAGAAAACTCACCCACTACCTCTGCCAGGCGTGGGGGTGGGGGTGGGGGAGAGAGAAGGTGCCCTTTTAATAAATTTCCTTCTTCTTTTCATATTACGTGTAACAGAACGTTAATTAAAATAAAAGCGTGCGAAAGGGAAAAAAAGCACTGTTTTTAAGAACTCCCTGACAATAAAGCTCAAGCAAAAAGTTTAAACATTTTGATTGGGGCATCTTTTTCCTGCCCGCTTCCAGGTTAAACAACACCGCGAGATTCAGGGGCCGACAGAGCAAGATTTTAATTACCAAGTGAGCCACAGCGTTTTTTGTATCAGATATCACAAAACATTCCAGCAACCATATCGCGATTATCACTGAAATCTGATGGGATAAAAGGAAATGTCACTGCGGCATCCCTCTGGCTAACAGCATCATTCGGTTAATACTGACATTAATACATTCGTAGCCATTATCAATTAAAATGTTTTTTTAAAAAAAAAATTATCACATTTCCCCACAGGCAACAGACAGGCCTGAGCTTTCTGTGGGGAAGGGGAAGGTTTGTTTTAGACAAGTGATAAAATCTCAGTTAACGAGCTGATAATTCGCCTTTGTTTGTTTTAAAAGACAAATTGTAAAGATTAATCAAGGTGGCTGATTTATGGAAATAGGGGGGGAGAGAGAGAGAAAGACCCCCAAACTGCTCAGGAAACTCCCCTGAAGCTGCGGGTCAGGTTACTCTACAGCCAGTTCTTGATCAGCGCTGAATTAGTGCCCCCCCTCCCTGACAAAACTGGGCACCCGCCGGGAAAGGAAAGGGCATCCCGCTGCAAACACAAGCAGATTAAAAGGCAAAAAAACCCCACTCTACCCCACTCCCAACCCCACCCACGAATCTCACAGGGCTCCCCATACTCCTTCTTCCAGCTTTCATCATTCATTACTGGGTTACTGTTGCTGTTCTTGTTACAATGAACACCATCATGATCATCATCATCATGATGATCACCACCACCATCGATACGGTTGCTAGTAGCAGCTGCCTTTTCCTTTAAAAAAAACAAAACAAAACAAAACACACGAGCAACGGAGGCGCCCCCCCCGCCCTCCAGTTTCGCTGGGGAAGCTTCTTGAGCTTTCCAACTCTCCTGCCCACCGGCGAAGGGCTACTAATCCTCGGAGCAGCAGCGCCGCGGTCCTCTCCGAGCCTCCCAGGTTAGGAACCCGGCCCTGGCGCCTCGGCTGCTTCCTGGCTCCGGGACCAGATCCCCGGTCCCGCTTCTATTAAGTCCAGCAGGTTGGCGAGCCGGGTCCAATGGCTTCGCCTTTTGCAAGCTGGCTCCTTCTGCTCCTTCTCAAGGGCTCCTTCTCAAGGGCGGCAGGAGAGAGAGGAGGGGGCTCCCTCCGCTTCCCGCTAGCAGCGAAAGGAGCAAAGGGCGCCAGTCCGGATCGCGCCGTGTTGGCCCGGCTCCTGTGCAAGTGGAGCTCGGCTTCCCGCTTCCTCGCAACCAAGGAAGCCGCGCGTTCTTCCATTAAACGCCTTCTTCCAGTGCCCGACCCGGGTGCCACCAGGGCTCTTCGCGGCTCTTGCTTTCTCAACTCTGGGCCGCGAGGAGTCCTGCTTCTTGGGAGGGCGGGGTGTGTCGGGAGAGAGAGAGGGGAGGCGATCTCTCTTTTCAATGCCTCGGTGCAGCCGGCTCCGAACAAGGAAGCCGCCGAGCGGGATGTCTTCTGGTCCGTGAACGCGGCGCGTTGGGGCCTCTGATTAAATTAGTTCCTTGCTCGCTGAAACCCGCACGCAAGAGCTCAGGCGCAGCCGCTGAGCTCATTCTCTGGGACTGAGCTGCAGGCCGCTTCCCACGGCTGGTTAAACACCCATTCTGTTCATTTCATTAAACGCCTCTCTGGAGAGAAGCTGCTTGAGCGGGCAGAGGAGTGCGGCCCGGCAGCAGCCAGCCGGCTCCGATTCCCGGTGGCTCCCTGCGCCGAGGATTCAGCCTGCGCCGTCCCCGCCAAAGCCCCCTTTCTCGGTTCCGAAGGGAAAGATTAGCCGAGGGAAGGATGAGAAGAGGCTGCGTGAAGTTGCAGATGGTTCCCCTCAAATGCACGGGGGATTAGGATAATATATTTCTTTTACAATAGTATGTATGCGCGTGCCTCTGGACTTAAGAAAAAGGAGGGGTGGGTAAGTTTATAGGTCGTTCCTGGTAAATGAAAAGGCTTTATAATTTGTGGAAGGAAAATACCGATATCAGAGCCTCTCTTAGAAAATTAACGAGAAACAAAAAGTTCGTATTTTTCTAAATTCAGGTTTATGGTTTGGAAAAAAAAACATACCCGCGTTTCCTTTTAATATATGATGAACCTCATAATTTATTGAAAATTGCTCCCCCATTCATTTCTCTTCTCTGAGCGGAAACTTTTGTTTTGATTGTTCTATTTTCCCCGCACATCGAGTATATTGGAGATCATTCTCCTCCATCTTTGGGCCGACAAGACACATTAGCAACGATTCAGTTGTATTTTTTTGAGCTGCGAAGACACCTGTGCCTGAAATCAGGCGCCTAAACAGACATAGCAAAGAGTGGTTTGTTTATATTCACTCTGACTCTTTCACACACACACACACACACACACACAGAGAGAGAGAGAGAGAGAGAGAGAGAGAGAGACTTTCCTGGATACTTTCTCCTCTCCCAAATTTATCCCATTTTAAGAGACTTTTTAAAAAACAACACAATGAACCGGAAAGAGGCTACTGTACAACCACAAGCCAGGCGTGTCATTGGGAAGTCCGATTAAGACAGGGTTGTCTGTGCTATTCACTCTCCCGAAACGCGCCCCCACCCCCCTTAGATGTCCTGTCACCTGCGGCTCCTGTCACTAACACTCACTTCAAGAGTTTTCTCTCTCTCTCTCCCGGTTTGGGTATCAAACTTCCCGCCAGCCACACGCCTGAGATTAAGTTCAATTCTCTCGCCCGCTCCAGCCTGCCCTGCTCGACCTCCTCTTTAAAAAGCTCCCCCGCGTTCCTTTGCCAAAGCAAAACCAAAGGGGTCTCCCTCCCCACCCCCCACCCCCGTCACCCCCTTTCTTGCACCCTGAAAATATCGACCCAACTCGGTCACCCGTCCTCTCCGGCTGCCGCGGGGTCCTCCCGGGCAACAGGGCCACCTTCGGAGCGGCCGCTTCGCTCGGTCCCGCTCGCCTTAGGGCGGGTCTCGGTGGCAAACTTCAAAGGCCAAGGCGCTCGGCTCTTTCTTTGACGCAAAACCGCGTGCCTCCCCTACTTTCTTCTCTCTACGGAGTCTTTACCAGCTCGCCTCTAGCCCGGAGAAAGTCCAGGGAGGGAGGGATGGGTCAGGAAGTTAACGGAGGGGGGGAGGGGAAGGAGAAATAACCCCGACGAAGAACCCGACTGGATTTGCACCGGACCGCCAGACGGCCCAGCGAAAGACCCGGCGGAGCGACTTCTCTTCGGGGGTGGCGGGTGGGGGTGGGGGGTGCAGAGCGAAGGCAGCCTGGATACTCACCGCAACCGAGGGTGGTCTCCCTCCTGGCGCCCGATCCCTGCGGCGGCCGCGACGACAGGCAGCTCCTCCAATGCCAGCGGCGGGCAAAGGGAAAGGGGCTGGGAGGGGGAGCGGCCGGGAGGAGTGGCAGCCGAGAGAGACTGGCTGCCTGGTCTGGAGAGCGGAGGGGAGGGGGCCGGCTCAGCCAGCGGCGGCGGCGGCGGCAGCAGCGACTACCCCTCGCACTGTTCCAACAAACTGGCAGAGGCAGGTACAGAAATAGAATCACGTACAACTAGCGTCAGAAACGCACACGCGCGCGCGCACACACACACAAATACAGAAACACACACACACACACACACACACACAGAGACACTTCTTCCTCCCCGCTCTTGTCTTCCGGGTTAGCAAAATCCAGCAAGCAGTCGCCCCAGAACTCATTTGCAGCTGCAGCAGCCTAAAAAGAGCCTTGCGCTCCTCCAGAGGCAGCCTTGCAATCAGCCGCCCTTCTCCTAGGCAGGAGCTCGGAACGGGGCAGGGGCACAAGAGAAGCATGGGGCGGGGGGTGGGGTGGAGGTGATTCGGAGTCCCCTCCACTTTGCTCTCGTTCCCCGAAAATGCATTCCGGTCTCTTTCCTCCCCCCCCCCCCGCCGCCCCCTTCATTTCATGCAACGAAAACCTCGACGGCTTACTCAGAAGCGTGTCTAGGGGGGCCACTGCGCCTGGAATTGCAGGCCTAGCGGGAAATCCTAAACGCGCTTACTCCAAAGTAAAAAAAATCTCCGTATACCCGGCCGAGTTGCTTTCTAGTAAATGCACGCCGCTGAGGCCTCCGCTCCGGACTCCTTTCCACTAGACTAGTGGGAGACCGGCATTTTTATTTTGTTCTGTAGCTGCTGCTGATGGTTCGTTGCTTCGTCCCTCGAATGGGAAGCGAGACGCGGCGAAGAGTGGGGCAAGCGGCACGTAGGGAGTGTCCAAAGGGTGGGGGATCCCCTTACCTCGCTCACCCCGGGAGTGTCGCTTGTCCCTTCCAGGGCAGAGTGGCGGTGCTGTCCTTTCCAGCCAGGGAATGAAAAGATCCCCCTGGGCCCTTGCCCAGGTTTTTGGCTTAAGCTCTCTCCTTCCAGAGCCAGGGCCTTGGCGTTCCCAAACTTCCCCCTTGGTCCCAAGACAACCCACCCTGCCTCTCCTCTGAAGAGCTGGGAGGGCTAGATCATCGTGGCCCGAGGTCACCATCCTTCTCTTCTTTTCTTATCCCCACGCAGTCGAACCTTTAAATACCTTTGCTAACAGAGATATAAAACATCCCCCCCTCCCTCCTCGCCAAGCTAGCGGAATTCTGGAGTTCTTCATATATTTAAATGTTCCCGGCTAATGAGGCAAGAGAAGGAAAGTAGCCAAGGCTCCTTCCCTCTTCCTTCTCCTTGCCTTCTCACTGGGTCCTTCTTACCTAAGGGAGAAACGCCGGTTCTCTTTCGCTGAGCACCTGATAAGTCCTACCTGTTCGCCTTTCTCGTTCGCTCTCTTTCAAACCGTTTGGCCAAAGATGCACCTGACAGCCTGCAAATACATTTTCGAGGACGCGCAATTTGTCAGCCACCAAGTCGCCCTCCCCCTTCCCCTCCCCCCCCCCCCACCGCCGCCCCCGTCTCCTCCTAGCCGAGTTCTGACGTGTCTCCGGCTGGCTTTGCAGCAGTTTCTGAATCAAAAGGTACATTTGGCTCGTCACCCCCTCCTGCTTCAGATTTTAACTCTCACCGAGGAAGAAATGCCGCCTTTGCTAAACTGGAGCCCACATGCCTCTGAGTTTCGGAACCAAAACCAATGATCTCTCGAAGAGCAGCACGAGAGATTTAAAGTCCCGAGTTAATCTTTTGATGTTTCGAGTGTGCTCCTCTTATCTTCGTTCCCACTCTTTTTTCCAGAAGAACCGAGCTGGACTCGAGGAGAAAATCGGTCGGTCTCAAGGAATATCCAGAATATTTTCCTCCACGAAAGAAATTCTGACATTTTGCAATTTAAATATACATTATTTGTTCAGGCAAAAACTCTTCGATGTGGATATATGAAATGTTGAAGGGATGGGGTTTTCTTCTTATGCTTATATAGCGCTGTCTGTTGTGCCAATGGTATTTCTCCACAAATACTTTTAAAACGCTTGCTAAATCTAAATTTACCGGACAGCATTTTATGAATCCAGGCTCAATTAAACGTGGGATGTTACCATATTAATGAAGTTGAGATAAAACGAAGAGAAGATCAGTTCTATTACATCTGGAGAGCTTCCATTTTTTAAAAAAAATGTGTAAATTTTTGCCTGTTTGCAATGCTTTAATTTTAAGCCTCATATTATTGTTAGTTTTTTAAAAAAGAAGTGGTATCTTATTACCATCTTCTAATTATACTTTTTTACTCATGAAAATAATGTTAAAACCCGTTTCAAAAAGGAACCTGCAATGATTTTGTAGACAGTTGTTGTCACTGGAACAAAAATAAGAAATTTTCAAGCCTCGCTCAATATTACACTGGGGCTTTTAGTTTTTTATCCTTCAGAATAACCTCTTTAAATTAAACTCTTCTACTTTTTGATTGAAATCGTGTCTGAAATATTTCGACTGCTTTTGTGGAGGAGATTTTTCCCCCAGTCTTGTGTGTCTCCCAAAAAGAAGATGGTGGACGGTGGGGAAAGAAAAAAAAATATTTTTAAAGCCAGGGAGGAGGAGGAGGAGGAGGAGGAGGAGGAGGAGGAGGAGGAGGAGGAGGAGGAGGAGGAGGAGGAGGAGGAGGAGGAGGATTGTAGCCTAGAGTTTGAGAGTTTTAAAACATGCAAAGCTGTGCAAATCTTCTGCACGGGACTGGGGACCGGGCAGCCCCTCTGAGCTGGCAGGTGCAAAATGGATACCAGCCGGAGCTCTTCAGAGCTGCGGGGGTTTCCAGGGCAGAAGGAAAACCCGCAAAATCTCCTGGCGTCTTTTTAAAATGCACAAATCTCAGAACAATAAGAAAGTGTGTCTGTGTGTTGGCCCGGGGGTGGGGGTGAGGTGGGGAGAAAGAGTAGAAATGGAAGGATGTTGCGGCAGACTTTTAAACTTTTCTTTGCCCGGCCTCTTCAGTTCTCTCTTGGCTGTGACTCAATCCCCCCCCCCCTCTCTCTCTCTGTGTGTGTGTGTGTGTGTGTGTATACATAAACACTCGTCCCCGAAACGAATCCAAGAGAAGACTTCTGAAAGAATCGGGCGCCTCTTTATTCGGAGGTTTCCTTCCTGGTCAAAGGCGAGACTAGCGCTTCTGGTCTGTTTATTATGATCAGAATCCCCAGTGAAAGGTCATCCTCAAAATGGAAGTGATTTAAAAGTTTTCTTCTGTCAGGACCGAAGGTGAAAAGGATGTGGCGGCAACAGAGACAATGCTCATCTCTCTCGACTCAGAGGAGGCTTCTGCCACACCTCTGATTGCAAGGCGTTGTCACGGAAGCTCCAGCCGTCCCATTCTGTAAAGTCCAGGCCTTTGTATCTTGGCGTCTTTAATCATCACAGAGGCAGGGAATGCCAAACTGCGGGGTATTAACCGGCCTCGTTCCTCTTTGCCCACTCGAGATCTTTTTATCCCCTCAACCACCAAAGCATCTCTACACTGTACTGTATTTTACTTCCCAACGAGCTGCCTCCTGTTTATAAAAATTGCGCCTTGGATCCCTCTCGGATTCTATATACATGCATACAGCCCTGCCCCAACATGCATAGGTCTGCTCCCAAACGCCCGGACATATACATGCAAGCTCATATTCACACGTGGAGCCTGCCCCCCCTCTCTCTCTTTCTCTCCCTCCCTCCCTCCCTCTCCCTCCTTCAAGGTGTCATTGCAAGCTGGACGGATCCTCAACCCAAACCTTCCCGCCGAAGTGGTTTAAACAATGGCCACAACAACAAGGGAGGGAGCGTCCGAAGGAGCAGGGAAAGCCAAGCTAGGCCAGGCCAGGAGTTCTTCTGTCCCACCAGCGCTCCAGGTCCTGTCCGTGTCCCAGGCAAAATGGCCCCTTGTATGCCCAGAATCCCAGCGGCCTCCTTTGCCCCCGCGAGACACTGTCCGCAGGGCTTTTAAGGAAAGGCAGCCCTTCACCGGGCCGAGTCCCCTCGCCCCTTCAGCACCCCTGTTTTACCGAAAGGGCGGGAGGAGGAACAAAGGAGTCCGGCCTCGTCTGCCAGGTGCGTCTCTAGGTGTGGCCTCTGCAGAAAACCCCCTGCCGCTCCGCCTGGTCTCCTTACCTTTCTTTCCCTCGCCGCTGCCTTCCTTCCTTCCTTCCTTCCTTCTTTCTTTTTTTCTTTCTTTCTTTCGCCCTTTCCCCGCGCCAGAGGTCGCGCTCCTTAGTTCCCGGACCGTTTCTTCCCTTGGGAGAATCTCGGCTCTCTGCTACCAAGCGCTGCCTTCCTGGGCCAACAAGACCGGGCTCCGCGGCTGGCACATCTGGCACATTCGACCGGCGCTCCTGGGGGAGGGGTGGGTGGGAGAAAGGGGGAGCCTCCAGGGGGGGGGAGGAAACAGCGGGCTGCTGTGGGCAGGTAGGAGGAGGAGGAGGAAGGGCTGCCAGGGCGGGCGGGAAGGGGGGTGGGTGGGCAAGCCCCTTCAACCTGGCAGCCGAGCTCGGGGGGGGGGGGCTCTCGCTTGCTCTCACTCTCCCGCGTTCAAGGCCGGTGTGGCGAGCCAGGGGTGTATTTATGTACATAATAAGGCAGCTCGTCCCTTCGCCTTCATTTGCATCATTACAATATCTCTACAAGCCCCTCGCATTGTCTGCGCCTGGCACCTTTTGTTGCTTTTCCTGTCACTGGCGACGCGACTTGACTCTCAGATTTGCCAGGAGCGGGTGGGAGGACACCGGGCGGGCCTGCACCCAGCCAGGCAGCCGAAGAGCGAGGCGCCCGTTTTCCGAGGAAGCTGACGCGGCGGCGAGGGGAGTGGGGGTGGGGGGTGGGGAGGGCGAGTCCGGGGAGCCCTCCCACTGCATCCTCCAGTTTATCCCTCTCCCCCCTCCCTCGCTCCAGACATTTCCCCTTAATTCCCAATGATTTCAATGAGGGGGGTGGGAATGACTTCCGCGTTCCGCCCCACGGATTATCTCCTTCTTTGGGGAGGGAGGAGAGAAGAATCCCTTCATCCGTGTGGTCACCTTCTCCCGTGACCTCCCTCCCTCCCCGTGAACCCCAAGATGGGGACCCTGATGATGGTGGTACCTTTTCCGCCTTAAGATGGAAAAGATGCGGCGGGGGAGGCGGGGGGGGGGAGAAGAGGGGGCAGTGACAAAGGCAGTCTCCGGCCCTCCCGCCACTGTTGAGTAAAAGGCAGCGGGGAAAATCCTGAAATTCATAAATTCTGGGTCCATTAGGTGAGTCAAGCGGAACTAATAGGTTGGGAAATGTTTAGAAAATCAAAGACGCTGCCGCTTCACTTTTAAAGCCGGCTAAATCCTTCCTGTGCTCTTAATTTCTTGTGGGGCTATAAAAGTGTTAGAGTAAAGTTGTAGTTGTTGTTATTTGCCGCCTGCTCTTCCTCCCAACCCCCCCCCCACACACAAACACGCACACTCACATACACACAAACGTTCCGAGATCGCAGCCAATCGAGAATTTATTGCATTTTATTTATCTCTTCTGCTTTTGGTCTCATCGTTCCTCCAAGAGCCCAAAACTCGACGCGTGGCAATCTCCATTTTCTTTCCCAAACAACAACCCTGTGAAGTAGGTGGACGGAAAGTGGGAAGAAGCGGTGCAGTTCCTTGGATGACTAAAGTACCCCGGTCTTTCCTAACTACACTCTCTGTACTCGGAAGGAAAATTCCACCGATGTCGGCGCCTCCATACTAGGTGGGAGGCGTTCACTGATCCAAGTCCCACTTTAAGGGTTGTCTATTTTCCCCTGGATTGCGAGGACGGTATAACCCGGGAGCCCGGCAAGAAAACCCCCCAAATACTTGATATTCATAATAAGGAGAAAGAAAACTTTGCAGCGGCGGCAAAATACAACAGGAAGGCGGGGAAGGAAAAGGCGGAGGGGGGAATTTTGACGGAAAAGAATAGTACAGTAGGTGGGTTATAAAATTAAAAAAGAAATTAAAAGGCCAGAAAGCAATAGCAGCGGTGGAGGCAAAAAAAAATCTCCTATTTTGCTGGCATTTCTGCCCGCCTTTGTGATGTACTCCAGAGGCGAAAGGGCCCCATTGATAGGCGACAGATAATGCTTATCAGGCCGAAACAGCCCCGAGCCTAAGAAACCGGTGTCATTACCGACCTCGCTTCTCGCAGATGAGATACGCATCCAGATTTATCCAAGTTCTGTTTTAAAGTCCTCCGTTTGAGATTTCAGGTAACTGGAATCTTAGCGTTGAGGCCAGAATATTTTCTCAACGGAAAAAAAAACCACCCTGAAATTATTTGCAAAGCTGGGGCAAGGAGTCAAAGGGGGATTTTCTTAAGCCTCGGCGGGGCTTGAACCCGCGGACCTGAGAGAGAAGCCTTTGCTGACTGCGGGAGTTCAGGACGTGTACGCGCTCCCTCTTTCCTTCTCTCTGCATACACACGCTTGGGCACAAATGACCAACATCGCCATCATCACCGCCACCCCCACCATCGTTACCATCACCACCACCATCCGGAAGGATGGCAGGATGGGGGGGGGCCCTCTAGGAAAGACCCTCCTGATCCCCAAGTTCATAACCACCCAACTTTCCCTCTCCACTTTTCTGACTCATCACACAAACACACACACACACACACCCAAATCTCCCGTCTGGGCTCCCGTTCTTTTTGCTCTTCTCGGCTGCCTCTGGCTGGAGATTTCAGCTAAAGGCGTCGGGTTGAAATTCAGAAAACAAAACAAAACAAAAACGGGTGGTGGGGGGAGGGGAGCGACAGAGAGGAAAGAAAACGCTGTTTAGCCGTTTCTTTTTTTTTTCCCCGCGTGGGGAACAATCGCATTCCACATTCTGAAAAATATGATGCACACACGGAATGCCTTAAGATGTCTTTCCCCCCCCCCCCCCGCCTTGTTTCTGTTTCTTCTTGGGCTGTTTTAAAGGCAGTCTAATCTTTTCGGCCCTGCTTTGTTTCTGTTTAAATAACGATTTGGGGAGTAGATATATATACATAAGGGGTTTGTATGTGTGCGCGCGCGTGCGTACACACACACACACATTAATATATAGAAAAGGCTCCCCGAAGCCTGGCGAATCTGAGCCCAGCAGCTCCCGAGGTTCTCCCCCTGATTATTACTCTCCAGGAGTAATTTTTCATCTCTGCTAGCTAATCTTTGTTCCCGGTGAAGATAATGAATAGTCCAATCCTTATCTCCTGGGCTCCTGGAGGCTGCAGGAGAATGGGGTTGAGCAGGGTTGGAAATTGGTTCCAAAGTGCCGCTGAATAAATGCTGCTTCTTATCTCTCGCCTCCAGATTATCGGGACCCTTTCAAAAGTCGCACGACAAATACAGCCGCCGCATCTAATGCATCATTTACCAGAGCAGATCCCGGCGCGTTTGATCGGCAGATAGGCGCGGGAGGGCGGGCACCAGGAAAGAAGAAGAAGAAAAAGAAAATAATAATAATTAATAATAATAATAATAATAATAATAATAATAATAATAATAATAATAATAATAATAATAATAATAATAAAAACAATAACAACAGCGTTAAGGTGTTGGTAGTGGTGGAGGCATCTTCCTTGCTTTCATTAATTGCGGCCGTGTGGACCGCCCTTTCCAGGGGTAGCTAAATCGCAGGGCATAGGGGCTTCTGGGGGGGGGGGGGTTCCGACCAGCGAGCTGAGCCTCCTGGGAAGCCCTGCAGCTCCATTTCCTCGAACAAAGTCAAGCGCTGGTTAGGGTTGAGTGTGTGGGGGGGGGGTTCTCTGCCTAAAAGCAGGGTGCCCCGAAGCGGTCCCGAGGCAAAAGGAAGGACCAGATGTCTCGGAGATTACTCGCCGGTGGCCCCACCGAAAATCTCTCGGGGTGGGGGGGAAAGGGAGCTCTCGGGACACCCTCGGAAGGCCCGGGGGATGGATGGCCCGGGCGGGCAAGGGGCTGTTTTGCAGGGGCCGAGCCCGGTCGGAGAAAATAAGGAGGGCGAAGACCGGCAGAGTTTGTTCGTTTTCGGTAAATGGACGCCGGGCTGTTGGTTGACCTCAGGAGCGCTTGTCTAAGCTCGGCGTGGAAGACAGGTTTGGGGAAGGACACGACTAAGTTTTCGGTGCGCTCGCAACTGTTTCGTCTGGGAAAGCGAGACTCCTCCGGAGTTTCCCGCTGGTTCGCTGGACGCGGGCCTGCCCGGTGTCCTCCCGGCCCTGGCCAACCAAGTCAATCTATGGAGCAGCCCCAGGTCTTAGAAGAGCAACTAAGATGGTTAAAGGCCCGGAGAATCCAACATAACGAGAACGGTTGCAGGGTTTGGGTTTGGCTAGTCCAGAGAAAAGAAGGACTAAGGGGGGGACATGATAGCAGTGTTCCAATATCTCAGGGGCTGCCACAAAGAAAAGAGAGTCAGTTTATTTTCCAAAGGACCAGAAGGCAAGACAAGAAACGATGGAGACTAATCAAGGAGAGACACAACCTGGAATTAAGGAGAAACTTCCTAACAGTGTGGACAATTAACCAGTGGAACAGAAGTTGTGGGTGCTCCATCACTGGAGGCTTTCAGGAAGAGTCTGGACAGCCATTTGTCTGAAATGGTATAGGATCTCCTGCTTGGGCAGGGGGCTGGACTAGAAGACCTCCAAGGTCCCTTCCAACTCTATTCTGATTGATTGATCTGGCCAAATCCGAAGTGAGGGATGGCCCTTTTCTCCAGACTCAGGTGCCCGGTGGGAACAATTCCTGTTGGGTAGCTCAGGAAAGATCTGTCTACCTCATGGTAGGCTGGACCACAAACCACATCACCATAGCTGAGAGAAGGTTGAAAAAGCAAGATTGCACCATTGTCCTGCTTTTTCCTTGCTGTACAACTAGATTTGGTTTTTTTTTTAAAGGAGGACTCCCTTCCCTTTACCAATGGATTGGGAAGAGAGAGACCCACCCTTCACCCCCATTGGGTTTCCAAACCTTTCTTAAGGTAATGCACCCCAAACACTTGAAATACCTTTGTATTCCCCCCCCACAGCTTTTTCCCTCATCTCCCCAGCCCTGGGAAGAGAAGGCTTGTCCAGCCCCTTCTCAAGACTGCCAAGCTGGATGTAAGTTCTTTAATTTGCCTCCTCCTCTCCACCAAAGTTCAATGGAAACCACCACCACCCCAATAGATAATATTGACCTGTCCGGGGGGGGGGGGGAGAGATCTCTTAAATGTGTGGCATGTTTTATTGGGGTGATATGTGTGACCTCCTCTTTAGAAAACCATCCTTTATGCCTCCTTGGTTCTCCTTGTGCTAGGACAGAGAGTCTTAACTTCAGAAATCAGGCGTACTCATGTTTCTTGCTGGCCTTGGCACTCTGATGACCTCCAGGGGAAAGGGGAAGGTGAGGGATGGCCCCTGCCGATTTCTGGAGAAGGAAATCTGCCCTGTCAAGCTCCAAAACAGGCCTTTCCAGCTTGATAACTCTGGCCGGTACTTTCCAAGTGACACGGAAAGAGATTTGAAAGAGAGAAGGGAATCTAAGGGGCACCCCGGGACCTTAGTTCCACGAAGATCTCCCCCAGAAGTTCTCCTCTGGATTCAGAACAGAGATCGTAGCAACACCCCCACCCCCAGCCCACCCCACCCCACGGAAGGCTTGAATAAACCTTCCACAACTTTAGGGCTAGGAAAGAAGGGCTGTAAGTTACATCGCAGATCCTTCCCTGAAAAGCAAAACGGTGAAAATAATACCATCATCACCTTCTTGTTGTAATGGAACATGCTCTGTTTTTTCATTTAATCCATTTAGAAGAAACTACCCTATAACCACTGAAGGAAAACCAGAGCAAAAAAAGGGAAAAAACAACAACAACACACTTTGGCTCCTATTAAAAGAGTTTTTGCAAATGTTCAACTTGTACGTTTTTTTACAGCTACATTCACAGTTGTTCCCTCTAAAAATGGACCTGTGTTCGTTTATTAATAACCTAAACATTACATATTAAAGACCTATGAGTGACACAGGATGACAAAAAGCTGTATTTTTCCAATATACACAAGCACACATTTAATAACCTCCTATTGCATCTCAGCTAGGCCTTCTCCCTGATGGTTCCCATGGCAACCGAGATAAAAAAGCAGCCATTTTCCATATCTCTATGAAAGTCTATTATATTGCAGGATTAGTTCATCTTCTGCTAAGGTCAAACACAAAGTCATACAACCTGAAATATTTAGAATCCATGTACATTCATTTTTTTTGTAATGCCCTTTCATTTTCCACACAAGAGTAGGTTCTCCTGAGGTTTTACTCCACAGAAAATGCAAAGCAAAGCATTAAAAATCATGATTAGCAGCTGATGAAAAGTTCATCTTAAATAAAACTATTGTTACATAGGTGGTGTGTTACCCATTTATCTCTATCAACAGCAATGATTTCCACTGATATTGAACATGTAATTGGCTTTGGTCTGATTTGCATGTGGGGAGCGCCACCTACCGGTTCACTTTGGAATGATATAGTGGCATTTGCTAACCAGGAAATTCGTTGAATTATATTTAGTATTATTATTATTATTTTTAAAAGGATTGTAGTTTTATTATGGAGTAAAGGCCAAGACTTTCACAAGGTGATCTTGATTTATGGAATGTTCAGTTTTGATTTTCCTTTTGTTGCCAAAAGGTAGCAGAACAGAAGCAGTTTGACCCTGCTTTCTTTGAGGATGTTTCTTCAACTTCTAGTTATAGTCCACTCTGATAGGATTTCCTAGTGGTCTCCCATCCAAGAACTAATTATATGTCCCAAGCTGCCTAACGTTTCTCAAAATCAGTCAAGATCGAGTAGGAAATGCCACCTTAATATATAGCAGGAAAACTGACGTGTTGAATACACTTAGAAGTTTTTGTTACATTCAGGTTTCAGACCTCCAAATAATGCAAAACATCCAAATCAAATCTTACAGCAGTGATGGCAAACCTTTTAGAGCAGGGTTGTCAAACTCAATTTCATTGAGGGCCGCATCAGCATTGCGGTTGCCCTCAGGGGGCCAGGTGGGTATGGCCAGGGTGGGTGTGGCCTACTGGGTGGGCGTGGCTAGAGTACGTATGGCCTACTGGGTGGGCGTGGCCAGCTCTACATTATTCGAATCAAGGGTGCCTATGGGGGCCTGGGCAGGAGTGGGACAGATCTCAGGGTCTCTGGCAGAAGGAGGGTCTCTGGGCCAGGGCCAAGGCAGTGGGGGCTGTTCCCTCACTGTTTCCAGGATGGCTTCGCGGGCCACATGAAATCCCTTCGCGGGCCGGATCCAGCCCCCGGGCCTTGTGTTTGACATGTCTGTTTTAGAGACTGAGTGCCCAAGCTGCAATGCAAAACCCACTTATTTATCGCTGGGTGCCAGGTGGGCGTGGCCTACTGGGTGGGTGTGACTGTGGTGGTCATAGAAGATTGGGTGGGTGTGGCCAAGGTGGGTGTGGTCACCTCAATGTTGCTCGTGGGGAGGGACACCTGTGGGGGGTGGCTGGTTGAAGAGGGTCAGTTGCCACCTTCGAGGCATGGTGCAGGTGCCCAGAGGGAGGGCTCTGAGTGCCACCTCTGGCACCCGTGCCATAGGTTCGCCACCACTGTCTTATAGGTTACAACCATTGATAACCATCCTGAATGGCTCCCAAGAACTAGAATTGCAGAATATAAATGCTTATATAAAGAAACAAAATATTTCTATTGCCAAGAAATGTCATCTCCTTGTTTCCTGAGATTCCAGAGACTATGGTTGGGGGACTGGGGGGGATTGGAGGATAACCTGAGTTATGCTCAATGTATTTAGGAGCCTTGGGAAGCTTCTGTCATTGTTGCTCTAAGTCAATAAATCAACTCTCATCTTGGGGGATCAGTCTCAAGGCCCATCTGGACCATCATTCCAGTCCTAAGTGATCAGCCAGATGGCCATGGGAGACCGCAATCTGGAGAGGGGCACAAGAGCCCCCTTATGTCTGTTATCCCCAAGAATGTGTATCAGAACCATCCTAGTTACAGACAGGCAAATAACTATCTAAAGAAGTAGCCATTAAGGACCGTTCATCATTTTTAAATTTGCCCAGATTGGTGACCATCACTATGTGTTATGGAAAAAAGAGAGACAGTCTGGTCTAGCGGTTAAAACACTAGGCTAGAATCCAGAAGATAGAAAGTTCTGGTCATGTCTTTGGCAGGGTGGGTGGCTGGGTGGCTTTGGGCTCTCACCCAACCTACCTAACAGGGTTGTTGTTGTGGGGAAAGTAAGAAGAAGTATTATGTATGTTTGTCTCCTGGAGTTACTTATAAAGTAATAAAGATGAGATATACATTTTTTTTTAAAAAAAGTTCACCATCATGCATCATTTATTATTTCCCGCATATCCTATCTTCCTTCTCAGGAGCTTGTGAGAGCCCTCCCACTTTAAATTTATCATCAGAATAGATTTTGGAGCTCATCTTGTCCAGATCAGTGCTCAGTCTAGCATATCCATGCTGGATGCTCCTACAACATCCCTGAGAGACAACCTCCAAATCTCTGTCCAAAACCTTCGGATAACAGAGTCCTCTGTCTCCTGAATCAATACAGTCTTCCTTTACAAAACGAGCAGCCAAAATCTGCTTCTTTCCTTGCCATTTCTACAGCTCCAGATAGCTCTTTTCCTTGGAATCCGGACCACAGGGCAGCACTTATGGAAAGACACTGAAGACTAGACTGAACGCTGAGAGCAGGTATTCAATCTGGTGTAGGCTTCTACTCAAAGAAGCAAGGCATCAACTCATAAGCTTCTTCTTAAATCCGATATAAGTTTGATACTGGACAGTGTGATAAAGCCTTTTAGATGCCACAAAGAACTGCTCCACTGTAAGCATCTTCTTAACATGCTCTGGGCCAATAGAATGGCAGTACAGAAGAATCAGCAGCTGTCCTACCATAAAGGGACAATTTCCTTGACTTCCTATTGGCCAGAAGCACATTCAGTCTCTTCAGCACCACAGCTGAGGTTCAGCAGGTAGTACCGTGTAGCTATAATATGCAAGATGTGCATCATAATTTGGGTTCAGTCCTGGGTTCAGTTCCTGGCACTCCTATTTCTAAAAGGATCAACTAATAAATGTCGTGGATATTTTGGCTAAATATATAAACAAGCTGTGTTCCAGTCAAAATCTATGCTAGGACTACTAAACAGCTCTAATGTAGGACAAAGAAGAACATCTGAATGTGTATCAGTTCTGCATGCTTCAATCAACTGATCTATTATGATCAAAACAATTAATATTTTGATGTGTCTACTTTCCTGTGCTACGCTATATTAATTACTGTAAGTACCTGCAAGGACCCCCATGTAATAAAATCCAGAATTAAAGCAAACAAATATTTTGAATTGTAAAAAGAGTAATCTGTTATAACAAATGTAGAGTTCATTCCGAGTTGTGTGTTCACACGCACTTTGGGTTACCTCCAAAAAAATGTTTTCTTTTCCAATTTGGGGATGATTAAAGAATGTGAAGAAAACTATTTATTTATTTAATTTCTATAGCCTCTCATCTTAGTCAATAACTCTGGGCAGCTTACAAATCATTCCTCTGAAGTGTGGCTTATTGTCACTTGTAACTTGTGTGGTGGATGAGAAAAACAAGGCCTTTCACTAGCCTGCCTTGGACCACCTTCTGAGCAGCAGAGTTCACCAAAGAAGATGATGATACCAAGTCAAAACTGAGAAAGCTCATTTTAAATTGGATCAAAATAATTTTTAACCCATTAATGTGATTGTTTCCCTTCTGTCTAATAATTTCCCCTTCCAGATGCATTAAACGTCTCAGTGTGATAACACAGTATGGAGGCTTTCAGAGGTCACATCCCAAAAGAGTTTCAGATTAGTAGTTTTCCCCAGATTAAACTATGCCCACAGCAAAGTGCAGTACCTGCAGGGCACATCCAAACATGACTTTTGTGCCATGCTATGTTCCCACACAATAACCTCTTTGGGGCAACTCAGCTGTTTTGATCTGGGCTGGGTTGCAATTGAAGAGGAATTGCTTCAAAGCATGTTTGAAGGAGAAATGTTGGCACTCAGGGTTACCCTAAGGATGACTTGTGGTGAGGACTCACCCAATCAAGTTGAGGCTGAAACACTGGGGAGTGACAATAAAGGCAGAAAAAAAATAGGAATAGGAATAAAAATGGCTCTCCACCAGCATATGCACACCCGTGTCTTCTACTGCAGTTTCTCTCTCTTTCTGTGATAAACTATTAATATCAGAGGTAAAAATAAAATAGTCTCTACATCCCAGTGTTCTACAAGTACTTCACTATATTGCTTAGGCAGGTTTTTGCTGGTGTATTGGCCTCTTCACACCCCAAAGTTTTGAGAGCTGTAATGGTTCTACTTTCAAAACCTTTCATTCGCTGTAAGAGGTCTAACCTTTAAGTGTAGATTCCTATGAGGGCCACATAGGAACAAGACAGGATAGAGCCAGTCTCGGAAATGTGTGTAAGCAACAGAACACAGCTCAGTAGAAAGAACTGGCTGGAGTTTACATATTGTTATAAGCCACAGTTTGTTTAATTGTGGTGGAACAGGAAGCTTGCTGTAATCATCCCTGCTGAAGTTATAAACACACATATTTTTGTTTGGCTCAGTGGCTTCTGGGGTGAGAGCATGAAAGGATCAGGCTGGCTAGCTGGAATAGAGCTGTGTTAATTTCTAATCAATCGATTGTAAAAGGGCATGCTGGAATAGTTTCCCTGCAACGTGAAGAAATCACACAATTCAGTCAAAGAAAAACACGAGAGGCACTGGGTGATGAATTCAGTGATCCAGTGCGCTAGGAAAGATGCGATTCCACAGTTATTTTGTGTTTTTAGCTGAGGCATCTGAAGTGGCCACTAGAGAGATGACATTGATGGGATGCTGCATTTTAGAATGGAAACTGTTTTAAAAACATGCCAGCTGTCAATTAACTGTCAAGAGCATTCCCAGACAGTGGATTTGAACCAGGAAGGCCTGAATAATCTTGCACCAACATATCTGGCAGATCTCAGGAGTTCTTCTTCCTGGCTGGAGGGTCAGATAGATCTTACCTTTCACAATCTCACTGGGACAAGCTACATAGGAACGTGGCCCCAAAGACTTCTTCATAGAATTCTCTGAAGGAGAGACAGCTCAAAGCGTTGATGAGGACATCCCGTGGCAGAACTCCTCCCGTTTGTTCTTGATAGTATGGAAGGAGAGACTGCTATGTAATTTGCTCAGAATAGAGGCTCTAGGGAGCTGATGCTATTAGCCCTCTGTCTTTAACCTTCCCTGGCTGATCCTTGACCTGTGCAAAGAGAACTGGGAGGACCTCCCTAACAGAAGAAAGGATTAGATCATATCTAAATCATTAGAGAGCCAGTGTGGTTTTATGTATCAGGCTAGAAACCAGGAGACTTTTGAGTTCCAGTTCTGCCTTAGGCATCAAGCGAGCTTGTGCCAGTCACTCTCTCTTGACCTTAGGAAAGAGACAATGGCAAACCACTTCTACATAGCTTGCCAAGAAAACTGCAAAGACTTGTCTAGGCAGTCACAAGGGCCCAACACTGACTTGAAGGTACAATCCTTGTCAGTGTTATTGTCATCATTATCTATGAGTTTCTTCTTCATAACTTTTAACAGTCATCGATTCACACAATGTGCCAGCAGCTAGATCATATTTTGCTTTAACCATGATATCTAATAGCCTGATTTTTATGTAAAGCACTATAGCATGAACAATGGCATGCAAACAGGATTATATTTATACATTGTGCCAAGGCAAAACCGAACAATAAGACATCAGACAATACCAGTGGAAGATGAGCTGTTCTTGTTTAATTGACAAATTAAACTATCAGGGAATATTGTGTGTTGATTAGAAAATTCTACCATTTTTAGAATATCTACTTGGCTGAATTAATCAAGAACTAGCTGTTGGCCTCTCCAGATTCTAGACTTTTGCCTTTGATTTTGTACAATGACAGAAATTAAGACTAGATTGAATGAAAACAAATGCTCAGATAGAATTCCAGGCTCCTCTGTGGGCTCGTCGTTTGACTGACGGATGGATTTGTCCACACTGCAGTCAGAAAAAGGATTGCATCAAATAAGAGTACAACAGAACAATCTAACCAACCTCTTGTTACACATACATTCAACCAATAATTGGCATCCTTTCATATCCCAAACAGCTTTAAAATAGCTTAGTTTTTAATAATCTGTAGAAAGGCAACAATACTGCATGGGAACAATTTGATTTCTAATGAAAGGCTGTCCCAGAAAAGCAGTGCCTTCAGTTATCCCTTGCACGAAAGTGTGGGGAAGCCACAAGCAGGCTCTCTCGTATCATCTTACCCCAAACTGACAGATGACTTCTCCCAGTGGCTTCATATAAATGACCACGGGAGGAGAAAGGGCCAAATTCTAGGCCACCTCAAAGATAAGCAACTGCTTGCTTGCTCTCTCCCTCCCCAGTACTCAGAACTGCCCACTACGAAGGTGGGGCACTAGGAGAAATCTGGCCCTCTAATCCCCTACCCCTTGCAGGCATTCCAGAATGATACCATGGTCCATGGTATCAAAGACAATGGAGAGGCCCAAGAGAACCAGGTTGGGTGCATTATCCTGATAATCCCGGTCTTCTAGGGTGCTCTGACAACAAGAAAGGGGAAAAAAAGAACTGAAGATTAAAGGCAGAGTGATAGCTATCCAGTAAAAAATATATATCCAGGAAGGGCCTCTTAAAGAATGGTGTACCACAGTCTCTTTCAAGATTGCCCTGCGATAACAACCCCTTTTAAAGCAAGGCAATGGCCGCCTCCCAGAAACAACTTGCCGTGTCAGGTTCCCAATGTTCCCTCTCTGGGGACAGCTGAAAGACAGCTTAGTGTCCGTTTCACTGGAGTCCAACATCGCAAGAAAATCCCAGGTAACAAGACCAGGCATCACCCCAGTCATGACTTTGGACTCCATTCAGGGAGAGTTAGTGTTAATTTTTGCACAAACTCAGTCGGCAAACTGGGGCCATCAAGGACCATAATGTCAGTATAGAACACTGGTATTTTAAGTCTATTTTAGTGGCCGTGAATTTTCAATAATCATAAGGATCATAACTGTTTCCTCCTTCAAGATAATTCCTGGAGCCTGTGGCAAGCAATGGTTCATCTACCCAGGGATGTGCATGCGTGCATAGGATAGTTGCTTTCTACAAGCCTCATAAATGCATCTGAGTGTGTGAAAGGGTTTAGAGAGCACACTCATCTTGGAATGTTTTAGACACTAACTTTGTAGACAACTAATTTTTATTGTAGGACCTCAATTTTCTTTAATAGGAGGGGGGAAAAGACTTTGAAACATAGGCCCTGACAGCATAATATATCAATAGGAAACTTTGACTTGCAGTGTATCTTTGCAGCCATTGACAGAAATAAGGCCCAAAGTGTGTGGGGGAGGAAAAAAGCAGACAAGTAGTATGGCTAAACTGAGAGCCTACACCAGGGGTCTTCAAACCTGGCCCTTTTGTGACTTGTGGACTTCCACTCCCAGAATTCCTCAGCCCTGGCCTACACTAATCAGTTGCGAGTGTTAATTAGAAGTTGCTGCCTGTTCAACAGCATTCTCCAAGCTCAAAATTCCCTTTCAAAATGGTTACCCTAATTCAATGGGGATAATGGGAACTGAGAAACTTCCTGACAGTTAGAACAATTAACCAGTGGAACAACCTGCCTCCAGAGGTGGTGAATGCTCCAACACTGGAGGTTTTTAAGAAGAGATTGGACAGCCATTTGCCTGAAATGGTATAAGGTTTCCTGCCTGAGCAGGGGGTTGGACTAGGTGACCTCCAAGGTCCCTTCCAACTTATTATTATTATTATTATTATTATTATTATTATTATTATTATTATTATTATTGTTGTTGTTGTTGTTGTTGTTGTTGTTGTTGTTGATGATGATGATGATGATGATGTTGTTGTTGGTTGTTTGTTGTTGTTGTTGTTGTTATTATTATTATTATTATTATTATTATTATTATTATTATTATTATTATTATTATTATTATTATTACATTGTGAGGATGCAGGGTTGAGGAAGACTGAGCTACGGATAGTTTAAAATCATGAGCTCACATTCCACACGGAGAGATGGAGATTGTAGTCTGTTGCAGCATAAAACAAAGGGTCCGGTAGCATTTTAAAGTCTACAGCATGGCAGAAGAGAGAGGAAAGGATGCTTCATTCTGAAATGAGGCTTTTCTCTAGCCTTCTTTTCCATCAGTAAATTTATCAGGCATCAACCTTGCCAGGCCAATGCATCATCTGGTGTTCTCTGTGTTCAGGGCTCCCTTGCCGTTTCCACCCATCCCAGAAAACACTGGCGGGCTTTTGTCCTGTGGAATGCTAGGCTGGGTGCTGAGCTGACCTCATTAGTCACCCATTGCACAGCTAAGGAGAATGGGCTTTGCTAACAGCCACCAGGAGCTAATGATTTAAATGGTTACTCAAAGCGATCAAGCAGTAACTATTGTCTTTAAAAAAAAAAGGTCCTTCCATTGTTTGAGGTGTTTATTTTTCTTGTTTCCTTTTTTCAATCTCTTTACAAGGCAGCTGCATGAAGAAACAACTCTGTCTTGGCTTCATGAGAACTGTTAGGGAAGATGCCAGCCAAAAAGAAAGAAAAACAAACCATCCATAAAAGGGCGAAGTGTAAAGAGTCTGTCTGGAACAGGTAAGTCTTCAGACTGTTGCAGGAAGAAGGCCTTCAGTTCCAAAGCATGCTTTCTGCCTACATCTAAAGTAATTTTAAAGGAACACCTCAACGATATCAAAAGAATTGTGCAGGGTCAGACCAAAAGTAATGCTAGTTCAGCATGGATCACACTCCTGCTATTAGCCCAGATTAAGAAACAATGCCATCTGGGCCAGGACTGTTTTTATGATAACAGCTACTACAGTGACAGAATTTTGCAAGTCTGAATGTGCTTCCCCCCCTCTCTTATTTTATCTTTGTGTGAAGTAGGAAATTACTTTCCTACTTTTTACTTTACAAATTAATTTCTTGGTGGGGGCTCAAGCCTTCTTCCTAGAAATCATTGGTTTCCCATGCATTAATTGAATTCAGCTAGTATCCCAGTTTCAGCTTCACTGGATCAGGAAATCCTGACTTCAAAGACTTATTGTAATGGGGAGAAGGAATAACCTAGAGGAACAGGAGGAAGGTCCACATTTAAGACGGTGGTCCAATAAAAGAAATTTGAATCCAAGGCAGAAATTTAAAAAAGTGTCTCAGACTTGACTCCTTAGTTCTCATATAGATTTAAAAAAGGGTATTCAGACATGCAAGATTCTGTTAATGTATCAAAGTACTCTTCTGATCTACGTCAAAATGCTCATACTCATGCCCTGACTACCACTTGACTAGACTACTGCAACATTCTCCATGTGGGTCTGCCTCTGGATAATTCCGCCCACTGCCGGCAGTTCAGCAGTTCGATTCTCACCAAGGTTGACTCAGCCGTCCATCCTTCCAAGGTCAGTAAAATGAGGACCCAGACAGTTGGGGGCAATATGCTGACTCTGTAAACCGCTTAGAGATGGCTGTAAAGTACTATGAAGCGGTCTATAAGTCTAAGTGCTATTGCTATTATGTTTAGAGGCCAAAATGGCGCAGCAAAAGGATTCAAAATGCCTCCCTAAAATTGAATCTGTCCACCTGGTCCAGTTGCCAGAGAGGCACATTCGCGAGATCCACAGAACATCAGTAAGAAGGCAGGTCTTCTCAGGAATAGCTTGTGAAATTTTGTTTTTGTTTGTTTGCATCCCACCTTTATTGTTTTTACAAATAACTCAAGGTGATGAATATATCCAATACATCTTCCTCTTCCCATTTTCCCTACAACAGCAACTCTGTGAGGTGAACTCTGGCTGTCACAGCATCCCTATGGTCATATGATTTTTTTTAAAATTCCATTTATATCCCGCCCTTCTCCGAAGACTCAGGGCGGCTTACAAGCTTAGCAGTAGCCTTCATTCTATGTATATGCCTGCTTGTTAGGGCTTTCACACACACCCCAGGCGGCATTATTACAAAGTCAGCTTAATTGCCCCCAACAATCTGGGTCCTCATTTTACCTACCTCGGAAGGATGGAAGGCTGAGTCAACCTTGAGCCTGGTGGGATGCGAACCTGCAATAATTGCGGGCAGCTGGTGTTACTTAAGGAGGCATTAGCCCACTGCTCCACCAAGGCAATCTGGGCGCTTGATGCCTGGCTCATGATTATTTATTGTTTTTACAAATAACTCAGGGTGACGAACATATCCAATGCATCTTCCTCCTCCCATTTTCCCTACTGCAGCAACCCTGTGAGGTGGGTTTTGCTGAGAGAAAGAAAGAGTCACTGGTCCAAAGTCACGCAGTTGGCTTTCATGGCTAATGAGGGACTTGAACTCACAATCTTGGGCTTTCTAGCCTGGTACCTTAACCACTAGAGTAAACTATCTCCCTCTGCCTGTTTGAAATACTCTCCATGCCCGCTCCAAAATATGCAGTCACGTTGCTGCAATTCTAAAAATGAGTTAAAAAGGTGTTATTTCAGTGCATGTTGCCTCTGAGGAGTTACTGGCAGTTTTATCTGAAGGCTATCTTGCTTTTTTGGGGAATTATTTCCGGGTTCCTACATTGTTCTGATTTATTTATTTGTTATTACATTTTCTTTTTGTCTCATTGTGGGTCTGCCTCTGGACACAACCCAGAGACTTTTGGAACTGTGGTGGGTTCATTAGTACTGCAAAATAAGGGTATAAATAAATTCCTTTTTAAACTATCCAAGCTGGTGGCCCTTGCTACATTTCATTTACAATTTTTATAGTCCACCCAACTCAAAAGTCTCTTGGCAGATTACAACAAATTAAAATTATATATGCAACAACAAAATAAAATAATAATAAAAAATATTAGTAATAATAAACCAGCAATAACAAATCACACCTTGAAACAGTCTTTCATTAGAAATTAAATTGTTGCCATACTGTCGCCTTTCCATGGGCAGGAATCACACTTAGTTACAGTTGAAAGCCCAATGAAATAAAATTGCCTTTATTTTTTTTCTAAAAAATGTGAGCTTTTTAGGTTATAATAAATAAATATTTTGTGATAGCAAATTCCGTTGTAGTGGGATGCATGTGTTAAGTGAAGAACATTTTACATTTTGGGCTCCAGATGATTCTGGGCCCCCCAGTTTTGTACCTCTAAACCCAAGCCCTAAGAACGTGTTTTCTGTTTCTGAGAGAGGACCAACAACAGCAACTTATTTTTCATGAGTCAGAAGTTGTGCATAGGGAAGCCATGAATGCCATTTTCATACACACTTCTGTCTAATGAAAAATCAGTGATTTTAATAAGGGATGGTAGAGATTCCAGTTGTTTATCAACAGCATGTGGATTGCAGATTGAACACACATCACACAACCACTACTTTCTCCCCTATAATCTTTTTTTTAAAAAAATTACATTTGATTATTATTTCTAAATAATTTGCATATTCATGAATATGTGCCAACTGATGTCCGTCTATATCCTCCTTGTCATCTCTTTTTCCGTCTATAAGGCTGATGTATCATTCTGGCCACGCTTCAGTAGTCTGGGATGAGCTGGGATTAAAGTGGTATTTGTTAAAGTACTACAATAGATACATAGATGATAGAGAACTAGAGATAGAGACACAGACACAGCTACAGCTTCAGATACCAATAGAAGATAATATTTGTAGCACAGGATTGAACTGTGAAGTCCATGAGCTTGATTGTTTGCTTGCAGATGTTTCATTACCCACCTAGATAACATCAGTGCTATTGAGTATGGGGTTTGCTCCCTCTTTATAGCTTTAGTAGCTTGCTTTGTCAGTATTTTCTCTGTAGATTTTCTCTGTAGTTTCTTGATTAGGATAATGTTTTCTGCTTGCTTGATTGTTTGTCTGGTGTTAATCCCTGTTTATCTGGGCATTGGTTGTTGGAGAGAAATAAGATCTTTTTGTTTCTTTCTTAACTTTTTAACTGTCTATTTTAAATGATGTGTAAATGTGTTTTTTCCTCTCTGTGTCTATTGATGGCTGATTTGTCTGAATGTCAGGCTTCTGGAAATTTTCTAGCATTTTTGGATATAACTGGGTCTGGGTTGCTCACAGCTTCCCATTTAAAACTATGGTTGAGTTTGTCCATGTGTTGTCAGATAAAGAAGTTTTCATTATGTCTTCTGACTGCTAGCTGGAGTTCATATAGAGGCGCTCTGCTAATTTCCTTCCTGCCTGTCCTACATAGTGGCTGTTATAAACCTTGAATGTATGTTGTAGATGAAGATGAATATGTAATTGAAAATGTTTCTTTTCTTTCTCTTTCTTTCTTTCTTTCTTTCTTTCTTTCTTTCTTTCTTTCTTTCTTTCTTTCTTTCTTCTGGGTTGCTGCAATTTTCTTTGTACTTATTTGAATAATGTTCTTACGTGGCTCTTCTCAAGTTGTTCCTTTGGTAATAATGCACTTGGTTAGTGTGGATTGTTTTTCACACTGCAGGTTAGATATCAAAACATAAATAAACTAAATAAAGCTTTTAGCATATTTTCAGCATAAGCCCCAAAATGACTTCAGAACTTTTGCTAGAATCAAAATAGGATGAGTTTCCCCTATTACAAAATTTGTTCTTTTAACACTGAAAACTGCTACATGAGATTCAGAACAGGTTCCAAGCAAAGCTCAGTGTTATAATGACCGGTGCCACCCCTTTCCTTCTTCCCTCTAAGAATTTGCACAGTTCTTGAATTGGGCTGGGCCTTTGTGACTTTATGCCATTGTCTCTGTTTGCCAATTGGACAATTTCAGTTTCAGCTGAGATGTGATCCATTGATCTGCACTTGAAGAGATCCTCCTTTGGAAATGTAAAGCTCTGGAGAAGTTGTAAGCAGGCCAATTTACTATTGGCAGGGATTCAAAAGTTACACTACCTCCTTTCCTCTGGATTCAGCCCAGCGTCTCCCTACACATAACATTTCAGTCACCTAGCATCTTGTCACAAGGTGCAATGTTATTATTTCACAGTAATTGAAAATGAAACAAACAGGGCAGAGGTGTGACAGGTTGGCTTACATCTCCTCATATAGCCATTATTTGGATGTTGGAGAAAATCACCTGAGGAATCTACACAGAATGAAATTATATCATGGACAGAGTGGGCAGGATGGGATACTAATTAAATGCCATTGATTAGTGGAGGGATCACTGATTGACTCACAGTTGCCTCACGGTTTGCCAGCATCCCAAAACTGGAAGCAAAAGAGAGGACCTTAGCTAAGGAACTGGGGAGTGAATATATTTGACTTGATGACATTGCCTAAACTTTGCATAGCTCCACCCTTTGCTTCCAAGAAAACTGACATAAAACTGAGATGGGGGTAATACATTTACCTTGCATTGTCTTAAATGTCTTTAGTTTTAGGTCCTCCAGCTGTGCTGCAGCTTCCAGAATCTCAGCCTGCCTGGTTATAAAGGCTAAAGCAAAAGAGCAGAAAAAGTCTGCATTGCTGGGTGCTTTGCAGTTTTAGTTCCTTGCAGATCCCCACGAGAGGCCAAAACAGATTGCACGTGGGGATCTGGCTTCTAAAATGAGATCAAGCCACAGCCTGGCTATAATTATAAAATATGGGAATACAGGTAGTCCCCAATTTGTGATGTCAGCTGAGCCCGAAATTTCCGTTGTGAAGTAAAACATTTGTTAGGTGAGTTTTGCCCCCATGTCCAAACTTTCTTGCCACAATTGTTAAGTGAATCACAGCTAGTTATTAAGTTAGTGACAAGCTTGTTAAGTGAACCTGGCTCCCCTATTGACTTTGCTGGTTAGAAAGTTGCGAAAAGTGATCACATGACCCCAGGATACTGCTAATGTCACAAATGTGAGTCAGCTGCCAAGTGGCTGAATTTTAATCACGTGACCATGGGGATTCTGCAACAGTCGTAAGTGTAAAAAACGGTCCTACGTCACTTTTTCCAGTGCCTTTGTAACTTCAGTCACTAAACAAACTGCTGTACGTCAAGGACTGCCTGTATCTTTGCCACATAAACACGAAAAAGAAAAGGGTCAGAAGAGTGGCTTGTCCAGCACAGAAATAGTGTGGATGACTCTAGGTTCCTGACAGAAGATTCATCCACAATCTTCCCAGAGAAGTCCAGAATTAACTTCCAAACGTACTATATAAACTTCAAGGTCCAGCCCAAGTAACAGTAGTGACTTTATCGGCTCTCCAAAGAATCCCTTTCCAGATATAGTATTTTTTTGTCTTGGTTTTTTAAACTCCCTACAAGGTACAACAATTGACATTTTCAAGGCAAAATCCTCAATGGGACAAAGCTGAGGAAACAAAGAACTGTGGCGTTTTTTGGTCCCTGGATGCATTGAAGAAATCATGAGCTGTCACTTCCTCTCTAGAGTCAATCGTCACCGACTATGTCTTTTATTTTTGGTAAGTGAGTTGTCTTTCTCTCTGAATTTCTGAGACCAGGCATTTCCTGATGTTTCCTTTCCTTCAGGGGAAAGCAGTTTTGCCTTGATACCCATTTCATGGAATGTTTCCTTCCCCATCACCCAGCCTTTTCTGAAAACAGAGAAGTTTTCCATGCCAACAATAACTTCCAGCTTGTAACATTGCCAGCATCTTGTCCTTGTGATACAAAATCTTGAAATCCTGTATTATGTGTGTGTGTGTGAGAGAGAGAGTGTGTGCAAGTTGTCCACTCCATTCCAAATCGGTTTCTTGTGTGTATTTGATGTGTGTGCCTGGGACCGACTCAGTTGTCTCACTTAAAGAAACCCTGGATTTTTTCAGTTCCACTTTAAAAGGAAAAAAACAACAACAAAACGTCTCAGGGAGGGAGAGGGGATGAGAAAGGAGCCTAAAACAAAACATGAGCCGATCAAGATTCATTTGCTTCTGTCTTTAGTTACTGAGTTTTCAAAACTGTAATTCATTTCACAGACAGCTGATCTGTATAATCTCCTGGGAGTGTTTCAAAATGGGATTAGATTTTTATCATTCATTTTGAATGTGACTGTTTTAAGCAATTTGTTGCTCTATAAGATAAGAAAAACACTAAGCACCCCTAAGCTGGGTTAGTGGGGTTTCTCTCTCTCTCTCTCTCTCTCTCTCTCTCTCTCTCTCTCTCTCTCTCTCTCTCTTTCTCTCTCTCTCTCACACACACACTCTCTTCCTCTTCCTCTTCCTCTCCCTCCCTCTCCCTCCCTCATTCCCCCCTCTATAGGAAATCATTTCTCTCCAGACTGTAACTGGACCCTGGGAAGTAATTTCTACAAAAGCCCAGAAACCAATGCAAAGAAGGCTCAGAAACTGAAAGTTTATTAAGTCAAAGTAGAGGTTATTTCACCCAGACCTTCTGAAAAGGCCTTGCTGTAAACATCCTAAAGACAGAATTTTGCCACATTTGTAATAAATAAATAAATAAAACACTGTGACAAATATTTCAAGGCTTTTTGTTTTGTCCTGCCAGAAGAATATCACATTGATGGATAGATAGCCTGCACAATCCAGAAGCTTTCCCATATCTAACTGGGCTATTAATTAATTTAATTCTTTTTAATTCTATTTTTTATCTTAATTTTATATTGTCTTTTAAATATTGCCCTGTAAACTGCCCTGAATCCTTCGGGAATAGGGCGGTATAGAAACATAAATAAATAAATAAATAAATAAATAAATAAATAAATAAATAAATAAATAAATAAATAAATAAATAAATAAATGCTTCCTTCCCTTGTCATTTTTCCCTAATAAAGAAAAGTGGGGCTTTCCCCACCCCGCTCAGTACAAATGCTTTAGGTGCATTCTTAGGGGTGGGGGGGGGAAGAAGGAAGACAGAAATCAAAATCCTCTTAAGAGTTTAGAGAAATGGGATGAAAGAATGAAATTTAACGGATGTAAGTGCAAATATTTTCACCTAGAAAATAAACACCAGATATACAAACACCAAATAGACATAGCTAGACCAAATGGTAAAGCTACGGAATGGCCTGGCCTTTGCGAGAGAAAACTTGGATCTGTTGCTTTCAAATTAAATCGGTCAGTCCTGCGATACAGTTGCAAAAAAGACAGATGCAGGTTTGGGCTACAAGCAACACAAATAATGATTGGAATAATGACTGAAGGAGGTGGGTGTCTTTGGCCTTGAAAGAGAAGAGTTAAGAGGGGATATGATAGTTTCTTTGTATCCTGAAAGGAAGAATAGAAGGAGGTGCAGGGTTTGGAATACTGGATTTAAGTTATAAGAAGGCAAGTTTCAATTGAGTGTTACAAGGACTTTCTTGGCAGGAAGGATAACTCAGCACTGGAGAAACAGTGTGTTCTTCTTCATTGGATGTACGTATTCAAGTTAGATTAGTCAACCATCTGTTGGCCAACCATCTGCTTAATCTGGATTTCTGAACTGAGCGGGCACTTGGTAGATTTACCTAAGTCTATCATTCTAAGTGAGAGGCATTACTATCCTAGGTTGTGTGTAAAAGACACCAACTTTAATATTCACAACTCTCTCAGTCAGAGTGTCTCTCCATACTTCCCTCCAAATGTTTCTGTTGCCAAAGAAAAGAAAGTATTGAGACAAGGTATTTTTTTAGTTCTGATGCCTCTCATAGTTCTTCTTCCATGAAAAGTTGAAGTTAAAGAAAACTTGCCTGGCATCTACTTCATAATCTGAAGGGGATAGGCAAATTTATTTCCCCCCCCCAAAAAAAACTACGGATGGATTCAGCATTCTGAATATTTGAAAGGCTTTTCTTGAAGTTTGCATTCAGTCTATTAGTTTAGTTGCAGATTTGTATTGTGTTTTATTCATTTCAGACAAATCTGTACCTTTCTTAAACAAATAAAATAACTTGATAACATGAAAAGACTCTTCTATTTGACAGTGAGCTTGAAATGAATTCCACCGTCCTTCCTAATGAGCCATAGGAATGTGAGCTTGCATATATTCCCAGAATTCAGACCATTCTGGGGAAAATATATGTTTCCTATCAATTCTTGTTCAATATAAAGAAAGAGAGTTTGCTTTTGAAATTTCTTTCAATGGAGAAATGATTGAAAGTGAAAATTTCATGAAAGGGCTATCATGTTCTTGCATTTATATTGTTACAAGATGGCCAACAGACCACCTTGTAACAATATAAATGTGCTATGTAGTTCATTGTGCTACAGTTTCCCCAATGGACTGCAGGCTTCAAAGGCTTCAAAGAATTCCAAGGGAGGCAATTATTTTGGAATGGAAGGCCCGCCGTGTGACTGTTTTTAGGCTGGGAAGTGTGCTCAGCCAGGGAAGTTCCTGAGTGGCGGAAAGATCAGAAATGTGATATAACAAGATGTGTAGAAGTAGCTTCTGCCACTTCCAAAAGTATAGGAAGCTCAGGAACATTTGATGAAGAAATTGCTAAACAGTTCAAGAATAATTTCTTTTGCAGTGGAAGAAACATCTGAGATTTTCTGTTCCTTTCCACTAGTTTCTAATGGTTGAAACTGATTGATATTGACTGATTGATTCATTGCCATCCAATTGATAACAACACTTAGCGACCTTATAAATATCCCCAAGAGATTTGTTTTCTGCTTGATCTTTTAGGTCCCTCAATGGTTCATTTACAGCTATAATGATTGCTTAAGTAAGTCTATCTTACTGCCAGTAAATCCCTTCTTTTTCTCTCAAATGGACTTCTCAAAGGAGCTAGGTGTTTGCGTAATGTGTCCAAAATATGGTAGTCTGATCCTGTTCATCTGTACTTCAAGTAAAGACTACAATTTGATTGTTCTACGATTCGCTTATTTGTTTTCCTAGCTATCCATGGTATCCTCAAATGTCTTAAATAATACCAGAGTTCAAAAGCATTAATGTTCTTTATATATAGCTTCTTCAAAGTCCAACATTTGCATCCATTGAGTGCCATGAAGAAAAAAAAAGTCTGAACAATTCTAATCTTTACATCATTGCAGGTTTTGATGGCCAGTGTCAATCCAATGGTGATGAGTTTCTGAGTTAATGATTAGCCATGGTCTAATTTTTTGGTATCCTGAAGTTTTACCAGCAACTAGTGAAAATACACACACACACACACACACACACACACACACACACACACATCAATGTGGTTGGCATTTTCAGAGGTGAAAGTGATCTCTCTGTAGTATATAGCTTGGCATTATAAATCTAATCTTTATAAACATGGATATATCTTAGCATCTGAATATCCTTTCTAAGGCCTTCATTGCTACTCCATCAAGTGCTAATCTATGGTGTATTTCTTGATTATTGGATCATACATTTTAATGATCAATCACAAAAGGCAGAATGCTATCTTGAAAGTTAGAGACCAGGGCAAGAGTCAGACATGACTGAATGGATAACATCATCATCATCTTGAAAATTAGAGTCAATATACGGCATCACTCTGTGAACGAACCCCTCTTAGCTTAGCAGCGGCAAACTTTAGGCAGCTTGGAGAGGTCACACTTTATATATTTTTAAGAGTGTGAAAGACACAAATGCAAAATATGGAAGGAAGCATTACTTACAATGGTGAAAGAGGACTTTCCCCTAATTTTTTTATTTTTCATTTACTGGGGAGAGGAGTTTGTGGACGAAGCCAGCACTACAATTTTTGTGTGTTTCTTATTTCAGAATATTGGAAACAGCACCAATGGCTTCTTGGCAGTCATACTGAAAAAAAGGCTCAAAGAAGCACTCACAAAAACGAAAGGGAGTTGGGGTGCGTGTAATTTGAGGTAGTACTCTCTATCATTCAAAATGGCAAAGCGGTCAGGATTGGCCTCGTAACTGATGGGAAGTTAAAAGAGTCTTTGGTGAACATCATTATGATATTTGCCATCCTTTTTTTGTGCGCGGGGGAGGGACAATCAGACTGTATTTCAATTCTGTGTTCCCCTCCCCCCAACCCAGCTCTGGACTGTTGCTGTCATATGGCCTTATGGGAAATCTCATCTTTGTCACACCTTGAGCAGAGGTAAGAAAGAGGGGCATTCTAGATTTCCTTAATGGCTGTTTCCACCTTGAGCAGGAAAGAAATACAAAGTCATAACTGCACAGACTGTTTGTGTGAATCAGGTACACACACAAATAATATATTTCTAACCAGTAACAAGAGTGCACTAGCTACAGAACACTGTTGTGTGTCTCTGCTATAAACAAATAGTTCATAAATCATTCCTGCTCCAAGTTTAAAGGGGGGGGGGAAAGCACCGCCCTTGGTAAAAAGCTTGACTTGCCAGCCTTTAATTGACAGAATCCATTAATAATGTTTTCCAGCCGCTTCTCGTTCAGCACTCAACCCTCTTTTTAAAAGTCCTGTCATGTTAAAAATTGACATGTGTTGACTTTGGCCTGCAAGAGCCCTAGTGCTGGTTTTAGGTAGGAACTGTGGGTGTTTAGTCTGGCTTGCATTTTATTTTTCCCTTTCATCAAATTAGTTCAGCTGTAGGTATTTTTAAAAGAGAGACAGAAGAGAAAAGAAAAACTGCTTTACAATCCAAGACTCTGGTTTAGAGTTGCATGGCTCCCTCCCACATCATTTTCCCCTCCCCAACTCAACAAAAAAATAACTGACAAATGTGGCATCATGTACACTGAGCACATGAATGGGAAACTGGAAGAAAGAGAAGCAAACATTAAAAAGCACTGCATGTAAACAGCAGCTTTTTGTAATAATAATAATAATAATAATAATAATAATAATAATAATAATAATAATAATAATAATAATAATAATAATAATACAGGTAACCCTGCACCCATTTGTTTATTGATGGTTCAAACTTACGACACTGAAAAAGGAGATTTACGGTCATTTTTCACATTTATGACCCTTGCAGCAGGCCTGTAATCATGAGATCAAAATTTGGGCACTTGTCAATTGGCATGCAGTGTCCCAGGGTCATGTGATCATCTTTTGTGACCTTCTGACAAGCAAAGTTAATGGGGAAGCCAGATTCACTTAACAACCTTGTTAGTAGCTTAACGATTGCTGTGATTCACTTGACAACTGGGATGGAAATTTTGGGTTCGAGTGTGATCAAAAGTCAAGGATTACCTGTAATTGACCTAGGTACAATTTTACTATTTGCTTCTTTAAAAAGTTTCTAACTCCAACCCAACTGAAGCACAACATTTCCAAATGCCATGGAAGTTTTAGGAGAGCCAGAACTTAAAGCCAAACTCTCCTCTTCAATTTTTGGCTTTCAGTGAGCTTTGTTCATCTTATGTTGTGTATCACACCCTGTTCATCCATGCAACTCATTCATCAGAGGATCAGAAGTAGGATTCTCAAAAGGACAATTTAATGCTCCCTCTAGGAGAGATGGAGAACGCTGTGAGTCAGCAGGAGGGGAAGGTCCCTTAGTTTTATATGAGGGGTCTTCAAACTTGGCCCTTTTATGACTTGTGGACTTCAACTCTGGGAATTGAAGTCCACAAGTCATAAAAGGGCCAAGTTTGAAGACCCCTGCTTTATGGCATCCAATAATGTCATCTGACACAGGGCAGATTTTCTTTCTATATTTTTTTCCAGCAACAAACAGATGTGAGATTTATATTTTCATAGGAGTCAGTTATGACAGATGGAAGGAGAATACAGATGTTGGGAAAAAGGGGTCCCCTTTTCATTTCCTGCCAATTTTAAACTGAGAAAAATGAATCACAGGACTCATAATAGACTGAAATTAGGATACTGAGGCTTAATGTTTTAAGCACGAGGCAATAAAAATATAATGATAAAAGCATTTTAATATGATTTGGTTAATTGGATTACATTATGTAATTGTAAACCTTTAGGAGATTACTCAATGAGAGTTATATATTTAATGAGAGTTATACATTTAAGGTCCCATGGGATTCAGAAGAGAAAACTACAGTAAATCATAAGCTTAACTATCCAAATTAAATTAATATAACCTAAAAGGGCTTACCTTTGGCCACCTCCACTGTTTCCCTTCCTTCATCCCTCCAAAGCAGGGCAGAGTCTTGGTGTCCATCTTTTCTGCTGCTGGCCTGAGATTATGAGAATAGGCAGCAAACACGTGAGGCCATCGTCGCTCCCTCCAGCTGACCAATTGGAGAACATCTTTAGTTATGCTGTCTGTCTTCAGTTGTGTATAAGAAGAATCTGAACAGTTGCTAGGAAGGAAAGTTTTCTAGGTCAGGGCTTTTCAACCAGTGGTATGGGTACCACCTGTGGTACATTGACACCTGGCAGATGGTACGCGACCATCCCAGAAAAGTGGTAGCGGGGGAGGGGAATGAGCTGAACCGGTGGCAGCACCACACAAGCCTGAGCGAGAGATGGCTGGAGTGCAGAGCTGTCAGCGGACAGTGAATGTGCCAGAATCAGCACCAGGCTCCAGCTGGAGCTCGGCAATGATCCTGGCGCTTCTGAGTCCAGAAGAAGCACCGATCAGCTGGAATGTTGCAGCATCTCCAGGGTCTTGTGATTTACATTCAGATGCTTGGCAACTGATTCATATTTATGACGGTCACAGTGTCCCAGGGTCATGTGAAGTGACCAAAACCTGCTGAAACCACCCAGTAGGGGGGAATAAAAACCAAACACACCCCCACCCCACCCCCGCTGCCAATCCTCAACAGAAATGCTCACAACAATGAAAACCTCGAACAGGAGGAAGAGCGCCCCCGGGCGGGTAGATAGGTTTCTTGCTCAGCTGTGGCTTGGGGGGCACTTTTTTCAGTGTCATTGTAACTTCGAACAGTCACTAAGCGAACTGTTGTAAGTTGAGTACTACTTGTACTTCATCACTTTTTTCCTTTTTTTTTTTTTGGTCACCAAGTTTTTGACACCTTGCTAGGCGACTGGTGGTACTCGGATGTTGCCATATCCTAAAAGTGGTACAGTGGGTGAAAAGGTTGAAAAGCCCTGTTCTAGGTACAAAGGCACTTTTCCTCCTGAATGTTAAGCCTCTTGCAAGCTCATGGTGGTGAAATGATAAATGGCTTTTAGCAGGTAGAAACTTTGGAAACTCTGACTCTCATGATGCTGTGGTGGCTGGAGATGGGAGAGTCAGTCTAAACAATACCTATAGTTAGGTCCCAGGACCAAGACACTAAAGCATGGGGTGGGAAGAGTCACGCTTTCCTTCTAGCCAGGAACCAAGAAACAGGGTATCTCTGCCAATGACACAAGCTCAGCAGTGCCAAAGCATTGTACTAGCATTGCTCCAGTTTCCAATAAAAAGCAGCAAAGCCAGGAAAAAGAAAATCACAATTATCAAAATGATAAATTGTTATGGTTGTATAGAGGTGGAGCTGGTACTGAACCAGCACACAGCCCTTCCTCAGGTGGAGGTTCCCTTTGATTAATGTTCATTCTTGGAAGAATCTCCCCTCTTCATACGTGATTATATTGAACATTTTACCTAGAATTCTATTTTTGTTTCAGACAATTCCTGTTCTGACAAGTGATATACCAGACCTGGGCATTTTCCATCCTGTGGGCCACATCTGGCCCTTTGACTGTCCCTGTATCGTTCACAGCATTGGTGGGTGTGGGGTGGCATTGGTGTGGGGGGGTGGCATTGGCAGGGGGGCAGAGCATTGGCATCGGTGGCCCTCCACAACAGGCCAAGTTTCTAATATGGCCTCTTGGGAAGATTAATTGCCCACCCATGTGATATACCATCTAAATAATGGAAGAAGTACATATATAAATCTATATGGCAGGGGGAAAGATGGGTTAAATATAAGTTATTACAGTATGCAAAGGAAAGAGGAGGATTGGGTTAACCTCATTTAAAATTATATTTCAGATGAAATGATATTTTTCTGTTGGATGAAAGGGTGGATGTTGCTGAGAAATAGGCTATTGGGATTAGGACAAGCCAGTCTTGCCCCACAGACTGCAGGCTTTCTCAGTGAGTCCTGAGATACCTGTCTCATTCTCCTAAACAAAGACTTGGAAAATCAAGTTTCTTTTGACTGCTCCTCAGTTACGGAAGGCAAGAACTGAGTCCTGAGACAAAACCATATTTATTTAACGAGACTTAATTTAATTGAGAATCTTATATCCCATTTCCCCACCATCAAGTGGATTCCAAGAAGCCCTTGAATTGGCACAATAAGGAATGCAGCACTCGGTTAACTGTGTCTGAATTAGATGACACATGCTACAAAGACCAGGTTATTACAGTGCCACTCTGAACAATTTAGTGGTCGGGAAGCTGTGAGATGTTCATGCACCAGCAGGATTTAGAACATGTGCATGTGTGCATGCACACACACATACAAAACCACACGGTCTGTTCTTTCCATATAAATCTGAGATGACTGCATAGCAATGTTTTTTGGGAGGATACAGGTTGTTCTTTCAGAGCCAAATGGAGAGGTGTTCCTGAAACTTCAGGAAATTAATAACCTGCTCATACTATCATTATGCTGCCTCTTCCAAACTGAATTTCTCTCCCCCTTGTTCACATAAGAGTTTCCATCTGAACTGGAAAAAACAATGGAAAATTCAAATGTGTGAGTGACTCTGGACAGGAGGGCTGGTGACCCCCTTTACCCCAGGAGAACCTGAATAGCTGGATAGAACCATTGGCTTCTGCAGTAGTCCAAAAGTTAGGACAAGACACCACCCTTGAAAAAGCCCAGGGCATAGAAGAATTAACAAAAAGAAGGTTGTTTAGAAGACCGAAGTACATATTTTGGGAGCACCATGAACTCTTGAGGGTTAAAAATGAGGATGTGTTACCACAGCACTGAACTGAAGTCATTGCAGGGTACAATGGACTGTAACTATCTGCACTGCTAACAGGACAAGTGTGTCCATGTTAAACTAAAAACATAAAGCATCACAATTTCTTGGGAATGAAATCTGCGGCGACAGAGGCAATTACCATAAAATCAACATGCATGGACCGATAGCAAAGTTCTTTGAGGGGCTGAGATCATGTATTTTCTTGGAGGAGGCAGAGTCCATCCATTTGTGACCACAACGCCATTTCTGTTTCCAGGATAATTGTGGGCAAACCAATTTTTCTAGATGTTCTTAAAGGAAATACTTCTTCCTACTGGAAACCTTTCTTGAGAGGCAGTAGAAAACTAAAAGTGTGCTTCCATTTGAATGTACCTGTTACAGAATCCTATTGGACAACATCCATGATGTATCTAACATCATCATGATACATCCATGATGTATCTAACATCATCTAACAACATCCACTATGTATCTAATTTTGTCCTCATCCATACAGAGGGAATAACCTTTTTTACTTATCCTAAATGTCGTAATAGAGTACAACTGCAACGGCTAGGTACATACTAATTGCATCTTCAGAGGTAACTTCATCTTTATCTTTCACATCTCCTTTATCATCTCCTTCATCTTTTTTCATCTGTTCCACTACCTTCTCTATTGGTATCATTATTATGATTATTACCCTTGCTATTATGATTATTAATACTTTTTTGTTTTGTATATACACTGAGAGCTTATGCATTGGAGACAAATTATTTGTGAGTCTAATCACATTTGGCCAATAAAGTATCCTATCCTTTCCCATCCCATCCCATCCCACCCCATCCCATCCCATCCCATCCCATCCCATCCCATCCCATTCCATTCCATTGATTCTCCATGGATTTAGGTGTTATCCTCCCAGGCCACCAGTACTATCCTTTCTCAAGCTGATGTCCTCCAATTGTGTTGGATTTTACCATTATCATTTTCAACCATTATAGCCAACAGATGTACTGGATGGGACTATATGCATGGTAGTCCTAATTAACTGCAAGTTAAGTACCAGAGTAGAGACATATTTTTTTTCTTCTGCCCAGCCTTTGCTTTTTTATGGAAGCATCTCTTTGGGAGGGGACTATAACCAAAAGCTTCTATATAGAGAACATGCACTGGAGACAAATTCCTTTGTCACTTGGCCAACAAAATATTGATATGTATTGTATTGTATTGTATTGTATTGTATTGTATTGTATTGTATTGTATTGTATTGTATTGTATTGTATTGTATTGTATTGTATTGTATTGTACTGTTCTGTTCTGTTCTGTTCTGTTCTGTTCTATATACCTCTCTTTATAATGCAGTATTTGTAAAATCAAAGTCAAACACATAAAAATGTACCCATTGAAAAAATAAATTCAGAAAGATTTGTCCTAAAGCATGCTTGGTGTTACCTGCTTCCCTTAAAATTAAGAAAACCCTTTAGTTTATATGGCAGAAATGTGTGGTAAATGGGTTGTTGCTCAGGTTATAACTGTTTCCAGATTAATACCTGCAGCTGCTGGTAGAAGAGGATGGGAAAAAGGAATCATGGTCCCTATGAAGAATGCCCAGAGGGGGAGTAGAAAAGCAAAGATGGAAACATCGCCTGTGGAGCCAGGATCCCACCACTTCTTTTACCTGTGTCACACACATACCACGCACAAAGAAAAAGAATGGACCTCATATAGCCAGAGCCACCATTTTGACTTTTATAAAAATAGGTTTTTTTGTTAAATCATTAAAAAAGCCATAATAAAAAACTACATAAAAGAAAGAAACAATATATGAAGCACATAATGAGTGAAGAATAAAATGTCAACAAAGCAACAAAGTTTCCAATTAGGATAAACTGTAAAAATAATTAATTAAATGGCTAGTTAATTATACTCATTATATCATCTTAAATAACTAGAAATGTCTATAAGACACCATATTAATATTGATACGCACTATTTATATTTTTTAAAAAATAAATAAAAACCGAAAAGATAAAAACAATACTAAGAAGCAACATAGCTACATAGTTTTAAATTCCCTCCCACTTCCCAACTGATTATTGTATCGACATATTTATGAACACTGAAATTATTTCTAATTGCTTTCTTTATAAAAAATATTTTCCCTTAAAAGTCATATTCTACACTGTGTTGCTTTGTTAGGTGACATATGAAATAAAGGGGAACCATTCTTGCTTAAATTTAGTCCTGTTCTGGATATTTGTGGTTAATTTTGCCACTGCAGCACATTCCCCAAGATTGGGTTGCCCATTTGTTAGTGTTAGGAAGTGTCTCTTTTCTAATGTTGAGTTTAATTTGTCTTCATGGCCATCAGCATGTGATGTTTATTATTTATTTCTTCTTCCATCTTGACTTTTTTTTGACACCTACACCCACTTCCTGATAGATGTCTTGGTACCTACTGGGCAAAGGGTCAGGCCATGTCAAAAAAGGTCTTTTTTTTTTCTTCTTCTGAAAAATTATGCTTTTGTATCATTACACTTGAAATTTAAAGAAGTATCAAGCTTGGTTTCTAAAGGCTCTCTGGTTGCTTGACTAGAATTTTTAGCAAGGAATCTGCCAGCACCTTTTCCAACTGTTATATATTTCTGCTACCAGATTCCTAATTTTTTAACCTGGCTCTTCTCCAATAATAAAGAGTTTCTCAGCTTCTTTTTGGAAAGTCATAGAAATGAGTAGAAAATCAAAGCATCCCTGGCTATTTCACCAATTAGCTGTATTTCTCACAAAGGGCCCTACCGTTCTTTCCCAAGTTTATTGGAACTCATTTCTTCCTCACCTGTAGCGCTGATTAGCAGTGAAATATGATTCTGTACCTCTATGATGGCCCTCCAGCAGAACACCTAAGCACTTCTCAGATCTCTAGTATACTGGCTTTGAAAACATGTTCACGTTTTAAAAGTTTTGTCCTGGACTTCCTCATGGTTTCCTCCAAAATATCTGGGTATATCATCCTGCTGATGTTGTATGGCAGCATTGGTTGCAAAATATATCCGGCATGGCAGTTGGCAGCTGTGTTGTGCAATTTTCATTAACTTACGGAAACCACTGTGTGTGTGTGTGTGAGAGAGAGAGAGACAAGGCAAGTCATTTTGAGCTCCATCCATCCATCACTCCAGCTGTAGTCATGTGTCCCGCTGTGAGCTAACAAATGATACATATAAACAATACAAGAGTTGTGTCCTCCAAAGGCTTCCGTCTCAGATGAGTGCCCTGCAGGATGCTTCGGTGGGATCTTTCATGAACAGTTTACATGGATCATTTTCCAATCTTTTTCTTCTTTTCCCCCCTTTTCTTCTTGCCTTTGATCACTTTCATTACTTCCTTATTCTTTTTTATTCCTCTATTAAAATGCTGGCTGACTTATTTTTTTAAATGGCCATGTAAAATTATTTTAAACAAGAAAGAAGATGTATGGAGCATGAACTCTAGACTTCAGGCTGTTAAGGATGAGGTTTGAGTAGAATGGTGCTTGTGTTCCTCGGCTGCGTAATTTTCGTTGAGGCCCTGAAGAGTTCTTTGGGGGACAAACATTTGGTGCATAATGAAGGCATAGAACCTCTTGCCATTATCATTTGGGGAAGAGACGAAGAATCTACCCTTGGTTTGAGAATGAAAAGTGAGACTAGAATGAAGGTTTAACAGGAGATCCTTGGCACTCTACTACATCATCACATTGAATAGAAAAGAGCTGTATCTTGATGGTAAGCTCATCAGCTTTTCATTCAGAATTCTTAGGTGTCATCTCTGCCATCTCACTCTCCGCCTGAAACCTTGGAGATCAACCACCTACCAAGGTAAACAACATGGAGATAGGTGGATCCGTGGTCTGAGTCAATATACAGGAGCTTTCTAGGATCCCCCATTGGCTGGGATTCTAAGATTGGTAGGCTCATTAAAGGGCAAGACATTAATTAATTAATTAGTTTTTGTCAAATTTAGGTACCACCCACCCCATTCTTAGACTTAATCCTATCAATGTTATTGGATTGGTTAGTCAGTCAGCTAAGCAAAATATATATGAGCACAACAATTATTATGGAGCAAAGGCAAGTTTTTGTTTTAGAGAATTCCTTGCTTTCTTAACAGTTTTTTCCCTATTTGAGAAGAGGAGAAATGTCATTAATGTAGCTGATATCCTTTTAAGGTCTGCTATTAAGCACAACTATATTTTGCACACATGCAGAGGGTGAGTGCAGAAAAAAAAGCCCTATGCTTTGTGACATCTTTCCTTCCTTCAACCTGTCCCACCTTCCCCTCCCCATCCAATCTGGCATTTGGGCATGAACTGAGGAAGCCATTCCTGGTTCTACCCCCTCCAAGTAATAAAAACAGTAGAAAATGTTGTCATGTGAAAACCGCCGTCAATAAAAACAGCAGAAGAACCGTAACACAGTCATATGAGAATCACATGGCTGGCAGAAACCCAGCTGTCTTTCCCAGGTAACATCCTTCTTCTGTGTAATACAGGACTGCTGCTGTCTGAAGAGGCCATTATATCTTTTATTTTAAGTATCAGTCTTTATTAGCCAGTCATTCACTAAGCACGTGTTTATATAGAGGGATTTCCTGAAGAACTCTAAGCCCATTTCCGGAAGAATTCTAAGCTCATGTATATAAGGGATCTGCATAATGCCCCATCAGACATTACAACAGGCAAATATACACATGGGAGACAGATGTCCATTTTCTCCAGCAGCCCAAATTGCCATGGAAGGCAGAAGGGTAGTGACCAGAGAGTAAGTGGTTTATATTTGCAGCAGCCTAGATACATAAAACAGCCTGTGGGAGTTTGGCATATCCCAGCTCTTGACTGTGTCATCACCAGCATCATCAATTCATGCAGCAAGGGCTGTGATAAAAGATCAAAGGAAACACTATTTTAACATCAACACAGCTAAATACAAATTTTAGCTGCTTCCCCGGTGGGCTCAGGGTGAAATCAAAGCAATGTTGTGAGCATACATCCTTTAAGAATAGCACGCGAGAAATGCATCTCATGGCATGGTTAACAAGGCAGGACAATTAGCACTTTCACTTATCTATTTCAGAGAAATATCATTTTGATTTGTGGTTTAGCATCTGGTATAAATGCTTTGATTTGTTCAGTAAACTTTGGCTGTATGCTGTACTGCATGCTACAGTAAATACTGGCTTTCAGTTCATGGGCTGGTAGGAATTCTAGAGATTTAATAACCACTAGTTCAGTGACTATTCAAAGCTACCATAATGCTAGATGAGGAGACTTATGACTGGTTCTCATAGTTGCAATTGTCCCAGCGGTGACATGATCATGACCCGGGCACTTAGCAATCAGTTTGCCATCATGACCGTCACAATGACCCTCATTGCTGGCTTCACTGTCGGTTTCTGATAAACAAAGTTAATGGGGAAGTCGGCAGGAAGTGGTAAATGGTGATCACATGACATCATACTTAAAAACTGTGTGGGATTCACTTAACAACTGTAGCCAGAACTGCTCTAAATGTTGTATTGTCAGTATGGTTACATGACTTTGTGCTTTGCAACCAGGTTGCTTAGCAATGGAGTTGCTGGTCCCCATTAAGCGAGGACTGTACAATTGGAAGATTTCAATTTCTGGATGACTGACCTAGAGAAGTGAACATTAGTCAGACAAGTTTTAAAGACGCTTCACTGAATACTTTCTTGTATGGACTTTGTAACCAATGTGTCCCTCAAACCTTCAAGCCAATGAAATCATCAATTGTAGCTGAGAAGTGACAAAACTGACCTGTGAAATGTTACTGTGTGCAAAGTGCATTCAGATGCATTGGCATAAAACAACCAGCTAGCCACTAGCTTAGACATCCTTTTAAGAAGTAGTCTAACCTAGAGGCTGTGCATAGTAAAATCATAAATTGATATGGAGGATGGGATGATGATGATTAGCTACTAACCATGACAGATAAATGGATGCTTCATATCTTAAAGCAGAGAGAGTCTAAGCAGAGTTCCCTGTGGGCATCTGACTTGCAACTCTTCAAACAGGATTCTGGATTAGATAGACCCTCTGTTTAGTCCTGTTTGGCTTGCTTAGTTTTACTCATTTATTCTATTCATATTCAACTTTTCTATTTAACCAAAGCAAGTAATGCAAACCAAACAGCAGAAGGTAGAATAAAAAGTTTACATCATAAATTAAAATGGTTACTAACATGGCAAAAGGGACGACTACTCTTCTAAATGTGATGGGGAAAGTCTTTTCCTGTGTGACAGATAAATAGGTCTCTGACCAGGGAAGCATCTTTAGAAAGGCTTCTTCCACAGATCCTAATTACTGGACAGGTGTCAACTTTAGAATGAGCATGGCTGTAGACATTTTTTCCTTCTCATTCCTAGTTGCCACATAGCATGGAGGGAGAGGGGGTTGCCAGGTGTTGCGCTAGACCAGTGATGGTGAACCTTTTAGACACCAAGTGCCCAAAAACCACCCTGCCCTCTTGGCACCCCACTGTGCTGCCTGCCCCATGGCCCGCCCACCCCCGCTCCACAGCCCGCCGGCCCCCCGCTCTGCCACCTGCCCACCTGCAGGGCCTCCTACTGCCTCCACGGCCCACCACAGCAGTTCACCCAGGCAGCTATCCAGTGCCATGGTGGCCACACCCTCTGGTCACGCCACGCAGCATCTTCTGTGCACAACGGGGTGCGAGAGCGGAGTCTTGTCCCTGCTGCCTGGCTGCCATGTCCTTGGCGGTGCTCCTCTGCACCGGCCGCACCCAGGGGTGGCTCTCGGGGGGGCTGCTGGTGAGGAGGGGGGCACGAGGGGAGGTGGGGCTGGGGCAATGGCACACGTGCCCACAGAGAGGGCTCTGTGTGCCGCCTCTGGCACGCATGCCGTAGGTTCGCCACCACTGCGCTAGACAAAACATTTTCACTCTTTATCTTTCTCTCATGGGGACCAAGGTCATCAGCTGCTCCTGAGACTGCAGCCTAGGCATTTCATGAAAAGCCCGCCAACAAGCTGAATGGGGAAACATAGTTGCTTGCATAGCTTTAGGGGTAGAATTTCTTAACTTTGTATTGGGGAGTTGTTATGCATCTTTTCACACTCGGTTTCACTTTTGAAGTGCTGATACTCTGTATCAATAAACATGTTCTTTGAGGAATTTGCAAGCCTCGGAGTTCTGCTTTATTTGTCTCTGTCGATCGGAACCATGACAACAGGTTTATAATAGATGAAATGGAGCTTAAGCTATTTATCAACCAAATTTTAACTTGCAGTTGGCGTGGAGAGATTACGAAATTGAAATCTGTCTTGGGATTAGGCCCTTCTTATTCCACATCCCAATTTGCCATTCTGAGTGTTTTGATATCTCCTAGTTCATGAGATAAAAGCAACAATATGTAAGTGATAATTTGATAATAGTGTGCCCAAAAATTTGCCCAAACTGACCAATATCGTCCTTATTGTTAGTGGCAATGCTGCAGATAGCATTGGTGAAACAAACAAACAAACAAGAGAAAGGGAAGGATGTAATAGATTTGAAATAAAATGATTTGAATTTTTTTTAATGAATATTTTCAGGGAAGTGAAAGTATAAGCTTAAGTATGTCAGTATTTATGAATCAGTGTCATACAGATTGTTGTGTGCAAATATGAAAGTATGAATTCATGAGTCAATTGGTGACAGTTGTATGCTGTACTCCAGTGAAAGGTTTCTTGGGGAAAAATAGATATGAAAAAGTCAGCCTTTTTTAAAAAATAAATAAAAATAAATTGAAAGTAGAATGAGTACAGGAAAAGAAAGTATCAGTTCCTTTTGAAATGTATTAACAGATGAATTTCATTCAACAGGATGAATAGAAAGTAGGTATAATGAAAGATGACATGGACTCTATTTGGAATAGATTGGAAAGAAAAATGTTACCAAATATCAAAGAAGTTTGTGCAGTTACATTAATGGGAATGTTAAAAAAAGATGTTTGATGAAAAGATGAAGTGAAAAAACTATGGATGAGAAACAAATAAAAGAGAAAATGCTGACTGATTTTGAGGGAAATGAAAAAAGAATACTGGGGAGTGGTGCAGAGGCTAAACAAGTGACCACTAACAAAGAGAGTGAGTTTAAGAATAAAAGTGATGAAATAATTTGGGATGGAACTGAAATCAGAGGATTTTAGAAAGAGTATTTTAGTTTTTTAATGGGATGATAGTGATATGCCAGACAATGAAACTGGAATAGTGTTATAAATCATAGAATCACAGAATTGGAAGACACCATAAAAATCTTCTAGTTCATCCCTCCAGCTCAGTAAAGGATCCACTAGATCAGGGGTCTTCAAACTTGGCTCATTTATGACTTGTGGACTTCCAGAATTGCTCAGCCAGGCACACTGGCTGAGGAATTCTGGGAGTTGAAGTCCACAAGTCATAAAAGGGCCAAGTTTGAAGACCCCTACACTAGATCATCTCTGAAGTTGCCAGTGCTGTGTTCGTGTTAAGGTACACCAAGATAATATTTGTATTTATAACAGCTTTAAATTTTTAGCAGGTTTATGTTTAACTTTAACTTCTGGCTTATGTTTAAATTGTGGTCAATCCAGATGCATTTCGTGTGGAATGCTGCCTATCAATCTCCCCCTACCTAAACCTATGACTTTCATTTCTTTTTACCCATATGCAGAACTTTACATTTCTCCCTGTTAAATACCTTCTTAGTCATTTCAGCTCATTGCTGAAGCTGTTCCCTCAGTCCCTCATCCACGTGATCGATAAACATGCTAAACAGCAAAGGAGAACTCTGTTGGTTATTAATAATAACCCTTAAGGAAAAATAGACCCATTATCAAGTACTGTTTTGATCATTTAGTCAACAGTGGTATCATCCAATCCACAATTTATCATTTTATTAAGGAGAATATCACCAGTAGCTTTGTTGAAGACCTTGTTGAGATGCATTAGGTCTATAGTATCCCCTAAAATAGAAGCTCTATCAGAGACAGGAGTACAGTTACTTTGAGACAATCTGTTCGTTGCTAACTTATGCTTTCCCACAGTAGCATCATTAGGACCAGAAGAAAGCCCTTTTTGTTGCTGTGGTATCTGCTGCAAGTCTCAGCTTATTCTGAGATTTGGATTCTCTGAAATAGTTCATACATTTCCTAGAGATTATTCTTCCTTGACTATGGTCCCTTCCTTCCATTTCCTATATATGTTTCTTTTTCTTCTTCTCTATTTTAGTGTGCATTCATTTCCAACCATTTTCAATCTCTCCTATTTTTCCTTCTCAAAGGAATTGTTTGTGATAGCACCTTCAGTATTCTATTTCATAGGCTTGGCCATCATTACTGGACTGTTTTCTTCTCTAGGTTTGAAAGCCATTGGATTCCACAAGCATTCTTTTGGAGTTTCAGAACCCACTCTTCTGAAATCCAGTATGCAAGTCTGATTCTTCTACATTCCTCTTCTCAAATTCCTGTTAGCTCTTCCTGTTCACTTGTTCATTGGATTTGCTCCCTGGAAATTCAATCAGCCCATGTCTCTTGAAGCTCGTCAACTAAGTCAGCAAGAACAGTACTCCAGTCAGACACAATGGCCAAGCATCAGCATTTAAGTATACTCTAAGCAGAAGTCAGCAGCCAGTTAGCAGGAGTACCCAGCCTCAGAATCCTTGGATTCTTTCTCCTATTCCTCCTCCTCCTCCTCCTCCTCCTCCTCCTCCTCCTCCTCCTCCTCCTCCTCCTCCTCCTCCTCCTCCTCCTTCTTCTTCTTCTTCTTCTTCTTCTTCTTCTTCTTCTTCTTCTTCTTCTTCTTCTTCTTCTTCTCTTTTTTGCTGTCCCTGTTCACTTGTTTAAGACAAAAATGATGAAAAGGAAGTCGTCATGTTGTGAGAACAATGCAAAATGTTGAGGTTGGTGGTGAAGATGGTGCATCTGCAGGAGGGTTAGATAGAGTTTATGAAGAGTTTATTTAATATGCGTGTGAAGATTGCATCAGTATTTGATGATTGGAAGAAAGCCATTATTGTTCCTTCACCCAAAAGGAAACACAAAAAGAGTACATGCAAAAACTACAGGAGGTTAGTTTGTTAAGCATGTCTGAGAAGGTGTTGGTAAGATTTCTAAAAAGGATATGAGATGTGACAATAAAGAAAGTTTTTAAGTGTGGTGCAGCTTTAAGTTGGTCAGTGAACATGTAGACTAGATGTTCCCATTCAAGTGATTGAAAAACACATGAAAGTGAGTTTATTCTAGTCCCAAAGGGACTAGATGGTAGGGAGTGGAAGGAGCTGAAGAAGCTTCTTGGATGAAAAGTGAAATGTCTTCAAAAGAAACACAAGACAGTCCAGTTGCCTCCTGACAAAAAACACCTTTGGGACAACCATACCTGGATGACTGAGAACCTCCATAGATGAGCTTATCCTAGGCTTATTGACTTAGAAAAAACCTATAATTCAACTAATAAATTTACATTATGTAAACCTTTGTACAAAAATGGAATCAAAGGTTGGTTGGCAAAGATGAAAGTAATATGTAGTGGAAATATGATAAGAAGTGGAATGCTTATAAAAGGGTTCATCATGATCAGTAAGATAAATAAGTTATTGAAGCAGTAAGACAAAATATATAAGCTTTGTTGTTTAATGTATTTACGGCTATATTTATAAATAAAAGGATGGTTCTTTAAAGCTGTCTTGAATGGAGAAGTTAAAATGGTGCATTTTTGTATGCAGGCAAATCCATGTTTTTGGCTGAGAACTCAAACAAATTGCAGTGACTAGGTGAACTATATCCTGCACAGGAATATGGATCTGAAAATTAATATATCAAAGACCAAGCAGGTTAAAACATTGTGGGTAGTTGTGAGAAACATTTGGGCTGCTGGGAGAAGCTACTGTTTCCCAAAAGAAGTGAAAATGACTATTTATAAGAATATGCTTCCAGTCAATTTATTGTGTGGAAGTGAAAGCTAACTATGCAAGGAGAAGCCTAAGAGTAAATTGGATGCAATGTGAATGGTTAGTTCAGTGTGGGAAATAAAACAAGAAGAGGTAAAGTTAGAGGGAAAAGTGTCCTGAATAAACAGGGATTGAATATGAAAATGAGTGATGGTGAAAGAAGTATGGATAGTACAGAAGTACAGTGCTAGCCACTAGTACTGATGAGGTTCCCTAGTTTGGGTAATGAAACATCTGCAAGGAAACAATCAAGCTCAGAAAGTACCAAGGACCCCTCATTTCAATTCTGAGCTACAGATATTCTTTATCAGTCTTCAACCAATGCAATCATTACACAAAAAATTACGGTGCTTATGATTCTACTTCAGCTTTCATTTGCTTTATAGCAGACATGTCAAACTCATAATGTCAGGTGACATTGCGCAACTTATTGGGAGAGTTTTGGCATTGCCGGCAATGGGGTGGGTGCGGCTTCCAGATGACGTGTCCGACCTGTGGGCCGGCAGTTTGACACCCCTGCATTATAGTATCAGAAGGATGGGACCCCAAACAATCAGCTGAGCTGTTTTCCCAAGCAGGAAAAATTTTCAGAACTTGATTCCTGAGGAAGTCAGATATAAAGGGCAAAATTCACAGCCTTTTTCCTCCACTCTCTGGCCCTTTGGAATGCTTACCCTGATGCTGGGATAAGTAGCAAGAAGATAATTGATGTTCATATCTATGTACTTTGGAGAGGAATCGATTACAAGACATGCAGGTAGTCCTCTGTTTACATCCACAGCTGAACCCAGAATTTTTATTGTTAAGCAAGACAGGTGTTAAATGAGTCGTGCCCCATTTTATGACCTTTTTTCCATAGTTGTTAAGCAAATCACTGCAGTTGTTAAGTCAGTGGTCATTAACTGAAACCGTTTTCTCCTATTGATTTTGCTTGTCAGAAGCCAGCTGAGAACGTTGCAAAAGGGTGATCACGTGACCCCAGGACAGTCATAAATACATGCCATACATGCATACGTACATATGTACATGGGCATGCTGCAATGGTCATAAGTGTGAAAACTGGTTATAAATCACTTTTTTTAGTACTGTTGTAACTTCAAACAATCATTAAACGAATGGTTATAAGCTGAGGACTACCTGTAAGCAAGCAAGCAAGCAATTGGGAATACACATAGTAAAACACAGCAAAAGTTGTCAATGTAGGCAATGGTCACAAAGTTGCTTTTTCATCACTGTCATAATTTATAATACATAGAATGTAATTAACCTGCATTGAAATGTTTGTTTTTTAAAATATTTATATGTTTGCTTACTTCCTATTTAAAACTAGGCCAAAATGAACAGATTACAGACAGACAGCACCCTTGGTTAAGATCCAAGTCTAGTGCTCAATCTTGTAAAAAGGCACACTTGTTTATTTTTATGTTTATTTTTAACAATTTGGAGGGAGAAAATATCCAGTTTTTTCTGCCTTGGGACAAGTTTCAGTCTCAAATGATCTCTCACAAGGCTTCAGGGATCTCATTTGCAAAACACTTTGTTTAGTAACTGATGTATAAAACATAATGTTCTTGTCTCACAAAATCAGCTAGAAACATTGTGTGCAACGTTGCTTTTAAACCCCAATACTAATATATTGGGGTTTTCACACTTATGACTATTGCAGCATGCCCATGTACATATGTATGTAGACATGAATATTATCTGGCAGAACCAATCTGAGTTCAAGTTTGGGAAGCGTTCTCAGATGGAGTAAACTTCAAACGTGAATGTTTCATCCTGATAGGGTGCAAAGGATACTAGTTAGAAAAACAGAAGGACAGTACAATTGAAGGTGGACCTGCAAAAGCAGAGCTATTGGCCATGGCAAAGACCAAGGGACCGATAAGTAGACCAGTTTGTTGGAACCTCTCAGGATAAGACGAGAATGGGGGAATTGCCTATATGTGCTCTGGACAGCTGGTCCTTGCAAGGAGACTGGAGGACATGGTTTTCCATGGGTTTGCACAGCAAGAAACTATACCGTGATTCCCCCAAAATAAGACCCACATTTATTTTGTTTTTGCTTTCAAAAGAGGCACCAGGCCTTTTTTTGGGGGGGCCTGTCTTTTCCATGGTCTTACCTCGCGGCGGTAGCACCGACAGCTCCAGCCAGCCAGCCCACTTCTGTGGCCACTTGCCACCCCTCATGCATGTCACTCCCGGCCTCCATTTCACTGTCAGAGGCCTTCAGGAAATGCCTCTGCAGCTGAGAATGGAGCTCTGGATTGACATGCGCAGCGCTCCCAACCCCGGGCTGCATTTTGTCATCAGAGGCCTTTCCAGAGGTCTCTGACGGCAAAATGGAGGCCAGGGGGTGCTGCGCGCATCAATCCAGAGCTCCATTCTCAACTGCAGAGGCATTTCCTGAAGGCCTCTGATAGTAAAATGGAGGCCAGGGGCAATGCACATGAGCAGCAACAAGTGACCACAGAGGAAGTGGGCTGGCAATGTGAGGTAGGTGTTGATTCATGGGAGACCTAACTGCAATGGTAAGCAGGTGAGAGGGCATGGGGCATTTCCACCTCACCAGACCCACCCTAGCTTGATTTTTAGGTGTGAGCCTTGTCCCAAAACTAGGGCTTATTTTTGGGGTAGGGCTTATATTAGGTTTATTTTGGGGGTAGGTCTTACTTTCACAGAAACACAGTAGGATTAACAATCTTGCTTGCAACCATGGCAGAGACTTTTAAAGGACACTAAATTTGCATATCTCATTTTCATAAATTGCTCATTAACTACTTTTAAGTGATTACAGACCTTCAGAATGGTAAGTTGGAAAATGCCTGGTTATTTTACCTTCAATCCTGAACAAAAGAAAACTTTAATCATAAGCTCAAGAATTTAAATAATTTGAAATAAATATAAATTTAGCAAAAAAGCAAAATAAGATTTTGATAGAAAGTTATAAACAGACAAAATGGAATATGCACAGAAAACTAGAATATTTTTTAAAAATATAATAAGGTTTAGGGATTAATTATAAAGAACAAACCACTTTTTATGGGAAATAGATTCCGTTTTGGTTTTTAACAAGATGTCAAAAGGGCAAGCGATTCCATAATTTTAAAAACTGGGAACAAGAGAGAACTAATGTTTTTAGGTAGAGGAAAGATAAAATATTGCAAGCCAGCCAGCCTATTGGAGCCAAACGCTTGATGACATAAAATGGCTTTAATCGTTTCTGAAATATGAAAAGGCACCATACAGGAAACTCTGCCCCAGAGAAGGCCTGCAATGCTTCATCCAGGTCCCATGAACCTCACAAAGAAAAGGCCTCTCCAAGAGTCTCCCAGGATGATCACCATGGATGGCTCTTAACAAGGCAGTGCCTGCTCTGCCTGGTGCTGCACTATGAAGGGCTTTCTCAGTCATGTGTTGTCAGGCCTCATGCATGGTCACAAGTGGTGGGATTCAAATATGTGAACAACCGGTTCTCTGTGTGGATGCCGCTTCCAGAAATCCATTCTGGGCCTGGGCAACAAAAAATTAGTTACCGGTTCTGCCGAACTGGTGCAAACTGTCTGAATCCCACCACTGATGGTCACCCAGCCTGAAGTAGCCGAAGGACCACTCGGGACGACAGGCTAGTTCAACAACAGGTTTATTAAGAGCAAGGCAAACATAGAATAACTTGTCCGGCTTTTATAGCCGGCAGCTGGTAGCGAGGGCCAATCAGCGGTGTTCATTTTGGCGCCCTGTCAGGCAGGGACCAATCCGCGTCGTCTTTTGTTGACAGCTCCGGCTTCCGCGTGTCTTGGTGTTTTGACAGCCGCGAGCTGTCAGTGGTTGCGCCTGCGCTGTACGGTGGGTGCTTTGCCAGCTCAGGCTTCTTCGTAGTCCGGCGTTTGACAGCCGCGAGCTGTCAGTGGTGGCGCTTGCGTGGTGCGAGGAACTTTGACAGCTGTCAAAGTTCCCGCGTGTATTTCTGTCAGGCGGTTTTACTTTATATACTAGGCGATGCCTTCTTATTTGTACTGTTAACATATTGATTAAAGGAATGTTTACATATATAATACACCCCTTACCCCTCCCCTGGTTCGTTTCTTCCTTCTTGGATGTTTGAACCTGCCCACTGATAGTCTTTTAGGTAGGTGGGTGGTCTTCGATTCCTGGTTGAGCGGCGAAGGGGTGGTGGGTGTTCTGGTTCTGGTTCTTCGTCTTGGTGCTCAGCTTCCTGGTTTGGGATAGGCCGCATTTCCGGTGGGGGTTGTAAGTCGGCACTGGTTGGTTGCTCAGAAGTGTGTGGTGGTTGTCTGGGTCTGAGCTGGTCAATATGGCGGCGTATGTTGCCCTGTGCTTGCGTAGCTACAAGGTATGAGATGGGCCCTGTTTGTTTTATTACTGTCCCTTGGACCCACTTGTTTTTATCTGTGTATGAACGTGCCCATATTAATTGACCCGGGTTGAGTTTGCGGCCGGGGTGGGGGTGCTGTTTTTCTTCTGGGGCTGTGTCAGGGTGCAGTCTGTCGAGACGTGTTATTAGCCTCCTCCCCCATCTTAATTCTGCTGGTGATTTGCCAGTTGTAGAGCATGGTGTTGTGTGTTGTGATAAGAGGAACTGGCTGAGTCGCCTTTGCCAGTTTCCTTTAACGAATTTTTTCAAGGCGTCTTTTGTGTATCGTACCATAATTTCAGCCATTCCGTTCGACGATGGGTGGAACGGTGCCGACGTGACCAGCCTAATACAATTCCTCGTAGCGAAGATCTGAAATTCACGAGAGGTGAATTGAGGTCCATTGTCAGAAACTATGGTATCAGGTAGGCCGTGTGTTGCGAATATTTTTCGTAAGGCTTGAATAGTGGCTGTGGACGTTGTTTTCCTAAGGGGTGTGACTTCCAGCCATTTGGAATAGCTGTCCACTACAATTAAGAAACTTTGGCCCTGGATAGGTCCTGCAAAATCTATATGTATACGTGACCAAGGGTTCCTTGTAGTCTCCCATTTATGGATTGGTGCCTGGGGTGGTTCATTCCTGGTCTCCTGACAGGTGTAACACCCACCCACATACTGTTCAATTTGTTTATCTATGCCGGGCCACCACACATAACTTCTGGCCATCGCCTTCATTTTTACAATTCCAGGGTGCCCTTCATGTAAAATGTGCAATGTTTGGTCTATGTTTTTCTCTGGTATGATGACCCTATTTCCCCATAGCAGGCAACCTCTGTGTGTTGAAATCTCATTTTTTCTGTTATAATAAGGTTGGAATTGGGGTTGTGGGTTTTGAGTTGGCCACCCAGTTGTGGCCCATTTGAGGACTCTGGCAAGTATTTTATCTTTTGTTGAATTATTGGCTATAATGTTTGCAGTCAGGGGGCATTCTGGAAGTTGGGAGATTGCTAAAATCCCGCTGGCTGGGGCTGGGTCTGAGTCCCTGGTTTGTATGGGCAGTCTGCTGAGGCAGTCAGCATGGCCCAATTCTTTACCTGGTTTATGTATTAGCTGATAAGAATAGGCTGCTAAAAATGTTGACCATCTTAAAATTCTCGGGGAGAGGATTTGTGGAGTAGTTTTATTCCAAGTAAATATGCCTAGCAGGGGTTTGTGATCTGTAAATATAGTAAATGGTCTTCCATACAGATAATCGTGAAATTTTTTGACCCCTGCCACTATCGCTAGGGCTTCCCTGTCAATTTGTGCATAGTTTCTTTCAGCTTTGGTCAGAGTGCGTGAATAGAAAGCTATGGGTCTTTGTGTACCGTCCTTGCATATGTGACTTAATACAGCCCCGATTCCATAGGGAGAGGCATCGCAAGCGATGCATATTGGGGTGTCTTCCCTGAAAAGGGTGATAGTTGAGCTGTGACAGATAAGCTTTTTTAACGATTGGAAACTGTTCTCATGTTCCTTGGTCCAGGACCAAGTTGTACCTTTGTCTAGGAGCCTATGGAGCGGCTCTGCAATAGTGGCTTTGTGGGGAATGAAGGCATGGTAAAAGTTTAACAGCCCCAAAAAGGATTGAAGCTCTTGCTTATTCCTAGGGCTGGGTGCGGTTTGAATAGCCATTAGTTTTTCAGCGGTGGGGTGGATGCCCTGGCTATCAATTTTATACCCTAGGAATTCTGTAGAAGTGACTCCAATAGAGCACTTCTCCCGCTTAAGTTTGAGACCGGCTTCTCTGAGCCGGCTCAGCACAGCTGACAACCTGTCAGCTAAACTAGCTTCGTTTTCCCCGGCGATGAGAACATCGTCGAAATAGGGGCAGACCCCGGGTATTCCCTTCAGGGTCTTTTCCATGATGCCCTGAAAAATACCCGGGGCTGCAGATATGCCGAATTGTAGTCTCTTTACTTTAAAAGCACCGCGGTGGGTGACAATAGTTTGAGCTTCCGCGGTGTCGTCTGTGACAGGCAGCTGTAAATACGCCTGTGTGAGATCAAGCTTGGCGAAAATGGTGCCAGAGCGGATGGAAGCAAATACGTCCCTTACCGCTGGCACCGGGTAAGCATGGGGGCTGAGGGCTAGGTTGACTGTCGCTTTATAGTCCGCGCACAGTCTCACTTCGCCATTAGGTTTGATTGGGGTGACAATAGGGGTCTCCCAGGTTCCCCCTTCTGTTGGCTCCAGTACCCCTAGTCCCACGAGTCGGTCAAGCTCGTTTTCAATTTTTTCTTTAAGGGCGAAAGGTACCCTCCTAGCTCTTATTTTAATTGGTTGAATTGCTGGATTTAGTTGCAGGGAAATGGGGGAACCTGTATATTTCCCTAAAGTGCCATCGAAAACGTCGGCGTACTTTTCGCAAACGGCTTCTAGGCTAGGTGTTTGAATGGTATTAACCCCCGTTAAGGCGATGCCTAGTGGAGTGAACCAGTTTAGCCCTATCAAGTTGGTACGGTTCCCTGGCGTAACTAAAACCTCCAGGGGACCCTTGAATCCCTTATACTGCACCAGGACCTTGGCTTTCCCTTCCAACGGAATAGGGGTTTTCTGGAAGTCTGCAAGGTGTACCTGCGTTTGTTTCAGGGGAATTTGTCTTCGGCCTTTCTGACAGATTTCCTGATAGGTTGTCAGCGAAATTAATGAGACTGCTGACCCAGAATCTACCTCCATGTGGCAGGGCACCCCCTGAATTCTGACCCAGATCTTAACTTTGGAGCTTATGCTGTTTACCCTGTCAATTGTCTCTACCAGGGGGCCTGGTGGGGTTTCTCTGCTGGCCTGGGCAGCCGGCCTACCTGGGGGGTTTGCCTCCACCTCATTGATGTTGTCCCGGCCCTTGCTGCGGCACACCGGCTTGATGTGGCCAGTCTTCCCGCAGTTGTGGCATTTCGCGTTCCTAAACCGGCAGCTTCCTCGGGCATGGTTGCCCCCGCAGCTGGCACAGGCGGCCCGTTGCTCGTAACGCGGTGGTGGCGGTGGTGGGTTCCTGGATCCGCGGCGGTCCGACGTTTTTCCCCTCCTCGGCTGCCGGTGCTCCATCCTGCGCTGTAGGGCTTCTCCATCGGTGAAGTCTACCGACTCTCCGCTGTCGCTGAAGGTTGCGCTTTCCTGGTAGACGGTCGCGGGGGTCTCTGGGGTCGTGTTCGTCGGCTTCTTCTTGTGGCTGTGTTCATATGCCATGATCTCCCTGGTCAGCTCTGCCAGGTTCATGTCGGGTTTGGACGTCAGTTTCTTCTGTAGCTTCTCGTCCCTCAGACCGATCACCACCTGGTCTCTGATGCGGTCTTCCAGGTCGGGGAAGGAGCAGTTCCGCGCGGCGTGTCTGACCCCGGCAATGAATTCGTTGGCGGGCTCGTCCTGCCGTTGTTTCTTTTGTGCGAATTGCACCCGCCAGTACAGTTCTGAACGCGCTGGCATGTAGTACTTGTTCAGCTGGTCCACCAGGTCAGCGTAGGAGACTTCCGTGATGGGCACTGGGCTGAACAGCCCGACGGCTGCATCGTACACCGGGGGCCCGCTGATGTACAGCAGAGCGGCGGCCTTTGCTCGGTCGTCAGTGATTTTACTGACGAGGAGAAATCCCTCGACTTGGCCGAGGTGTGATTGCCATCTCTCGGGATGGCGGGTATCAAACTCCCTCACACGGCCGAAGTTTGCCATGTCGTCCGGTCCTGGGTTGCTCCGATGGAAGTTAAAACTTCCGTGACAGCTCTTGCCGGGAACTCTCTTCCTCGGCCGTGACTTCAGCTCCGGAGCGATCCCACCTTCGTCGCCAGTGAAGTAGCCGAAGGACCACTCGGGACGACAGGCTAGTTCAACAACAGGTTTATTAAGAGCAAGGCAAACATAGAATAACTTGTCCGGCTTTTATAGCCGGCAGCTGGTAGCGAGGGCCAATCAGCGGTGTTCATTTTGGCGCCCTGTCAGGCAGGGACCAATCCGCGTCGTCTTTTGTTGACAGCTCCGGCTTCCGCGTGTCTTGGTGTTTTGACAGCCGCGAGCTGTCAGTGGTTGCGCCTGCGCTGTACGGTGGGTGCTTTGCCAGCTCAGGCTTCTTCGTAGTCCGGCGTTTGACAGCCGCGAGCTGTCAGTGGTGGCGCTTGCGTGGTGCGAGGAACTTTGACAGCTGTCAAAGTTCCCGCGTGTATTTCTGTCAGGCGGTTTTACTTTATATACTAGGCGATGCCTTCTTATTTGTACTGTTAACATATTGATTAAAGGAATGTTTACATATATAATACACAGCCTTTGGTGTCTTCCCTTTTGGATCACTGCATAGCACTCTATATGAGCCTTCTGCCCTTGAAACTACCCAGAAGCTACTACATAATAATAATAATAATAATAATAATAATAATAATAATAATAATAATAATAATGAGTTGGAAGGGACTTTGGAGGTCATCTAGTCCAACCCCCTGCTCAGGCAGGAAACCCTATGCCATTTCAGAAAAATGGCTGGCCAGTCTCTTTTTAAAAACTTCCAGTGTTGGAGCATTCACCACTTCCGGAGGCAGGTTGTTCCACTGGTTAGTTGTTCTAACTGTCAGGAAGTTTCTCCTTAGTTCTAGGCTGCTTCTCTCCTTGACTAGTTTCCATCCATTGCTTCTTGTCCTGCTTTCAGGTGCTTTGGAGAATAGCTTGACTCCCTCTTCTTTGTGGTAGCCCCTGAGATATTGGAACACTGCTATCATGTCACCCTTCACTCTTCTATTCGTTAAACTATACATACCCAATTCCAGCAGCCGTTCCTTATATGTTTTTGTCTCCAAACCTCTAATCATCTTTGTTGCTTTTCTGTGTACTCTTTCTAGAGTCTCAACATCTTTTTTACATCGTGGTGACCAAAACTGGATGCAGTATTCCAGGTGTGGCCTTACCAAGGCATTGTAAAGTAGTATTACTACTTCACGTGATCTTGAGTCTATCCCTCTGTTAATGCAGCCTAGCACTATGTTGGCTTTTTTGGCAGCTGCAGCACACTGCTGGCTCATATTGAAGTGATTGTCCACTAGGACTCCGAGATCTCTCTCACAGTTACTACTATTGAGCAAGGTACCACCTATACTTTACCTGTGCATTTGATTTTTCCTGCCTAAATGTAGAACCTTACTTTTTTCACAGTTGAATTTCATTTTGTTAGATAGCGCCCAGTGTTCGAGTCTGTCCAGATCCTCCTGTATCTTAAGCCTATCTTCTAGAGTATTGGCTATTCCTGCCAGCTTGGTGTCGTCTGCAAATTTAATGAGTTCCCCATCTATCCCCTCATCCAAATCGTTGATGAAGATGTTGAAGAGCACTGGGCCCAGAACAGAGTCCTGGGGCACCCCACTACACACTTCCTTCCATGTAGATGCAGTTCCATTGAGGACCACACGCTGAGTATGGCCTGTCAGCCAGCTACGAATCCATCTGGTGGTGATGCTATCTAACCCACATTTTTCTATCTTATCAAGTAGTAGGTTGTGATCTACTTTATCAAATGCCTTACTGAAGTCCAAGTAAATTATATCTACAGCATTCCTCTGGTCCACTAGTTTTATCACTTGGTCAAAGAATGCAATAAGGTTTGTCTGGCATGGTCTGTTTTTGACAAACCCATGTTGGCTTTTAGTGATAACTTTGTTCGCATCAAGGTGTTCGCTGATTCATTGTTTGATTATCTTTTCCAGAATCTTCCCAGGTATTGAGGTCAGGCTGATAGGTCTGTAGTTTCCTGGATCTATTTTTTTCCCCTTTTTTGAAGTTGGGAACTACATCAGCTCTCTTCCAGTCCTCTGGTAGTTCCCCAGTGCTCCAGGATCTTTGAAAAATATAGTTCAGTGGTTCTGAGATCACGTCTGCCAGTTCCTTGAGAACCTTGGGGTGTAATCCATCTGGTCCTGGTGATTTGAACTCGTCTAGGCTGGACAGGTGCTCACTTACCATTTTCTTGCCTATCTTAACTTGCGTTTCTATTCTGTTTTTTATGGCACTGGTTTGGGTAGGTTGGACTGTTTTTTCCCTTTGTGTAAAGACAGATGCAAAAAACGAGTTAAATAGTTCTGCTTTCTCCCTGTTGTTTGTCACCTTCTTGCCATTTTCCCCCACTAATGGACCAATCATTTCCTTAACTTTTTTCTTGTTTCTTACATGTTGAAAGAAGCTTTTTTTGTTATTTTTGACTTTGGTCGCAAGCCTTAGTTCATTTTGAGCCTTAGCTTCCCTCACTTCATCTTTGCAGGCACGGGCTGTTTGCTGATATTCTGCCTTAGTTATGTGCCCCTCTTTCCACTTCTTATACTTGTCCTTTTTATCTTTCAGTTTATCAGAGAGTTCTTTATGCAGCCATGCTGGTTTCTTTTGAAAGCTGTTATTTTTCTTCTTTGTTTGTATTGTGCTAGACTGGGCCTTTATTATCTCACTTTTGTGTTTTTGTGTTTTTACTGTTGTGTTTTTACTGTGGGGACCCTGGGCATTTGGCTGCCTTCTGCCCAAAGTAGCAACAATGGGCATCAGTGACCAAGTCTGCGCCAAGAAAGCCCCCTACTCCTCTGTTGGGAAACATCCCGAGCCTGATCTAAAAGGTGTGTTAGGTCGGGCGTCCCACAACACCGAGCGACGTCTTTCTGATGCTGCTTGTGGACCTCCACAGCATCTGATATTGGAGGCATGTCTGATCCTCCCCAGAAAGCCAAAGGGGATTCCAGTTCATGCCTTAATTGACTCTGAGGCCACCACAAATTTTATGGACTCAGCATTTGTGGCCAAATGGGCTGTTCCCCAGTGCCTGGTGGAAGCGCCCATGTTAGTGAAGACTATCGATGGTTGAGTGCTCCTGTCTGGGCTGATTAAGGCTGCCACGCAACCGTTATGTATGGCCATCAGTTCCCATGAGGAGGCCATCCAGTTCTATATCACCTCAGATCTGCATTTCCCCATGGTCTTGGGACTGGCATGGCTCCGGGCGCATGACCTACAAATCTATTGGTCACAGAACTTGGTCACCTTCCCAAGCTTACAGTGTGTGGACCACACCCGCTATATCTGTGCCGGCCAGGTGGAGGGTTCCCCAGGGGTTTCCTTGCCTTCCGAACTGACTGAATTTGCTGATGTGTTCAGCGAGACGGAGGCGGATCAATTACCCCCACACAGGCCCTATGACTGCCCCATTGATTTAGTCCCTGACGCGCCTCTCCCAGTGGGGTGTTTGTACTCCATGTCAGACCCCAAGTTGGCTGCATTGCAGGACTTTCTGGATAAGAATTTGGCTCTGGGTTTCATCCGGCCCTCGTCCTCGCCAGTGTCTGCACCCGTGCTCTTCGTCAAAAAGAAGTCCTGCGAATTGCAGCTTTGCTGCAATTATAGAAAATTAAATGCCATCATGGTGCACAATCATTACCCACTGCCCCTCATCCCCGAACTCTTGGACCAACTCCAGGAGGCAAAGATCTTCACGAAACTGGACTTGCGTGGAACTTACAACCTTGTCAGAGTTCGGTCGGGTGATGAGTGGAAGACAGCTTTTGGCACTCGATACGGACACTTTGAATACACGGTGATGCCATTTGGCCTGACCAACGACCCCGCCGTGTTCCAGCATTTCATGAACGATATTTTTCCGGGACATGATCCTGGCATCACTTTGTGACTTGTGAACTATAGCTTCTGGCTATATGTGAACCCAGGTAATGATGGTTTATTGAATAAGCCATGATATGGCATGATATGCATACCTAGATCGTCTACTCGAAGAGACAGGGAAAATAACTTTCCCTTAACAACTTTCCCTTTAATTGAAAGTAGAAGATAGAAGAAATAGGTTCCAAAAGATTTGTTTTCGTTCTGCTCTTCTGCTATTGTATTGCCCTCTCTCTTTCTCTCTCTGTCTTTCTCTCTCTCTTCATGCACGGTATAGGTGCCTGTGTGTCTATATGCATATACATTTGTTTCTGTAAAGAAATGAGTCTCAAATGTGTTTCTTCAAGAGGAGGTTAGGCACCTGAGCCAGAGCCAAATGGAAATGTTGGCTCCTGCACTAAAAAGTTCAGAGAACACTCAGTATTTCCAGTAAAGCTGCCGGCTTGGCTACATGGTATTAGGGGGAGCAAAGGAGGGGAGACAGGAACCGAAGCAGGAAGTGTGCACCAGCCCTTCAGGAAGTGAGCAGTACAAAAGCCAACCCTGGCTGGCCTGTAGCAGCATTCCAGAGCCATGGAAACCTGAGCTTCTCTTCCTGCAGCATGTTTGGAATACTTCTAGTTCTGCCAAAGCCCTTCAGCTGACCTGGCAGCCTGAAAACCACCCACGGCTCCCCCACTGATCAGCGTAGGGAAGGAAAAGGCTGAACATCTTAAGAGATGCATTGTACAAGGAGGGTCCAATCCCAGTCCTGCAAGTGACTGAGAAAGGCACAGATCCTACTGTGTATGAAGCTGGATGCCAGGATCATGTCACATCAGCATGCAGCCAGGTAATCTCATTTTTCAGACACAAGCAACCTCTGTACCATAATAGTACAAAGACAAAACAGCCATTCGTATATGTCTTCCCTTTCATACACAAACAAAACAGCTCATGAAGTATCATAATCAGTATGATAAAACCTCATTTTAATAATCATGAAACCACAAACGTACTTACAAAATTTTAGAAAGGTGTGGGAACCAAAAAGCTTGAGAAGATTTCAGGATTTTATTCTCTCTATTCAGCTTGTCCTCATAACACAACTGCTTTTTTATTCCTAACCTTTGAATAATCGATTGAATTTCTTAGGAAAAGAATTTCTGAATCCACAAATGTGGGACATGTTCAGCTGCCCTGTTTTGGAGAATTTGCAGTGAAATATATTTCCTCTGATTTTGCTACACACAGTAGGAGAGAAAATTTAATGTGCCATTTGAATTGTTGAGGAAGACAATGGACTTGCCTCCTACTCCTTCCAGTCTTTCTTGTCCCATTGTTGTTTCATTCATATGTTTAGAACTAACATATTATTTCATTCAGTTGAAATGTTCTCCCTAAGAGACCTTTCGGAGAATATGCTCTTTCAGACTCACCTCAAGCCACATTCCCATGAAAGGGGAACTAGTCCAGCAGCCTTAATCATGGAGAAAGAATTCTCTTTCCTCTCTTTCCAACCAAGAAAGAAGGAAAGCAACAGACCTGGATCTCTGCAAACCACACAAGTGATATATTTGCAGCATACATCATTATATAATCATGCTGCTTGCACAATCATTTTATCATAAAACACATGCCATCGTGATGACGTCCTTGTGGTGATGCTATCAGTGTCCTGACCCAGTGGCTGAAGACTGCTCTGGTTTGAATGGAGTGCATTGTGTAAGCATATTATAAGCTCCCCGGAGTCTTTTAAGAGGTAGGCAATTACCATATCTAATATAAATCTGTTTAAAAAGTTAAGATTTCTGGTGTCCAATTCACCATGTGGAAGCTGAGATACCATAACATATACAATCATTAAATGATCTTCCTTATCAAAGCACCAGAGGACAGGACAAGAAGTAATGGTTGGAAGCTTATCAAGGGAGATCTAACTTAGAACAAAGGAGAAATTTCCTGACAGTGAGAACAATTAATCAGTAAAACAGCTTGCCTCCAGAAGTTGTGGGTGCTCCAACACTCAAGGTTTTAAGATTGGACAACTATTTGCCCAGAATGGTATAGTAGGGTCTCCTGATTGAGCAGTGGGTTGGACCAGAAGACCTCCATGGGCCCTTCCAACTCTATTATTCTGTATACAGTATTTCACCTAAAATATACTTTTCTCTTTTATATAGTTGAAAGATGATAGAGTGATACTAGTAGTACAATGAATTGATAGACTATCTACTTAGTCTATTTCTTATATTATCTGAAACTCCTCTGTTTGGCCTTTCTTGTTTTGTGTTGCTTTACTATACTAATAGTTCAATATATTTACTATACTATAATTATCCTCTTAATTAGTCAATAAGAAAGTCTCATTTCTTGAATGTTATTACCTGCTCACTTTAATATTCTTTACTTATAACAGTTATATATCAATCTCATCTATGCTTTCTCTATTCATTAAGGGTTTTAAATTTGTTGAAATGTTTCTTCCTGCTTATCATAGTGAGAAACAAAAACAGATAAGGATATACTGAAATGACTGAACCTTCATACAATGAATGTCCTTCACACAATCCTCTAAAACAACAAGCCCTAATGACAGAGAAATGATGACTTCTGACTCTCCAAAGTGTCTCATGTACACATAATATTTTTCTTTAATTTTAAGTTATTTTTTTAGACTCAGGAGACCCAATATAAACCCTGGAGTTTCAGGTAACTTCTTAGGGGCAAATTGGTTAGAATTTTGTATATCTCTCATTGGCTACTATACTATTAGATCTATCAAGAATGTATATTTTTCGTTCTTCTCTTTGATAATGAGATAAGCAGATTAATATATTAGCTGAGGTTAACTTTTGTGAATTAGGACAGAGTTTTCTAATTATGGAACATTTCTAGTTCCAGTTTCACACTGAGAATACAGTAACATGGAAACAAGGTTGACGAAGTTCTTAGTGTAAACATCCATGTATTTCTTTACTGGGTGTCTGTTTGGTATAATTCTATCAGAATATACAACATAATGATAATTAGTTACCCAGACATCCTTGGACAATAGGAAAGAGAAGAACTCCACTTTCAGGAAAGGAAATCCCAACTCCCCATAAGACTGTCCATGCCAGAAAACTCCTGCCATCATAGAGCAGGAAAGGTTTGACAGAAATGAACAAAGAAGTAGCGCCAATGGCTCCAGCAAAGCAAACTGTCAGGACCGGAAAATTAGAAATAGAAATTGGAAAAAAACTATTTTTGCATCTTGAAATCAACCAGTGAAAGGTACACCATAACCTTCAAAATTTTTGTTTTGCTTTCCTCAAATAGTGGAGTAAAAAAAACCCCACATTTTTCAAGGGGGATTTGTAAATAAAAATCCAACAATTAGACTCTGAGGAACACCCTACAATATCATTGGCCTTTTACAAGGAGGACGCAGTGGGACCATGCAAGCAGGAATATTGCAATTGCAGTCTTTACAATCAACGTCATGAAGGAACCGGAAATCCTCTGTTTCTTTGTCCTCCTAGTTCACTCTGTTAAAGTCATCAGGTAAAGAAGCATGCAAATCCAGAAGGGTCATTTCAAGTGGTAAGGGAACATGGGAAGTCCATATTTAAGGCCCTTGATCTTTCATGTTTTATATTCGAGAAAAAAGTAGGGAAGCTTATTTTATAGCTTTAACCAACTGGTTGCTTTTTAAGAACTTATCCTTGTTGGCTTTGGATACCTGGAATTATAGTCGATCAAATTTGGAAGGCACTAAATTGGGGACACAGAGCCATCAAGGCCATTGTGAAGAGAACTTACAGGCCTGAATAGTCAGCCTTAAAACCCTGAACTTACGCATGGCAACTGTGCACACACGCACATACACCGATAGAGATAGAAAAGGTATTTTATGTACATGAGTGTGAAATATATACTCTCTACTACATGTTTTAACTATGCTTTCCTGAAAATAAAGAACTGATATTTTATGCATGACAGAAAATTCAAATACAAAGCTGAATTTTTAAAATCATTTTGAATAATATACAACAAAGAAACTAAGAACGTTTTCAGACAGTTTTTCCATTGTCCAGTCTATCTGATTGCACAGTGAAAATGAAGGAAAATCAATCTAATTGGATTGTATCAACTATTTCTAATACCGGGATAACACTGGGACAGGCCTAGTTCTTTGTGAGTCTACAGTGCTTGTCCAGAACTGACAACCAATCAGTCAGCCAACTACCTAAGAAATGCCACACCCATCCCTTCAGTTTTGTACCAAGTCTCAAGTCTCCCCACCTTTCATAAAAAATGAAGCTGCAGGAGTTTCAGTGATGATCAGGACAGCAGCTCTTTTTCTTGTCTGTTATAATCTGTCTAGTTTTTGCTGCCAGGCCAAAAGAACAGGAGTGGAAGATGGGTTCATGGTAGACTATTTTAAACAATGCAACCCCAGGCCACGCGGCTGCTTCTGCAGCAACACTAACTGTCTAGGAACAAAAGTTCTCTGTTTGCAATGAAAAACTACATCAGAAAAGAGCAGGGACAATTGTTCAAGGCTTGGCATCTCATACCAATGTCAATTGTTTGGCTGGAAGTAGTGGTGCAGATTGTTGTAGAGCCTTTCCTCAACATCTTAGTTCTCCCATGTCCCCATCACATTCTCTTCATCTTTTGCCCAGATGAGAGGTGTTATGTACTGGGTTTGTGGTGCTACACCACGTGCATTGCTGGAGCAGCTAACGGTTCTCCAGCAACCCAGACTAGCTGTCTCCTGTCGTGCAATTGGCTAGCCCCAGGCAGCAAGAGTGGGTTCAAACCTATTGGCTGCCGCCTAGGGGCTAGACCAGGGGTCGGCAACCGGAAAAAGGAAAAGAGCCACTCGGAACCGGTTCCATTACACAAACAAAAAAGTGGGAGCCGCAAAAAGTGCGCGCGTGTGTGTGTATGCATGCGTGTGCGCAAAAAACATTTTTTGCATGCGCAAAATGGGAGGCACCTGCGCGGCGACGGGTCTCCCCTTTGGAGAGGTGCGTGCGCACCTCCGCCTGAATGGGCAGTGGCGCCGCTCGTTTGGAAAGCTGCCATGGCCCGTTTGCAGGCTGCCACCTTCATAGGAAGACAGCAGCCTGCAAACGGGCTGCGGCAGCTTTCCCAACGGACGGCGCCACTGCCCGTTCCGAGAGGTGTGCGCGCAGCTCTCCAAAAGGGCAGAGGTGCGCACACACCTCTCCAAACCTTTGGAGAGGTGTGCGCGCACCTCCGCCCGAACGGGCAGTGGCGCCGCTCGTTTGGAAAGCTGCCGCGGCCCGTTTGCAGGCTGCCGCCTTCCTCTGAAGGTGGTAGCTTTGCAAATGGGCCGCGGCAGCTTTCCAAACAAGCGGCACCACTGCCCGTTCAGGCGTAGGTGCGCACGCACCTTTCCAAAGGTTTGGAGAGGTGCACGTAGACCTCCGCCTGTTCGGAGAGGTGCGCGCGCATGGGCGACTGGGAGCCACAGGAGAGCCGCGGGTTGCCGACCCGTGGGCTAGACTATATATTGTGGCTGGTTGCAGTCCAAGTTTCAGTACAGTTCTAGCAAGAATGAAGTATAAGTTATCCTGTACTCAGCCTCGTGTCGTCATTCCTGCACCCGAGCCCACTATTTAACAATAGGTACACACTTTTAGAGGTACCATATTAGTCCCTCTAGGCAGGCAGCAATCAGGGTATCTCAGACTTGATGTGCTTCACTGACCTTGCTTCTTTCCACCTTCACTCCCCATACACAGTAGCAGGACAGGCAGATTGTTAAGATCAGATACAACAATAAGACAGGACTGAAAACAAAGATGAGATAGATAGATGATAGATAGATAGATAGATAGATAGATAGATAGATAGATAGATAGATAGATAGATAGATGAGAGTGAGACAGCATAAACATACAGACAATAGGAAGAGCTTACCAAGATGTATTGCTTCTTGAAGACAGACAGAAATATTTCCAATAGATGTATTAGCATGGCCTATTTCACAGATTATTGAGAAGCTCATCATAACCTTTGTAGTAGGGTGGTTCAAAGCTTCTGGAATTAGACGTTTATGATTTTCACTGGAAACAAGGGGCTCAGGGAAGGAAGAAATATGATCAAGAAGCAAAAAAAATTCTATTTCACAGATCACACCTTTTTGAAATCCATAGACATTAATTAATTGGCATTTTAAAATATCCCTGGTCACAGGTGTTTTGAAAGGGAGAAATGATATTGCCCTGAAGTTGACCAGATACAATCTCCACCTATGTTTCATTTGCTCAATTTCAAAATTTATTTAGTTACCCAGTAGACATTAGCCAGTCAGGCTAATGTTGAAAGCAGTAGAGACAAGTTGATGGGATCACAAAAAATATAATATAAAAAAATCAAAGCATCAGAGAAATACTATTTTGTACAGACTAAAAGACCAGAGGAAAGAAAGAAAGGGGATTTTTGCCAGGCATGAAAAAATGCAACAAAATAAGTTATTAGATAAACCTCTATGGAGACAAAATGTTATAAATGTGGGGAGGGGGGGCTGGTTCTACTGGTTCTACTGGAAGATCTACTCTCTGACAACCATTTATCTAAGTCACATGATGGACTCTGGCATCTAATGGTAGTCTGAAAGCTTAAATAGAATTTTATTTTATTTTTTTAATTCCATTTATATCCCGCCCTTCTCCAAAGACTCAGGGCGGCTTACAAGCTTAGCAGTAGCCTTCATTCTATGTATATGCCTGCTTATTAGGGCTTTCACACACACACACCCCAAGCGGCATTATTACAAAGTCAGCTTAATTGCCCCCAACAATCTGGGTCCTCATTTTACCTACCTCGGAAGGATGGAAGGCTGAGTCAACCTTGAGCCTGGTGGGATGCGAACCTGCAATAATTGCAGGCAGCTGGTGTTACTTAAGGAGGCATTAGCCCACTGCTCCACCAAGGCTCTTGGTGGGGAATGGGGAAACACTTCTTCAGAAATTGTGGTTCTATATGCTGAAGGGCTTGATAGGTCAGTATGAGTGCTTCAAACTTGTCCTGCATATGATCTGAGCATCAGTGATAACTGAATCATGCTATAATGTCATCAGAAGTCCCAGTTCCAGCCATTATTCTAATGGGCATAGTATGCATCACCTAAATCTTCCAGATCATCTATAAGGACAGCAGCAACAACAGCAGTAATAGTCTGTTCATGTAATATGCACAACGTATTACGGAAAACAAAAAATGACATTAGACTTTTATTTTGTAGAAGTGAAGCTATATCTGATGCGTTAACTGGTAAAAGTCACTCTGTGCCACAGATGACTTTAAAGACAAAGTTCTAAAAGTACTTATAGATCTTGCAGATGTGATCCGTTATAGAGAATGCAGCTCTTTCCAGTATATGTTGAAAGCTGAACCATTCACTTTCTCTTGGGGGGGGGGGAATTGGTTTTAGTTTATAGACTATCATCTAGTAGTCCATTACCATGACCAAACACTGACTAAGCACTTCTGGTTCCTTTCCTAGATCGGACAGAAAATAGAGATTGACTGTATATTTGATAGCACCTTGTGTTGACCTCAGCTGATTTATGAGGATATTAAAAAGCATTGATGATGACAGAGAGACCTGTGGGACTTCAAAGCATCAACCCCATTTGGTTGAACAGAAATCCCCAAAGATCACTTGGGGCAGCATTCATATGTATATAAGCATTGCTATGCCATTCATACCCAACGCTAGACAGCATCACATCAGGATTTTCTACCAATCCAAATTTGATTCAGACCTTTCTGATCAGGTGTCATTGTTGTTGTTTTTTTAAAGAACTTGTTATTTCTTACACTGTGCTGATTTATCGGAAACTGGAGCAAATCTGCAATGCTTGTGCTTATGGACAGACCATTCTTTGATGACAACACTCGTCTCTTTCTAGCCCTGAGCTCCTCATTTCAAAAGAGAGTCATTTGTGTTTCAAGGCAATCACTTGAGTAGGAATGAGGGGGAAAGCCCTGCAGACTGACATTTCACAATCCATTAATCCCTTACCAGAGAAAGGGATGCCTATTAATTTCACCGCTACTCCTGGGCTACTGTGCCCCCTGCAAGAATTATTGGGATCTACAAACAATCAAATGACCTGCCTACATCTGCAGGTAAAATTCATAGAGCCTGTCTGCATTTATGCACCTGGTACGACCAATGTAACCAAAGTTCCTTTTGGAAGAATGATGTGTCAACCAGTCTGCCTGCCTGCCGCTACGGTATCCTCACATAGATTCCCACCATAGCAACATGACTGTGTATTGGGGATCAGGAGTAATTTATTATTTTTCCTCCTGTAGAACAGAAGGTGGGAAAGAAGATGTGTTTTTTCTGGGAGTTACAGCAGCTCAGGGGATAGGATACTATCTGAATAATACTCTTTGTAATTTCAGATAGATCAGATCAGAGGGAACACTGACTAGCCCTTGTCAATCTCACCATTTTTCCCAGGTTTCAGGCCTGAAAAATGCTCAGGCTATTGTTGGTGGATTTCAAAGGGCTTTAAGGAGAGAGGGGAATCTTGGGAAAGCGTCATTAGTCTAGTAGAGTTCCAGTCTCAATGGGGCTTCTGAAACAAAACCAAAGCAGATGGAAAATATATACACAGAGAACTGAAAGTGTATGCACTAATGCTGATGAGCATTTAAGACCCTGCTCTTGTTTCCGCCTCTTCCTGATGGAAACATTCCATGCATTTTTAATTATATTGCATACTTTCTTCATGTACCCGTATTGAAAATCGTTCCACCATTAAGAAAAAAAATGCACTGCAACTATTGTGTAGTGGGTCTGACGCAAGAGAGACGCCAGCCGGTGTGTGAGTTCAGCTCTTTATTGGAAGGGGAAGTGAACTGAGGAATGAGGGGTACCTGGCCTCCTTATATACCTGGCCAGGTAAGCTAACAGCCAATGGGGTTGGCCCTAGGTTTCCCGCCGAAACTGTCCAGGCTAACGCCCCCTGATGGCTGTTGCTATGCAGATGCCTGCATACATAACAGCAACTGATTCTAAGTCACGGCAACAGCCCAAATCTTAACCAGAAGAGATTATGAGAAAAGAAGAGGCAAATTCTCATTCCATCATGCCAGGAGCTCCCTTAGACAAAATAATGCCGGAAGGTTGAGTGCAGTAAAAGCAAACCGTTCCATTGTGAGGGCTTCATTGGAAATAGATACACAAACCTGTTCCTTCACGATAGGTGGTTTGGACAGAGGTGGGAAGGAGAAGAGGGTGGAGGGGAGCATTGGAGGGGGGGGGTAATTGAGTGGAAGAGTGGGAGAGGAAACTGGAGGGGAGGAAAAAGGGTGAGTCCCTAAACCTTAAAGAGCAATTAGTCAAAGCTGAATTGTTTTTCTAAACTCTTAACAAAAACAAAAGAGTGGGGCATGGCCCTGATGGTACCAGGGGATCAAATAAATGTCGCACTCAGGAAGCAGGTGCTACTGGGAATGTTTCCTGCCAGCTTCACTGCTGCTCACAGCCTCTTTTATTATTTGTTATTTTTCATGATTGCAGCTGGGGTTTCCCTCCAGCTGTGTGGAAATATGTTTAAAGCCGGTTGTTGCTGGAGCACAGGAGAGAGAGGGACCATGAGGGTTGATCAACAAACTTAAAATGTCAGGATTTCTTGGAAAATGTGTAAGGAACCATCTGGGTTTGATTTCCCTGGTGAGGCTGGGATTTCCATGTCTAACCTCGCCAAGGTTCCTTACATCAATTCCTTTAGTTAGGCACCTTAATAGATTATTCTGGAATTGTGCCCATTCTATATCCCTTCCAAAGCAGATGAATGATTCTGATTTCTTACGCTTCTGCCTTGCAATAATACAAAATATTTGTCATGTAATAACACGAGTGGAGACTGAAGAAATGAGTTTTCCAAGCACATATATATATATGATCTTGCTTCAGAGAAAACTATTCACCCACTGTTGTAATTTTTGTTCTGCCACATAGGACACCACTTCCATCTTTATGTAATTATTGCCTCTCCATCTATTTGTATTTCAATCAGTTGTGGGTATTGCAATTTTACGTTGTCCATTGATTCCCCCACCAGATGTTTGTATGCTTCCTGGAAGATCAGCAGGTACCACATTTCAGGAGCTCTAAATCAGGTCCATACTCTTGCTGGACAGTCAATACATAGAACATGGTACATCACAGGGAGAGGGGTCTACCAAGGGCCATTCAGGACAACTGTGTCCTGAGGTATGATAGCAGATGGTGCCTTTTTCCAAGTCTATGTAATGTTTTCACTGACCAATAACATAATGAGATGAGGTAACTCTGCAAACACTTACCCAGGACTCTAAAAATAAGCACGTGATGGTAAAGATGTTACCATGAGACACAACATCAGTTTCCTGGGGTGGCCATTTTGCTATCTAATGGTGGTATTTGCTTGTAGGCTACTCACAGGAAATCTCTGGCCTTATCTAGAGAGAACCACTCCCAGTCCTGCCTACAAAAGTATTTTCATTTAATACGCTTTTTTCATGCTTTGTCCCACATAATTCAATCCAATGTCAAGCGTTCAACCAGCTCCAACCTGGTGGCCCCTTCAGACCTTGAACTTCGTATGAGGAAGAGGCTGTAATAGTTGAGGGATTGTAGAGCTGAAATCCAACTCAAGCTAAGGTCAAGAGAGTAGGGAGGCAGTTCTATTTCATTGCTCTCTTTCCCCAGAGAATCTGAGCATGTAACTATCTGGCTAAGGAGAGTTTTTCCTACAAGGAGAAATGAAAGCAAAGAAAAAGTAGAGCTTTCAAATCACAGGAAGTAATGGTTTCAATAAATATTCTTCATCAGCCTAACCCCATTCCAACGTACTAAGTTCTGTTTTAAGGACTATTTTAAAATTCAGGGAGGGGGGGGAAATGGAATGGTCAGCAATTAAGACGATCAGGGATGGAAACTTGAGAATACTGATTACTGTTTTTAGCTTTGAGAACAGATGACAAACATTGATGCATTTCAAGTCTCACAGAAGAATGAGCAGAAGACCTGATCTCTCTAATTCCAGCAATGTAGGACATGGGATAATGGATTTAAATTATAGGAAGACAATTACAAGAGGAAAACAACCTAAAAGTGGAAGCGGTTCAAAAGTGGAATCAATCACCAGCCAAATGTTGATGAACTATCCTTCCTGAATTTGTAGATTCTAAGATATGATGAATCTCTTACCTTTGTGATGCAAAAATAGTAAAAAGTAAATTGCCTTAGGTAACAGTTTGGGACAGTAGAAAGATTTCTGCATTGACTTACCCTATGGCTCATTATTCATTCTTAGGAAAATTTCCTTTTAGAGGCCCAGGATGCGAACTTTCCATTAGACCTGGGTGTGTTGTGTGAGCTTACAGAATCCTGCAGTGGAACATAGGGCTAAATATAACATAGTCTGAAAACAGGTGAGTGGAACATTTATTACAGAAGAGTATTCAAATCCTTAGTCTTTCCTATTAATAATAACCCACCAGCTAGCTTCAAAGGAAATGCAAAAGATGTTCTTGTACCATCTTAGAAGCTGCTTAATGGTTAGAATGGCTTTTTCACCAGACCACAAATATCTTTTATTAGGTTCTTTCTACAACTTTTCAATGTCACCAGAATATATCAATAGAAGCATAGCTTCCAAGTCATGGGAAATAATAGTTCCCCCATATTTTCTATTGGACAGAATCTGTCCCCAAAACTTTGACAAATTCTGGGCCATTGTTACAAGAAAGGTTCTGAGGTGCAAAGAATAGCAATGTGGAGTTGAATAAAAGCATGTCCAATAAAAATGGAATATAGGTTCAGACCTGCACAGGAAATATCTTGTACTTTCATTGAGCAGTCCACAGCTTGCCAAACTTTATATCATGCCTACATGCCTGTTCTCCCTGCTGCAATAGTGACAGAGAACTCCCATTTGCACAAACCTTGCATCATGGAAGGAGAAAGCTGGAACTATGTATAAGATCCCAACCACCCCTTGTATCAATTAGCAGGGATCAATAGAGAATCCAATTTGCTATCCATACTGAAGTGAACACAGATCTGCTCATGGTCAGAGAATTTCAGAGAGACTGTAGGAACTGCATATGTGTAGGGTTGATCAACAACTGACAGAAATATGATCACCTGTCTGAAGGCTGAAACTCAGAAGAAAATCAGAATAACAGAGTTTGGAAGGGATTTTGGAGGTCTTCTGGTCCATCTCCCTGCTTAGGAAATTTCTTCTCAGTTCTAGGTTACTTCTCTCTTGGTTAGTTTGCATCCATTGCTTCTTGTCCTGCCTTCATGTGCTTTGGAAAATAGCTTCACTCCCTCTGCTTTGTGGAAACCCCTGAGATAGTGGAACACTGCTATTATGTCACCCACCATCCTTCTCTTCATTAAACTAGGCATACCCATTTCTGACAACCATGCTTTATATGTTTTAGCCTCCAGTCCCCTGAAGAAGAAGAAGAAGAAGAAGAAAGGGAGCCAGTGCAGTGGCTTTGTGCAGAAGGACAGTTTCTGAAAGGATTAGGCCAAACTTGACAATTCTAAGACCTCTGAACTTCAACTCCCAGAACTTCCTCATGCTGGTTGAGGAACTCTGGGAGCCTCCAGTCCTCTAATCATCTTTGTTACTCTTTTCTGCACTCTTTCTAGAGTCCTTTTTACATTGTGGTGACCAAAACTGGATACAATATTCCAAGTGTGGCCTTACCAAGGCATTATAAAGTGGTATTAACACTTTGTGTGATCTTACTTCTGTCCCTCTGTTAATGCAGCCTAGCACTGTGTTGGCTTTTTTGGCAGTTGCAGCACACTGCTGGCTCACAGTTAAGTGATTGTCCACTAGGACTCCGAGATCCCTTTCACAGTTACTACTATTAAGCCAGGTACCACCTATACCACAAGTATCAAACTCGATCACATCATGTGACGTATTGTGACGTATCCCAATATATATACAGTGTGTATGTATGTGTGTGTGTGTGTGTGTGTGTGTGTGTGTGTATATATATATATATATATATATATATATATACATATATATATATATATATATATATATATATATATACACACATATATATATATATATACACATACACACACACACACACACACACACACACACACATATATATATATATATATATATATATATATATATATACACATACACACACACACACACACACACACACACACACACATATATATATATATATATATATATATATATATATATATATATGCAAATTATTAAAATTGCTAATAAAGAATTTGGGAGGCTAAGATGATCATTTCGAACTCTTTATGTTCTCATCAGTTAGTCATACCCTTTATCTGAGATTCGAACCCGGGCTGATTATATATCAGGCAGTGTTTTAACCTCCTGAGCCACGGGTTCCTTCTCTCTTATATTAGCTGAAAGGCAAGGCAAATGTATGTTTAAGTATTTGTCAAGGCTTTTTGAATGGACCTTGCTAATTAACTCTTTCATTCCTGTTTTGGCCCGGCTCAGGGCTTATCCACAGGAACTAGTCAACTTATGACAGCTCATTATTTGTGCAAATTATTCAAATTGCTAATAAAGAATTTGGGAGGCTAAGATGATCATTTCGAACTCTTTATGTTCTCATCAGTTAGTCCCAAATTCTTTATTAGCAATATATATATATACGGGCCGCCAGTTTGACACCCCTGACCTATACTATACCTGTGCATTTGTTTTTTCTTGTCTAAATGTAGAACCTTACTTTTCGAGACCTGTTTTTTATTGTTCAGAACAAGACAGACAGAATAAGTTCCTTAAGTTGAAGGAAGACAAAGTACTTCTGGATAACAGTCTTAATTGTATTATAGCCATATGAGATTTTTTTTAAATATTTCATTTTGTAGATGAAGAATTCACTCTAGGTCAGGGGTCTGCAACCTTGACAACTTTAAGACTTGTGGACTTCAGCTCCCAGAATTCCTCAGCCAGCATTCCTTCAGCTCCCAGAATTCCTCCACAACTCTTAAAGTTGTCAAGGTTGCAGACCTCTGCTCTAAGTAGTGGGTACTACCAGATTGCCTCCAAATGGTTGAAGGGCCAATGAACTCAAATCCCTATACACTAATCCAGTGCTTCCACTATATTTTTGCAATCCTAATGCAATCATCTATCTCCCAGGCACTTACTGTTTTCTTTAGGACTGCTATGAAGATGGGCAAAGCATCTACTCTATTCATAAAATAAATTTATGATTTTTTTGTACTTTCATGGCCTGAAATTTTTTAAAAATGATCAGCAAGATGGTGCTGGTCTTAGCATGAAGCAAAAAGGAGTTGTTGTTTGTGTTGTATGTGTGTTTGCATCAGTAAATAGAAACGTGGAGAAGGATTATTGCTGAGGAAACAATGTAGGGAGAGGAATTAATCACCTTTCTACCTCTGGGATGTTACATAAATTTCTTCATAAAGTGTGACTATTAAGATAAACAACCAACTAACCAATGATAATCTTATTACACATTTTCAGTGCAATGTCTTCCTAGGCCCTCAAATAATTTCTCAAATGGGGCTTTGAGCTGTTCCTCTGAATTATTTATTGCGTATACATTCTGGTCTCATACTAATAAATGAGAGATTCTCAGATTACTGTATCATGTCCTCAGACCTGAGAAAGATAACTTTCTTAGGCTTGTGAACAAATTTAAATTGTTTAAGACAAGTTGCAACATTCTCTAAAATAGGGAGATGTGAGTCATAAAACATTTACTTATTAGAAGACAAAGTGGTGAGATTCCTCTACCAACCCCTTTCTTTCCTTCTCAATATTCTATATCTAAAATTAATTTTTATTGCTAGTGTATGTGTTTCATGCAAAACACCGAATGCAACTTCCATTGACCATTTTAATTTTCAACGCATGCCTGTGTGGTTTTCTAAAGAAAGACAATGCTGAAGGCTGGTGCTTTGCATTGTGCTAGCTTTTTCCCCTGAGTTTTTAATTAGAACAATTTTAAAAAAAATTGAAATCAAATGTTGCCAGAAAGTGCTTTTCTTTATATTGATGTTAATTAACACCTTGTGCCTACCTCTCTTTCAGAACCTTCCCCAAAATAGAAGAAAACCTCTTAAATATATATGGCACTATATAGATATATAGATATATATAGACAGTTATTACTCCTCCTAATTCTTAGGAAATACAGATGTTTAACTTATTTAACCATGCTTTGGTTTTGTAAAATAGTTTACTGCAGTACTATGGATTTTCATTGAGGAAATCCTGCAGGAGAAGGCAACAAACAAAGAATGGTTCAAAGTCACTCAATGCATATCTTACATGGAATTTTAATTCAAACATTGCAATTGCAAGTCTAAGTACGTAATTTTCTCTACCACGTGAGAACATTTGAAGTCAAATGGGGGCAGATTGAATCCTTTAGTTTGGCCAACAGTTGCAGTGTTTTTATTAATTGCAGAGTTCACTTTATTATTTGGTAGGGTAACATATGAAACCCTCTTATTCTGAATAAAATGTTGCTTCATCTTCTCCAGTATTTCTCATCTAGGATCAAGCACCCAGGGATCCTACAAATAATTGGACTAAAAAAATCTATAATCTTCACCAGATATGTTTTGGAGTTATGAAAATCATACTTCCAGTCATCTGAAAGTCATCAAGTTGTCTCCTCTACTCCAATCTGAGAAACAAAGGATCTCCACTTTAAGAGGCAGACTCTTTTCAGTCATCTACTTCCTGACTGTTTAAGTCAACATGCTAAAGATTAAATATGGGAATTTCTCCAAGCAAAGTAGAAGATATGCCACTGAGATACGGTGCCAGACTGGGAAATCTTCACATTTCATGAAGTGCCAGTCAATGAGCAAGCTAAGTATCTTCACTGAGTTGTATCATCCAATCAATTCAGTACATGAAGAGACAGAGTACTGTAAAAGTTGCCTTTATACACACCTAACCATAATTAGACAACAACCCTTACAGCTCAGTCCATCAGAACATAGTGACTATGGTTGAATGCATTGGCAAAAGAGTAGTTGATAATTATGGATTTCTGATTCAAAAGCTCTTCACTCTAACATGCTGGTGAAGCCTGAAGCTTTCCCTTGCACTTTCAGTTAGCAATGATTTCATTTGATGTTTGAACCCAAATGCATATTTAGCATTAATTATGACTCAAATAATTAATGTTTTAATAATTTTAACTTTTGTATTTGTCTTTTACGTATTGCCCTGTTAACCGCCCTGAGTCTCTTGAGAGAAGGGCGGTATATAAATTAAATAAATAAATAAATAATAAATAGCCTGAGCTCAAAATGTTATTATGTATCTTGAGTTGCAGTAGCAATCTCTTGGAGCACCTTCAAAGCAAGACAAGTGTGAGCGGTTCTATGTCTACCTTCAGAAGGAAAGGTCTACCAAGGGACCTGAGACCATACTTAGTCATGGTTTCATTTGTATATAGTGATATTTCAGAGATGTGTGTCTGTCTTCTTTGCCATACTTCTGATATGGCGCCGAAAGGACTGAAAGCTGTTGCTTTCAAAATTTCTTGCTAATAAAGTTTCTTGCTAAATAAAAAAGTGAGGTTGGTGTTATTTATTTTTTAAGCTGTATTTATATGCCTTTTTTTATCCAACAGTTCAAGATGCTGAATGTGAAGATCTTGCCCCTAATTTTATCCCCATAACAAGAACCTGTTACTTATAGTTTGTTGTAGAGATAGAAATTCAGAAGGATGAAATACTTGGATGCACGTTTCAGTGACCTCCAAAATTATTTACCAAAAAAAAAATAACAATTTGGAGAGTATTAAATGTACAAGAAGAGAATAATCATACTAATTTTTAAATTGTAATGAAATTAGATAAGATTTGGGTATTTTTCCTGGACTCCACTATTGCATTTTGGAAGGGCAGTCTTTGGCACATGGTTCAAAACCCCTAAAAACCTGCTTACTCTAACATATTCAAACAGCTCAGGTTTTCAGCTGAAATTCATATTTCCTGATTCCTGTCTCAAGTGCTGTGAATGTTTCTCTCATGGGAAAAATAATCTCTGAGTTTGCAGGATCCGTGGTCTAAGTTAGTTCCATAAATATCAGAGTAAGAGGTTTCTTGTTCTCTGCCAGCCACTCCTAGGAGAAACAACTGCCTTCCAATGGCTGAGGCAGAGTGACCTTGAGACAGAGGGTTGACCTCTGATTCCAGAACAATGGGAAAAGCTGGTGAAAAGGAAACTCTAAGTACCAGATGGTAATTGCTAGCTGGAGTTGGGGGCAGGGGTGAAATGAGAGCACAAAGCTTTGTGTACCTAGGGATCTTACATAAAGATCTTGCAGCCCCTAAATAGCAGAATGAGTCTGGCAGAATGTGACTCACATCTCTATTATTTGTACCACAGATTCTCATGGAGTTGAAGAATTGTGCTGCAACGGTGTGACAATTGCTTCTTCTTGTTTCCTTAACAGATAAGAGGTCCTGCTTTACACTATGCCTTATGATGACTTGCCCTATTCCCATGGAGTTAACAGAATTGGCTTGGCACACCTTTGATGCCATGAACTCCTAATGCTTCTGTGTAATGGCCATCATTGGTCTGCCAATATTCATAGCTAATTTAGGTATATTACAGGCAGTTGAAAAGGCACTCAATAATATTCAGAGTCACAATTATAACTTGAAATGGTATTTAATCTTCTGGGGCACTATAATACTTTGAGACAGGACAATTCCTAGGGACTAAAAACTCTACCGCTCCTACACTCATCTAATCAATACAGGTAGTCCTCAACTTACAACAGTTCATTTAGTGACTGTTGGAAGTTACAGCGGCACTGAAAAAAGAGACTTATGACCCTTTTTCACACTTACAACCATTGCAGCATCTCCTTGGTCAGGGGATCAAAATTCAGATACTTGACACCTGACTCATATTTACGACGGTTGCAGTGTCCTGGGGTCATGTGATCCCCTTTGGGGATTTCTGACAAGCTAAGTCAATGGGGAAGCCAGATTTACTTAACAACCAGAGTACTAACTTAACAACTGCAGTGGTTCACTTAACAATTGTGGCAAGAAAGGGCGTAAAATGGAGCAAAACTCACTTAACAAATGTTTCACTTAGCAACAGAAATTTGGGGCTCAATTGTGGTCCTACGTCAAGGACTACCTGTATCGGTATGCAGAAAATTCATTTTTTAGACTGACATGTTCCACTTAACTCCAAATTATTCCGTTCTAAGTTCAAAGTAACTGTTTCTACCTACTAGCAATATTTCAGGGCTGTTCTGACCATTTCTGAAGTCAAAGCGGCCTGTTTGGCTCTCAAGACACCTGTTTGAACTCAACACGAAGCTACACAACACATTTCTGCAATGTTCAAAATAAGATCAGGAAAGTCATTTTGAGTTCAGAATTATTGTTTTGAATTTTGCACACACCAAAGAGTGCACAAAAATCTATGATATGGTGTTAACCACAGGCACTATTTCACTGTGGGGAATTTCAGATTACCGTATCTTACTGGTTTGTACCTGCTCTTCATTTTTCATGCATGCTCTTCTTGTCCTACAGTGTGCAAGTTGAAATGTTTCAGGCTTGAAAAAGGCTATTTCAACCGTTTCAAATAACTATTTAAAAAATGAGTCATTCAAGCTTTGTGTACATCTAAAATGAATGGCTGAGGAATTCTGGGAGTTGAAGTCTACAAGTCATAAAAGGGCCAAGTTTGAAGACCCCTGCTATACTGCATACAAGTGAAAGTAGAAACTAACATGCCATTATGTCCAACAGGAGATAAGAATTAATACGTAGATATGACCTTTACCTGAGTAGGAAGGAGCAGGTAATTTCTCTCAAACAACATCAGTCTCTAAGGCAGGGGTCTTCAAAGTTGGCGCTTTTATGACTTGTGGACTTTAACTCCCAGAATTCCTCAACCAGGCATGCTGAAGTCCACAAGTCATTAAAGGACTACGTTTGAAGACCCTCTGCTCTAAGGGAATATTTTAAAGAAAGCACCCCAGGCAACATATGTACTCTGAAAGGGGGAAGAGAGGGTTAATATTCTATTTTCAGCACAAGATCCCTGAAACTTTTCCCAGTTTCATGATGCAAAAGGATGGTGAATGGTCATGGAAAGTGGAAATTAACACCAGAGGTTGAAGCTATTATGATGGATAGGAGAACATTAGCCACCACCCACAGCTGCCTTTTCCTGCCCTTTCCGTCAACCTCAGCCTCTCCCTCATCTCCTTCTTATCTGCAGTAGGGAGAGTGGCAAATCCATCTCTCCAGATCTGAAGGCATCTGGTAGCAACTGCAGTGTTAGGGTGCCATGGCAACATCTCCAAGTTTTTTGTGGACAGCTAATTGATTAATTAAAGTGGTAAAAAAAGGAAATGGCTTTCAGGACTGTCAGCAAACCTCTGGTCACAAACCAGAGAAATTTGGGGTGGAGACTGTTATGCGATCATTTACAAGCTCTGAAAAGCTTGTAAGGATTCTGGAACGAATGACTAATATGCAAAAATCAGGGATGGGTAGCCAGAATAGCTTTCCCAAAGCTGGTTACCCCCAGAAGGATTGGATTCAGATACAGATCCTAGTTAGCGTGCCTTTTGGGAGTTGTAGGGCAACATTAGGGTTACCAGATATGGGCTGCAAAAATCTGGAGGACCACTTGGCTTTGTGGAAAAGATAACTGTCCCTCTGCAACATCTTCCACAGGAAGGATAAGTTTTGCTTAAGAAAACCAAGCTAAAACTTTCACCTGGGCCTTTGCTTTTACATCTTCTTTTTTAATACAAAGTCTTGCTTTGCAGAAGGACACTTGTTCTACACCCCCTAGTATCACTGACTATATTATTTTCAATTATAGTATTCTGCAACACTTGTAGTATTTGCATCACTTATTTTCAATTATAGTATTTGCATCAATTATAGTATTTGCAGTACCTTTCCAAATGACCAAAGCTTCCATAGATTCCACCCACCGTATAGTAGGCTTTTTCATCCACTGTGTTGGGATGACAACTGCCAGGATTTCCAGCCAGCAACACATTAGCAGTGCTGATGTGAAATTCTGATAATAGTTACATCCCTAAAGTATTCCAAGGGCTTTAAGCTAGAGAAGGCTCCTATACTGTATAGCATTTCCTGCATCAAAGATTTGACTCCCTAGGCACATGTGATATTGACAGGTGACTAAGTTCTTTGTAAAGTTTTTTTTAAAAAAATCTGGTAAATTCAAGAGAAATTTCTGGATAAACTATCACATCAATAATTTTTAGGAACATAAAAGGCAGGGAGATGTTTCTAAATCTCCAAAGATCACAGAGATGGCCATTCCCTCTCATTGTTCCTATCATATTTTCCTCCACATCGCCTCTCTTCCGAGCAAGGTTCATTAAAGATTTCCAGAAGCTTTGCAATCATTGATGAAAAATGGCTGATAAATTGGGATGCCTCCATATGAAAACTACTTGCTTATATAGAGAATGCTGCAGTTGCTGCAAAAATGTATATACCGTAAACGAAGAAAGTCCGGGTTGTCTGAGACAAAGACTCATGTTTATTCTTCAACTTGTCAAACCAGAAATCCTTAAATTACACTAGTTCTTCAGTTGTACCAGATCCCCTTTCCCCAACACCGCATGCCTGGGCCTTTGTAATTTACTGATTCAGTGAATGATTTTGACCTCTGTCCTTGATGACTGATTCTGACTCTCATCAGATTTCAGATGTTTGTTTGGGGGAACAAAATACTCCCCCACCTTGCCCCTTGTCCCCATTCTGGTACTACAGAACAAAATCACTCCTAAGAGTTCCCTCAAGTGACTTCTAATAGTAGAGGAGAATGAGCGCACAATTTTCCATGTTTTAAAATATACTAAAATTTGCATTGCCATGCAATTGACATTTTTGACTCCTGAAGTCAAGGAGTTCAATCATCTTTCCTATTAGGTGGGTCCAGATGTGATCACACTGCTTGAGATATTGTCTTGGAAACACACTTTCCATTACTAGCGAGAGCATCTATGTATATTTGTAAGCACTATATTTATCCAATGTGCTGCAGTGGTGCTTAAATCCAATATATTTATAAAATACAAACAGTGGAAGCCTCTGGAGGCAGCAACTTGGTAAGTAGCATCCATTAAACCAGCAGCATCTGAAATGACAGTGGTCCCTAATAGATTCACATTTGTATCCTGTCAAAAGCTGGGACTACAGCTTTCATCTGGTGTTTCAAAATAATAAGTGTTGGTGAACATTTTAAGAGGGGGAAGGAAGCAGATTCTACAACTTGGGGGGGGGGGCTCAAGAGGAAAGACCCTCGTTCCTTCCAAAGATCTCAAAATGAGGCTTACAACCAAGGTTTGGCTCAGTATTTCTGGTCATTTGGAGTTTCATTAGACAAAAAACAGCACTAGGAACATACCACAGTAGTAGTAAATTGTGACAATACTTGAGCTGTGGAAAATGCATCTGCATGCCTTCCAGAGAAGGCCTCACATTTAACATGTGTCATCTTTCTAATCCCGCCATTGATCTACAAGCACAGATTTTTTTTAAAAAAGCACTGTCCTATGGGGACTCTATTCTGGGCAAACTGTTTTTTTTTTGCTACTATGGAATTGGGTGTTGATCACAGAGTGTTTTGTGCTTAGAAAGTTCAATCCTATTATTTCCATGCAAAGAACCATTGGAAGAACTGTTGAACAGTCAGTGTACAAACAGTATGGAGCTAGGTTGAGTAATCTAGCTCCATGTTGCACTCTAATGCTAGGTAGAGATGCTCATGGCTCCATATGGCTAGCATGATAGTAGAGGGAGACAGGAACGTACAGAACTTTGTGGATCATCTCATAAGGCTCATATCATCGTAAAAGGCAGAATGCTCAGATCTACAGCCTGAGCACAGAACCACCTTCCTTCATTTAGACTGGAACATAAAGGTAAAGGTAAAGGTTCTCCCGCACATGCATGCTAGTCGTTTCCGACTCTAGGGGCCGGTGCTCATCTCCGTTTCAAAGCCGAAGAGCCAGCGCTTGTCCGAGGACGTCTCCATGGTCATGTGGCCGGCATGACTAGACGCCAAAGGCGCACGGAACATTGTTACCTTCCCACCGTAGTGGTCCCTATTTTTCAACTTGCATTTTTACGTGCTTTTGAACTGCTAGGTTGGCAGAAGCTGGGACGAGTAACAGGCGCTCACTGTTACTGGAACATAGGAAGGACATAAAACGTTATGGATTCAACATGGCAGAACCAGGTGGAGAACCTTTTGCAGACCACTGTAGTTACGCTGGTGAGATTCCAGCAGGAATCCTCTGTCTCTGAACTTGCTTATTTAGAAGTGGTGCTCTTTTCAACGGTCCTCTTATCAGATGGAGCATTTCCTTCATCAGTGTTAATATCCATGTAGCGAAACAATGAAAGGGCTTCCTATCAGTTCCAAATAGGACGTGAAAAGCTCTCAGCGTTAAGCGTAGAGGATGCTGGAATAGGGCAATGGGAAACGCCTGAGTCACTGAAATGCCTCTTTGATTCCAGTAGTTTGATACCTTCAAAGGGGGTGAAAGGAGCAAGAGACAGTCAGACAGACAGGCAAACGAAGCACTTTATAAGCCAACATTTTTATCCAAATGACAAGACAGCAAAATTGTACTTGGAATGTGGAATGAAGAAAAGAAGCTACTGGAGAATATGTAGGATAGACATCTCAAAACAATTGTTTGGAGAAAAATTAAATGTTAACACTCTCTCTAAATAGCGGGGAGCTGCAAGTCACAATGAAGCCCCCAGTCTCTCTTTTTTTTGTAGCACATGAATTTCTCCAGGATCATGCCACTTAAATTTGGTGGCACTTTCACTCCAAAATGCGAGAGATAAATAATAAATAAAGTAAGAATGTTAGGTCCCTGGTTTACTCAGGGCGCCTATTTTTAATGACTCTTTGAAATCCCAACAAGGTAAGTCAGAGCAACCAGTCCAAGATTGTCACTAAGGAATATTTCAGCATGGATCTGCCACAAATTATAATTGGTTGGCTGGTTGGTTGGTGGCTTGTTTGCTTGATTTCTATCATGTCTTATACTTTAGGAACTCAGAGCAACTGATATATAATCTATTTTTTCCCTCACAATAACAACCCTGAGGGATTGGTTAGGCTGAAAATGAATAACCAGTTCAGCTAAGCCAGTTACGTCCCATGGCTGGGAGGGAGGACTTGAATTGGGCCTTTCCATTCAAAAGCCAGTATATTAACTCAACTAACAAGGACAATTTTAGAAACATCATTTTTATCCACACTTTAAATTGTTAGATGTGTAGGCATGTGAAACATTCAAGTATATTTTTCAAATATACATATAAAATGATCCCAGGGTCCAGTGAACAAAGATACACTAATTGCCCCCACCACCGCCAAAGTGGAAATGATCCGTTGACTTAAACATGGCTTAAACAAAGGACCTCTGGAAGATGAGCAGGCAGCCCAAAATGTGGATTGTATGCCACCTAACAGTGCAGCAGAAAGGCCATAAAGATTATTAAAGATGCTCTTGTCAGTGCATAGGGGGAACTTGATAGATTGCAACACCCTGCAACTCAGCACACTGGAAGACAATGCCAGACAATGGGATGCAATACAATCAAATGCAATACAATTCTCGGGATTGCCGTAGTAACTCAGCACAATGTAATATCAACGAGCATCAGTCAATGAAACTGGCTTCAACAGCAGCACAGAGCATGTTCAAGTGATAACGCACCCTGAGCCGCTCAAGTCAAGAGGTGCTTTTGCCATTTGTTATGACGTGAAAAAGAATTGGCCTTAAAGCTCCAGCACATTAATTACAGACTCCCCCAAAGGACTGAATGAAAGGCTGTCACTGCCTGTCCGTAGAATCATGAACTAGGAGCTTTTTCTCCAGACAAACCTGTTCTGAAAGACTTTGAGGAAAGAAGGCTTACACCTGTATGCACACCACTGAAGGTGACAAATAAGTATCCACGTGTAACTTCTTCCAAAAATCATAGTAATGTAGTGATTGTTAAATTGAATGAATGAATGAATGAATGAAATGAGATTGTATGCTGGGCTTTTCCAATTTTATGTTGAAATCAGATATTAATTCATATGATTTTGAACATAGATTAGAGGAAAAGAAGTTCAGTTTTTTTTCTTCCTATCATGTTTTTTCCCCCCTCCATTGGATAAATAAGGGCTTTTTTTTTTTTAAAGGCGAGCATTCAAACAGACAGCCTCCCTCTTTTTCCGCTTGATTCTGCTGACTGTATAATAAACTGCCCTGGGGCAAGTAAGGAGATCACATTTTCCTTTGAAATTCAACATTGCACTTTGTTGGGAGAAGAATGCAACTCCCCAGCAATAGCATTCTACAGTAACAACTTGGAAGTGAACCATTTTTCCTTTCTCATCCGAAAAATCATGAAATATTTGATATTTTTTCTAGTATCTAATAGATGTTTGACCAGTTTAATTATAAAGAAAAAAGTAATACTAATAATAATAATCACCACCTTGTTAGGCAACTTACTCTACCTCTGATTTGTTTTTAATGGTTCGATGCACACAGCTCACTATGCCATAATTGTGCCTTACTTGTTGCTTCATAGGTTGCATGGCGCTTGGCTAATTGCAATATTTTCAATACACTGTAAATCACATGTTAGCATACTGGGTGTAAACATATCTATATTTTGCTAAAGATCAAATCAATGCTTGTTAACTGTATTCTCCATTCTAACATTTTTAAAACTATTATTCTTATATTCATTGTTGTGGAAAATAGCTCCTTGATTTTCTTTCCTGCGTTACCTAATCTATCTAGATCCTTCTGCTTTTTCTGATTAGGTACTTTGCACCTTTGGAATTTCCCTACATTTGGTCACTGTAAGTTGTTCATGGCAGTGCTTCCCATAAAGAGTGCAATACAGGTAGTCCTCATTTAATGACCCCCTCATTCAGTGACTGCTTAAAGTTTATGAGGGCTTGGGACAAGGATATTTATAACTGGTTCTTGTAGTCGCAGCAGTCACAGCTACAGCCAACTAGAATTGATTAGCTAGATCACATTTGGAGAGTTTTAGAACAACTTTGGTATCCCCTAGACCTGCCATGTCCATGCTGCAAAAGTCCAGGTGAGTGCTAAACAACAGAACAAATTTCAAAATCTAGGCTTCCTTTTGGTGATCATCTAGAATTTTTGTCGGCCAGACCTGCTAGCCCTAGGTTTTTATTTGTTTCTAGATATGCCGTATTTCAAAATAACAGAGTTGGGAAAGACCTTGGAGGTCTTCTAGTCCAACCCCCAGCTTGAGCAGGAGACCTTATAGTGTTCTGGGCAAATGAACCATGGTGGCTCACGGGTTAGAATGCAGTATTGCACATTAATTCTGCCCACAGCCAGCAGTTCGATTTTGCCTGGTTCAAGGTTGACTCAGCCTTCCATCCTTCCAAGGTCGGTAAAATGAGGACCCCGATTGTTGGGGGCAATAGGCTGACTCTGTAAACCACTTAGAGAGGGCTGTAAAGCATGGTGAAGCAGTATATAAGTCTAAGTGCTAGTGCTAGTGTTAAAAGGCTGTCCAATGTCTTCTTAAAAACCTCCAGTGATGGAGCACCCACAACTTCTGCAGGCAATAATAATAATAATAATAATAATAATAATAATAATAATAATAATAATAATAATAATAATAATAATAATAATAATAAATAATAATAATAATAATAATAATAATAATAATAATAATAATAATAATAATAATAATAATAATAATAATAATAATAATAATTTTATTTATATACCGCCCTTCTCCCGAAGGACTCAGGGCGGTGAACAGGGCAAATAAACAAAAATACAAAAATACAAAAGTTAAAAAAGAATTAAATACAATGCCCAAACTAAAACAGTAAATACATATATTAAAAAACAACAATAAAATCCCAAACCCATCCCCCCATCAGGCCAGGCCGGCCTGTTCGAATAAGTGCGTCTTCAGATTGCGTTGGAAGGAGCGAAGGTCAGGCGCCATCCGGAGCTCGACCGGCAACTGATTCCATAAATCCGGGGCGCCCACAGAGAAGGACCTCCCCCTGGGGGCCACCATTCGACATTCTCTGACCGGTGGCACCCTGAGGAGGCCCTCTCTGTGGGAACGCACAGGGCAGAGGGAAGTTGATGCCGGCAGCAGGTGATCCCTGAGGTACTCCGGACCCATGCCATGTAGGGCCTTGAACACCATTACCAGTACCTTGAATCTCACTTGGAAGACAACTGGGAGCCAATGCAGCTCACGGAGCAGAAGTGTAACATGGGAGTATCGGGAGACTCCCAACACAACTCTCGCGGCTGCATTCTGTACCAGTTGGAGCCTCCGAGTGGTCTTCAAGGGCAGCCCCATGTAGAGAGCATTGCAGTAGTCTAAACAAGAGGTCACGAGCGCATGAGTGACCGTACGCAGGGCATCCCTGTCTAGATAGGGCCGCAACTGGCGCACCAGGCGAACCTGGGCGAAGGCCCCCCTAGTCACGGCCACTATGTGATCTTCCAAAGTAAGCCGTGAATCTAGGAGGACTCCCAAGTTGCGAGCCCTATCTACGGGGGGTAATAGCTCACCCCCCATAGAAAGAGATGGGATATTCTGAATATCCCGGGATGCCGGTATGCACAGCCACTCAGTCTTGTCGGGGTTGAGTTGAAGTCTGTTCCTCCCCATCCAGACCCGAACCGCTTCCAGGCAATGGGACATCACGTCGAGGGCATCACTGGGGTGGTTTGAGGTCGAAATAAAAAGTTGGGTATCATCAGCGTACTGATTAATTGTTCTCACTGTCAGGAATTTTTTCCTTAGTTCCTAGTTAGGTTGCTTCTCTCTTTGATAAATTTCTATCTGTTGCTTCTTGTCTTGCCTTCAGGTGCTTTGGAGAATAGCTTGACTGCCTCTTCTTTGTGGCAACCCCTGAGATACTGGAACACTGCTATCGTGTCACCCCAGTTCTTCTCTTTGTTAGATTAGATTACAGATCATTTTGCAAAGGTATGGAATAAGTAAGGGGGAGCCCTGTGACCCAGGGAAATGTAATTTCCTCTATTGCATGTATAATCCCCCCAATTATTTAATAAAGTTACGATAGACATATTAAAGATGAAAATGATAAAAATCACATTATTAGCCCTCGGATAGCATCTGTGATTATGATTCCAATATATTAATGATATCGACATTCAAAAGTTACATGATACATTTTTAGTTTTCCTCTAAAACATTTAGGTGCAGGGCTATCGGAATCCCATGAGTCAGTGTGGAAGAGTGTTGTGATGTCTGCATTTTTTTTCTTAATCAAACAATACAATTACAAACTTTGAATCCTCCAGCCATTGTTACAAATTTTGCACAGAACCTTGTGGAGAAGATCCCTTACCCCACTCATTGCTGAGGATCTGATATTAACCATGCTTGGAGGCACCAGTCAGACTATTCCATGCATCTTTCTACAGATGGCTGTCTTGAAAGGTCCATTGTGTGTTTCTCAAACAAGGAATATGGAATGGAATGGAGTAGAATGAATGGAATGGAGTGGAGTGGAGTGGAGGAGTGGGGTGGAGTGGAGTGGAGTGGAATGGAGTGGAGTGGAGTGGAGTTTTTTATGTGTTTGACTTTGATTTTACAAATACTGCATTATAAAGAGAGCTATATAAGAACAGAACAGAAAAGAACAGAACAGAACAGAACAGAACAGAACAGAACAGAACAGAATAGAATAGAATAGAATAGAATAGAATAGAATAGAATAGAATAGAATAGAATAGAATAGAATAGAATAGAATAGAATAGAATAGCTTTATTGGCCAAGTGACCAAGGAATTTGTCTCCAGTGCATGTTCTCTATATAGAAGCTTCTGGTTATGGTCCCCTCCCAAAGAGATGTTTCCATAACAAAGCAAAGGCAGAGCAAAAGAATTTTTTTTCTCTACTCGAGTACTTGACTTGCAGTTAATTAGGACTACCAGGCATATAGTCCCATCCAGTATGTTGGGTATACTGGTTGAAAATGATAATGGCAAAATCGAACACAATTGGAGGACATCAGATTGAGAAAGGATAATACTGGTGGCCTGGGAGGATAACACCTAAATCCATGGAGAATCAATTCATGGCTCGGTTTGCAGAATACATTTACCTTGGTCTAATCTTCATTTAGTGACTGCCTCATTTAGCAACCATTCATAGTTATGACAGTGATAGAAAAGTAATTTCGTGTCCAATCCTCACACTTAACAACTTTTGCAGGCCTATGCAGCAAAGGAAAGATGAAATAAGACCATAAGCACAATTTACGGTTTCACTTAACGCCTGCTTTACTTAGCCACTAAGTTGCCAATTCCAATTGTGGTTGCTAAATGAGGACTACCTGTAATGAATTATTTATAACTATTGACCAATCTTTTTGATGTCCTATATAATGCTTCATCAATCTCTTGTAGGGTCTCTCTTGGTTAGATAGGCTGGGAGCCTATTGGTCACTGTATTTTGATAAAGAAACTTTGTTCCAGATCTTCATTCTTTTGGTTTATATTATAGTAATCACTGCCTTTTCCATGACACTGCAAATCCTTCAGAGGAGGTGCTTTGGAATGAGGAAGTTCAAATTATTAAAGCAGGCTCACCTGCTTTGGAAGCTGATCCTAGCACTGCTTCTGCTTTTGTATCTGTGTCTGTACACTGCCACTTTATTTCATTTTTCCCCCAGTGGACTGAAGTGGTCATTCCCGAACATGCTTACAGAGTTATGACAGTTTCCAAAATAGCCATATAATCCAGAAGAAAGATGCTGTTGCTTTAACCATTGGAAAGAAGTGCTTTGTGCATGCTGTGGCAAATTAACAAACCACATGGCCTGGAATTGCATAATATGCTCAACACAAAAGTACTTACCCAAATCAAACCAGACAGATTGTGTAAAGGCTGTTGCTAGGTCTCTAACTCAACTGCTAAGCATCCCATGTAAACACAGCTTATGAGTCTAACATATGAGCAGGCCATCCCACTCCTGTGGCCCTTTCTGATGTGCACAGAAATCTTCGACTGACAGAAAAAATGGCTTGGAGAAGTAAAAGATTCCAACTTTGCAGAGATTATGAATGTCTGTAAAACAGAGATTGTTCTTGAAATGATCCCATGGTTTTAATATTTTATATAAAACAATTGTGACCAAATACTAGCCTAAGCAAATCATAAACACTATTGTTTAATGCTTCTGCCAGGATGTTCGCCAACCCCACCCCCCAAAATGATAAGGATAATCTACAATTTCATATCTGTTGCAATATATGTCACAATAGGATGTGATTTTTTTTTAAAAAAGGGCTTGTATCATGATGCTGCTTAGCAACATACAAGGAACGGTTGCTGGAATTGGGTATGTCTAGTTTAATGAAGAGAAGGGCGAGGGGGGACATGATAGCAGTATTCCAATATCTCAGAGGCTTCCATAAAGAAGAGGGAGTCAAGCTATTCTCCAAAGCCCCTGAAGGCAGGACAAGAAGCAATGAATGGAAACTAACCCAGGAGAGAAGCAGCCTAGAACTAAGGAGAGATTTCCTGACAGTTAGAACCACCTGCCTCCAGAAGTTGTGAATGCTCCAATACTGGAAGATTTTAAGAAGAGACTGGACAGCCATTTTTCTGAAATGGTATAGGGTTTCCTGCCTGAGCAGGGGGTTGGACTAGATGGCCTCCAAGGTCCCTTCCAATATTATTATTATTATTATTATTATTATTATTATTATTATTATTATTATTATTATTATTATTATTCCTTCCTCAAATCCTCAAAGCAGCAGACTCTTGATGAAAGGCATTCAAAGTTAGGCAGGAAAGTATTTTGATTCCAGGGATACACCATTAACCTGACCCAGTGCAGGAAATGCCATCTCAGTTCACTAGTTGTTAGGCAATTGCACGTAAGTGCCCTGAATTGGTAAAAGACAACCCTTCATCTCTCCATAAGCTTCATTTCTCCTCAGAATGAGCTGGAGTTGCTTAGCTTTCCAAAATCACTTGGTGGGACATTCACCACAAGACTGGAATGCTTTCCCCAAATATTCAATTGCCCATTTAGCCTCAATTAATTAATTAATGAGAAGAGGTAGAAGAACCAGCCTCAGAATTGGCAACAAAGGTACTGCAGTGGTGACTAGCTTTGCCTTTTAGAATAACCATCAATAATAAACGCAGAAATACAGTGCGGACTAGCACTTAGCAGTGCAGCCATGAAGGCTTTGGAAAAGATATTCAAATGCTGTAATGTGTCCATACCTATAAAGGTTAGAATCACGCAAGCCATCCTACACCCTGTGACAGTTTATGGAAGTGAAAGTTGGACTTTAAAGAAGCAGAATAGAAAAAAAGTATTGATGTTTTTGAACTTTGGTGTTGGAGAAGATTCGTGAGCATATTGTGGACAGCCAAGAAAAACACATTGATGGTTCATTGAACAAATCAACCCAGAATTCCCACTCAGGGCACAAATGATCAGGCTCAAATTATCCTATCTTGGATACTTTATCCAAAGGCCCAGCTTGCTGGAAAAGGCTCTCTAACGCTGGGAAAGGTGGAAGGAAAGAGAAGAGGATAGCCAGCAGCAAGAGGAAAGGACTGAGTTAGAGAGGCAATGACTGCACCGTTGGGAAACATGTAAAAACAGGTTAGGGATAGATTGTTATGCAGAAAATTAATCTATGTGGTTACTCAGAGTCAAAAATGACTTCATGGCACACAATCAATCAATCTTTAACCTTTCCTGCCTCCTGAATTTTATGCACCAGCTAAAATTTCCTAAGACGGATGCAGAAATCCTCCAATTGTCCTATTGCCAAGATAGGGCCTGAGGAATCTTTTTGTCTAGGGGGAATGAAAAATGCGGGAAATCTCCCTGCAAAATGTATATATTGCAAGTCGGTTTTTCTCTCACTCTTCTTGCATGCAAACTCCTTCTCCTCTCCTTTCTGAGTCTCACATTAGGTACTGGCACCCCCTTGTGGACAAAAAAAAAATACCACGTCCCATTCCAATCAAATGTATTTGTGCCTTTATTGGAGATTTATTTTGTTTTAGAGTCCCCACGTAGTAAGTCTGTGAGAGTGTGAGAAAAATTTCAGTCTCTGAGTTTCAACAATAACTTTTGTACCAAAGTAGGAATTTAAGGAAACGTTCATAAAATCGTAACACCACAAAAATATAAGAGTCGGAAGGATTTTAGAGATCCTCCAATCCAAAGAAAAAAGTGCATAAAAAGAAAAGAGAAAACAGATATATAACTGTATTTATACGTCAGTTTGGGGGTTTTTTATTTTATTTTTATGCACTTTTTTCTTTGGTGTAGTCTTTTTTTAGCTTTGTTTTGTTTTTATATTTTCCCCCTTTTTTGAAGTTTGCGTTTTATTGTTTTGAATAAAATAAACAATTTATTTTTTTTAAAAAGGGATCATCTAACTCAATTCCCTACCAAATGCAGGGGCTCACTTCTGCACATGGGTATCCAGCCTCTGTTCAGGGAAAGAGAGTCCATCTCCTCCTGAGACAATCCAGTGTAACGGTTGTGTTGTGGGTTCTGAAGAGTAGGAAGGATGCCAGGCAGATGAGTACAGCCAAACAGCTCTTTATTTGGTGACCATAACTGTACTGAGGGTTAGGGGGTACTTGCACTCTTTATATACCTTTCTGAGTACACAGCCAACCAATCAGCTTGAACCTAAATCTCCCGCCATAATTGACTCCCGCCAAAACGGTTACAGTTCAATGCATACTGGTAGTGACTGTTATGCAAGTGCTTAGGTGTTTCTTTAAGCCTTAATACACAACAGTAACGTTGAGCAACTCTCAGCATTAAGCAACTCTCAGCACTAAGATTTTTTTTTCTGGGGTCTGACTAAAATCTACTCCTTAAACCCGTAATTTCTTGTCCTTATTGGTTTGAAGAAACTCTGATCAATTCTGCCCCACCTTTGGCTTGACAGTCTTTCAGACGCTTGAAGACATCTATCATCTCTCTAGTTCTTCGGTTCTCTGGGCTAAACATACGAAATGCATTCAACTGTTCTTGGTAGGTTTGTCCTTCCAGGAACTTCATCCTCCTAAGTTCTCTCCTCTAAAGATGTTCCAGTTTGTCGACAACCTTTTAAAAATGCAGTGCCTAGCATTAGTCACCATGTTTTAGGTGAAATCTGAGCAAGACAGAATAGAAAGAAATAATGAATTCTCTTGATCTTGACACTCTTGAACCTCTGTTGAAACAACTTAAAATATCACCCTCCTAATCCTGCAATAATGCCTTTGATTTCTTCTACCCTAGTATAGGACTTTGCTGTTGTCCTTGCTGAAATTAATTCACCTTGCTGGTTTCTGGTCCATTTTTCCAGCTTGTGAAGATCATCCTGAATCTTGATTGCTGACCACTAAAGCATTTGCTAGCCCTCCTATTTTTGTACTGTATGTAAATTCAATGACAATATTTTCAAACCCCTTATTTTCTAGTATCTTACCCAAGTTATTTATAAGTATGCTGACGTGCTCAAGGGCCCCTAGAACTCATCTCTCAACTCTTCCATTCAGCTTGACATAGAATCCTTGAAGTATAATCATGCATTACAATTGTTCAACCAGTTGGTTAATCAACTGTGCATCCATCCAATATTACTACAGGCTAATTCACATTTTGCTCCTTCCTCTATTAGAATTCCAGTAGACTGTTTTGTCACAATATAGGGGTACTATTTCCGCACCATTAAACTGTGGCCACTAGTGAAAAAGGATAAAAAGTTGACTTAGCATAACTTTTTCATAAACTCTTGCTGGTTCCTGCCAAGCAACGCCTCTTTCCTAAACGTTCACAAACACAAAGTGTTCAGCCTACTAGTTGGTATGAAGCTGATCAGATTTTAGTTGCCCTGGCCCTCTTTGGTCCTTTTTTTTTTTTTTTGGTAAGATAGGAGCAATATTTGCCCTTCTCTAATCCTCTGGCACTGCATTCATTTTTTCCATTTTTTCCATTATTCTTTTTTTCATTTTTAGACTCTCTTGTTAAAGTACTTTTAAACATATAATTTAAACAGTTTGGAACTAAACTTTAATTTTAAACTCTAAATTCTTTGGTTGTTATATATATTCTTTAGAAAATTCAACAAAACTCTATTTTTAAAATGATTTCTTAAAGATCCCAGAAAGCAGTTTTGAGATTTCATCTGTTTCAAAACTTTCTGGGTGTATTTAATCTGTTCTGGAGACCTAAACTTGTTCATGGTCATTTGTTGCTCCTCAACTATCTCTTTTGAGCTGTTCCTCCTACTTGTGTCAATTGTTATTTCAGCTCTCTTTTAGGACAAAGACAACAAAACAAAATAGGAAAAGAGTAGCTCTGCTACCTGTTATTATCCAATTATTTTTTTTTTCAAATGTTCCTTTTTCTTTTCCTTTTTTTTCCTTCCTACTGAGATAGATCAGGTGGTCCTTGTTTAATAACCACTCAATCAGCAACCATTAGATAGCACTAAACAAATATTTACAATCAGTCCTCAAAATTCTGGCGGCTGCAGCATCCCCGTAGTTCACAACCCGGGCACTCAGTGACAGGGTTATAACTGCATTGTGACAGCATCCCACATTTATGTGGTTACCATTTTCAACCTGCACTGCCAGTTTCCAAAAGGTAAAGTCAAATGGCAATCAATGATGTCCTCACCTCTTGTGATTCACTTAATGATGGCAACCAGCAAGTGACAGACCTGTCCTGCTTTATGACTACATCGCTTAGTGACACAATTCCAGTCCCAATTACCATTATTAAGCTCTTTTTGTTGCATTTACCTCTCTTGTAAGTCTGGTTCTTTTAGTGCTTTAGTCTTTCTGACTTCCTTCCAGAAAATATTATCTACTTGCCAGTATGTTTTTTTGTCTCTACTCATCTTTCGTATGCTCTATATGTCTCTTTTAAATTTTAGAACAGTCAAAGCTCCACACAAAGTGTTTGGTTCTAATTGACGAGGACTCAGAGTGGTTTAACAATGAACGAGTTTATTGAATACACAAAGTCAACTGTCAACTGTCAAATGTTGCAACCCTTTTATAGAGAAAGCCTTTGAACTGTAACCAATCAATGGAGTCTCTTTTCCCGCTCCTAGGTTGTGGCGTCCAATGAATGCACCTTAATTTCCCGCTCTGAACTTTGCTAAGCTGCAATGTGTTTGCAATCTCTTGCTTGCCCTGTTAATAACTATTTACATACACAACACCCCTTACCCCCCCCGTTAATGTTATTTCTTTACGAAATCCTTTAGGTATTTTGGTGGCCTATGTATTCTAGAAGGGTATCTGTTACTTTGGCTGCTAGGGACCCCTCTTCCTGGTTGACTGCTTGGCTGCTTGTCACTGCTGGGCCTGGGCTCTGGGTTACTGGCTTCAGATGTGCTGTCTTGTGTATTAGTTTGTGTTTGTAATTCAGTGGTCACTGGCCTACTTCGCAGGGGTATTTCCCATTCAATTTGACTGAATTGTTGTTGTTGGTTGCGAGGGAATGAGTCCTTTTGCCCCTCCTCTACGCCACTCTCTGGCCTGTTGTTATCTGTACTGTTTCCCCTTACTATGCTTAGGTCCCCCTCAACTGGCACACAACCACTGGATCTTTTCCTCAGCTGGTCTATGTGTCTTTTACAGATCCTGTTCCCTTCCCCCTCAATAGTGTACGACAGGGGACCTAAGATTTCAGTCACCACCCCTGGAATCCATTTGTCCCCTTGGGCATAGTTTCTGGCCCAGATCAAATCCCCCACTTTAAATGTTCTGTTAGGAATGTCAAATTCAATGTTTGTTTGCAGTCTGTCAGGGTGCAATCTGTCCAATTTTGTGGATAGTCTCCTGCCCCACCTCATTTCAGCTGGACTTTTCCCTGTAGCAGAACATGGGGTCGTGTGCTGAGCCAACAAGAACTCTGCCAGTCTCTGATGCCAATCACCTCGAATAATTCTTTTTAAAGCGTCCTTCGTGGTCCTCACATTTCTTTCAGCCAATCCGTTGGTGGAGGGGTGGAAGGGTGCTGAAGTCTTGTGCTTAATCGAGTTGGCCTTGAGGAAATCCTGAAATTCAATAGATGTGAATTGTGGCCCGTTATCAGACACAATTAAATCCGGCAACCCGTGAGTGGCAAAGAGGCCCCTTAATGCCTGTATTGTTCTGCCTGAAGTTACTGAGCTGACCGGTACTACCTCTAGCCATCTAGAGTAGCTGTCAACCACTACTAGGAACGTTAACCCTTGGAAGGGTCCAGCAAAGTCAATATGAATCCTGGACCAAGGATTCCTAGCTTGTTCCCATTTATGTGTGCGGATATGTTGTTGTTCAGGCCTGGAACATTGGCACAGATGGCAATTGGCAACACATTCCTCAATGTCGTTGTCCAGTCCTGGCCACCACAAGTGACTCCTAGCCAACGCCTTCATCCTTACTATTCCAGGATGTCCCTCATGCAATTCAAGTAGAATAGCTGATTTGTGGATTCCTGGAATAACTACACGAGTTCCCCAGAGTAAGCAACCCAAATGAACTGACAGTTCATCTTTCCTCCTGAAATATGGACTGTATATTTCATCCGGTTTGGCGTTAGGCCAACCGCTCATGACCCAGGTCATTACTCTCCTTAAGGTGAGGTCCTTATTGGTTGCCTCAGCAATGTCTTTTGCAGTTAAGGGCAAATCAGGAATGTCCTGTAGGGACATTATTTGTCCCACTGGGGCAGGGTCCTCCTCTGTTGTGCTTAGGGGCAATCTGCTAAGAGCGTCTGCATGACCCATGTCCTTGCCTGGTCTGTATTGGAGGGAAAATGAGTATGCTGAGAGGAAAATGGACCATCTCAGCATCCTGGGTGACATAATTTGGGGAGTCTGTTTATCTGTGGTAAACAGTCCCAGCAAGGGTTTGTGGTCCGTCAGTATAGTAAAGTTCCTACCATACAGGTAGTCGTGGAACTTTTTAACTCCTGCCACTATGGCTAATGCCTCCCTGTCTATTTGCGCATAGTTCCGCTCTGCCTTGGTTAGTGTGCGGGAGTAGTATGCAATGGGTCTTTGTATTCCCTGGTTGTCTAAGTGGCTGATCACAGCCCCTACTGTGCGAAGCATCGCACGCCAGGTAGATTGGTTTGTTTTCTATAAAGTGGGTTACAGTTGAATTACTGGAAAGGATGTCTTTTAAAATTTGGAAACTTACTTTGTGCTTGTTCTGCCACTGCCAAGGGGTCTTCTTATCTAAGAGTCTGTGTAAGGGTTTGCAATGGCAGCCTTGTGTGGCACAAACGTGTGGTAAAAATTTACCAAGCCAAGGAAGGCCTGTAGTTCCGCCTTGTTCCTTGGTTCTGGGGCCCCTTTGATTGCTTTAATTTTTTCAGGGGTAGGGTGGATTCCACTTTTGTCAATCCTGAACCCCAAAAAATCAGTGGATTTAACCCCTATGCTACATTTTTCCTTCTTTAGTTTCAACCCAGCCTTCCTAAACCTACCCAGTACCTGTTCCAGCCGCTCTACTAATATTCCTTCATCCTTTCCAGCTATTAGGACATCATCAAAGTAAGGGCATACTCCAGGTATGCCCTTTAAGGTCCTCTCCATCACTTCTTGGAAGATGCCTGGAGCTGCTGCAATTCCAAATTGCAGTCTGTGGACTCGGAACGCCCCCTTGTGGGTAACGATCGTCTGTGCCTCTGCAGCCTCTTTAGAAACAGTCAACTGTAAGTACGCATGCGCCAAGTCTAACTTGGCGAAGATGGCGGCGTCCTGGATCGTGGCGAGGACCTGCTTCACCGTCGGGACCGGGTAAGCATGCTTTTTCATTCCAATGTTGAGGGTGGCTTTGTAGTCAGCGCAGATTCTCACATCCCCATTGGGTTTGAGGGGTGTGACAATCGGCGTTTCCCACAAACCGCCCTCAACAGGTTCTAATACTCCTTGGCCTACAAGCCGGTCGAGCTCGGCCTCGATTTTTTCCTTTAAGGCAAAAGGCACCCTTCGGGCCTTAAGCCTGATTGGTTTTACTGAGGGGTCTAGGTTGAAGTTAATGGGGGGCCCTTTGTACATGCCCAGAGATCCATCGAATACGTCTGCAAATTCATTGCAGACGGATTCGAGGGTCTTATTTTTAATCACTGAATTTATTCCCCCGATCCAAATTCCTAGGGCAGGGAACCAATTAAGTCCGATTAAGCTAGTCCTATTCCCCTCTGTTACTATTAGTTCTAAGACCCCCTTAAACCCCTTAAATTTTACACTAAGGCTGGTCTTTCCTTTTACTTTTATTGGACTTTTTTGAAAGTCCATTAATTGAATATTTGTTGGACTAAGTGGAATTCTTTTTCCACTTCTTTGTTCAATTCTCTCAAGGGTTTCAGTGGAAATTATCGACACTGAAGCCCCTGAGTCAATTTCCATTCTGCAAGGGACCCCTTGCAGAAGGACTGTGATTTTTAATTTTCCATCCAGAAAATTGTGACCACTTCCCAGCCTTCTCCTATTGACTCGCGCCACCTCCCCTAGATTTGGAATTTTAACCCGGTTTTTAGGGGTCTCCTTGCCACTAGCAATAGGGGTTACCTTACCCTCAGGCCACACATCGACTTCGTTCAGACGGTTGTCGCGAGCGCGGTTTCTGCAGATGGCCTGGATGTGGCCGGTCTTGCCACATGCCCTGCACTTGGCGGTACGGAATCGGCAGGATGCGCGGGGATGGTTGCCGCCGCAGCTGCCGCATCGGTTCTGGCTGTCGTTGTCACGCGGTCTGGTTGCGGTGTCCCGCCACGGTCGTTGTGCTCCGGTCGGTTGTCTTTGCGGAGTTGCGGGTTGTTGACGGCGGCCAGGTTCGGGCCCCTCGCTTCTGGGTTGTCTAGGTGCCATCTTTCCAAATCGCCTGGAGACTTCGGCGATCTCTTCCTCCCACTGCTGGTCCACCTCCCCGCAGTCCACATAGCCCGCTTGGTTGATCTCGGGCGCTGCTGCCATGCTATTGCGGGGGGGGGGTCGCGATACCCGGTTGACTCGTAAGTTAGAAGTTCGTCGAGCACTTCCTGCAAATCGCCGGTGGGTTTGGCGATTATTCTGTTTTGTAGTTGTTCATCACGCAAGCCCAGTACTACTCTGTCCCGAATTCTTATTTCTAAATTATCGTATTTACATCGTACTGCGGCTTCCCTGACGGCAGCGACAAACTTTTGTATGGACTCTCCCGGTCTCTGATTCCTCTTTTCGAAGATGCGCCGCCAAAAGAGTTCGGACCTTCGGGGTGTAAAGTGGACCTTTAATTTAGCGAGGAGGTCGGCATAAGGCACGCTAGAGACTGGTTGCGGTTGACACAATCCGACAGCGACTCTGTAGACCGGTGTGCCACAGATCGTCAATAATGCCGCCGCTTTTTTACGGTCGTCTGTGATTCCGTTCACTAACAGGAACCCTTCGACTTGACCGATGTATTCTTCCCAATCTTCAGGGAAGTTTGGGTCGAATTCCTTCAATGACCCGATTTGCGCCATTCGGAGAATTTTTTTCTTATTCTGCCGCGGCCGCTCGGTTGACTGTGACTCGCTCTGAATTTGCCGCCTTTCGCGACAATTCCGCCGGTTCTCTGGTCTTCTGTCAATCCCGCCTTCGTCGCCAGTTGTTTGGTTCTAATTGACGAGGACTCAGAGTGGTTTAACAATGAACGAGTTTATTGAATACACAAAGTCAACTGTCAACTGTCAAATGTTGCAACCCTTTTATAGAGAAAGCCTTTGAACTGTAACCAATCAATGGAGTCTCTTTTCCCGCTCCTAGGTTGTGGCGTCCAATGAATGCACCTTAATTTCCCGCTCTGAACCTTGCTAAGCTGCAATGTGTTTGCAATCTCTTGCTTGCCCTGTTAATAACTATTTACATACACAACACAAAGGCTCCAGGTTTCTAAGCTGCTACCCATAAGGGCAAAAGCTTTGTTCTTGAAATTTTCTCAAAAATGGCTGTTGGGGGGAGAGGGAGCATTAAATTTTGCCATGGCTCTTTTGAATTTGGGAGTCATTATTTGTCTTAGGGATGTATCTGGCTTGAAAAAGGTGAGTGACTGTCCAGGAACATATTCTTAGAAAGGGTAGCCAGTCAGATTAACCTTTCAAATCCTTGGTGCCCTGTTTAAGAACAGCCAGTTCTAACTCATGTCCCATCAGCAGGATTGTATTAAGGGAGAAACTGCTGAGCTTCAGGTTTTTGTGCAATATCCTGCCCCATGATGAAATAGTCATAACCTAAAATCAGAAGTGTACAAAATGTAATTTTAACTGATAAGAGAAGATGCACGTCCAAATGTGCATTTCAGTTTTGATCACATCAGCATTGTGTAGTAAAAAACATGTTTGGAATATGTTGTGGGACTTGAAATATGTTCCTTCAGAATTGGGACTGCACCTTCTTTAAAGAGATTCACAAGTTGGTATTATAAAATCTCTGTAACAGAGCACACCCACTTCTTTTCCTGAGGGAAGAGACTGTCTTATTACAATTGTTATCCATCTCTGTACACTGCTGTGGAAATAATTCTTGGCTGAAGAGTAGGGCAAACATCTTTCAAATAAAACTGTGTACCTTGATGAGATCTTACTTGCTTAGTCTTTAGCAGGCAAAGCGGCCAGTCATGTTTATAGGTTACATCTGAGGCAGTTTAAGACACTTAACCTTTCAGGATCAAAAGTGCCTGTGCTCCAGCAAACAAGGTTGCCAGATTTAAAACCTTTGATTCTGGCAAGGTGGTGGGTAAGAAGCCCAAATGATGGAGGAATGAACCAGCAGCAGCAGGAAAGAACCAGCAGCAGCAGGAAAGACATCAGAAGAAGCCATTCAGCAAGATCAACACCTTCAAATAGTCCCATCCTGGGCAGACATAAAGACAGGCCACAAAAAGGAATGCCAATAAAGGAGCTATTCTCCAAATGCCACATGCACTTCATTGGCATCTTCAGGCGTTTTGTTCTTCCTATGCCAGGTATGCAGGCTGTTAAAAGCCAATTGCTGGTGGGGACGTGGCAGGGGCTGCCTTGGAAGTAATGAGAGGCTCCATTGACAACGTCCCAGTCTTTGAACTGAGAGAATCTCTTTCTGGAGCTCCTCTTCAGCCATTTTCTGGGCCATTTTTTCTGATGCCAGTTCTCCACTGGGCAAGCATTTCCCTGTTCTCAATGGAGACGGTACACATAAGCTCAAGCTTTTGAATTTATTTATTTTTTTGTAACATGGGCAAGGAGGATCACTAGGTGCTGAACAGTTCCCAGACAATTATGTACAAAATAGGAAACGCTTTCTGAAAGGAAGGATATAATATAGTCACAAGAAACGGCACCAGTGTCTTATAAAGGATCAAGGAAATAAAATGTTTTGCATTATTAAGAAAGAACTCTGTGCAGTTCAGATATTTACAAATTTTCTGGATGAAATATTTCGAGTTTCTACTATGTGATTACTTGTTGTTTCAGGGCATAAGAACAATTACCTTGGGGGTCGTTATATTTAATCAGTGGCTTGTCTTTGCTAACTAGAAAACAAGAGAAATGTTTTGTTTAAATCAAGCATTTTTGACGAATCAGTTTAACTTTCTCTTTATAAGACAGTCAGATATTGTGAAACAAAGTACAATACAACATAAAAATCCTCCTGGAGTTTGCATTTTGTTACTGCGCGTCAAATGGCTCCTTTCCTGACCATCATACTCAGCGCTGACTGGAGATCTGCAAAAGAAGCACAAAATGGAAATGACGATTTGGATTAAATTCCTGAAAGATGCTCCGTGTACTTTGATGAAGAGTAAGCATCATCAAGGGTTTCTTGATGGTGAAGTCAATAACACCATGGTGTTATCTCGAGGGACCTCTTTCCTGCCTGAGCCAGAAATATCTCTGCTTGCATCTGTTCGTTAAACAGTGGAGACATTTTCTGGCTGGATCGAGAGCAAATGTAGAGTAGCATCCTTGGGCTCTCTTTCCTCTTTGCCACCCCAGCCCATTCCAAGCCTCCTAGCCAACAAGGGTCAGGACTGCCCCCTAGCTGGAGTTTAGGATGTTACACTGCTTGCCTGGACTCTTAGGTCCCTTGCCTGACAGGCATGCCTTTGTGGAAGGCAAGATTAGAGCAAGCCCACGGCTGGGCAGCCTCGGCCCAGGTGACAGGAGCAGCGAGCCCGGCGCTCTGCTGAAAAACAAGGCAGAGGAGAGAGAAAAGTGACAGCCTTGGAAGCAGGCCAGGGGAAGGAGGGGAGAGGAAAAGGCTGCCGCACAAAGGGCCGGCCTGTCTTCACACCTGCTTGGACATATAGGGAGCACGGAGGCCGAAAGGCGTACGGTGGAGGGAGGAGGGGGACACTGACAGATAGAAGCAGGGGAAAATAATTCTCACTGAAAGAAGCATGTCATTTGGGAGATAGCTCCGTGAGACACTTCAAATAAAGGGAAGCAGCCGTGGTGACAAGGTACATTCTTTGCCTCAAATGTGCTGCAGGGCTGGGAGTGCCAGAAACATTAGAAGGGGGAGAGAGAGAAAAGGCTATTTGAGTCGCATCAAAGGCAACCAGTACTGACACAAAGCTCTTTGCAGTGATCGCCAACCTGAAAGCCAGCACAGAAGAGGAGGCTTTGTTCTTTGATTGTGCACCCACTTGACTTGCTCCTTCCCAGCACTGGGCTGCTGTAAGTAGGTTGGGAGCCTGCCATTTATCTTTTCATTAGGGGGATCAGAACTTAAGCAGATGTATCGCTGCCCAACCAAAGCCAGAGTCTGAGCCTCATGCAGAGATCCAAGGAAGAAGAACCGAACTCTTCCCTACCATTGTTTCTCCAGCAGAAAACTTGGACTAGGTGTGAATCCTATTGAGTTAGGGGTGACTACTCCACACCTGGAATACTGCATCCAGTTTTGGTCACCACGGTGTAAAACAGATGTCGAGACTCTAGAAAGGGTACAGAGAAGAGCAACAAAGATGATTGGGGGACTGGAGGCTAAAACATATAGGGAACGGTTGCTGGAATTGGGTATGTGTAGTTTAATGAAGAGAAGGGTGAGGGGTGACATGATAGCAGTGTTCCAATATCTCAGGGGCTGCCACAAAGAAGAGGGAGCCAGGCTATTCTCCAAAGCACCTGAAAGCAGGACAAGAAGCAACGGATAGAAACTAGTCAAGGAGAGAAGCAACCTAGAACTAAGGAGAAACTTCCTGACAGTTAGAACAATTAACCAGTGGAACAACCTGCCTCCAGAGGTGGTGAATGCTCCAACACTGGAGGTTTTTAAGAAGAGACTGGACAGCCATTTGTCCAAAATGGTATAGGGTTTCCTGCCTGAGCAGGGGGTTGGACTAGATGACCTCCAAGGTCCCTTCCAAATTATTATTATTATTATTATTATTATTATTATTATTATTATTATTATTATTATTTTCTTTGTTAGAACCACAATTCCCTGAATTCCCAGTTGGTGAGGCTGTAAATTTTGGGCATTGTAATGCTAACATTTCTAGAGAACTCCAGGTTGGAAAACTTATCCCTCAAAGAAGTTCTATCCCTGCCCACCAAAGAAGGATGTTGAACAGCATTAACTACAGCAATGGCAAGATAAACATCACCCCAAATGTCTTAGCCTTCGGTCTCTGACTTCTAACAAAAATCTGCATCAGAGGAAATTTCAGCCATCTCGATGCCTCTGAGATACCTGTTTCTTCAAGAGAGGTTTTACAGTCAGGGAGGGCCATTATACTGAGCCTCATTAATACCACAGTTGCCTGACTGAAAAAGTTGTTTTTTCTTTCCTCCAGTCATCAGACGTTTTCCTCCAATTTTATTCTAAATTCCCCTGGATACATTTGTCAGGTGCAAGGAGCCAAGATGATGATGAACTGCTCAAAGAAGTTACTTTATTGCTATTTACCCATAGACAGGAATCTTGCCAGACTAAAGTACACTTTGCATAACTATCAGATAAATACTGTAATGATTTAGGGAGGATTATTCCTTCTGGGCCTCATTCTGCATACTGATTTGTCTCTTCGCTCCTCTTGCCTGCAACTCAGTGCCAGAGTCCACCACAATTTTCAACGATTGTCCAGGTTACGAAATTTGCCTGCATACCACTGTAAAGTAGTCCTCAACTCACAACGATTTGTTCAGCAAAGTTACAACAGTATTGAAACAGTGACTTATAACTGATCCTCACATTTACAACCATCACACCATCCCCATGGTCATGTGACCACAATTTGGGCACATGCATTTACAATGACTGCAATGTCCCAGGGTCACATTTGTGATCATCCCAGCCATCTTCCAACAAGCAAAGTCAATGGGGAAAGCTGGATTCATTTAACCGCATGATTCACTTAACAACTGCAGTATCCACTTAACAACTGTGGCAAAAAAAAAGATTTTAAAATTGGGTGTGAGTCACTTCAGAACTGCCTTGTTAATTAACAGAAATCCTGGTCCCAATTGTGACCATTAAGTTAAGAATCTCCCTGCACACTATGGCCACACTTATTTATCACACAAGAACCAAGGAGCTCTAAATAAATCCATATACCAATTTTACTACCTTGATTTCTGAAGAAGGAAAAACCTCAATAGCCTTTTTTTCCTGGATTTTCTAAAAGGGGAGAAGGAGGAGGGACAGATATATAAACAATGCAAGGAAGAGATACTCATGCTTCAGCGATATATGTCTCTGAGTCTCAAATATCTAAAATGTCAAAGAGGGTCACCAATTATCTCTGGTGATCCGATTGTAGAAAGTAGGAACTTTTAAGTGGCTTCATTGAAGCCACATAAAGTTTGTCTTGCCTAGGCTGGATGGCCTCTTGTGAAGATTCTCCCTACAACTCTTGAGGCCTTACTTAGCGAATTATAAATAAGAACAATAACAACCATACAAAGCAACTCATACTGAGAATATTTTAAAGTAAAATGTAAGTGTTGTAGGAACTCAAGACTACCGTCCTGTTCCACCTCATTCAAGAAGTCCTACCTGTCAACGCATCGTGCTCAGGTTGGACAAGGAAAGCCACAGAAATTAAGCGGATAATTAAAATCAGTACATGAAAAGATAGTAAGGTTCAGACTAGGCCTCCAGTTAAGCCTAGCTCTTGTTCACGCCATCCTTCACCTGTGTCCTTAACTTAATAAGATATATATAAAAATAAGCCAATCCCAAAGATTTAGTATCTCTTCTTCATCCTCCAGGGATGAGTCTCAAGAAGTTGTTTCATTTATCAGAAGAGCTTATTGTTCCAAGGGATGGGAAACATCATGGCCTGGATTTTACTTGGTGGAAAAATACAGCCACATGTATCACCCACCCTGCCTTTCTCCAAATTTACAAAGGGTCTTAGCACTTTTTTAGGAAACTTTGTATCATCCTTTGATATTTTACTTGATGCTCAGGGGAACACTGAACACTGAATAGAAAGGTTAGGGATCAGGATTAAAAACAAAACAGTTTTCCTTCAGAAAGATTAATTATAGGCCAAACAAAGTATAAGAATCATATAACACAAATAATTTGGTAGAGAGATGCTACTTGTAACACCATTTCCTCTACTTCAAAATCAAGGATCCCCTTCTTGCACTTAACCTGGCACATCTTCATTTCCACCTTTTTCTGACACTACACAACGGTGTAGCCACTAGATCTGGATAGCAAAAACTGTGATGATCACTAGATGACTACAAGGAGAAATGGAAAAAACTTTTGTTGCCCTTGAATGGATATCTGATTCTTTTCAGCCCTGATCTGAAAAGGGCAGCTTCAAAATGTATAAAATCTATTAGGCTTTATTGTCTAATCAATTTGGAGTGATGTCAGCTAACCAACAGTGACTGGTAAAAGAGGCAATACAGGTAGGATAGTGATCACTATTGGTGACAGCAAATTTCATTTCAATATATTTTCCTCCTAGCTCAAGAATGGGAAATCAGCACTTGAACTCCGAAGTGACAAAAGACTCCACCAGGCTACTTCTCACCAAGTTTTCAACCTGAGTAAAATCAAGATAATTTAGTCACGTGCGCCCTCAAGTGGTACATAAGAGGCTCTACAAGAAGTAAATTCTGCAAAGGACATTCCGAAAGCATCCATTTTAGCAGCCTTACGGCATTTCCAATTTTACTTGTTTGATTTTTCTCAGTTCATTTTTTTTAATAAACTGCCATTTGTTTCTTTTCTTGTCACTGATGTTTTTCTTTTTCTCCACCGAAGCGATGGACCTGCTTATTAAGATACTGACAAGCTCTTCCTAGCTTTTCCCGAAAACATCCCCACCTCAGCGGCAGCCATAAATATGAATTAAAAGTGTAACAAATAAAGTCTCCGATCTTGAACAATTACTTTTATGCACTTTTACAACAGATCCTTAGCTTGCTGTTTAGGAAAAGGAGTCTACATTGCATCAGACCGTAGGCGCTTAAGGAGGGGTAGGTTTTCCTCTGCAGTGTAAAAATATTCTCCCTAACCAATACCTACATGCTCCTATAATCAAAGCTACACTTTTAAAAAAAATAGCTCCCAGGACCTATTCAACCTCCAGTAACCTGACACGAATGGTTTAGTTTCAGAACGCAGTTTTCTTAAAATAGCAGGTTATCTCTTCCATCTCAGTAGTGCTAGTACTAGGAGTAATAATAGTATTTTGCTCCAGTTCTCCACTCCAGAGGATATCTATTTTCATAGGCATTTACATAGTTGAAATTATAGTTAATTATTAACAAGGACCAAGGAGGCAGAAGAACCAATACTCTTACCTTTGTTTTGATCCCCAGACCCGAAAAAACAAGAGTTGATCGGGCCACGCTGAGGCAAAGGGACCTTGAGCACATTAATTCCACCCGGCCTCCAGCCTCTATCTTCACACACCCTTCTTTGCCCATAGGCCAACACCCCCCTCTTTTCAAAACAGTAACCTATATTTTTTTATTTTTTTTATTACATTTATATCCCGCCCTTCTCCGAAGACTCAGGGCGGCTTACAAGCTTAGCAGTAGCCTTCATTCTATGTATATGCCTGCTTGTTAGGGCTTTCGCGCCCCCCCCAGCAGCATTTTTACAAAGTCAGCTTATTGCCCCCAACAATCTGGGTCCTCATTTTACCTACCTGGGAAGGATGGAAGGCTGAGTCAACCTTGAGCCTGGTGGGATGCGAACCTGCACTAATTGCAGGCAGCTGGTGTTACTTAAGGAGGCATCAGCCCACTGCTCCACCAAGGCTCTATATATCGTGGTTAAGGTGTTGGACAAGGGGCAGAGAGACTTAGATTCTATCTTCATCTATGAAGCTCTCTGGGTCACTTTAGATCAGTTCTTCTCTCGTAGCCCAACCTACCTCACAGGTCTCGTTAAAGTACATGTTATGCATTGTTAAAAGTACACGACAAATAAAAATAACTAAATCTGGGTCTGCTGTTTTTCCTGCCTACTTGGGCATTTTCTTTAGCACCATTGGAGAAGGAACCCATTAGGGGCCAAGCTGAAAAGAATGAAAAGAATATACTGTACCAGGAGCATTTTTAAGTGCCTTAAAGGATTCAGGGCCTTACTATTATTCCCTGCAGATCTTCCTTCCTCAGTGACTTGCCTTCTATGGCTGAGTTGCATGACGTACGTACTGCAGGCCAGCTGAATAGTGGCTTAGTCAATTAATCTGATTTTTCTGGGGTCCCCAAACACAGTGAACAATAAATTAACAATATGGGCTGCATTGAACCTGCTATGTTACAATGTGGTTGGATAGTCTGTGATTCAGTATATTAGGTTACCACAGTGTGAGGGTTAAACGAACAAGCTGGGAATTGAATACTTCTCACTTCATTTTCCTTTCTCTTCTGGAAGCAAAGCACCAAGGTCCACCTGCATCTCTCTTCCCAGCTTGGCAGAGATCCAGCCACAGAGATCCATGTCCCCAGATGCAGCACCTGCACTGAACAGCCCTATGCTGCCAAAGCACATTCCAAATCAGTGGTGTCCTCACTGTTCTCTCCAAGGACAATAGTAACAATGAAGCCTTAGTTAGGCCAGTCCTTAAAGAATTAACATGGAGGCAGTTCAGCAAAATCATAAAGTGGTGACATGCGAATATAAATAACGGCACCCGACAGATTACATCCCAGACTTCTGAAGGAGCTGACTTGGATTTGGCTAGTCTAAAGAAAAGAAGAAAGAGGGGTGAGATGATAGCAGTATTCCAGTATTTGAGCAGCTGCTACCAAGAAGAGGGGGTCACGTTATTCACCAAAGCACGAGAGGACAGGACAAGAAACAATAGTTGGAAACTGATCAAAGAGAGAAGCAACTTGGAATTAAGGAGAAACTTCCTGATAGTGAGGACAATTAACCAGTGGAACAGCTTGCCTCCAGAAATCATGGGCGCTCCATCACTGGAGATTTTTTAAGAAGAGCTAGACAGTCACTTGTCTAAGATGGTATAGGACAGGCCCTCCTGATTGAGCTGGGGGCTGGACTAGAAGACCTCCAAGGTCCCTTCCAGCTTTATTCTGTTCTATTCTCTCCTCCCCTCTCTCTTACTTATGCATTGTTTAGTGCAAATATAAACAATCTTTCTGTTTCATTACTTTGAACTCTGCCGACTTGGGAATCTCGGAAGCTGCCTAAATCAGGATGCTTCCAAAGGAAACTTTTATACCTCAGCTACCCTGCTTTATAAATAAGGAAGGGATGGTGCCCCAGCATCATCTCTCATTTTAAACTCTCCTTCCCAAATCAACTTCTTCCAAAACAGAGTAGGAGAAGTATGAATAGGAAGAGAAAGATTATCTATTTAGGATGAAGAAAGCGAAGTCCCTGCATTCTGTTTTCTAATTGATAAAAACCGGTCAATCCCTCTTGGACCATTATAGTAATAGAGTTCAGAATAAATACAATAAGTATCTAACTTTGGACAGGGTATAAAAAACTAACAGAAGAAAAACAAATAAATAACCAAGGCATCCCAGAATAATTCCATAAGGCACACCTATGGAATGGGCTCCCCTAATGCCTTGCACAAGGTCAGGAAGGCCAGGCCCATAGGGCCTGGTGCCGTAGCAGAGAGTCTAGTCTTCTGGGATCTGGAAAAATATGATTCCATTCAAGTGATTGGTTGGCAAGAACTTGTTAGAAGTTTAGACAGAAGTTTTCTCCAATTTGGAGATGGTGGGGACTGAGCCAAGATCTCCTTTGCGTCGAGATTGTGATCCACCATGGAGTCACGTTCCTTACCAGACCTGAGCAAAAAAAAAGAAAGACAAAGTTAGGAGGAAAAATCTCTTTTTTGAATGGGGATGCCCCCCACACTGAATGCTAAAGGCAACATCTGGAACAATCCTAGCTTACAGAAATCTGAAGAATCATTCTTTTTTTTTTTAATTTTTTTTATTAAATTTATTATTTAAAAACATTGGACACAGTACCAGCGAGCTGACAAACCTTTTTGTCTACAATGTTTAAATATATATATATACATGTATATATGTACATCAAAAATACACTTAAATACACTTAGATTACAAATCGGTGAAATACCACAATATTTAAAACAGTGAGCTAGTCTGTAAAACCTAATAGAGACCTTTCTTTTTATCCATCCAAAGATACAATTTGTTCCAAATTCTATAATAGTCTGATTGATCTTTATTCTTTAATTCCAAAGTTAATTTGTCCATTTCAGCGCAATCCCAAATTTTCCTAATAACCTCTTTTTGTCCTGGGATCTCATTCTTTTTCCATTTTTGCGCAAATGATATTCTAGCTGCTGTGATAATATGGATCGTTAAGTATAGCACATCTTTAGGATATTTCTCTTTCGTGATTCCCAACAAGAAAAGTTCTGGACTAAACTCCAGATCTTGTTTCAATATTTCTTTCAGCCAAATCCAAATCATTCTCCAAAATTTTTGTGTTTTACTGCAAGACCACCACGTGTGGAAGTATGTGCCTATCTCTTCAGAACACTTCCAACATTTGGGAGATGCTGTTATTGTTAGGAGGAAAAATCTCTTTTTTGAATGGGGATGCCCCCCACACTGAATGCTAAAGGCAACATCTGGAACAATCCTAGCTTACAGAAATCTGAAGAATCATTCTTAAAGGACCAAACATCTGGATCAAATATTACAGCTCAAATGTGACACTGCTCCCAAGCCCACTTTTGGTTGGAAGGCTATGCTCCTCTCCTGGTATGCAACCACCCAGTTCTAGGCAGGTTTAGAGGCAGCGAACATTATTAATATTTTCAGCATAATGTAATGTTTAAATGCTTTCAACAGCCTAAATATTTCCCTTTTCAACCAATGCAGAGGCAAAGAACACTTGTGAGCAGAAATGGGCACTAGCTGGTTCTCCCCACATAGCCTTTTATTTTCTTTTTCTCCAGCCAAATTCTGAGACCAGAAATAAACTTGGAATTGGAACTAGGCTGTGTGAGCCAAATAGCTTGAGGGTAACAGGGGAGTTGGGTGAAGAGAACATCTTGATAAAGTTGAACTGTTTTTGTGCACTTTTTAAAATCTAACCAAGTAATTTATCTCCAGTTGGCCACCCAAATAAGTTCAGCTAATTTATGCATTTATCAAATTTAGGCACTGCCCATCTCAGTCTCAAAGTGATTCTGGGCAGTTTAAAACAGGTAAAGACATGTAAAAGCAGTATGGTACCTTTCAGATGTTTGAGCTACGGCTACATTGACTATGCATCATGCTGGCAGAGACTCATGGGAACTGTAATCCAAAACATCTGGATGACACAAATTAGCTTATTCCTTCACTAGAATCATCATAGACTCATTTTTCTGTTACGGTTGAAAATACACCTTCATGGTCATCTTTACTTTCATACAAATATATAAGACACACCCAGTGTAGGATTTTTCTGGAAAACACCCACACAAATATCAAAAAAGAGGAAATATGGCATTTGACCAACCAAATACATTACTGTAATGGACTTCAATCTGCCCATTCACCCCAGGTAAATTCTCCAGAGTGAAGACAGAGGTTCCCAGGAGACTTGAGAACATGATAAGGAGAAGACAAAGCCTTTCATCTCATCCCCACAGATGCTCTGATGAGCTCAGGAAGACATGAAAGCAAAGGTCTTTCCTCTCAAGCTCTGAGGATTAGTTGGCTACTACCTTTTATGGTAATTTTCCAGATCCTGGAAAGAGGAATATTTGGTAGGATTAAGTAACTCCCCCCCCCTCTTGGTTTCCTGTTCAGGTTTATCTGATGAAGGCAAACCTCAAAGAAGAGGAGCTGCAATGATGATAGACAAGTCAGAGGTGTCCCAGGACAAAAGGCCACTTGGCCACCTACATTTTCCCCAGCCACATCCTTAAGATAATGTCCTCATGTAGAACTTTACTCCAACTATCCTCAATGCATCCTCCATCTATGAACAGGGTGCTGGCCCATCATCAGTTATGAGCATGCTAGCTACCAAGGGGCCTGCCTGCTATTAAAAGGAGAGCAATTATGCAAACAGGGTTACTTCTTACTCAACCTACTAGATCTGCATTTCATTAAAGAAGAGGAAGAATATAGTCCTGCGGTTATGCAGGGAATTGGGGCCCAAAAAATCTGACTTTAGTTCCTGCTTGCCCCTGGGATCCTTAGGAATAGTGTAATTCCATACATGTTTATTTATGAGTTCTATGATGATCAAGGACAATTATTCCCTGCTGAGTATTTTTGGCATCACAATCTAGGTTTCAAACTCTATGTACAATTTAGCCAATCAGGTAATACAAATATGTAAACTCATTTATGGTATGTCTTATTAAACCAGTGGTTCCTTTGCATTCAGGTTAGAGGGTCCCCCAAAACAACAGCATGTTTTTTAGGAACACTCCCCTCCCCATGATTATTCCTTGAGAATACTTATTTTAAGTCACAAAATGGTTCTCATACAACAATTTGAACTGTATAAAGTTTTGTTGAAAAAATAAAGTAAGCATGTCAAGGAGCCTTTCACCTGCCTTCTGGCAAACCACAGCCTACCTTGTACTATCATGTCTGAAATGATTGAGCAAGTATCCACTTAGGAAAGGAATAAAAATGGAACCACCAAATTGTTCCAAATCTCAGATGGAAGTGTCTCAGAGAACAGTAGGGTAAACATTAAAAAAGAATCCTGTTTCACTGTCAATCCATGCAATCAGAAAGGGCAGTCAGCGCAATAAGCCATATGTTGAAATAATTGAGGAGGAGGCAGAAAATGGCTGCAGATCCAACATCCCCTTTCCTTTAACGTATGTTTGGACGAAAAAGGTTTAGAAAGACATGCTGCCCCTGTCAATTTTACCTTGCTCTCCATCTTCACTAATGAAGAATAGGTGGTCTGAACAAATACAAGTTGAATTCCCCATGCATTTAAGACAGCTCTACTATATTGGATGTATAGCAGACCTTGTTGTAGATTCAATCTTAAGTATACACTTCCAAAAAAGATCCCACGTGTCTTAACATAGTAGTTTTCATTTGGTTGTTATAACCAATATGTGATAATGACTACTAGTATCACAAGGTCTAGTTCAGTGACCACGACAAACACTGCAGTTCCTTCTGGAAAAAAGAGGGCTGTAGAGACCATTTTAAAATGTATTAAGTATGTAAGATTTAAGGCATTCCTAATTGTCTTCTAGTTAAGCTGAAATATATTGGATAGAGAATTCCTTGGCACAGAAGTAATATATGTAAAGTAAGTGTGCAATAATGATTGAAATCCAAACAACAAAATGAAACAAGAATAATATGTTAGTCAATAAGGATGGCTGAAGCACATATCAGAAACTGTTCCATCTCTCTACATTTGCACATTTTTTAAAAAGCAGAACGAACATTACATTAAAATGCATGACTTTCAGCGGATTTCTAAATATATTCAGTATTTCAGAACATATTTTCTGTTAAAGTATGCCTTTCAAACTATGTTTTACCTTAAAACACACATTTTATATATCTTTGGGTAGATTTTCTGAGCAGGGGACAGCAGATCACATAATTCAGAGACACATGCTTTCAAGAAAGCTTCTTGTGTTTCAATCCACACATCAGTCTGGAAGGGAAAGTGCAGTTGTGTTTACTTGATTCACATAGGTGAATAAAGTCCATGAGCATTTTCAATGGCCAGTGGACCTATCTCAATTAGATCTCAGCCAAGGTAAATGTGCAGCAGTTCATGTCACCACGGAAGGCCTCCTTTGCTGCATTGTTAGTTGATTCCACTCCATTGTGAGAGTGGTTGATGTCTGCTACTTAACATGCCTGAAATTGGTACCTGTATGCTCACATGCTGAGCTAGAACTTGGGCGGGTGGGAAAACAGGAAGTCCCCAGGAAGAGAGATCTGTGGTTAGAGACAGTGATGATGTCCTTTATCCACACTTACACAGCACATCTGTAATTGGAGCTAAGGGGGAAAATCACATCTTTTAAAAGCCTGGGCAGGATGTCCTTTCAATTAACTTTTTGTCCCAGAAGTCCCAGGGACTAGGAAGGGGTGAAAGAAGAAGAAAAATATCCATAGACTGTAAACAGGTGGTTTGATGAGGGTGATCTGTGTGTATGGTGTTTTCATTTCTGAAATCCACTTGGCAGCCAGTGAATGCCTTTGAGAATTCGTTATATGCCGGTGCTCAGGGCCCAGCCCTCCCCCCACTACTAGGAGGCACAGTTTGTGAAATACACTGAGCTTGCGGTTGACCAGAGTCTGAGGCCGGAATTCATGCTCTGTTCTGTATCCTGATGTGGTAAGAAGCTCAGGCCCATATGGGAGAGGGTGGGGTAGGGGAATAACCAAGGTTGTGAGTGGCAGCAGAGGCTGCAAGGCCTCCACTAAGCAACCTGCCCAGAGACTGTGCTGAGGGGCCCCAAAGCACCGGAAAGCTCAACCTGACCCTAACGGAATTGTCATAAAAGGGAACGTGACTTGAACCCATGAGATTAATGTCCAAATTGACAAGAAGAGAGAGGAAGGGAAAATGTCATCAAGTGATGGAAACAAGGAAGTGATGGGAATCCAAAACATATTTAGAAGTTACTGCTGCTGACCCTTCAACGGGCTTCACAAGCTTTCTTTTCTTGAGTTCTGAAAGAAAACAGATGAAAAGATATATGAAGTTGTCTCAGCAAAATTTTGCTCTTCTTCCCCTTCCTAGTTTCATTCATGCCTGTTTTTATGAAGTTCACGTGCCACATCACATTTAATCTGTAATCCCATCATCAATGGTAGATCCTAAGCTTCATTCCAGTTATGTCTTGCGTTCATTCCTGGAGAAGTTGTTTTCCAAAATAATCTATAGCAGGTGTTCTAAATTTTATAACCTGCTAAAATGATAAATGAATTTGGGCAACCTGGAGCATCCATAGCAATGGCACCTAGCTTCAAAATGGCAGACGCAAAGCTCCGCCCCTTTCCAATATGGGTCTCATGTGTTGCATGCACTCGAAAAGAGGAGTTTGTTCAATTGTCTGGTTGTGCATGCCATCATGAAGCAAGTGACCATTACTGCAGGTGCCCCTAATGTGATTCCTTTCATAAACAAAGTGATTGATTTGATTAGGTACGGAATTGGGAAATAATTAAATAAAGCAGAGTTTTCATAATTAAATTTTACCCTGTGTATCAGAGAGTTCTCATATATTTCGGTATTGCAACCAATTGCACTGGGATTACACATGCAAAGCAGGGGGAAAAATTGATAGTGCTCCTACTTTGCTATTGCACATTTGATCAGTCTGATGGGTTGTTTTTCCCATCCTAGTTGATTAGGACCCACAGTTTGAGAACTTCCAATTTACAAACTACTTGGTAAAGCAGTAGCTCGGGAAGCAAGATTTGATTAAGGATGGTGTTACTTTTATTATATGGAACAATCACTGGCAAAGCTAGTGATTACTAGTCTCTTTAGAATTGCTGGTTTACTAATTTAAGGGTGAAGCCAAGCTGATTTATATTGCGGCAAATCAGTCCAAATATCTGGAAATTAGGATGGTGAGCACCACAAGAAGGTATATTTGTGCATTATAAGCCATTAGCTTTGGACAAACACAAATAATTCTGTTAAAATGAATACCATAGTTTGTCAACCTTTAAAAAAATAAATGTTTGAATATATTTGATCTGTATCTGCCATAAGTTGCTACATAGAACAGCAGATTAACTTAGCTCTCCTCATGAGATAAATCCATAGAGTAGCATCCCATAGTCTGAAACTGAAACCTAAAAGCCCAAAATTGGAAGTTTCTCAAACTTTCCTGAAAATAACATAGACTATTTCCAATCCTAGATCTCAAGCAGTGTTTTATGCCGATCGTTCCTCTGGATGAAACTCCTTCTGCTTTTTTCTGGTGTTTTGGCATATGACCATTAATGAACAACAGCTTAACTGAGGACCCATAAAAAGGAAAACACAACTCAATAGAAGCAGCAGTGGTCAAGGAAAAAAAATATTGTGCAGCATAAAACAGGTTCAACTTTTTCAAGTGCCTCTAGAGTTTGCTAGATTTTGATACACTGAGCCTTGCCAGATTAAGCAGTTTCATGAGTTGATCTCAGTTGGGATATCTTTAAGGACGTGCCCATATTCTTTTTATGACAAAAGCACGGAATCATTTTGCCACTGTCAGGTTCTGATATACTGTATATAGTTGATTGACTTCTCTGACTAACCTACAGCTGACATTCTTGTAGGCCTCCCACCCAAATACCAACCACGTCTGACTTTGCTTAGCTTCCAGCCCAAAGAACATCAGCTAGGTAGCCTCACCTAGCAGAGAAACTATGGGCTCATCTTCACATCTCTCTAAAAGCAGCACAAACATGCCCTTGTAACACCTTTTTTTCCGCCATGTCTTCACAATGTTTCCAACTCTTCTCCAGTCCATAGCCAAGGCAGCTTATGTTATTCTTAGCTGTTATAGATTTAAAGTACTGTTTTTCCTCTTCTTCCTATTGGAGCTGGGATCTCAGCTGTAGCTGAAATCCACTGGGTTTTTTACACTGCTACAGACATCCTTTTAGTTCCTGGGAACTGCCAACATAGCCATTTTGGCTCAGGGAACAAGAGCGTCTGGGCCCCTACAGAGACACCTGCCTGTGAAATGCCTCTCTGACATGTCCCAAAGTACTTGCCAAGATTTATAATCTTGAGTTTAGCAGTCTTTTAAAGGAGCGCTAGTTCTGCTTTTTAAACCCTGGTTTAATGTGTTCTTTCTTGGGTTCAGCAGAATCCAGGAAAGAGACCTGCCATCTATGTTGTTGGTTCCATCTTTGCAAGTTTTCTCTTTTTGTTGCCACAAGGGAATTCACACACGGCCATCCTTTTAATTGCTTTTATTACTGGGAAAGCACACAATTTTCCCTACTCCGTTCTGACTAAGGGGGCAGGAGGTAGATGGCAATTTCTATTGTCATTAGGCCTGAGAATGACATGTTCTTGTTCCCCCAGGGCCATTTATTAGATACTTGCAAGTGTTGCCAGCTGTGAGGTCACTCCTGGACTCCTTAGTCAGTCACGGTTGGCCCAGCTACATCTGGTCAAGGAACTATCTTGTTATCAAATATTCCCTCCTGCATCTTCCTGCACCGTCCCTTCCATGCCCTTTACAGCTAGTCCCCGACTTACAATAGTTCATTTAGTGATCATTCAAACTTACAACGGCACTGGAAAAAATGAGTTCACACTTAACGATTGTTGCAGCATTCCCATGATCGCATTATTAAAAATTCAGATAGTTGGCAACTGGGGATGTATTTATGACAGTTGCAGTGTTGCAACCTTCTGACAAGCAAAGTCAAAGGGGAAGTCAGTTTCACTTTACAAGCATGTTACTAACTGAACAACTGCAACGACTCACTTAACAACTATCGTAAAATGAGCCAAAACTCACTTAGCGAATGTCTCACTCAGCAACAGAAAATTGGGGCTCAGTTGTGGCCATAAGTCGAGGATTACCTATACTTGTCCGCCAAGCTAGTTTTGAATACAGGATGGGCCCTCTTGCAGGACACTAGACCTTCGTTTGGAAACAACCCAACTGAGGGGTCCCAGGCGCAAAGCCCCTCCACCCTTGCAACAACTGGCTGGGTAATTTGAACAGTGGCTACTTGTGCCATCCCAAAGCACCGAAAACCTCTTTCTAGCCCTGCTTTTCTCCACTCTCAGGAAAAGCGATCAGTGGTTATTCTTCTGCCGATAGGCAGCAATGATATATTTATATTATATTTATTAAATTTTTATATTTATGATGGAGGAAAGAGAAAACAAAACCAAGGAAATCACCAATCCCTTTTTTTAACGTCAGCAAGGATGGCATAAATCTCCAGTTCTGGTCCTATGGCAGGTTGCTGATCAGCTATCAGGACATACTAGTATGTTTTTCTGCAATCTCAAGAACTAGAGGGTAGTATTTTAACGTAACTCTCTGATTTTGCCCTATACCTACATAGACTGAGGGACGCGGTGGCTCAGTGGGTTAGGACGCTGAGCTTGTTGATCAGAAGGTCGGCAGTTTGGCGGGTTGAATCCCGAGTGCCGCGTAACAGAGTAAGCGCCTGTTACTCGTCCCAGCTTCTGCCAACCTAGCAGTTCGAAAGCACGTAAAAATGCAAGTAGAAAAATAGGGACCACTACGTTGGGAAGGTAACAGTGTTCCGTGCGCCTTTGGCGTCTAGTCATGCCGGCCACATGACCACGGAGACGTCCTCGGACAAGCGCTGGCTCTTTGGCTTTGAAACGGAGATGAGCACCGGCCCCTAGAGTCGGAAACGACTAGCACGCACGTGCGGGGGAACCTTTACCTTTACTTTACATAGACTACAAAGAAAAAGGGGGGGGGCAGGATTTTGAACACTTCCAAAACTAAATGACAAATGAAGGAGTCTAATCTCAACTCCCAGACAATACAAAACTCATTTTAAAAGTCTCAATATCCAGATCTCACCGAGTCAGTAGAGTCATTCATTTGCCAATGAACTTTAGTCACTTATCTCAGTTGCTTCAATCTTTGAATGAACGGCGTATTTGCATTAACTATTTGTTCCTTTTGATGTTCCAGAGGAGCATCCAATGTCCATGTAGGTAGTCCTCATTTAGCAACCAAAACTGGGACAGGCAACTCAGTCGTTAAGCGAAGCTAAGTTGCAATCTCACTTCAGCTTTCTGCAAAGTGCAAGGATTAGTGGCAAGGATACTTGTTCATCACTGTTATAACTGCAAAACGGTCGCTAAACAATGCAGTTGCTAAATAAGGACTAGCTTATACATACTATTCAGCCTCAACTGGCAATTTTTAGCAAATGATTATTTTTTTAAAAAAAAAGAAAACATGCACGAATTCCTTTTCATTCCTTCACCTTTTTTTCTGACAGATTCTTGCCTGCTTTTTCAAACTCAAAGCAGACAACAGATAGGAGTCCTCATGCCAGCCCAGTCTAAGACATTCAATAGTCTCCACTGGGAAAAATGTTTGACTTCTTATTTCCTATCTCAGCATTCATATGGAAAAATATTTTTTTCAAAGCTCAAGATAGTATGACACAGCCATTGTTGCCCTGTGGTACCCACACTTGTTTGTTTTCTGCTACCTTTTCTGACCCAATAGATTTTGCTAGTTGTTATGCCTCTGTAAAAAAGAAAAGAAATGAAAGACAAACCTTGAGGAGCCTTGTGGGCGAAGACACTATTTGAAAATTTTTCTTTCTCAGATTTCAGTGTCTTAAGGACTGTTGTGGAAGTAAAGTCTTGTACGTAATAGGAGCACTACCAGAAACAGAAAATAATAGTGCCTTACAGTAGATTTTCTATTTTCTGCAAATGCCTCCTCTTTTTAAACCTCCTTTAGGAGGCCGCTGGAAAAAGTTTCACAACCTGTAATTCTCCAAATCTAAAATATTCTTGCTGTGAGAATCGCTGTGGATCTCATTTTGTCTCTTTGTTACTGTGAGAGCCGCTGATAGTAAAATGAGGCTAAGGCAGCTGAAGCTCTCTGACTCTAGTCATGGATAGCCTGATGCTCTTGAGATGCTTACTGATAGCACACAAAAGCAACATCATCTCTTGTTAGATGTTTTCAGCATTCATATACTGTAGGGCTCCTTAATATGGAAATTTCATGTGATGGTCTGACCTCATACCTACTGAGCAACAAGAGGTTTAGTCCAGAGGTGGGATTCGCACCACTTTGGCAGAACCGGTAGCTAATTTTTTGATGCCCAAGCCCAGAATGGACTTCCGGAAGTGACATACACACAGAGAAACGGTTGTTCACATATTTGAATCCCACCACTGGTTTAGTCTCCCTGGCCATCTTGGCCTGGGCTGTGGAAGAAGCCAAACAATGTTGCCTTCTGCAGAAGTTCCTACCATTTGCTGTCTGATTGGCACTTTCCAATCAGCTCAACCCTGAGCTACAAATACTCTTTTTTCTTGGTACTTTCCAGAGTGTTTGCCATGCCCTCTTATTTTTACTGGCTTACAACGCCACGTCTTGTGGACAGCAGGTTCTACACTTAACAGTATGGTGTATAGGGAAGCACTTTCCCTAGTTGGCTTTCAGCCAGCGTTTATTCTGCATTAAACGCCCCCGATGAATATAAATAAGGTGCATAAAGAGATTTGGCTCTGAACTTATACTAATAAAGTTCAATAAAAACAGATAGCTCTGCAGTTTGACTTTCTGTCTTAGAGGAGCACCTAGTGGCTGCTAGCTCTCACTGCAAATCCTACTGTTCTAGTTACAACGGTACAATTGATCTCAGTGCAACAATTCAGAAAGTAGATGGATGTGAGATATGGGATGGGATATAGGATATCAGATATGGGAGATGGAACATGGGATATGGGATATGAGATGATCCAATTTATTGTTACAAAGCACGCAGAAAAAATGGGTGTCTATTTCAGCTGATAGTAAAGCAATATAAATATGATTAGTACAGCACATGCCAGGAAGCAATTTGTTAGAGGATTTATTGTTTGTTTCAAAAAAAGTTTATCCTGCTTTATTATTTTTATAAATAACTCAAGGTGGAAAATATGCCTAATACTCCTTCTATAACAACAATCCTATGGGGTGAGTGAGGCTGAAAGTGACTAGCCCAAAGTAACTCAGCTGGCTTTTCGTACCTAAAGCAGGACTAGAACTCACCATCTCCTGGTTTCTAGCCTGGTGCCTTAACCGCTAGACCAAACTGGCTCTCTTCTAACATCATTTCTCCATTTGTTTTTCTTCTTTCCTTCTGCCAATAGCTTTGGTACCCAACTCTGCTGAACTCCAATCTCTAATTCTAATCTTCAGCATGCCCAAGAAAATAACTAATGTTCAATTCATGCCAGCCCTGGGCCATCAGTACTGATTCACCAACATCCTAGCTTTGAATTTAGCTGCCAAAGCAACTCCCTTCCTTTTTAGTATGCTGTGTCTTATCTTCATAGATTAATATAATATATTCTGATTAATTTCCCTGTTAAAATTTTGTAGATAATTCCCAATGTTGCTTGAATATTTTCAGTTGTTGTATGTGGCCACACTAAATACAGTACATGATTTCTCATTTTTGTAAAATTGGGTAAATTGCCTTTATACCCTTGTTCTCAGGATGCAGCTGAGATCCCTATCTGAAGAGTTGGTATGATTAAAGTTGTTGCAAGTTTCTGTCATTTCAGCCTTTCTTCACTATTAACAAAGATGACTACATTCTTCATGATAAGAACAGCATATCTAAGGTGACATGATAAAAGCATTTAGACTTCATGTTGGAGCTTGAGCTCTTTTCTTTAAAAAAAATGGTAACTGGGTTGTGCTAAGTCTATAAAATGGACACTGAAGTATTAAAATCATGTGCTCACATTTTAAATGTGGATATTGTTTCAAAGACTAGTGGTCTCCTGAGATTCTCATGTTTAGCAGATGAAGTAGCAAATATTTCTGACAAAATTGCCTCTTGGAAGGCATTTTCTGAAGAAAATTCATCTGTAGTTGTGGACTAATTTGTGTCTATTTCTGTTTCAAACTCCATTGAAGAAGCTCCAGGCACTACCATATTATTTGCTGAGACAAAATTAGATGAGCACATTTTGTCTAGTTATACCTCAACATAAATGACTGAGCAAAGACACAAAGTCATTGCAGGGAAGATGATGGAGTTCATATTTTTTTTTTAAAAAAGAATGGTCTATTCTCAAATAACTTTTGTCCTTCACTGTTCATATTTCATTGTTGTTGTTGTTAGTTGCGAAGTCGTGTCCGACCCATCGTGACCCTATGGACAATGTTCCTCCAGGCCTTCCTGTCCTCTACCATCTTCTGGAGTCCATTTAAGCTCACGCCTACTGCTTCAGTGACTCCATCCAGCCACCTCATTCTCTGTCATCCCCTTCTTCTATTGCCCTCAATCTTTCCCAGCATTAGGCTCTTCTCCAGTGAGTCTTTCCTTCTCATTAGGTGGCCAAAATATTTGAGTTTTAGCTTCAGGATCTGGCCTTCTAAAGAGCAGTCAGGGTTGATCTCCTCTAGGACTGACCGGTTTGATCGCCTTGCAGTCCAAGGGACTCGCAGGAGTCTTCTCCAGCACCATAGTTCAAAGGCTTCAATTCTTTGGCGCTCAGCCTTTCTTATGGTCCAGCTTTCACTGCCATACATTGCAACTGGGAAGACCATAGCCTTGACTATACGCACTTTTGTTGACAGGGTGATGTCTCTGCTTTTTAGTGTGCTGTCTAGATTTGCCATGGCTTTTCTCCCCAGGAGCAAGCGTCTTTTAATTTCTTGGCTACAGTCCCCATCTGCAGTGATCTTGGAGCCCAGGAAAATAAAATCTGTCACTACCTCCATTTCTTCTATTTGCCAGGAATTGAGAGGGCCAGATGCCATGATCTTGGTTTTCTTAATGTTTAGTTTCAACCCAAGTTTTGCACTCTCCTTCTTCACTCGCAACAAGAGGCTCTTTAGTTCCTCTTCACTTTCATTGTATAGTCACTTTCATTGTATAGTCTTATAAACAATCTGAAGAGTACCTAAGTGGTGAGTTTCTTACAAATGATTTGGCAGAATTACAGATATCAACTGATAACTAGTCCTGTGAGCAATTTGGTGGGCTTGAAAATATCAGAGTCTGTATTTATTTACAAAACGTTATACAATTCTCCACATAGGTTAGAACTTTGCAGCATCAAACATCAAGTGAAGACAATATTCTCATCAGTTCTTATTTGCTTCTTATTGTCTGTGTATATGTGAGATCACAAGTCAATTCAGGTAAACCTTGACTTACAGTGGTAATGTGGACCAGAATTTCCTTTGCTAAGCAATGTAGTCATAAAATGTGACTGCATTGCTTAGTGAGGGCAATCCCTGCAGTCCCAGTTGCCATCATTAACTGACTCCCATGGTTATTAGGTAAGACAACTTCTTGCCAGCTTCCCATAACCAAAGTCAGTGGGGAAGTCAGCAGGAAGTTGCAAGTATCATGCCTGAAGGCAAATAAATTGCTCTGCCCAGTGGGCGAGAGAGCAAATGAGTACATGGGGGTGCAAGAAGGCAGGGCATGGGTCAAGGAGGATGCATGGGGGTTCACAAATGGCCACTGCATTGTGAGCACAGAGGGGAATGGGAAGGGTGAGCAAGTAGAGGGAAAGTTACCCTAGCAACTTGCAAGCCTTCCTGCAGGCTTCCCCATTGACTTTCTGGGGAAGCTGGAAGGGAAGGTGCAAATGCAATCACATGATCACAGGGTACTTGGCAATCAGTCGTAAGTGCAAATGAATTGCCAATCCTCTATATAATGATTTGGTGACCATGGCAGTGCTGAGATGGCCAGAACTCCAAGGACGAGCTGTAATCACCCTTCGTTCAGCACCACCATAATAAACTGGAACATTCATTGACTGAATGTGTAGAGCCCTGTGGGCCCAACACTCCATGGGGGAAATGGCGTCGCTTACCAACCCTGCGCCTTCCTCCTACCGTCTCTGTCTGGGTCCTACTGCCGGGCAGCCGGGTCATTCACCTGTTCCCCCTGCTGTTCCCAGCCTTCCCGGTTGTCCTTCTCCATCGGCAGGCCTCCAGACACGTCCGGGGCTTTCAGCAGCTGCACCTGCACAAACGAAGCATCTGGCCAAGCCTGCCAAGTGCCAGCTGCTTCGTGCATCCTTGGCCGCCTGCCAGCTGTCTTCAGGACTACTGACAGGCGTGACCGAACAGATGGAGCCTCCTGCCGAGCCTGCCGGCCACTGGATAGCAGACGGGTTCTCGGCCCCCTGTCAGCTGCTCTCCAAGACCCAAGCAGATGTGGCTGGGCAACCGGACCCTCCAGCCAGGTCTGCCACCGGACGGCTAGTTCAAAGCGCAGGGCCGGACATCCTGGAGACTGCAGAGGGTGGTTTGGGGCGCAGATCCCCTGGTGTGGCCAGGTACGGTGGGATTAGGCACCTAGGGATAAGGGTGGGAGTCGCCTGGTGTACGTACCTGGTTGAGGGTGGTATGCCGGATGGGGGGGAGGTGGGTTGACACATGCACGGAGGTATGGCATCTGGGGTAGTAGTAAAAGGAATTGTAGGTGGGAGGAGGGTTTATATAGACATGTTGGCGGATGTTAGTCTGTAATGTGAGGGCGGGGCCTTCGTACCTGATGGCTATGTAAGTGTTGGGAGCCATGTGCTACCAACACTGACTTTGTTTCCACTGGAGCTGAATAAAGCGACCTTTGATTTGTCACACATTCCTGCTGGAGTGTGCTTCTACCTGCAGACGTAGTCTTGACAGAATGGTTGTACATTGAGGACTACCAGTAGAGAAAGTTAGCTAGTTAAAAAGATCCAAGGAGGAAAAATATTTCATTTATGAAACTCTACATCAGGGCTTTTCAACCAGTGGTAAAGGTTCCACCTGTGGTACATTGGCACCTGGCAGGTGGTATGCGACCATCCTAGAAAAGTGGTAGCAGGGGAGGGGAATGAGCTGAACTGGTGGCAGCACCACACACGCCTGAACGAGAGATAGCTGGAGCTGCAGGGCTGTCAAGGCTTAGCAGAAGCGCCAGGATCAGCACCGCTTTCCAGCTGACTGGCGTTTCTTCGGGGCTGTCAGGGCTCAGTGGAAGCACCAGGATCAGCGCCAGGCTCCAGCTGGAGCTCGGCACTGATCCCAGCACGTCTGCTGAGCCCAGAAAAAGCGCCAATCAGCTGGAATGTTGCAGCATCCCCAGGGTCTTATGATTTACATTCAGATGCTTGGCAACTGATTCATATTTATGACGGTTACAGTATCCCAAGATCATGTGAAGTGACCAAAACCTGCTGCAACCACCTAGCAGAGGGAGGGGAATAAAAACCAACCCCCACCCCAACAATGAATTTGAATTGAATTTGAATTTTATTGAATTTATATACCGCCCTTTCCCGAAGGACTCAGGGCGGTTTACAGGGTACTTAAAACATCGATACAAAAATTAAAAACAATTAAAAAAGATTAAATTAAATCCCTGAAAAAATATAAAAACCCCGATTAAAACTCTCAGCCTGGGCCGGAAAGCTCAAAGAGCCAGGTCTTCAGGTCCTGGTGAAATGGACGAAGGTCGGGGGCAGTCCTAAGCTCCCCGGGCAGCTGGTTCCAGAGGGCAGGCGCACCCACAGAGAAGGCCCTCCCCCTGGGTGTTATCCGCCGGCAATCTTTTACCAGCGGCACCCTGAGAAGACTGAAAACTTCAGACAGGAGGAAGAGCGCCGCCAGGCAAGCAGCCAGGTGTCTTGCTCAGCTGTGGCTTGGGGGGACACTTTTTTTTAGTGCCATTGTAACTTTGAACAGTCACTAAGCGAACTGTTGTAAATTGAGGACTATCTGTACTTCATCATTTTTCCTTTTTTTTTGGTCATCATGTTTTTGACACCTTGCTAGGCGACTGGTGGTACTCAGATGTTGCCATATCCTAAAAGTGGTACAAAGGGTGAAAAGGTTGAAAAGCCCTGCTCTACAGTACCCAATTCTGAGGTTTCTTTCCTATTTATAATACACAGAAAACCAACACCAAAATCAAAGATACTTAAAATAATGTAAACAATTTTTTTTATTTTAACTCCATTTATATCCCGCCCTTCTCCGAAGACTCAGGGTGGCTTACAAGCTTAGCAGTAGCCTTCATTCTATGTATATGCCTGCTTATTAGGGCTTTCACACACACCAAGCAGCATTATTACAAAGTCAGCTTAATTGCCCCCAACAATCTGGGTCCTCATTTTACCTACCTCGGAAGGATGGAAGGCTGAGTCAACCTTGAGCCTGGTGGGACTCAAACCTGCACTAATTGCAGGCAGCTGGTGTTACTTAAGGAGGCATTAGCCCACTGCTCCACCAAGGCTCTGTTTTTTAACAGTTTGCAGAGGTCTTTTAAACAACTGAGATAGTGAGGATGAAGGTTCATTCTCCAAGCTTGTGGGATGGTTTCCAAATATTTCGTTACCAGGCTAGGTAACATCTTCAGTGGGATTTAGGGGGTGTCAGTGTTCTTATGTTTATGAGGGTTTCAGGTGTGGATGTGTTAAGTAAGGGTCTTGTGATGGGTCAGATGTGAGTCATCAGTGAGTCTTGTGGTGGGTCTTGTGATGGGGAGGTTACATCAGGTCAGGTTCATTGGGAGGTGAACTGCTGGTGGGAGTGGGAGCTTGCATGGGTTGGTTGAGGGTTGGTGCTGTCTCTGGTTGGCTGTGTAGTTGATTTGGCCCATCACAAGACTCATCACAAGACGCTTACTTGACACATCCACACCTGAAGCCCTTATAAACAGAAGAACACTGACATCCCCTAAACTTCGTTGAAGATGTTACCTATCCTGGTAACAAAACGTTTGGAAATCAACCCACAAGCTCGGAGAATGAACCTTTGCCCTCATCCTACACCCAAACTACAGATATTCCCCACTATTGCAAATTGAGATAGAGATTAGACTTCTTGACTCATTCAGCAAGCTTTGCTTCCCAAAGAATCCGGATGACCCCAAAGAAGGCTCAAATCTAAGCAATAATGAGATTAGCCTGCAGCAGCTATAGGCAAGTTTCTTCAAATAATCTCAGATTTCAAAGAAAGTTTTGGTATTAAACATGAGGGCACTCCCATGTAGAATATGCTACAATAATTAACCTCATGTAGAATATGTTACAATAACCAACCTAGGAAGTTACTACTACAGATTTAAATTGGGAGGCAGTTGGCATAGCAACCAAATCTGTTGAAGGATTCACCTTGCCTTTGCCTCAATCTGAGAAGCCAAAGAGAGATGTGATGAATTCTGGTGGATCAGATAAAAGATGTAGTTAAGTGAGTGGGGGCAATTTCAATCAGAAGTCCACAAACAGGACATAAGTGCTCTTACTCCCAAACTGTAGACAATAAGAGACAAAGTGGAAGTATTCAAGGGTCATTGTGATGACTACCGTAATTAATATATAAACCAAAATATATTACCCTAAAATAAAATTAATGTAGCATACATGATATTAAACTTGTATATATCATTATTATATTAGGAATATCTTTATCTTAGAATTGAATAAAGAGCTTTCGTAGCCTAATCTTTCGAAAAATTGTGTTTCCTCCATAGCTAAGCTCCTCACTTGTAAGCTAAGCTCCTCACAAATTCCTGGGATAGATCATTCAATAGGCTATGGTATGTTTATTTGTTGTCTCTATAGCAGTTTACAATCTAAAAATCGTATCTGATGTTTTGTGGAAACTGACTTTTTTGAAGTAACTGATATTAAGATATATCTTAAGCTATTCTAGTTACATTAATACAAGGCACCAGTTTAGAAACCAGGAGACTGTGAATTCTAGAAAGCCAATCATGTGATCTTGGGTTAGTCATTCTCTCTCAGCCCTAGGCAATGGCAAACCACTTCCGAAATGTTGTCAAGAAAACTGAAGAGACTTGTCCAGGGAGTTGGCAAAAGTCAACCCTGATGCAAAACACACACACACACACACACACACACACACACACAATGCCTGCATTCAAGCTCCATAGAGAATAAACTTTTAGCCACTGTGCCTGCACTAAATCAGTTACAACATGTATCACTCTGTTCTTTTTCCTAATGGCCAAATAGCTATAGTAATTGCTCCAAGTCATGCTTAAGATGCCAGCTGCCATGATGATTTTGGAATTTTCTAGGATGTCCTCAAAAAGGGAAGCCATTCTTAGACCTTTCCCCCCCTTTTTCTTGTTTACATGTTCCATTCATTACTGTAAATACGCAAGCAATAGAGGAACACATTACAGAGTACAAATGAACACTCTCACGCAAGATTCAAATGCCAGCTTAATGTTAATCTCCTTAACATTCTCCTCCAGTGGATGAAAGGGAGAAACAAGCATGGATAGATAAATTCCTGGTTATATCATTTTTATGATTAACTTTTTTCCCCCCCAAAGCTTCCCTTGCATAAATATCAGGGCCTGAGTGAAAGCCTCCTGCAGGACCATCTGTGTATAACATGTGCAGAAACTGATTCTGGGTACATGGAGGAGAATTTGCACAATGTTGGCAGCCTCCTCCCACAGTTCTATTGCTAGAAATCTCAGATTAAGGGGAAAGGCCCTGGATAGGGAAGTGGTTCTTCTTGTTCTAGCTGCCCAAAGGGCTTGTCTATGACTCCCATGGTTTATTCAAAGAAAGCTACAAGATGTCCTCAGCGTTTCCTTGGTGATTGTCTTCTTCTGCTGTCCCCGGTAGGCAGGCCAGTGCGTTTGCCTCTCTCTGCACAGACAGAGGCAGGGATCCAGGGAGCCTTCACATCAGAGCCATGATAAGGTTTCCTGTCTGACGTCCTGACAGAAGCAGTGGGTCCCCAACCGCTGCTAACTCTTAGGCTTCCGGCTGGGGCTCCAGACTGAACCCCCTGTGCTATCAGCTCCACACCAGATGCTTTTCAGGATACTGTGGTAAAACTGTGCAGGGCATGAGCAGCAATTTGGGGTTTTCTCCGATGTCAACCTGGAAGACAAATTGGATGTGGGGTGGCAGTGGTGAAAACAGAGAGGGAGGAAAGATGCCCTGCCTTGTCATTGCCTATTATTCACTGTTGTTTTTCTCTTGGGTGTGCAGAAGAAGAAGCAATGAGTCCCCCAAGTGGCGTTATGGTAAGGGTTGAAATTTGGGAGATTTCTGATCAACCTGGTTATAAAAAAGCTAGAAAGTTTTCCAACATGGCAAAATTACAATGGAGCATTGATGTGTCCCCCTAGTGGTAGAGTATAAACCACTGCACCTTATGGATCACCTCTGGGAAACTGGCACGAAACAACAACAAAAAATTAGCGTGGCAAACCAATAAAAAAAGTGTATATGTATGCATGCTTCTGCATATATTGAGCCTCCAATAAAATAACTAAAGGAGATTACATTAAAGAACTGACATACTAGAAAACACTTTGCTCCTTCTGGGATCTTTTCAATCAACTTCTACAACAGCATGAAATTCATCATGTCTGCATGTTGGTTTTCTTGCATAAGGACAACAACAATAAAATCCATTATTTCTACTACATAAGAAATTCAGTACCATGGTTCAGACTGCTTCCTTAAACTTCAGGGTCTGTTCTTAAGTGAATGATGGACCATCACCAGTTGGTCCTGTTATTTCACTGCCATACAGATTTACTCTGAGGAAGATTTCTGTTTTTAGTTGCTTCTTGCAATGCACTACCATTAAGTTACAAAGGCAGCTTAGATACACTATCTCAGCTCATCCCATTATTCAGCTCTTTCCTTGTCATGCAAGGATCTGGTCTTTTAGTTCAGTGATTTACGTTTCTTGGAGATTTACGCTCACAAATGGAAAGCAAGAAAAAAGAACAAGAATGTTTTGGATCCTTTTTTCGATGACATGTCTGGTCACATCCATGTATAACAGAGGTAGATTTTATTATTATTATTATTATTTGGTAGCTAAACTTCTTCTTTGGTTCAGGCTGTAGGATTTGGGGCAGTGATATCATAACATCACCGGAGTGATGAAAAAAAACCACCCTATCTCTTCCTATTTCAGAGCAAGTGAAGGGTGTGTATTAAGCCAAGTGGACCCTTAATCCAAATGCATTTTTCTTTTTTGCAAAAACACACAGAAAAATTGCTGAGTTAAAATTCAGAGCAGTTCCAGTGGCCACAAAAAGGGAAAGGAAAGTTAGGCTGGATATTTCAAAATGAAAATGAGGCATGTGTTTTTGCCTATGTTGGTGTGGATAAACTATCACAAATGTTCTCTCGCTATCAAAGATGTGTGAAACAAATTGTACTTTTCTTGACTCTTTTCCAAAAGTGAAGAAGCCCCTTGGACAATGATGAACTCTTCCCTTCTTCTTGTTTCAGCAAGTAAAATCCTACAAATCACAAAACAGTAAATAATCCCACACAGCAGATGACTGGCAACTTGGTTGGACAAGCAAATCACATGTGTGCACAGAAACATCTTCTGGAAAACTGCACGGAGCAATACTTACCCTTAATGCTAGCCAAATAATCATTAAAAGGCTGCAGACTTTTGAGTTTTTGAGAATTCTTCATTAGGCACATGATGCAAAAAAGAGAGAGAACAAGAAAAAGACAAAATCAAGAAGAGTAAAAATTAGTTCATGTATTATGACTGTGAAATTTATATTTTAGATCCTACCATGAGACAGCGAGTACAGGCTTAATAAATTAATAAAAGTAACATCTTGTGACAAAGACTTGTGACAAAGCAAAGAAATATTGAAGCAAGATTCACACCTTAATACAGAAGATCGTTAAAGTGAATATAAACATAAAACCAGAGATTTTTCTTTTTTGGTTTGATGGACAGAGAACTTGAAAAGCAATTTGAAACTTTGATGTTATGTATGCTGACAGTAGCAGGAATACTCTATGTACTAAAATGGAAGAACACCGATTACCACAGTGTACGAATGGCTGCAAAAGTTGATGGAGTTAACAGATGGCTAAATTACTGCTTTGATTAAAGAAAAGAGTACAATTAATTTTGTTTCTGTTTGAAAATGCTTCCGGACTTTGTGCTTGAAGTGAAAAAAAAATATGAAACTTTGGTTTTGGCTTTTGCTGATTAGATAGGTTTGTTGTTAGAGAAATAGCTAGTATACAGTATATTATTATGTAAAAGTAAAAAGTTGAAGTTGTAAGTTTTTACCTTATTCTACTGTGTTAACAAGAATTGGAAGCCAATCCTTTTCATTTTTCCCTTTTATCTTACACGCTTGAATATATAATGGAAGGAGGAAGTCTGAGAATTCATAAGGTTAATGCTGTATGGAATGAAACTATGGTTGAAAGTGGATTTTCTGCTACGGATACCACGAAGCCTCCTCCCAGAAGGTAACAAGGAAAACAGGTTGTGAAGAGGATGAGTAGTGTCCCAGATAATCTTACGGACCCTGTTCAAACAACGCTTCTGTGCTATGTCCTGGATGGGAGGGAGGGAACTGCAAATGATCTTTACGGCCATCCTCATCACTCTCTGCACCGCCTTCCTGTCTGAAGCAGTGAGGCTTCCAAACCAGACTGTGACAGGATGACAGGATGCTCTCAATCGTCCCCCTGTAGAAAGTGGTCAGAACAGGGGAAGGTAGATGAGCTTTTCTCATGCGACGCAGAAAGTGCAGGCACTGCTGTGCACGCTTTACCAGTTTCTCATTGTTGAGCGACCAAGCCAGCCTACTCGTTAACTGCACACCCAGGAATTTGATGCTGGTAACCATCTCCACAGGTAAATCATTAATGCACAGAGAAGTGTGGCTGTGCCTGCCTTTTCTGAAATCGACAATGATCTCTTTGGTTTTTCCAATATTTAAAACTAGGCTGTTTTCCTTACACCAGTTCACCAACCCCTCAACCTCCTTGCGGTAAGCTTCCACATTGTCATCACGAGTAAGGTCCACTACTGTTGTATCATCTGCGAACTTTACAATATAGTTGGTGGCAAACCTAGCACAACAGTCATGAGTCAACAGGGTGAACAGCAGCAGACTTAGGACGCAGCCCTGAGGAGAACCTGTGCTCAAAAAAATGTTATTAGAGGTATTTGTTCCAGCTCGCACATATTGGGGCCTGTTGATAAGAAAATCAAGAATGCAGTTGCACAAAGGGGTGTTTAAGCCTAAAAGTCCGTTCGTCTATTACATGGTGGGGAATGATTGTGTTAAACGCCAAACTAAGGTCGACAAACAACAAACACACATGAGTATTTTTTTTCCTCTAAATGCTTCAAGCTCAGATGGAGAACAGAAGAGATAGCATCCTCCATAGAGCGATTTGGTCGGTAGGCAAACTGAAGTGGGTCAAATGCTGGCGGGAGGCTAGATACAATGAAGTCCTTTATCAGCTTCTCAAAGCATTTCATAATGGTGGATGTCAGTGCAACTGGACAGTAATCATTGAGGCCTGTAATTGTGGACTGCAAATAATTATTACTGCAAATAATGCTCCCTGGTGAATCACATCATTTCACTCCAGCTGAAATCTGTGATGGATTTCTTTTATGTTCTGATTGTTAGATGCTTCAAATTTTTTGGCTTAGTGAATCATCAGCTGTACAGAATGAGCTGTATTACAATACTGAGTTAGATCGTTTCTCTCTCTAGAGCAATATTGTAAATTCTAAACCAGTGTTTTTCAAACTTGGCAACTTTAAGATGTGTGGACTTATTCTGGGATTTGAATTCACACATCTCAAAGTTGCCAAGTTGGAAAAGCTTTGCTCCAAACTGATCAGCAGCAGAAGTTTCTAAGAATGATTAGAGGAATATAGACAAGGTATCATGCCCTACAGTTGAATGGCTTTCCACTTGAGAACATACTTCCAATCGTATTGCTTAGTCCTAGATAGCTTTCAGAAGGACTTTATATACATTTTTGCCCAGCCAGGAGACAACATCTAGCAGCCCTTGGCTGAACCTGGAGGTTGGACCTATTTAGTACATGAATGAAACTGAAGGCCAACAGCAAGTGCCAAGGCTATTAAGCTAAACTAGGAAGTCAAAGAAGTAACCTGGAAGAAGATAATGGCAAGTAATTTCTTTGCTGCTGCCAAGAAACTACAGAGACACATTGATGCAATTAACAGGGGGTGAATTTAATTCAAAGAAAGCTATCCAATCTCCCTTGGAATCAATCAGTGTCTTAATGTTTTTATTGGGCTTCAATGCTTTTCTGCAGCTGAAAATATTATGTGGTTGTTTCAAAATGTTTAGTACTCTGTTATTTTAAGATGTTAACATTGCTGAAATGTGTATTTGTTTGAAGTTGCATGGACTATTGTGGATGTCCACGAGAAGGGCAATGTGAGGCAGATTTTGGCACTTAAGTTGCAACATGGTAATGCAAATGTTAAACCTTTGGGTCTTAATGTTGCATGCAAGTATGCCATGAACATATAAATATTGCATACAAGTATGTAATGATGCATGTGACATCATGTAAATTTTGTTTACATATTTATTATAACATTCACATTCTGAAAGAAAATGCTGAGAGGAAAAACTGTTTTAGGTCCCTATAGGAAATCCCCAAACCACTGTCCATCACAGCTTTCTCCCACTTATATCACCAGGATTAAAGTCTCTTTGTAATTATATATAATTATGTTATTTGAGGACCAATTTCAGTTTTATGGACCATTTTGTTGCAGTATTTCCTTTCTGAATCTCCCATGTAAAATCAAGTTCTAAGAGGGGCCTATAAATTAGAGTTCAAGTAATTTTAGCCTTATTACTCTTTCACCCTGCCTAAGTTAACGCAATGTAATTGTGAAGGTAACAGGAAGAATAGTAACTCTGTTCAGTTCCTTGAAGAAAGAATGGGTAAATACTGCCCAAGATAGAAATTTAATGCTACCTTTTTTCTAAAAATGGCAGTTTTGGTGCAAATTTTTTGAGGATTTTTATTGCTCCTTTTGATGCAATAACTTCAAACATCATAGATGGAAAGGAAGAGTAGACCACCAATTATCAAAGGACAGCAAAAGGAAGCCAGAGAGCAGTCTTAGTGGAAGACTCTCTCAAGACCATGACTTGAAAACAGAAACAATTTGTAAGGCCTTGGGATCTTCCAGAGTCAGAAGAGAGAACGCCAAGAAGTGCACTGGGAAAACTGTTTGTGAAGGAATCCAATTGTCTTAGTACTGAAGGAGTTATAAGGAGTAACAGAGCTTTGATCTTGTGGCTTACTTAATGCATTGTGTGGAAGACCACATCCTGCCAAATATCAGGATCATTGGGACAGGTTACACAGCTCCTTTGATGCAGTGTCCATGCTAATATTTGAATGATTTTCTTGTGCATTAAATACTAACAAAAATTCTAGGCTGTAGTGGAATGTAGGAGAGAAAGCTTGGGGATCTCACATACACCCCATCCCAAAAGCCTTCCAGATCTTTGCATGCTGACCCAATCCCTCATTTTGGGATAGTGGCTACGAAATTCCAATTACCACAAGCTATCTTCAAGAGAGCACTTCAGATGGTCTCCACTCCGTCACTTCAGTGGTGTGAGAGAGATAAGAGCTCTCACAAACTGTGATGACTTTTTTTTGGTAATTAAAAGGTCAAAAAGTAAACAATGAAAATATATCCCTGACCATATATAACATAGAGAAGTATGAGTAGAGGTTTTAGCCCTTCTGCCCTTTCAGAAACAAAATGAAAATGTATTACAAAAGAAAACGTAATGTTCCAAGTAGGCTTAAAGATGATGCTGGTCATCAATGCACAAACACATGAAGCAAGAGAGGATACAGACTTTCAGAAGGTTGTAAATAACATTAATATCTTCCTATCTAGCCAGAAGGAGGGAGTGAAAGGATAAAATGGTCTGGTCAATTATTCTCTTAGTTACGGAGAAATAAGAATTTTAGATTTAACTTAATGCCACATAGGGGAAAAATTCCAATCTAACCCTTGTAAGACCAAATTTATGTATTTCTACAAAAGCAGGCATTTTTCTTGAACCAAAAACCCACCTGCTTCATTTTACCTTGATTTTCCTTTCCCTGATGATTCCAATTTTAATTTGAAGCTCTGGAAAACGAGCTCCATTTTTTTCCCCTTAGAGCCCCAATTCACAGCTTCTCCCTTCAGTTCTCTCCTCCACTTCTGCTTGCTTACAAAAAAGACACACATTTTCTGTTGTCATCAGAGAAAGTGACACGGGTATCATATGACTATACAAGGCATCTGATCCATGTGAAGATGGGGATACTAGGTCTGTGTCTGTCACGTAAGTGGGGCAACTCTGAATGTCAACTTGCAGCCTGCCACAGGCCTTTCAAATCAAATTCCTACTGGCTATGAAAGTCTCAAGCATTCCTTTATCTGTAAGCTCTTTTTCCACTTTCTTTCCCTTCCAACTCTTTGAGCAGCCTGTTCTTATCCAGCCTATGAATAAATGCATGTCTTATTAACATTTGTTCGCTAAAAAAAACCCAACCTGTTGTAATTCATCACCTTACCTGCTTATGTGCTCTGTGGAGATGGCAACAGGGAAACTCTCTTTTCCTTCAATATACATTTTTGTCTGGGCCTCCTGCTGCAAGAGGAAGCTTGGATTCACACAATCCTAAAAGCTGCCAAAGGAAATACTAGCTTGTGTGCCTTGGATCTATGGTGCCCAAGCTTCATTCTTCACACAAAGAATTTTAAGATACGTTGAGATCCTGCAAAACCTAGTGCCTAAATAGCCAGGAAGCAACAGACAGAGCTCAAGCAAATCCTGAAGCACTGGAGAATGACAACTTGATGAAAACATCCATTTGCAGAAGTGAGAAACATGACTTGAGTCATGAGGAAGCCATATTGCTGGAAGATCTTGCTGCTGCAAGCTATCTTGCACATAGTCTGTCCCAAAGACTTTAGACCTTGATTTTATATTGAAGCTGTCCGTATGCCCAGTGATGTATCTCAAGTTCTAGATTCATCTCTAAGAGAATGAATTCACCAAGTGTTGGGATGTGACCAACAGGCATATTATGTCAGCAATTTTGTGGTAGCTTAGCAGGTCTGGACTTAATAGTTTACAGGGAATCTATATGGTATATGCAGGAAAATATCACTAAAGAAATAATAATATTGCTTACAAATGATTTGAAATTTTCAATAGACATGGAATGGGAAATATACAAGAAACTACTTGAACTCTCCTTTATTCTAATGTTACTTAATCTCAGCTAATAGTTATAAAATAGTCTAATTTTCCTTTCCTCCCACCAATCACTTGTTATGAGAAGTTTTACTATACATTAATTCATCTCCATTTCTACCTTCTCTTTGCTTTCCTCTATTATAAGGTCTAGTTATAAAATAAACTTATCTATATTAATTGTGAAGCCTTGAAAGGCAGCCCCAGGTAAAATGCCCTGTAGAACTTGCAAATTTCCACAGAGTTTCTGGAAACAGGATTTAAAACTGACAGTGAGGGATACTTTTTATATTTTTTAGAGCTGACTATCAACAATATTCTTAGGAAAAAAATCTGTCTTTGTGGTCACTAAAAGTCAAGACTGATTTGTTGGTTGGACTGATTTCTCAGCAGTAAATATTCAACATTCAAGAAATACACAAAGGACCAGCACTTGATAGAATAGAAATGAAGGCCTAATAGAAATGAAGGCCTAAAAGATATTCAGATAACATGATGTTATCTATACCTGAAAAGATCAGGATCACGCAGGCAATACCTTGTGGTATTTTATGGAAGCAAAAGTTGGGAGAAGCATAGATAGGATAGAAAGAATTCTAATACTTTTGAACTCTAATGTTGAAGAATCCTGAGAAGAAAACAAATAAATGACCTATGAAACATATCGGCAGGGAACTCTCACTCAAGACACAAATGGTCAGGCATGAAATATCCTTCTTTAGATACATTGTGGGAAGACCCAGTTCTCTGGAGAAGTCTGTAATGACAGGACAAGTAGAAGGAACAAGAGGATGATCAGCAGCAAGGTGGATGGAGTCAGTTGTAGTGGATTCAAATGGGTGCAGTCAGAAATGCTGAAAAAGAGGATAGGATAGGATAGGATAGGATAGGATAGGATAGGGTAGGGTAGGGTAGGGTAGGGTAGGGTAGGGTAGGGTAGGGTAGGATAGGATAGGGACAGATCAGCATGGATAAAATCTACCTATGTTATCACTAAGGGTTCTGATGTAGTGGCTCACCATCATGATCATCATTAATGTGGCATCCCAAAAAAGACATCTTCAAAATGAACATTTCCTTTGCAAAATTATGCAGATACCATCATAGCAGCGTTGTTGATTAGAAAGGTAAAAAAGCTTTATTTTCAATGAGTTGTCTTGTGTATTATTGAGCCCAGTGAAACATGGTGACAGAAAGTGGTGGATGGACTAGAATCCAAGCCTTTCAGAATTGCATTTTGGATTTCAATCATAGAAGCAGTTCAACCACAATAATAGGGTTTGCCATTTGAAATTTGACTGGCAAAAAAACATCTTCAAACTTCATCTTCTTGAACCAGTGTGTGTCCTCTGTGAAGCGCTGCAGAATTGGACCTGTTTCAGCCAGCATGCTGATTAATTCAAAAGGACGAGCATCTGAGAGCCCATGAATATCAAAATATCATAGGTTAACACTTTAGGTTGCAGCCATACTCTAATCACAAATGAGCAAGAACTATCCAACAGAATATTAGTGTATTCTAAGGTCCTTGTTTGTGTTGATTCGTGCCTAGGAGTCAAACTCAATGGCAAATACTTTTGCTAGGCTCTCCTATAGCAGGGTGATTAATGCTATCTCTGTTGAAGAACACTGCAAATATTTTTTTTTATTACATTTATATCCCACCCTTCTCCGAAGACTCAGGGCGGCTTACAAGCTTAGCAGTAGCCTTCATTCTATGTATATGCCTGCTTGTTAGGGCTTTCACACACACCCCAGGCGGCATTATTACAAAGTCAGCTTATTGCCCCCAACAATCTGGGTCCTCATTTTACCTACCTTGGAAGGATGGAAGGCTGAGTCAACCTTGAGCATGGTGGGATGCGAACCTGCACTAATTGCAGGCAGCTGGTGTTACTTAAGGAGGCATTAGCCCACTGCTCCACCAAGGCTAAAATACCCACAATTAAGAGCATCATCTTATAGGACCAGGAAGAGATTTTTCAGTCATGACAACTGCTGTTTGGAACATCCTTCCCCCACAGTTTAGGTTAGCTTCAACCCTGTTGGCCATTTGAAAGGGCTAAGTTTAGGGCAGGGGTCTTCCAACAGCATGTCTGGCTGAGGAATTATGGGAGTTGAAGTCTGTAAGTCATAAAAGGGCCAAGTTTGAAGACCCCTGGTTTAGGCTATGTCATCAGGCATGGAGATATGAACATGTGGCAGAATCTATAAGATGGCTCTGTTGATAGGTCCTTGTGGTTGTGCCTTGGCTCCTGATTATGCATTTATTGTTAAGAGGCAAAAAGATTATTCCTTTTTATTTTGCTTTCAATCCCTGTATCACCAAGATTCATTTTTTTAAAAAATGAGTATATAACCGAGAGGTATATCTCATTTAGAAATGAGAAAGCTTTAAAAAATGAATAAAGGACACTCTGTATCAGGATTACAATGCTATTAAGGCGGCATGGACTGTGAAATTCATTACACGTTTAACACTTCAAATGCATTAGCCACCCTTGCATTCCTTAGCATGTTGAAGGACAGCTTTACACAATTCTTCTTAGAGATCAGATAGCTATGCTGGTCTTTGACCATAATAAAGTTTTGATTTGATTTGATATATGCATATCAGGCTATGTGTTGCACTTCAGATGTATAATAAGAAATAAGATACAAAGTATGCACTCTTTTTTACAATAAAACTTTTTCTGGATCAGAGTTTGTTAAGAAATTGATTAAAGATGTGCATCAAATAGAGGCTGACTTTTAAATGAAATATTGTCTTCTTGCAGAGGTAACCATGCTGTACACGATGGGACTCCAATCATTTGACAAGTTAATCTGTCAAAAGAATATTCTCAAGAGGTGAAAATTCTGAATATATAACATTTTCCTTTGAAGTGCTTCTCAGGAACAATTTCACTTTTACTACAATGAACAGTGAATTTCTACTTGTCAAATTACTTCAAGATTTCTTTTAATAGGAAGTAGTATGTAAATATTTTAAATGAAGAAATGATTATGTATTCCCTAATAGAAGTTACATCCTTCTCAATGCCTTGTGAGGAAGGCGGCTACTGCATTGTGTTTGTGCCTGTTTGCAGGCTTTTGTTGATTGGCATAAAGATTTTTATAACATGGAACTGAAATAGGCTGGTTTTGGGGTTAATCTTCATATTTTCTATGTTGTATGAAATTATAAAGAAACTTCAAAATACTTTCCATTCCATATGTATTTCATTTAAATTCTGCCATATAATAAAATTTAGATAATTTTGAACGAGCCAAAAATTATCTGCACTACAACTGAAACTTATTTACATATTTTTGGCATGGATTATTTAGTATAATATCCACACAGAATTGGGAACTCAAGAATTGGGAATTCTTACATAAGGGAAAGTAGAAGAAAATAGCATTTACAGTTCAGTGCCAGTATCTAAAAACTTTCAGATACCCAAATAAGAAATTTAAAACCAGAAGTAAAACATCCATATGTCTTTATTTAAATTTTGTTTTCTCAAAGAAACCAACTGTCTGAGAAAAAAGCACAGGCTTATAAGCAAATTGATCTTATCTATACTCTTCGCTTGCCCTGATGCTATAAATTCGAGAGGCTCAGAAAATTCAGGTGTAAAAAATCTCAATCTGTGCAACAAATATTACAAAACCCCTTTTGAATTATTTATCTGTAGTTACATCCCCAAATTAAAAATGGAAGAGAAAAAGATTTGACATCAAACCTTTGGAAAAAATAATTGTATTTATTGTCTTCTGAGATATTCAGTGCCCTGTGTGCATCTTTCTCTACCGGTAATTAGGGGACTTTACAAGAGACTCGGAAGTCATAATAATTAACACTTTGAACTTTATGGGAGGGCAAAAGTTGTTATTAAGCCAACATAGTATCAGAACTCTTCCACATAGCAATGCAAACATGCCCCAAAATAACAAACCTCAAATTCAGGTTTTACAAGGGAAAAAAAGCCTCCCCACCCCCATGTTAAACACCAGGCGTACTTATTTACTGCTCTCTTACTTTCTAAATTAGTATGGCTCAGTATACCCATACAATTGCCTTGCATTCTTCCCTCACATCGCCCCAATTTTTAAATCCTAGCTTATAGTGCATCGAGAATGTTGTCAATTTTGCTGATCAACTCCTGACGCTTGCTGGAATGGATCTTTTCGTTCTCAATGTACGTATCCTTCTTAAGTTTGCCAACAACCAGACGCTCAGCCTCCAAAGATGATTTCAGAACCAGCTCCTTGACTTGACTATCCAGTTTCTGTATTTCGCTGACCTTGAAGGAGTTTGGGACAGAATGTTAGGAATGCCACAGTGTCGCAATTTTAAAAGCAATGCTACTTTTAAAAAAATGGGGGGGGGGGAAATACATTTTATAAAACTATGTTTTTTCAATTGTTATGTGCAATGCTACTTAAGGTTTCCTTTTCTGGTGAGTAGCAAATCTGAATGATAGAAAACATGCAGCCCTAAATTCTCCCAAAGCTCACCTTCCCACTGCTGACCACAGTGAGCCAACACTTTGCCCTTTCCTGCTGCTGAAGTGCCTGCAGGACTGACTTTGTTCCTTCCCACTTTGACCCAAAAGTGCATTATGGCAACAAGCTGTCATTACATACCTTTTCATTAAATGCATGAAATCTTAACATGTATTTTACATGGATAGCTGATGGAAGGAATCATACTTTTTTTTTAACAGACACTAGGGCTACTGAAGCTGTTGCGTTTCGTTTCACGTTAACTATTTTCATTCCCTATTAACTATGGGCGTAGCTTATAGAAAATCTTTTATTTCTAACACTGACAGTGCTGAAGAAATTATAACCAAAAGGGATGATGCGGCAGGAGAAGTGACTTGGAGACTGTTCAGGTGGCATTGCAGTACTGCAGTACTTAGTTAATAGGACTTGCTAGAATGAAGTGAGGTAGTCAAGTCAAAGTGTCTTAGTCAACTAAAGATAGTCCTACTGTAGATTTAGGACCATGTATTTAGTGATTGTTATACTGTTCTGAAAAAGTGACTCAACTGTTTCTCACACTTACAACAGTGTCCCTGTGGTCATGTTGCCAAAATCTGGATACTTGGCAATCGGCATATATGCACAATGGTTGCAATATCCCAGGGTCATGTGATGGCCATTTGCAAACCCTCCCAGCCAGCTTCTAACAAGCACTGTCAAAGAGGGAAGACAGCGGCACTTAATGACTACACGATCTACTGAACAACTGCTGCAAAACAGGTCATAAAATCAGGCTTGACTAAATTATCAACAGCCTTGCTTAGAGATGGAAGTTCTGGTTCCAGTTGTGTTTGTAAGTTGAGGACTACCTGCATTTATGTTGAGTAAGGCAACGCATGAAGCTATGTCAAAATGAGATATTTCAGCTTTTTCTCTGGATTTCCAAATCTAAAAGGTGCACGATGGGATTTTGGTATTAACAGACTCTTACTTTGTCACACAGATCGGAACCTTCCATCTTCAACTTGGACTGCAGTGAGGCTATTTCATTCGTTAAGGCTTTATGTTCAACTTCCAGAGATTTTTTGCCACTATTCAGGGCAGAAATATCGCGTGACTGCTTGTACTTATTCACAGCTTCATCAAAAAGGCGGTAGAGACATAGCCTCTTGTTCACTCCAGTTAGAACTTGCTCAGTAATGCAAGCAACTTTCATCCTAGCTTCTGCTGCTGGATCCTGCAAGACAACAACGCTTTACATGGAAAAAAAACTTTAAGGTGAAGCATCATACATTGCATTTCATGTTTTATTTATTCATTTAAAATATCTGTATAACCATGTATCTTAAAACCAAACTCTGACCCAACAATAAAACAATATATACCAGTGATGGCAAACCTTTTAGAGACCGAGTGCCCAAACTGCAACCTAAAACCCAGTTATGTATCATCAGGTGCCGGGTGGGCATAGCCCATTGGGTGGACGTGGCCCATTGTGTGGACGTGGTCCATTGAGTGGGGCATGGCTGCGATGGTAACAGCAGACTTGATGGGACTAAAAAGTTCAATCAATCAATCAATTCCAACTTTGCAAGATCTCTTTTTTTCCTACAAGAAGTTGAAATTGATTGAACCTTTTTATTTTTTGCACATGGTGGCGGAGGCCTAAAGCGAAAAGGTTATAAAAGCCAGCTGAAGGCCTAGGACTGGGGCGATGTGCCATAGCTTCACCATCTTGGATATATATAATCAAAAAAAGAGAGAGAAAATAGAAAAATATGGTGCTGCAACTCCATGTCATTAATGCAATCTATCACATTCTCCTCCCATTATGACTTCCCCCTATTCCAGCACTTGGGGAAAAGCCAGGTTTTGCATGCTCTCTGGAAGACTAAAAAGGGGGGGGGGGGACTGTTGAATCTCTAGGGCAGGGTTGTCAAACGGCCAGCCTGCAGACCGGATGTATCATCTGGAAGCCCCACCCATCCCATTGCCAGCAATGGCAAAATAGTTCTGATACGCCTCGCGACGTAACGAGTTTAACATGTCTGCTCTAGGGGGAAGATGCTTGATAGGGCAGGAGCTCAATGTTTTGTTAAAACTGTGTCATAGTTAACAAAACTAGAGTTGAAAGCATTTCTGATTTCACTGCAGCTTCAAGGTAGACAGCTGTTTTGTATCTTTTGAAAAATGAAAGATCCACCTTTACAGCAGTATAGATGTTTGTTAATTAATTTGGTTTGTTTAGACAAGTAATTGTCTATATTAAGAAGCAAATAAATATTAGCTTTACATCTAACAGCCTGTATGCTAACTTCTAATTTGCAAATAAAAAAGCAGGTCCAGTACAACAAAATTAATGCAAAAACTCTAATACCCAAATAAAAGATTATTAGTGACCTCCGTCTTCTCTCAAAACTATATTGTGATACCTTAGTGATGGAGAAGTCCAACCTCACATACAGAATCACCGTAAAGAATAGGATATAGAATGCTCCAACTACTAGCAAAGGTTCTTGCAACATCAGGATTTTATTAAAGCTATAGTGTACCTGCAAAAAGACAAGTAGTAAAACAGAAGGAAAATTTATTACACATTTCCCTACCTGGTTTACAACCATACTATCACAGGTTTTTTTTTAATTAATCGTCCACTAAAATTTTTCTGTTGTTGACATGACAATTTTAATTTAATACTAAATTCAGAGCAATTTGGGCTTAAAGGATGAGAAACTATTTTAATGCTTTACATGAACCAAGCAAAGAATTTGTTTTTACCACAATATCTTGGATATGTTGTTCAACCAGGTTACTCTTATGTGCCACAATGACTGGACGGCCAAATGTATCAAGATAGGTATAATGAAGTTCATCAGGAGCCCGGCTGATTTCATACGGACTCTCCACATGAATATTTCTGCAGACAACAGGATGCAAAAATGTCAGAGATACTCTAGGAAAAAAAATCTAAAGGTATGTAACAGTTAGGGCTAGATAGTTAACGTAAGTCATAGCTTGCATGTAATGTGCTGAAAGTAGACTAATTGCTAAAAAAAATGCTGCACATGCATACCACAGGAATTATATTTTATGAGTGACAAACCAACATCACAGAGTATCACGGATCAACACATCATCAGACATGTTGTACTTACTTGGCACCCTCTGGAAGAATAATCTTTACAGTTAATGAATCTGTAACTTGCTCATCGAAAACATGGTCAATAAACCTCATCTTCAGGGCATACTGATCACCTTAAAAACATTAACATGCACTGTAAACGTTTCCTTTTCTTACAATGGCAGCAGAAAAGATCTAGTTGTATAAAACATCAACATAACAATTTAACATTAAGACACTAAGCACCACTAGAACCGATTATGGGAAGATTGATTCTATGGCAAATTCTAAGATATTCACACAATAAAATATGCCAATTCTGCATTCAACATAAGCTATCGAGGACATATAAAATCTTCCCCTTCCTAAAATGTAAAGAATCTGGGTATATTGTGCAAGAGGGAAAAAAATGGGTGATAACTGTTTCCCTCTACTAAGGACGTCCATATACTGTGGTGGCTCCCTCCCTGTGGAACATCATTCCCACAGAAATAAGATGTGCCTCCAGCTTGATACTTTCTTAAAAAGCCCCAAAGATATGATCTTGCCAGTGGGATTGGATTCCACAGGGTGGAGCCCTTCAAGGGATTTCATTATTGTCACCAAAGAGGTAAGGGCTAATGGGTTTTATATTCGGTGCTTTACTTCTCTAAGCCTGAATGAATTGGGTAGCCATACCAATTTTCTTAACAAATAAATAAGAAGTTGGAGAAATGAAAACTTTAGTAGATGGAACATTAAGCTTTGAAAGGACTGTAAGCAATATTTTCAGTTTTCAGACATTGTTTCCATGATTAAAATAAACTCAAGGCAAACCTTTTAAATATACGGTATATGCAAAACAAAAATCAAGAAAACCACCCAAATTCTTGAAAATCTCAAATGTGCCTATCTGATCATAAATACAGAAATACTTGGGCTGTTACATTGTATATAAACAATTTTCCGGTGGCTAATAATCTGATATGGTTGCTTACCAAGATTAAAGAGATACTCATAGCTGGGCAAGTTGTAGCCAATTATATAGTGAGTCTTCCAACCACCAAACAAAGGGAAACGAGGCCGAATCTCCATTTCCACTGAGTCATCCAGGACAAGAAGATGACTAGTAGATATGTTGCCAATTTCATCTCTGTAGTACACATCTTGAGCAGCAGCAGGAAGGATAGTCTGCAAAAAGACAGTTTTAGTAAGACCCCATAAAGACAAGAGACTGTAAAATAAATGTAATCTATTATATTTATATAACTGTCTATCAAATGTTGATTAGTAACTTGCAGATTAAACTCAGTATGAACTATCAAAGGAGTTGCTACAAGGAAGCTATTCTCCAAAGCGCCTGGAGGCAGGACAAGAAGCAAGAGATGGAAACTAACCAAATAGAGAAGCAATCTAAAACTAAGGAGAAATTTCCTGACAGTTAGCACAATTAATCAGTGGCCTCCAGAAGCTGTGAATGCTCCAACACTGGAGGTTTTTAAGAAAAGACTGGACAGCCATTTGTCTGAAATGGTATAGGGCAGGGGTAGGCAACCTTGGCGCCTTTATGACTCATGGACTTCAACTCCCAGAATTCCTGAGCCAGCAGGAATTGAAGTTGAAGTCCATGAGTCATAAAAGAGCCGAGGTTGCCTACCCCTGGTATAGGGTTTCCTGCCTGAGCAGGGGGTTGGACTAGATGACCTCCAAGGTACCTTCCAACTTTTACTACTACTACTACTACTACTACTACTACTATTATTATTATTCTAGTTGTTGTTCTTGTTATCATTATCATTATTAAAGGCATAATCAGAAACAACTCAAGTGCAGCATGTATTTTTCTCCTGACACATGAGACCAGCAATTCAGATTAAATTAAAATAAAATATTGTGAAGTTTAAAGAGAACTTTAAATGCCTAAAAGGAAAAAAAATCTTTATCAGATGATGCCAAGAAGCCATCCAGTGAGTCTACCCAGGGAGATTCTTCCACAATTGGGGCACCATCACAGAGAGAGCTGTAATAGGTTAAGAGCAAGAAAGACTGGCCTTGTATGTTTTCCCATTTGAGGAACTGGCCGTGCCCACCACATATCAAACAGCCCCGGAACACTTTTCATTGAGGGGATACCACGAAGCCTCCTCCCAGAAAGTAATAAGGAAAACGTGAAGAGGATGTGTAGCGTCCCAGACAATCCTACGGACCCTGCTCAAGCATCGGTTATATGGTGTGTCCTGGACAGAAGGAAGTGAACTACCAATAATCTGTTCTGCCATCCTCACCACTCTCTGCACCACCTTCCTGTCTGAAGCAGTGATGCTTCCAAACCAGACTGTAATGCCAGGATGCTCTTGATTGTCCCTCTGTAGAAAGTGGTAAGGACAGGGGAAAATGTACTTTTCTCATGCGATACAGAAAATGCAGGAGCTACTATGCCTGTTTTACCAGTGTCTCACTGTTGAGCAAACTAGCCAACTTATTAGCTGCACATCCAATATATCCATTATAAATCATAAACTGGACACATATACCAATCGTGAAATAGTGTCACCAGTAAAGCACGGCATGATCAAAATGTCAATTCAATGAAATCTTATGGCTTAATTTTTTAAAACTTTCAGTTTCCATTTTTAAAATGAAGTTCTATGTATCACATATTAACAATTGTTTACAAGGGAAACTTGCACAGTACAGATAAAATATAGCCAAGCTATCTCCATCCAGATATACAGCTGGTATTAATCAGCCACAAGCAATAAAAATAATATAGGAAAGTTTTGCAAATCTTTTGAAAGGGGTCCTTCAGAATTCCTAAGAATATATATATGAAGCATCCCTCTGCAAATCATTGAAGTAAATATATCTTCCTCCATACATGTTGATCTGCTACTCCTACTCTCCTCTGCACTTTTGTGCTAACAAAGCTGTTTCATTTCCCTGATCTAGTCTTAAATTTTTTTTAAAAAATCCCCTAAACAGTCAAACATTATATTCTAAGCACTTTTAAATGAGATTTACCTAAAATAAATAAATGAACTTACAAAATCATGTTTCAAATAAATAAATTAGAGAATAAGATTAAGATGGATGCCACAACTGAGCTGCAGAAAAATAGTAAAACTAGTAATTAGTAAGTAGCATATTACTTATTAACTACAAGTTTTAATAGTTTAAAGTAATATTAACTACTAGTTAATAGGTAATATGCTACTTATTAAAAGTTTCTGTTTTAGCATATTGCATCATGGAAGAGACAGAATCAGGACTTAAAAAGGAGCTGAAAAGAAGAAAACATTCTTGGTAACACTTCATGTTCTCCAAGCAGAGAAGTACTACTTGTTCCAAATGTTCTCCTCTTTCTTCTTTCAGTAGTTGGCTCATTCACGGCTACTTCATTGTGACTCATTTTCACAATATGATGCTGTTGCTTAAAACAAAGCAATAAAACAAGAAATAACAGAAATAATGAAAAACCTTAAATGATTTCACAGAAGATATTCCACTGTCTGGCTGTCTTTGATAGTCATATCTGGAGAAAGGTCCTTTCAGCACAGCTCCTGTATGTCTTAAGTCAACAGTTTCTTCAACTGCAATATTACCCCAGTGAGAAACTTCAATGACACGTGTCATGCTGGTGATAGTCAGGAAAGGACTGTTGTTTTCATAATGTATCTTAAGGCTGTCCTGAGAAAAAAGACAAATATAACAAAGAAATTGAGTATTTCTTTGCAGCAGTAGCCGTTTCACTTACGTGACCAGCTAGTAAAGTCACAATGATATTTTTTAAACTACATCCTGCGTTTAAGGTTTATTAGCATTACAGCTATTTCATGGAAACACCAGCTTTCCATAAAATCTCAAAGGCAGCATAAACCGGATTTTAGTTTTTGACATAGATCACAGCCTTCTGCATGCTAGATATTAAAAACCATTCTTGGACGTTCATGAATGCATGATTTCCCCCAATTCTTTGCAGCTCAGCCTGAACTGAAAACCTGTCTGCTTGATCTGTCAAGAATCAGTGAATTCAGGGATAAGAATTTGTTGTATTCCGCCTAATTTTAGCAAGTAATAGCTCTGGACCTGCTTACCAATCCAGGTCTTCGGGATGGGGGAGGGAGAGAAAGGGGAATATACTCATGAAAATAATTCTCCCACTCCTGACCTTAACATGGTTCAGTCTTGTTCATGTGGTACGGTATTGTATCTCCACAGAGAGAATACAATTCTGATACCCACATTGAGAATTGCCTGCAGGAGTGTACTGCCTCTCACATTCAAAAGAACTGTCTTTTTAAAAAGAAACTTGACCACTGATTTGAGTATCTATTTACAAGGCTGAGCTAATGGGTTATCAGGCTTTTGTATATGCCATTTTGTTTATATACTTGGGTTCATTCCCATGTAGGCCGTGGAAAAGGGATATTCCATTTCTCTGTAACCAATGTGTAAATGCCAACTACAGATAGTCCTTGATTTATAATAGCAGTTGGGACCAAATTGCCATCGCTAAACAATGCGGTCGTACAGCATAATGTACCAAAAAAATATCCATAGCTCAGGAACCCTAAAGCACAAATAGCTTAGTGAATTGTGTAGTGACAGCAATTCTATTAGTCCTAGTTGCTGTTGTAACCCCAAGACAAAAAGAGGTGGAAAACCCAAACATACAATGAGAGGCTGGGAGGGCTTGGGAAGATCTATGAAAGCAGCAGATGTGCAGTGAGCAGAAGTGACTTACCGGAATGACTTGCAATCTTCCCTGCTGTCTTCCCCACTGACTTGTAGGGAACTGGCAGGGAAGGTTGCAAATGGTGATCATGTGACTGCAGCTCCCTGTAACATTGGAATCACAAGCCAGGCAAGAGAGTACAATCACGTGACAGCTACAATGGCTAGAACTTCAGGGATGCCCGTCCATCCATTTTTTACAGCACCATCATAACTTTGAATTCTGGCTGAACAAATAAGCAGAGGACTATCTGTATCTGCTTTATGACTGATCATAAAAGGTTTGTTTTTTACAAATGCACTAATTGGAAGAGCATTCTATCCTGCCACCATCTAGCAAGTCACCTGCAAAGATTTTGTTTTATTTACCCACGCAGACTTCTTCAATACTACAGAGACCAGCTAAGTCATTAAATAAAAGATTGCTTTTTTAAAGTTATTTTTATTCAATTCATTGTCACTTTTTCACATCATACACACAGCAATCAATGACCAATTCAAGTTTATTTTATCTTTATCTTACAAGTAAAGGTTTACCTCACTGTATGGGGGTACATCCTTGAAAGGTCCATATTCAATCATATCCTCTGAGCGGCTGGGATTGCCTAACTTGGTGTAGTTTTCAATGTTTCTTGAGGCCAGTTTCACACGAGTTGTCTGAGTCTTGGTTACATATGGAGAGTAGAAATAATGATTACCTTCAAAAACCACAAACTGCTTCTCTGCCTGAGAGATGTGTGTGGGGTAGGGTTGCAGGACATGTGTGAAAACTGTTTCAATAGATAAACGAATTTTTCCACCTGGAGGCAAAGGAGCCGGCAATTTCACAGTGAAGAATTTGCCACTAAAAAGAGGGGGAAAAAGTAGAAAATCAGTCAGACCACTTCTGTGTTGCTTCTAAATGAGCTTACTGCTATCAGAAATCTTGATCAATCATGGGACTAGGCAATTTCCATTGTTAAAATTCAGCAGTTAGCTCTTATGGTTTTAAAGCAATAAACATTTTTAATGCAGTGTATTCATTGCTAATACAATAATGTGAAATAAAGAACATATTAACCAGAGTGCATTTCTGTGAATCACTATGCCGTACAACTTTAGAAACTTTTTTTTAGCACATTATCTTTTTTCCTAAAAATAGTACAAGCAGTCAAAAGAGAACCAATTCTAAAAATTGAATCTGAGGTATCAGCCTATTTATACAGTCTAATTAAAACACCTGACATTTTTTTAAAGTCTCATTGAAGATTACATTTTAAAAAGTACTCTTAAAAAGGTGAAGTAGAAATACTAGCCCTTATTTTCCCCTGACAAAACTTACCTTTTACCTTTTACTTTTGTCTCCTTCACCTCTAAGGTATTCTCTTCTTCTTCTTCAGCTTTTACCTGTTCAAAATAGATATAGATATATATATATATAAATAAAATGTTGGTCAGTGTTGCCATTGACAATTCCCAAACAAGGCAATAAATTCATTAGATTAAAAAAAATCTATGTTATTTGCCAAGAAAGATCAAAGAGTATACCAAAAACACATTTTAATTTGAGGCATATGCTAATAAAGATTGTTACTAAAAAACTACTCATAACTCTTAAAACCTGAAACATGACCCATCAGAAATTGACAAATACGTGTCAAATGTATTGTACTCCTATTTTAGAATAAACATTAGCGTTAATAAATAAAAGAATTGTAGAAAACCAGTAAGACATACATAACTATTTCCCTCAAAAATCCAACTAGAAATTAAAAAAACCCTTCTCTTTCTCTAGCAAACTATCTATGGAAAAATAAGTGATGTTTCCTTTCTAATTAGAATTTTGCAAAAGGTAGCAACAATGCTATTGCTTACAAAAAATACATTCTTTCCTTCTTCAACTTCACCAAAGTTTCTACTATGCACTCACTGTCAATAAATAAAACAGCAGTCAGGTACCTAATTTTAAAACAGTAATAGTAGCGACCTATGGCACAGGTTTTCATTTCAAACCTATCCTACTGGAATTCTTGTGAAAGAGCTCCCTGAATAACTGAGAATAGGCTGAGCTGACTTTGTTGAAGTCCAAAAATACATTTTCCTTTTATTGATAATAATAAAAGCCTGTTCAAATTTACTAAAAAAAAGTGAATTTTGCAAACTTCATTTTACTCTCCAGGCAGAGTTTACTGTACAAGAAAAACTCTCCATGAGGAATAAGTAATTTAGTATCCCCACCCTGGGGTTTTGAATTGCAATATTCAAATTCCCTCATCACATGCCATATAGAGGGAGAGTCACAAAAGTGATTCTCCTCATAAAAAAATCATTTTACAATATTCTACTCAAAAGTAGAGCCATGTTATCAGAAATGCCAGTTAGAAAATACTGTTTATCCAAGAACTATGCAAATAATGAAGGGCTATACTTTTCTGAGTTTGTTCAACTTATTTAATAACACAGGCCAATTTTAAAAACGATCCATCAGATAGGAATTAGCAGAAGATATATATTCTACATAACTCCTACAATTATAAATTCACACTGAACTCAAGGAACAGTACTGTAAAATCGCAAACCTATCTTTTTAATGGACTAAAAATGAAGACTTGTTGCCACAGCCCAGACCTCAAACTCAGTCTCATACTGGCACTAATAAATGCCCTTGTTCAAACAATTACAGTACTTTCCCGTCTAGTTCAATTAGTTTAATCTGGACTTTCTGGCTCATTTTAATTTTTAAAATCACACTAACTTGTACAATAAAATCATTTACAAGAGCCTTGGTGGAGCAGTGGGCTAATGCCTCCTTAAGTAACACCAGCTGCCTGCAATTAGTGCAGGTTCGCGTCCCACCAGGCTCAAGGTTGACTCAGCCTTCCATCCTTCCGAGGTAGGTAAAATGAGGACCCAGATTGTTGGGGGCAATTAAGCTGACTTTGTAATAATGCCGCTTGGGGTGTGTGTGAAAGCCCTAATAAGCAGGCATATACATAGAATGAAGGCTACTGCTAAGCTTGTAAACCGCCCTGAGTCTTCGGAGAAGGGCGGGATATAAATGGAATTAAAATAAAAATTTAAGAGCACTTATTTCCTAACAGTAGAACCAATGCAAAATAGTATTTGTAGTTTTTTCAAGGTGAAGCTTCTGTCAAAACTTTTCAGTAACATATACTACCAGCAACAAAGTGTTTAGCGACTTGTCTCAAGGATCTCAAGAGTTCCCAAACCAACTTTTCCTTCACCACAGTTGGGCAGGATGTCTCAATATTAAGCTGAAGAGACAGGGACAGGCTTTGAAAGCCACGCCTCCCTCTGATTTAAATTACTGTTCATGGCTCTTGGAAATAAGTCTATGCTTACGTGTCAGTATCACCAGGCTTTTACTACAGCAGCACTCTGGAAGAGAATCAACGCACAGGACTAATAGGAAGCAAAGAAAAGTGAATCTGGCTACAGGAAGGCGTTATTATTTGAACTGGCATGCTGAGCAAAAGTCCAAACGGCACCTCAAGAGCAATTTTGGATGAAATATAATTAGATTTCAATGAAATTATATGTTCGTTATTTTGTGTTCTCAGTTTACAACAGTTTACACAAATAGCTTAGAAGTTTCTGGAGTTTCACTATATAAGATAATCTGGTCTTTTTTTTTTTTACTGTGGGCACAACAGCACACATCAAAAATGAAATTTAGTTGGCCGCTCTCAAAGTGAAACGCATACATGGGTGGATTTTGTCCATATTTCTGCCTGCTCTCTCCAATTGGTTGCCTTTCTGATACCATGTGTTAAAACTTCCCCAAACCAACATAAACTGGACAAAGACGATTAAAGATGCTATCCAACAACTCTGGCTAACGTGAACCTCTGGTTTATAACGCGATCGCCGCTCGCTACCTCCGTATTCCAACTATTCAGCCAAAGCATTAGCCCAATGGCCATAACAACCCCCGATTTAAGGACTTAATCGGCCAGACCGCTGCTTTCCACCAAACATTGGAATCAGGAAGGGTTGGAGAGGAAACGTAATACCCTTGTAACGCTGGGGAAGAAAGCGGAGGAGCAGAAAAAGAAAACAAGGAAGAAGGGCCCAAAGGCACAGATTCGCGTAAAAACGGACAACGTGGAAACGGAAAGCCCGATCAGAAAAGTAACAGACTTGGGAAGGGGGGGAGGAGGGCGCCATCCGGGTTCAAGAGCGCCAGAAGAAGCAGGCCGAGAGCTTCACGGCCCAGCGGTTGCTCACCTGCGCCCCCAGGTAAGCCAGGTGGCTCTCCAAGCCGGGGTCCAAAGCCAGGAGGAAAGACGTGGCAGATGCCGAGCTCCCCGCGGAGTTGGCCAGGCTAATCTCGGCCGTCACTTTGGCCAGGTGTGTCCCGAGGTCCACGGTCCGCTTTACGTCTTCGTTGATCAGCTCGGGAGCTGCCAGGGCCCTGCCCAGGCAGAGAAGGAGCAAGAGGTGGACGAGGTGGATCCCCATGGTCGGCCACGCTGAAGAACGAAGCCGCGAGCAAACCGGATGGACTCACTCTTTCGCGTCGCTGTTCATTCATCCAAAGGGCACAAGATGGCGCCCCCCACGCCGAGCTACATACAAGATGGCGACGCCCAGCAACGCGCCGCTATCAAAAATGGCACTGCCCGCGACGCGACGTTCTGACCTGCGCATCGCATTTGCGTCACGAAGTTGAGGTATGGTGGACTGGGGGCAAATGAAAGATCGACCTGTCAGAGATGCTTGCACGTGATCCGAGTCCGCGCCTTCAGTAAGGATTTTGAGATCTTGTAAACTCATCCGGGTGTGAGTGTAGCCGAGTTGCGGGGGGGGGGGGGGATGTAGGAACCACTATATTAGATTATAAGTTGTTCTCTAGAGTAAAGATCGCAGTTTGCATATAGTACTGTAGTAGTATAAGCATGCTTGATGTAAAACTGAGCTTTGATTACGTTTGTGCCATATTGTACAAAATGGGCCCAAATTATCCAGGACTCTGGTTATAGTCAGCAGGAATGTTGCATGTGCCACAGATATGTATCATTTAGCCATACAATATTGCTAAAATGCATTTAGTGAAAGCCTCAGTTGACTAAAGCCACATTGAGCAGCAGATACTTGAACAAGTCCTTGAAAATGTATGCATCTGAAAAATTCAGTTTATTGTAGGTTTATTGCTTTACAGACAATAAGGGAATAAGCTTGATTGAATATTTTACACACTAGAAGGCTGCCATTAGCTGCTCAGTGCAATTATATATGAAAATAAAACTGTGATAATAAATGGTATTTTTAGCAAATTGGTATTCTGGTGAAAGTATGACTAGGATATGTGTTGTCCCTTTGATTAATAATGAAACTGTTGTGGTAGGGAATGTGTTGGTTAGAGAAATAAAAACAGATGTAGAGCCAGTGTGATGGTTAAGGCGTCAAGCTAGAAATCAGATAAGTGTGGGTTCTAGTCCTCCCTTAAGACACAAAGGCAGTTGAATGATCTTGTATTAGTCACTTTCTCTCAGCTCTAGAAAGGAGGCAATGGAAAACCACTTCTGAAAAATATTGCCAAGAAAACTGCAGGGATTTATCCGGGCACTCTCTCTAAATTGGACACCATTGAATGGAAAAAAATATGCAGAAAAAGCCATGCTGTTGGCTGAAAACCCAAATGACTTGCAACAAATGCAGCAGATTCACTTAACAACTGTGTTACTAACTTAACAAGTGCTGTGATTCACTTAACAACTCTGACAAGAAAGGTTGTAAGATGGGGCAAAACTCATTTAACTGTCTTCCTTAGTAATGGAAATTTTGGACTCAATTTGTAGTTGTAAGTTACAACCACTTAAATATGAGCCAGTAGTGTGTGGCAGCAGCCAAAAAATCCAGTGCAATCCTAGGCTGCATTAAAAGAGGGATAAAATCAAAATCACATGAAGTTCTAGTATCGCTATACAAAGCCATAATAAGACCACATTTGGAATACTGTATCCAGTTCTGATCACCCCAATATAAAAAAGATGTTGAGACTCTGGAAAGTATGCAGAGAAGAGCAACAAGAATGATTAGGGGGCTAGAGGCTAAAACATATGAAGAACAGTTACTGGAACTGGGTATGTCTAATCTAATGAAAAGAAAAACTAGGGGAAACATGATAGCAGTGTTCCAATATTTGAGGGGCTTCTACAAGACAAACTATTTTCCAAAGCATCAAAAGGCAAAACAAGAAACAATGGAAACTAAGCAAGGAGAGAAGCATTCTAGAACTAAGGAGAAATTTCCTAACGGTGAGAGCAATCAACCAATAGAATAGCTTGCCTTCAGACTTGTGGGTGCTCCATCACTGGATGCTTTCAGAAAGAGACTGGACAACCATTTGTCTGAAATGATATAGGGTCTCCTGCTTGATCAGAGGGTTGGACTAGAAGATCTCCAAGATCCCTTTCAACTCTTATTCTATGTAACCTTTTATCATAAAATCACAGATTATATTGCTCTGTAGTTATAATGGTTTTTTTGTTTCAAACTGCATGTAACTAAAGTTATACTACAGACTGAAATTAAGATCAGACATGATGAAGATTTTTTGGTTAAAAACAAATACCAGTTCTTAAATTGCAAGTTCAGCTCTTCTGGATGTAGGGAGGGAGGCAGGCAGGCAGGAATCTGCAATCTGGGAATGTTTCTTGAATACCAGCTGTCTCTGGATTGTTTTATAATAGTGATGACCAATGTGCTAGTTGCAACTTTTTCTGAGCCAGTTGCACTTGACAATATGTTTTAGTTACATCCCAATTTAACTACAGCAATGGGTTCTATTCTTGAGACATATTTAGTACAAAATGAAGCAAATCTGACTTGACTGCAAATCTATGCATTTACCATATACTACTACAGCCATGTTAAAAGATCTACACTACTTGTCAAATGCTTTCCATTTATGATTTCAGATGGTTTTTGCCATTAATAATCTAACTTAGGGATTGATTGGCTTAAAGATCACCTATATCAGCACTATGTGAACTTTTCCAGATGCGAAGATCAGCAGGGCAGACCATTTTAAAAATGCTCTGGCTTTATGAGACACACTGGTTAAGTACAGTTTTGTTTCTCCGATAAAACAAAAATTGTGATTAGTCTACATATGGACCATTTCATTCTGAGTTAATTTATAGGGATTTTTTAAAAGCAATAACTCAAATCTCCAGGACCCAGTAACAAAATATTGTAATGTTCCTAGAAATGTTCTATTTTCTTCCGAATGCATTGATTTCGGGGCTGCACTATTTTTAAAACACACTATGAGCCACTCCTACATTCCCAGGAAAAAAAACAGACTGCTCCAGGAAACAACAGAACATCAGAACATTCTGTTACTGAATTAAATAATTTTCAACATCTCTATTAAATGTCCACCTCATTTTTAATTCCAGCCAAAGGCTGATATAAAAAATACACTATAAAATTTCTACAACCGATTAGGGCATTATATCAAAAACAAACTGCCCGAATTATAGTTAACAATAGCCTGACAACAGCATGTAATATTGAGAAGGGCACAAGGCAAGGGTGTCCGCTATCGCCCTTGTTATTTGTGTTAACATTAGAGATATTATTGGTTAAGATTCGGAATTCGGAAAAAATTAAGGGGATACAAGTCGGAGATCAGGACTATAGATTGAGAGCATTTGCAGATGATCTGGTTGTTACAGTGACCCAGCCAGAGAACTCTGTTGTGGACCTGATGGAGATAATAACACAATATGGGAAGGTTTCTGGATTTAAAGTAAATATACAGAAAACTAAAATTCTGGCTAGAAATATGACAGTTTCACAGAAGGCTCTCTTAGAAGGATTAACTGGATTTGAGATTGTTAAAAGGGTTAAATATTTGGGGGTGACTTTGTCGCCCTCTAATACAAAGCTATATAAAAATAATTATGAAAAACTCTGGGGGAAAATTCAAAAAGAATTGGAGAGTTGGGAAAAATTGCAATTGTCTTTGTTGGGACGGATTGCAGCAGTGAAAATGAATGTCCTGCCCAAATTTTTATTCTTATTTCAAATGATACCGATTCTTAAGAAAGATTCTAATTTGGAGGAATGGCAGCGTGGTATCAATAAATTTGTGTGGGCAGGGAAAAAGCCACGAGTTAAACTTAAGATTATGCAGGATACTCGTGAGAGAGGTGGCCTTAAATTGCCTAATCTTAAATTATATTATGAAGCTGCTGCATTAGTAGGAATAAGCGATTGGATTAATTTGACGCAACCGAGGTTATTAAATCTTGAGGGCCATGATTTGTTGTTTGGCTGGCATGCATATTTGTTGTATGATAAGAAGGTAGATTCTGTGTTTAGGATGCATATTTTAAGACAGGCACTGCTGAGAGTTTGGAAGAAGTACAGATACAAGTTAAGCAGCAAGATACCATTGTGGGCAATTCCAAAACACGCAATAGAAAATATACATGCTGGTTTCAAACACGATGAGACTACTTACAAGGAAATTTTAAGTTTGGAAAGGAATGTTTGGTGCCTGAAATCATATAATTTCTTGCGAGAAGAGAAGGTTGTTCAAACTTGGTTTCAATATATTCAGTTACGGGCCAGGTGGAAAGAAGACCAGAAAAATGGATTTGTAATGACTGATGAAAATTTGATAAAGCAAATTAGAAATCAGGGACCAGCACATATTAAACGGATATATCTTGCATTGATAGAGATCGATTCAGAAACAGAGCTGGTTAAGGATTGCATGATAAAATGGGCCCAAAACATTCAGGAAGTTATTACAATGGACACCTGGGAAAAGATTTGGGTGAGGAATGTAAAATTTACACAAGCTCAAAATTTAAGAGAGAATTTCTACAAAATGTTTTATAGATGGCATTTAGATCCTAAAAAGCTTGCAAGTATGTATCCGAATTATCAGCCTAAATGTTGGAGGTGCGGTGATGAAGATGCAACATATTTTCACATATGGTGGACTTGTAAAAAGGTTAAGGCTTTTTGGATAAAAGTCTGGTGGAATATGCAGAAGGTTTTTAAACGGAGGATAAAGTTTTGCCCACAATTTTTTTTGTTGGGAATAATTGTTGACGCTACAGTTGTGGACTCCAAGTTGATGTTGAACTTAGTTACGGCAGCAAGACTTTTGATAGGTCAATATTGGAAGAAAGAGGAACTGCCGACTATACAAGAGTGGATTTTAAAGGTTTCCGACCTGGCAGAGATGGCGAAGATTTCGGCCTATTTGAAAGATCATTCGCAAGAACATTATATTATGGAATGGAGAAAATGGATTGAGTTTATCCAGAACAAGTATAGGGTTAAGAAGTTTTACGTAGCATTCGAATAAGTCTTCCTTCGCTTTGTTTTTTTCTTTTTTCTATTTTAGTTTCTTATATATATTTAATATTGCTAAGGCTTGTTTTATCCTATACAAGCTAGAGAGTAATGGATTTTAGAACTTATAATTGCTAGTATATGGTTGTTTATGATTGCTTTTTTATATATATATACCTTGTATTTAGCTCTGGGAAGTCGGGGGGGGGGGAGGGGGGGAGGGGGGAGGTAGGGGGGCGAGGAGGGAGGGGGGGAGGGGGGGAGGTAGGGGGGAGGTAGGGGGGGAGGAGGGTGGGGGAAGGGGGGGTTCTTTAAAGGAAAACTGTATTGTAAAACTTTTCAATAAAAAAATACACTATAAAATAATTATTTGAGATTATATAAATTATTTAAAAATAAATAAATTTGACATTAGATTGGGAGACTTAGTTAAGCAATAAAATGGTTAGCTTAAATTAGGTAGTGTAGTAAAGATTACTGACACCAAGAATCTTGTGATATCTTATAGTTAGATTTCAGACAAGGCTTTGACATTGGAATAAATACATACAGTATCTTTGGCTGAGAACACTAATGGCCACTCATCTGAAAGTAGACCTTTTTCTTGTAAGGTACCATAGATATTTCATTTGATCAAATGTAGCAGCTCACAAAACTAGTTAGGTCATCAAAAACTAAAACCACAATAAAAATTATTTTAATGCAGCTGAATAATTCTTTATTGCAGTTTGCTGATGTTATAAATAATTGAGGTTCTTTAAATCATCATTTTAGCCACTGTCTATCCACTGTGGGAAGAAGACCTCTTCTGCTTGTTTTCAACCAATACGGTCCTGGGCTTTCTTTTGCCAATTGAGCCCACATAATCCCTTTTATAAAAATAATTGAGAATGTTTTTCTGCACTATTATGATTACAGTGAACTTATTCTTAATTTGTCAAATATATTCTGACTCAAAATTAGGAAAATAAATGGCCTGCACACTTTGAATGAGTATTGCTGGAATTGTAGTCACAGCATTAACTTGGAAATAAATTTAATGAAAAATTAGGTAATTTTCTTTGACTACTGTATTATTTTCTCAACTAAATTTATTTTGTATATACTGTATACACCACACATTGCTTCTTTCACTTTCAATTAAAACATTATAAGTAACAAATTGTGAAGTATTACAACCTTTTAGAATTCATGGTTTCTGAATCTGATGCAAAATATGGCCATTAATTTCTCAGTTTGGGAAATCATAGGATTAAATTTAATTTTTAGGACACTTGTTCCATTCAAGACAGCTAGTATATTTCTAAATATGTATGGAGTGTACGAAGTTCTGCTGTTATATCTAGATTAGCACTCCTATCGTAAATTATCAGAAAGCTTAATAAACCTCGTTGCCTTAAGTTAGACATAATATCAGTAAGTTTCAACATTGCAGTGGGTGATATTTGTCCTTGTAGGGAAGGTTAGAGTGGAGAATTTGTCACATATCCTTGGAAAGGGGGGAACTTTCATCACTGTTAGGAAAGTCATGTTAGAAGAGTGGGATTTCTTTCCTGAATTCTTTTGTTAAGACATCATCCATCTACTCACATTCATCCAGTCGTTTGTCTAAAATTATCAGTTACTTCCATAGCTCTTATTATATGGCTTGGCTCCTTAAATCTATTCAGGGACATTCTCTCCTCCTCTAGATCCTAATAATCTTTTTCTCCTTACGATTAGAACTCCATACTTTGTCTCTCTGCATTTATTTCCCAGCATATCACATTCTGTGACTTTTGTTCATCCATACCAAGAAGTCCTGGACTATCTTGTTCTCTGATACAATTCAACAGAGTTTCCTTTGTTATATCTTGAAAGTTCTGCTGATATGCTTTTATGCAACCACCTTCCTTACTTCCCTCTTCAAACTCACATTTGTCCAAAAGACTTTTGATCAACTTTCTAATCTTATTGGATCTAAACAAAGTATATTCACTTATTGATTGAAGCTATTACTTCATTTTCCTAATGAGTTTGCTATAATTTCATTTATTTTATTTATTTTATTTTAATTCCATTTATATCCCGCCCTTCTCCGAAAACTCAGGGCAGCTTACAAGCTTAGCAGTAATAATAATAATAATAATAGCTCACCCATTTTGCTCTCGACTTATATGACCACAAGTGAGTCCAAAATTTCCATTGCTAAGCAAGACAGTTGTTAAGTGAGTTTTGCCCCATTTTATGATCTTTCTTGCCACAATTATTATCACTGCAGTTGTTAGTAACATAGTTGTTATGTGAATCTGGCTTCCCCATTGACTTTGCTTGTCAGAAGATTGCAAAAGGCGATCACATGCAACCGTCATAAATACAAGTCAGTTCCAAATGTCCAAATTTTGATTGTGTAACCGTGGGAACGCTGCAACAGTCATAAGTATGAAAAATGCCATTGTAATTTCAAATAGTCACTAAACAAATGATTGTAAGTCGAAGACTGCCTGTACCCAGATCTGCTGATCTTCAGAGGAATTCCCATATTAATCTTCCACAGCAAAGTTTTATTATCATATATGCTTTAGTGGATTATTCATTAGTATTATTTATTTCTACATCCATTTGACAATAGACTTGCTGAGTAATTCATCATACATTTTTCTGTTCATTTAAAATCTCAAGAACTTCAGAATACGTGCTATAATTCAAAAATACAGTAAAAATAAGTATCATCTCATAAATGTAAGAAGAATGTTATCTCTTCACCTACTCACCATTGTGTTTTTATATTAAATTGTACATATATATATATATATATATATATATATATATATATATATATATACACATATACTTTTCACTGCTTAAACCTTTTAAAGTCATTCAATTCTGCCTCTCATTTAATAGCTTTTCCTGGCTATTACATTTTTGCATTATTATATTTTGCACAGGTTATTAATCTGGGTTATGTATTAATTTTGAAATACATTTTGACAAAGATCTTTCCTACCTGCGGTGTTTTCAAGAATATACAGCAAGTCTATGATAAATGTCAAGTATATATGAAAAAAATAATTTGGTTTTTGTTTTAAGAATTAAGGGCAAAGTACCTATAATGTTATTCAACTTCTAGAGTTCATAAGGAAAACTACTATTTGAAATTTGCTACATGTAATCTGTAAATGGAAATATTTATGTTCTAAAATAACTTTGCCATGTTTTAAAGTAGGTGAGGGGCTTTCCAATCCTTCTCCAATGAAGTCCGCCTAGCATGATCAGTGACCACAAATGTTGGAATTTTACCTCAGCAGCATCTAGAAGATCACGCTCCTTCATGATTTAACATTTGTAATAATCATATACTTTTTTTGCGGAATTTTATGGATTCAAGGCCTCAGAATTCTCTTGCAATTACATATTTGTTTACACATTTTTAGGAATTAGACAAATTAATGTCACTCATTGCATTTAGGTTTTGTTTTGTTTTTCATGCGTGTTTTTCATGCTTGGTTTCCTTAAAATTTATTTTTATAATAAAATTCAGTTGTAACAATGTATATATCCCTAGTGTGCCTTTCCCATTACATTATTCCTCTTAGCAGATTTTGCCCAATTTATTGCTTTGGACTTAAGATACAGAACTGCTAAATAGTACTGACTTTTCATTAATGTCTCATCATTGCAATAATTAAATGATGGATTTATTTCACCAGGATATAAAGGCTATAATTATTGTTAGTATTTAGTTAATCAATTTCCTTATGTAATTTTGCTTTTTTTATTATTATAAATAAGTGCAAAAATAAAGTAATTATGAGAAATCGGATCTGATAAATTCAGTGGCCTCAGTCACATAAATCAAGCATAAATTCCCACAATTTCTACTATAGCTGTGTTTATACAACAAGCTAACCATAATTAAAGATTTATTGTCTGATACAGAAATCACACAGCATACTACAGTGTAATTAGCTAGTTTGTCTTAAGTGTATCAAGCAAACGCATCCAATGACTCACAAGCCAGCCAATCACCTTTTAGTCTAATGTATTCCAGAATACCTCCCTTTGTTTCTTTCATAACTACCAGTATTAATTTCACTGAGAATTACCTTGTAAGAAATATAAATAACATAAGCGTGTAATTGATATAGTTATGTAGTTATTAACCTCTGAACATAACACTGAGAAAGTCCCATTGTTGCATGGAATTTTGCAGTAAGGTGCTCATATGCAAGTTCAACATAAGGAATGCTATTGCTGATTAATAGTAACTATGCAAAGGCCATTTCCATGTAGCACTATTTCTGCTCTCCAAAGAGGCCATGTTACCAGCTTCACTCCTACTGATCTTGGAATGCTAAAACAAGGCAGAGATCCCAAATGAAAGAGCCAGTTATTTGGAGCAGCTTATAAGCCCTGTAGGTGGCTGAGCTTGTCGACCAGATGGTTGGCAGTTTGGCAGGTCGAATCCCAAGTGCTGCGTAGCAGAGTGAGTGCCTGTTACTCATCCCAGCTTTTGCAAACCTAGCAGTTTGAAAGCACCTAAAAATGCAAGTAGGAAAATAGGGACCACTAAGGTGGGAAGGTAACAGCGTTCCGTGTGCCTTTGGCATCTAGTCATGCCGGCCACATGACCACAGAGACGTCCTCGGACAAGCGCTGGCTCTTCGGCTTTGAAACGGAGATGAGCACCAGCCCCTAGAGTCGGAAATGACTAGCACGCATGTGCGGGGGAATCTTTACCTTTACCTTTATAAGCCCTGTAAATAAATGAATAAAAATAAAACAGCAGAACAGTCTGTCCTAGGTAGCACAGACCCACCTTCACTGGATGTCTTTAAAGACGCTGGATTGCCATCTGTCAGGGAAGCTGCAGGATTGGATTTTTGCATGAACTACGGGGTGGGATTTCCACAATATAAAATTTACATAAATTTGATTTAAATTGTTTTTTCTTTATATATATATTTCCTGTATAACACATAGATATCTGGGATGCTATTGCCTTTCAGGATACACATAGTCCTAAAGTTATGACAACAGTAGGTCTAGAATGTCTGGTGCTAAGTTGTAAAGCTCAATGTCACAAGACAGCATCACTTAGCGATGGCAATCCTGGCGTTCCCTGTTGCCTTTGCTAATTGAATTCCACCAGTTGTTAGCCAAGGACTCACCCTGACCCAAACTATTCCAGGCTTGGTACCTCCAGCTCCAAAGTACCTCTTGCATAGTGAGAGACTGCCTCCCTTTAAACTTCCCCAACTGTACATCTCCCCTTTTATCTCTGCCCTTTTGACTGCCCTACACTTTACCTTATAGGATGACAAGCAGCCCCAGAACCATGAGATCCTGAGGCTGCTTGCTGTGGTGTGGCTCAGGGTCTTCTTGGCACACTGCTGCTCTGGCACTCCAAAAATCCACCAGGAAGCCTCAGCCACTCTAGCATGGTGTGAAGCTTCAGATGCCCTGGGAAGCCACAGCAACCCCAGCCTGGCCTAGAAGGGTGGTACAAACCACTGCTGCCTTAGGAACACTTTGACCTAGCCATCTTTGACACCCTGCACTCTGAGACCCCTGCCATCCAGCACTCCAGTCCTCCAGCTGACCTTTGCTTGTATCCTCTTGCTCCCAAGATCTCAGATCTCATAAGGAAACGTCTGCATGCAACTTCAGAAAGAAAACCTTGTGCAGCTAGCAGGAGCTTGTAAAGCCCAGACCGTGTGCTTGGTCAGCAGCAAGAGCAAGAAGATGGTGGAGGTCAACTGGGGCAGCGGAATGCAGGGCGGCAGAAGGTCAAAAGGGCATATATGGGGATAGGCAGGTGAGGGGAGCTGCCCTGGGGTTATGAATGCAAGCAGGCTGCCAAGCAACTGAATTTTGATCACAGGACTGGGAGTGCTGCAAAGACTAGCTTTGGGGATCAGGCGTAAATACCCATTAGCTCAGAACATTCATAACTTCAAACTGCTGCTGAACAAAGTGTTATAATTTGAGGACTACCTGTAAGTAGTGTTACACAAAGCATAGCAGAAGAATGAAAAGTACTAAGCAAAAGAAATTAAAGGCATGCATTAAGAAAAAAAAATCTACCTAAATCTACTTGATGATGATGATGTTATCCATTCAGTTGTGCCTGACTTGGCAATTCTATGGACTAGATCTCTCCATGTCTTCCGATCTTGCATTACTTTTTTGAATTGTTCTATGCTCTGGCTGGTGTCAGCTTTGAGGGTGTCCAGGCACCGTATTCTTTGACGGCCTGGTTCCTTTTTACTGCAAACTCTTTCAAGCACATCTACTTTATATTAACACCAATTACTATATTTCTCCATATATTTCTGTCCTTATAAATTATTATTGCTTTCACTATGTCCATGGCATTGTTGCAAATCTCTTCTTGAATTGCCACATGCACTTCTTAAATATCTTCTGCTGCATCAATTTTTATCTTTCTCCTGACATATCTAATTGTCACTTCTCTATAAGTGAGTGCATTCACTTATACTGAATGTATATACTTATACATACTCAGTATTAATTCCTTGCAAGAGATCACATATTATTCAATATCTATAAATTTTATCCATCTTAAAACTTCTCTATTACTTCATCCTGAAGAATTCTATCAAGATACATAAACCTGTTTCCTTTAATTGATTGTCACATATCTATTCCTTGTCATTCTGTCCAATTTTCTTGTAAAACACAATTACCTTGGTCTTAGACACATTCTCGGATCCATAGTCCTTGTTGCATCATACAATCTATATAAAATTCAATGCAAATTATTGGAATTCTCAGCCAAAAAACAGTATTGACATATTCATTGTCCCCAAGTAATATAATTCTATTATCAGCACAAGCATTCTTTATACATTTATCCATAAATATATGAAACGGTTCTTGTCTTACTTCTTTCTCCAAGAAAAGCCATTTAATATTCTTATGCTGTACTTCCATTGTATATTATTCCTATCTCATTCATAATTCAAGCCTATATACTTTGTCATATGCTTTCTTTAAAACAGCAAATTTAAGTAAACGTTTATCTCACATTTCTAAATGTCTCAATAACCTACTTTTTTATTTAAAGAAAGAATAGTGTTCTTCCAACAGATGCAGTTTTCACACAAAATCAGGCACTCTATGCAATCCACATCCATATTTTAATTTTTCTACAGTTACATTATCTATACCAGCAACCTTGCCATGTTTCAATGCTCCCATGGTTTTTATCATTTTCTTTTTACTAAATTTTGGACACTAACACATTAAGTAGTTCCATACTTTAACATATCACTATTTTCCTGCAAATCTCTAAAATATTATTTCCAAAATGTTATGTTGAAAGAAAAATCTTCAGGTCCAATCCAAGCTGGGAATAAGCAAAATGGAGACTGCTTAAGAAAGAAAGTTCTGTTTATTGAAACAACAGAACCAACAGTATGTGGTACTGGGAAAGCTGACAAAATGGAGTTGGAATAAGTGGGCTTTTATACCTTTTTTGGGCTTTGAAGTTCTTCCTGATCCTGTGCCATGTATTTGAGGTTCTTCCTATTCCTGTGGCTTGTACTTTGACTTGAGTTTCAGTGTGCCCTTTTGATATTCTAATGGTGGTGGGTTAATCCTATTATGTCCTAAAGCAATCATCAAATCTGCATTTCTAAAAGCTGGTTTCTGCAGTATAGTCTAGGCTCATGCATGTGACCAGTTAGACTTGCTCAAAGTCCTCCAGAGAGATTTCTCTTCAGCTTCATTTTTTGGAGCTCATCAGGAAACCAAGGGGCTTTCCAGAAGCGGTGCACAGAGAGGCTGTTTCATAGGAATCCAGGATAAGACTATACTGTGTTGATGCTAGGAGCAAGTCTCTGCCCCAAGCAGAAACCAGCTTTTAGAAATGCAGATTTGGTGATTCATTCAGGAAGGGGGGGGGGCAGGAAGCTTGGAGCTGATGGGATTAGAAAGACCAAGACCCCCAAAATCTACATCCCCCACCCGAAATCTGAAGACATGACCTTTAGGACATAATAGTGTGGGAAGTCAGCTCCCCAGAGAAGGAAATATTAAAAGGGCAGGAAAATACATTTCCTAAAAAGAAGTTAAAGAGGCAGAAAAGCATGCCCAGTTTTTCTTAATAGCCCCAAGTCTCCCTCCCCCAAGCAGAAACCAACTCTATAGAAATGCAGATGTAAACCATTCAGGAAGGTTGAAGCTAAGAAGACTTCTGACATCTGAAAATCTACATACCCCAGCCCCAGGGAGGTGGGCTGGGACTTACAACCAGCAAGAATCTTAGAGGGGCACACCTAGGCTCAGGACAGAATAGTGACAAAGCTTGAAACAGGAAATAACTCCAGACAATAGAGTCCAGGGGGTATAAAAACTCACTACCCACATGCGGTCAGCCTCTTTTTTGTGTTGGATCCATCTTTCTGTCTGGCTTTCCTCTGCAATAAACTACAACCTTCCCATAGCAGTTGCCATGTTTATTCCCCGCTTGGAGGAACCATGATAAAGACTTTTCTTCCAACAATAGAATTAACCCACCACCATTAGAATAGCAAAATAAATCCAGTCCAGGGCTAACAGGACTTTCTCATGCTAAGAAATTCTCCAAGCTCACTCTCTGAAAACCAATGGGTTCCCTCCAGCACTAAAGTAGGCTGACTGAATTACGGTAGTTCCCGCTTTTGGGCATTGCGGAGCTGCCTCAGGAAGCTACAGGACAATTTTAAAAATTGCCAGTTTGAAAGCTGGATCTACACAGACTTAAGATCTTCAGTAACCATTCCTTCCATTCTTTCCTTTCCCCACCAGTTTCTGTAACATTCTTCCTGATGAAGACGTGAGATTTTAAAGGTTAATGCTGGTTGTGATGCAACTGGGATCGTGTAATGAAGATACTATCATGCTGTGAATTTTGGAAATGATCTTACTCAAATGTAGATCCGTATAATTTCAGTGTGTAATAGAGCATAGCACTCCAATCTTTCCTTTAACTTCCTTTCTCATTTGGTGAACTAAATTGGTTCTACTCTTCCCTGCGAGTTGTACCCGCTACGGATATTAGCACAAGGACATGTCTGGTGATTTTGAATGAGCTCACAAATCTTGCTCGATACTATCTTTGTTCTCTCAGTAGATGCTTGCGTTGTCTCGACTGCTCTTGCCTTACACTTCAATGTTCCGGGTGTGACATTTTGCTTTAATAGAGTCGGAGCGATTAATGCAACAGTGCTGGGAGAACAAGCTCAGGAAGTGAAGTAGGTAGGCTTCAAAGCTGTGCAATACTGACTCGAGGAAAGCCCCTTTGAAGCTGATGGATTTCCTAACCTGCTCGTCGAGCAATCTGATACACGCTTACTCAAAAATAAGTTCCCGCCCATTGAAGGAAGCTCACGTTTTTAATAAAAAAAAAATAGGTTCGTGCAGGAAGGAGGTACTTGCTGCTTAATAAACTGAATCTGGAATCGGAGCCTCCTCGGCGGCCAGCCTCCCATTTTCAAACACGGTTTCGGAATTTTGCAAGGGGACTCAATTACACGGACCATAGAGCCGCCGCTAAAGGGGAGGCTAGATCGTGAGCCTGCTGCAATCAGAACCAAAAGCCGTCCCGAAGCCCGTCCGGCCTCTGGGCCCCGCCCTCTGGCACGTCAGCGCATGAAGACGCCGGGCAGGTCGCGTGACCGGAAGGGGTGAGCAAGAGGCGGAAGTGAAAGCGGGGAGGGTGTTTGGCCCCATTAAAGCGGAGCCGAAGGGAGCGGAGGGTCGGCGGTGCTGAGGTCGCGGAGGGAAGAGCGGGGCAAGCCGGGTCTTCTGGTTTTACACGGTGAGTCTGAGGGCGCGGGTGGGGCCCCCGGAGCGCGGCCAACCTGGGGGTGTCTGTTGTGGGGCTCGAGGTCGGGAGAGCGGCCTAACGGACTGCGGGAGGGGTGGGGGCCACTGGCTTGGCCCGCTGCGTTGGAGAAGGGCGCGGCTCTGCCGGTGGCGTCCGAGGAGGAGAGAGAGGGGGGGGGAAAATTCCTTTGTCGCTGCCTTTTTTTTTTTTTACTCGGCCGTGTTCGCGACGGGAGGAGGGAGCGGCCGTCTGGGCCCCGCCCTGTTGGCTTTGGGGCTGGGGAGAGGTCCTTCTCCGTAGGGCCAGTTTAGTGGGGGAGGGAGCCGCTTGCTAACGATCGTCTGCGGTGGGCGGGGGTTTGGCAAGGCGAGGACGCTGCCGGTAGGGTGTCCCTGGGAAGAAGGGAGAGAGAGAGAGAGAGAGGGGGGGGGAGGGTGGCTTTCGGGCTTCCTTCTCTTTCTCCACCCCTCCGTTTTCCGGAACAAAGAAACGTGGACTAGAGAAGCCTGTTGTCGGTGACCATTGGTTCATAATAGCTGGTTCCTGGCCCGTTGGAAAACTGAAAGGTGAGAGAGAGCCGCTGAACAGCTCCAAAGCCGGCCCAGCGCTCTTCTGCCCGTCTTTTTGCTGGCTAAACGATAACGCTTCCTGTTACAGTCCAATTGAAGACTTAATACAGGGGTCTTCAAACTTGGCCCTTTTATGACTTGTGGACTTCAACTCCCAGAATTCCTCAGCCAGCTTTGCTGGCTGAGGAATTCTGGGAGTTGAAGTCCACAAGTCATAAAAGGGCCAAGTTTGAAGACCCCTGACTTAATAGAATACGGATTCATGGCTTTTGGCCCGGCTTCGACTTGTCGTTCGGTAAATATCGAACGTCGATATTTAAACAAGCAGGAACTTTTGGTGTTATTTTTTTTTATATCCCTAAAGCTACTTAGGAGGGTATCTGTTACTTGCTACCCTTCCCACCCCATCTCCCAGCTGAAAATGCCTATATATCCTGAATAAATAGAAGTGCCTGCCTCCCCCCCCCCCACACACACACAAACACACCTTTCCAGGAGTTAATTCAGTCATCTTAATATGCCTCTTGGGAGATCATTCTATCTGAACCTAGTGCTATTTCGTATGATTATACCGTAAGATTCAGGTTGTACTGCAGAAGCCATAATAATAATAATAATAATAATAATAATAATAATAATAATAATAATAATAATAATAATAAAGTTGGAAGGGACCTTGGAGGTCATCTAGTGTTGGTCTACAATACTTTTGAGAGTAAATTCAAGAGTGGAATCAATTGATTATGTACAAGGACAGTTTAACTCAATCTAATGCAAGAGTTTCCTTTGAGTATATGAATGGTAAATCAGTTGGGGCTCACAATGTTATCTCACTATCTAAACATTATGTAGTTTACTAAGTTAGGGATGGTAAATAAAGCAGTGTCTTTCTGTATTGCCTTAAATACTTAATCAGAATGCTAGACAACAAATGACTCAGGATAAAAGTAGGCTTCAAGACTGATAACCCTTGAACAGAGCTAACCTTATCTTTGGTGCTGTTGTATATGAATATGTCATCACACTGAAGAAGCAGTTTGTGCCATATTTGGGAATATTTAGTTATTTAAAGCCTGGTAATTTAAGGCAAATGACAAGAATAATGGATTGGGCCACTAAATTGATTTTACTGTGATAATTGCATATCACAATGAAAGCTAAGCAATACATTTCTCTATTCTAAAATGTTTTGGGACTCAAATGATTATATAGCCTAGTTATCTGATTTAGATTGTGTGGAGCTCAAAGTAATTTGCTTTTTTATTAAATTACTTTATTACTGTATTAAACGGAATCCAATTATATTCCCTGTTCTATGTTTTCCCTGCTTAGCTGGGAAGAGCAAACATGTTGTCTTCCCTTGTGATTGCAGCAGCTGATTAAGCACATGATTTAGTTCATGAGTAGTTAAGTGCAATTTCTCTAGGGATTAAATGTCATCAAGTGTTTCTAGAGGAAACTGGTACAACCTATTGCTTTGGAAATTGTGGTATAAAAAGTAGGCTCTGTAGTAGTCAATTTCTGTAAAGGCAGGTTTGTCATATGCTTAGTCTAATATAACTGAAAAGAAATAACTTGCAAGAGATCAATTATTCAAAGTAGATGTTTCAATTTGCTCTTAATGTTTTGTTTTTCTGCTTATGGTAAGAAATTCTCAAACTTTGTATTACCACAACCTTTGAAAATGAGAAATAAATTTGGTAACCCTCCATGAATAATAGCAAGGAACGTCTGTGGAGATTCTCCGTGATCCAAGTCATAGCTGTCTCAAAGGTGCTTTTTTCCCCCCAAAAGGCAACTGGACTGTTTTTCCCTTGAGGGAAGAAGAAAACGGTTTGCTTCTCATCTAAGAAGCTTCATCAGGTGTGATGGCAAGTAATGGAAGGATAGGTGATGAAGCTTCTTGGATGAGAAGCAAAATGTTTTCTTCTTCCCTCAAGGGAAAAACAGTCCAGTTGCCTTTTGGGGGGGGGGAAGCGCCTTTGAGACAATGGCAAGAAATAAATACATCTTTTTAATAGTTCAATTTAAACTCGATAAGGTATCAGTACTGCCCTCTAGAGCTTGCCCGTGAAAAATTAGCAAATCCCAGAATTAAATTTTGACAGCATTCCAACCCTATCTCTGCAAGTTTTTTTAAAAAAATTATGCCCTTGGCCGCCACCACCCCACCCCCATTTTCAGGATCCTAATCCACAGCTTGAGAACTGTTGGTTGATTGTACTGAAAACTGTAGGCAAATAATACAAACATATCCTTACATCCTGATATATAAAGCATAGTTTTTGCTTCAAACAGGTGAAGTTTTGAGTAGTGGCAGATAGGAGACTTGTATCTAATGCTGTAGAACTGTTGTCAGCATGAGCATAATAGCTTCTAGACCAATTACAGGATCTTACGATACTATGCATATTTGCACTTGTATTTGGACTATAAAAGCTAACGCTTTCACCCTTCTATTTAAAATAGTGTACAATATATGTATTGGTAACTCCCTTAAGGTCGTCTAGGTTTTACTTTCAAACTCACTTTTAATTTCCCCCCAATTCATTTTAAAAGTTAAAGAGGCGTATTGAAAGTGTTTAACTCAACAGCATAATTTTGTGTTAAATATGTCTCTGTCCCTCTTAGAAATTCGTACAAAATAAAAATAGTGGTTGGATGTTATGGTGCTTTTGGCCATCTCCCCCGTAGCTTACAGCAGCGTTCTAGCCTTACCAGTCAATTTATGGCACTGCAACGGTTGGATCGTTCTAAAATGTATATTGTGTAATTGGTTGAAAAATGACCTTCATTTGTCAAATGTGTACCCTGTATTTTTGTTCAAGAGCTCAGGATATCATGGAAAGCATATCCTCTTTTCTTTTTTTCCCCCTACAACAGCCCTATGAGATTGGCTGGCTCAAAATCATGCAGTAGTTTTCATGCCTAAGGATGGATTAATATCTAGGTTTACCTGATATCAATCAGATTTATTTTTTTTTTATTTTAATTCCATTTATATCCTGCCCTTCTCCGAAGACTCAGGGCGGCTTACAAGCTTAGCAGTAGCCTTCATTCTATGTATATGCCTGCTTATTAGGGCTTTCACACACACACCCCCAAGCAGCATTATTACAAAGTCAGCTTAATTGCCCCCAACAATCTGGGTCCTCATTTTACCTACCTCGGAAGGATGGTTTAAATATTACATTATTCTGCTCTGAGTTCACCTCAGAAAAAAATGGGGAAAAAATGAGTGTGATTACCAGGAACCAAAATCAGATTTTTCTCACACTGGATATTTATAAACTCATTTATAAACATAACTCGTTGTGAGTGATTTGAGGCAGTCTGATTCCTTGATGAGTTTAGCTCAAGCTTTTTCTGATGGAGGTACTGCTTATATATGAATATATTTTCATAGGAGCACAATGATGGAGCAGCTCTTTTGCATCAAAATATCCTAAATACAAAAAATACTGATAATTGTTTCCAGTCAATATCGACACCTTTAAACCAAGAATCAGATTTGTTGTAAGGCAACATTCTGTGTTCCTGGATTACTCACTAAGAGATAGGTCTGTGTAATGGTTAAACTTTAAAGCACCATGCTAAAAAGCAGGAGATCCATTTCTAGTCCTCCTTTAGGTAACAAACCAGCTGGATAACTTTGGTCTTACCACTATCTTTCAGCTTTAGGAAGGAAGCAATGTCAAACCGCTTCTGAAATTTTGTTCAGAAAACTGCAGAGAATAGTCCAGGCATTGACCAGGAGCCCCCACTGCCTTGAAGGCACTTGAAAACACTAATGTTAAAAGCATGCTTGGCTTGTATGGCACAACCAGAAGTGGGGTAATTTCTTTTAAATCTGAGGATAAACACCGAATTAAATTTCATTGCTATCCACCCATAAATGTTGAAGTGCTTAAACTGGTATATTCTCTCTGGCAACATAATAACTAGGCTTGGAAGACAGGTGATTACAGTATTCCTGAGGTAACCATGTAAATGAAGTAACAAGTAGTTATAAACAGCTGTTATAGTAACTGAAAAAATATTAAACTGTGTTTGTTTAGAAGTAGAGAAATCAGTATTTGTTTACAGAATGATAGTTACTTTTTTGAATTAACTAGTGTGTTTCATTTCAACTAACAGCACAGTCCATGCTGAGATCAATTTTAGTCCTTTTACCATTAATATAGAAGCAATATATTAATAGTGGAATAGGCAGGTGACACTTCATTGGAATCCTAAGTCCCATCTGCGACAACTAATGTCATAAATATGGAAATCATCAATATTCTTTAATTAAAAGATGCTATTGCTGAACTTTCATAAAAAGCGAATTATGACTAGTCCACAGCAATATGCAAAGTTGATAGTGACCTTGTCTATTGAGATGTTTTTCTTTCCCAAATGGTCATGTGCCTCCCCCTCTGCTTTCAAGTCAGACTTGGCGACTGCCAGGACAAGTCCCTGCAGTTTTCTTGAGAACATTTTCAGAAATGATTTCCTAGGGCTGAGAATGAGTAATAGTCCAAAGTCACATAACTGGTTTTATACTTAAAACTCACGGTCTCATGATTTCTAGTCTGATAGCCATTACACCAAACTGACTCTCTTTATTGATTTGTAATAGTTTATTTTACATTAGACAAATCCCTCACCCACTTAATTCTTCCATGTTGCCATTTTAATTGCTCTCCTTTAAAAGTTATTTCTGTATCTTGTTCAGCTGCCAGCTAATAGCTAGAGAGACATATTACACCAAGTAATGCAATTTGTTTTGTTGTTTACTGTGTTGTGTTTACAGAGCTGCTCTGTAAGCTATGATTTGTCAGATCCCCTATCGAATTTGGAGCAATATTGGAGTTACAACTTTCACAAATTTTAATATGCATATGGTGGAGAGTGAATAGTTCACTAAATTTGAATACATAAAAATTATGTATCTGTGTTGCACTTTCATAACTTAGCCTCTGCCAACAGTACTAAAAACATTGGCTTTATTTATCAATCACATTTATATGACCACTTATCTCACAGAAAGTTATTCTGGGTGGTGTACAGCAATTGAATAAAACAACAGATCAAAACAACTATTCTAAAATTTTTAGAAATCATTATTAAAATAAGGACCCAAATCCAAACCCATCCAGTCTTGCCAGGGTTCAGCTGAAGACTGTTGTACCCCATTCAGATCCTATAACTTCAGATACACTTGTATACTTAGACATTTTAGCCTTCTCTTTTGAGGGAATTAATTTAGAAATCTTGCAGGATTCCAGTAAAGAAAGCCCTAGTTTAGGCTTATATCATTTGCTTTTCATGTTCTTCTCTCGTTTTTCTAACCTAGGTCATTCCAGGTTTCTATAATCTGTGATATTTGATCATACTAGCTAAATGGAAATTGCAGTTTATAATATATGGAAGATTCAAGCTTAAGAAGCTGGTGGTAATTGTTTGGGAGATAATTGAATGCATAAACTGCCAATTAACATATTCTTTTTACTTCACTCTGGAATACGATTCTATTTATGTTGACACCATAAATAGCTGTGGTAGGCAGTGAGATATACAGAAGTGGATTTTAGACAGAGGCAATAATGCCGGCATTCATGCCAGTTATGCTTCAATTTTCTTAGCTGCTCTTGATCACAGCTTTTGGTTCAGTTATAAAAGCGGAGTGGAAAATGAAGCTGCTGCCAGCATAGATATTTGAGATGCATGGTGAAATTGCTTCATGCAGACAAATTGCATTTTGTCCATTCTCCAAGTATTAATATTTAATGAGTGTAAGCATCCCTTTAAACCAGGCATGTCAAACTGCCGGCCCATGGGCCTGATGCATCATACTGAAACCGCGCCCACCCCATTGCTGGCGATGGGGACAAAGTTGCGATATATCGCACGATGTCACATGACGTCGCGGGTTTGACATGCCTGCTTTAAACAAAAGCATAGGCAATGTATAGAGAGCATAAATTCTTGCTAGTGTTACTTAGAACTGGAATATTTACTATTTGAGGACTTACGCATTGTGCAGACTGATGCTCAGCAGTTAAGATATCTAAACTATAGAAGTAATTTTTAGCTGTTGTGAAAGTTGTAATCCAACGCTTTTGAAATGCGCCAGTCAGAAAAGGTTTTCCCTTAGCTGACATTTCCCTACTTTTCAGTTTAGCATTGCTGATGAGTTTTTCAAATGTTTAAACTCAGCAAAGAGAGAGCTGGTTCAGGGAGCCATACTAGATAACTCACATTTGTGTACTGGAAGCTTAAGGTAGGCTTTATAACCAAATAGTGTACAGGTAGGTCTCAACTTACAATCACAATTGGGATCAGAATTTCTGTTGCTAAGCAAGTTTGTTGTTAAGTGAGTCATATCCAATTTTACCTTTGATGCCATTGTTGTTAAGTGAATCACATAGTTGTTAAGTGAATATGGCTTCCCCCATTGATTTTGCTGTTGGAAGTCACCTGGGAAGGTCACCCCACGACACTGCAGCCACCATAAATATATGATGGTTGCCAAGCGCCCAGATTTTGATCAGGTGACCATGGGGACACTGCTACAATTGTAAGCATGAGGACCAATTGTAAGTTACTTTTATCAGTGCCCTTGTAATTTCAAATGGTCACTAACAAATGGTTGTAAGTTGAGGATTACCTGTATTGAAATAGTATAGCTTTTCATGTAGGTATTTCATAAACTTAATAGTTCTCAGTAGTTATCTAGCCTGGTATATCTTGCTACAACCTATTTGCTTATCTGGTTGTTGTTTTTTTTTTAATAAAGATGAAAAGTTGATGCAGCAGCAGTGTTTAAAGCTGTCTGACAATGGTGATGTCACTGTTGCTGCATTTGTGTAAGCGTATTTTGTCAACATCAATAATATATAGCCAGTGCTTTTTTTGTAAAAGAAAAAGGTGCCAGAACTCACACATGTCATACAACCTGCCTTGCCTACCCTACAAGGTTCCATCCAAAAAAGGTGCCGGAACTCCGTTCTGAGCGTTCTATGAGAAAAAAAGCCCTGTATATAGCTAAGGATACAGCTGGTTTTCTTAGCATTGCCGTTAGTGGATACTGTCTAATGTAACATGTCTTTTTAAATCTATTAGTGTGCTTGCTCATTATTTATTAATTGTTAGAAGACAAGTAATTAAATCCTGGCAAGATTATTCTGTTAAATCCTCTGAAGTCTTCTGGAAAAAAAGTCTTGAAGGAAAAGCTGTAAAATTACTAAATATTGTAAAATTTATGGGAGAATATAATTTATAGCAGGAACAATGACTCCACAAGTATGACTAATTCAGAACCGTATTTCTGTAATGTAGAACTAAGTAGAAATTACATAATCCTGCCTATTAAGCAAGTGACACACTTTTACCTAACTTAATGTTGGGTTCATTTAACATATTAGACTAGGGTAAAGTAGAGTTGTTGGGTCTCTGGATTCACTGAATTATGGAAACAAAGCCATAAAAATACAAATTATAAGAATTAATAGTAAATCCAGTTACATTGGAGATAAGGAGCACTCTGCTTTTTCCCACAGGTGTGCAATTCAGAATGATCGCCTCAATCCCTGATTCTGGTTTCTCCTTATCAACAGCATCTCCATCTTCTTTGACTTAATTTCAGTTTGCTTTTCCTCATTCAGACCAAATTCAGATAAAAGTAGTAGAACTAGGTATCATCTATTTACTGTACATCAATATTTCCAGTAATTTCATATAGGTTTTGCACAGTGTGAGGGAGAAACCCAAGGACATTAAAAATCAATGTAGATTCAAACATTTCCCCAGTACCATGGGCTTGGTGAGTATAAATAGGACAAAAATCAGAACCATTACAAAACAGTTCCTCTAAGAGCTAATCCCATAGAAAGGTACCATAGTTGATATTGAAAGCTAGCTAGAGGATCATTATTAGAATGCTATGTCCTGGACACAAATGGATCCCAGTCTCTCTAATTCCTCCTCACACTACTATTGAATTTTTCCTTAGTTTTAAACACTTAAGAATTAAAAGAAAATCAAGTATGAGTCTAGTATGGGAAAAGTATTAAAAGATAGATTAATCATCCAACTAAATTAAATCAAAAGTGGATGTGAGGGAAGGATATGTGAAAGCTAATTGGACCAGAGGGAAAAGAACTATATGACAGAGAAGCATGGAGTTATGCTGAGAAGTATGAACAAGGATGTTTGGTAGAATGATAAAGCAGAAGAAACTGTGGATAAGAAGTATTGATATAAAGGGTGAAAGGAATAGATCTGTATAGAGAAAATGATAGTTGCAAACAGAAATAGGTGCTCCATCACTGGTGGTTTTTAAGAAGAGATTGGGCAGCCATTTGTCTGAAATGGCATAAGGTCTCCTGTTTGAGCAAGGGTTGGACTAGAAGACCTCTAAGATCCCTTCCAACTCTGTTACGCTATTAAACGGTTTAATTAGAGAAAGCAAGGACAGTTAAAAGAAGCAGAGAAAATAGATATTGATTTTGATGTATATAGAAATTGTTTTGAAAATGGGTGAAGCAAACTAAGGAGTGCCATGAGTAAATTGACTGAAAAAAAAATAATGGCTTGGGATGAAACCGAAGTTAAAAAAATGAGAGAGTAGTATTTTGGAGATTTGTATGGCAATAATATGAGAGCCAGTTTGGTGTAGTGGTTAAAGGCTAGACACCTTCTGCTCCTGTTTCAGGCACTAGCTCATGGGGTCCCCAGTCCGTGGACCAGTACCAGGCCGTGGCATGCCAGCAACCAGTCCGCACAAACAAGCAAAGCCCCATCCGTGGGATGCAGGCAGCACACACAACCACTCCCCCTCTGGTCCATTGAAAAACCTCTCTCCACGGAGACGGTCCCTGGTGCCCAAAAGTTTGGGGACCTCTGCACTAGCTGGCTGGGCTTGGGATAGTCACAGCCCTAGGAAGGAGGCAATGGCAAACCACTTCTGAAAAACCTTGCCAAGACTGTTTAGGCAGTCTCCAAGTTTTGGTATATGACAGAGGAGTAAATGTGTCAGACTAAATATAATGCTTTAATAGTTGTATTACCCAATAAACAATAAAAGAATATATTCCATTGATTATTTAGCATATTTATGAATATATAAAATATTTGGAGATGTGAAAGTTCTTTGTCAGTCATGCTCCATTTTTGGCTGAGAACTCAAATGACATGCTCGGAAAGTTAGATTACACGGCGTAACAAGTGTGGAACTCAAAATTAAGACTTGAGTTTTGCTTGATGGAAAAATGGAGTGCATGATTGCAAGTTATGTGGTAAATAGCCAAAAGTAGAAATGGGGAATGGAGCAATTTCAAGGTGTGCAAATGCTGGAAGAAAAGTAACAGATAGGATATAGTTTGAGAAAACTCAATGTTTGTTGAAGAAGTAAAGGTGGCTGCATTTAAGAGAGTGGATCGGTCTTCATTATATGGAAGTTTCTGGACTGGAAGGCTCATTCACTGTTCATTGTTACACTAAGGATAGCTTAAGCTTTCTGTGGAAAACTATATAGAATGATTCCTAAAAGTTCTTTATAGTCTGGGAATAATTGGAAATAACCATCTTGATCATTCGTGCCAAACATATTCCCAGGTAAATCTTATTTTAAATTACTGTAGGAAGCTTGTTAATGTCCTTACTGCTCGGTTTGAGAAAGGTACAGTTGGTATCATAACTCTCATCCAAGAAACCACTTTGTTCTATCTTCATTCAGAACCCACAGAATAAAAAAAGCTGCTTGGTGTCATATCTCTTCCAGAGGAGCTAGCAAACTTTGAGTTTAAAATCACACCATTAAAAGTGAGGTCTTATGGAGAAAAGAAATTATGAAGTGCTTTCTCCATGAAGGAAGGAATGTGATTAAGCATTCTGAGCCCACACATGTTGTTGTAATCTGATTGTGCAGACTTGTGCTAAGTACTGTTTCTATGGTTACCTGAGGGAATAAAGAGAAATACAGCAATAAAAAATAGAATTATCAGGAAAAGCTTGCCTTACATGGGCAAATACTAAAATTCAATCCTTTACCTCAGTTGTGTTTATCAAAATAGCAAACAGTTCATTACAGCCCCTACATTATCATCTGACTGGAATCTAAAGTCTTCCAAAACTTTACTGTTGCACGCTAAGGCATTGGCAAAGTTATTTAGTTGGGAAAATGAACTTACATATAGACTGGTATGCCTTAGAAGAAATAAGTCAACAATGAAGTTATACCTTAAAATAGCCACAGCAATCTTTTGCAACCTGAGCAAATTTGGAATATGTAACACTTTAACTTGTGGTTCTCTGACTGAGTATTTTGAGGATTGAAATCTGCATGCTGAAAGCCACCAGTTGGAAAACACTGATTTTACAGTACCCTTTTTTCTCAAAATAGTACAATGGTGTTGGTTTTGAGTAATTAGCCTCCTATGAAATACCATTTTTTGTGTCAGAAATAAACCGTAACTCCAAAAGGATATGGACACGAAATACCAATGATTAATGCTGGGACATTTCTCTATATTTGTAATAACTATGCACTGGCTCCTGGCATAGAGTGCTAATTTTTATAGATGTGTCGAATTTCATATTTTGTATCAAATGTGCGGTTGATAGTCCTCATTTTATCTTTAAAAATCTACTTTTTCATGGTGTTTTTATCAGTTAAGTAAGTGTGTTAAAATTTATAGGAAAGTGCATACTTGATAGCATTACATAATGTTTTATAAAACTAATGAAATGTTTAGGAGTGAAAAATGTTAGTAGTTCCCAACTCTTTGACAGATTAGAAGAAAGAGATTTAGGAGATAATTTTCTGACAAATGGTCCTCTTGTTTACCAGTAAACAGGAATATTTGTAGTTCAGATTGAAAGGAGAAGTCCTTGGTGCTCTCTGAGCTTGGTTCTTTTCTTGCAGACGTTTCATGACCCAAACTAGGTAACACCATCAGTGCTAGTGATGATGATGCCTTGAAAATCATAATGACTCGCACTGATGATGTTACCTAGTTTGGGTCATGAAACATCTGGAAGAAAACAACCAAGTCCCTTTGTTGCCAAATAGTTTGCCACGGGAGATCTGCCCTCGAGACCCTTTTTGTCTTTGGGAAGCAATGTGGAAAAAGTTCTTCCAGAAGGCCTTTTAATTAATGGAAGATGATGTCATAAAGTTATTGATGTTGTCTGAAGATCATTTTATAATTGTCTTTGCAGTCCTTATACTATTGTATCCTGGAAGTTTTCCCTTGAAGGTGCTAAGGGTGGCATAACTGCAGAGTTTTAAATGGATGCTTCTATTTTACTGATTGATATCTGCTTGCTGTTGAAATTTCTTGGATGAATTTGTGTTAAAATTGCGAAGATTTTTTACTGTGCGTATGTATAAATGCTTTCCACACCAAGCTTAAGCCTTGTAGGTGTGCTGTGTTATTAATTTTGCTTTGTTTATAGTATCACTTAGCCATGTAAGTGTTAATATTTGCAGCTGTGCTCTGCTAGTACTGAGTAGCTCCGTTGGCATTTGGAAAGCAATGCTGTCATGAACAAGAAGTGTGCATGAGAGTTGTGGCTTTCAACGATTTATTCATAATTCAAATGAAAATTATTTCAATCTAGCAAATGTTAACACATTGAATCCCCAGCACTGGAGATAATATGGAGGAAATGAATCCCATGCTACGTGGTCTTTAAAAATAATGGCTAGTTTATCAAGCATAGCTAAGATTGTTGTTGTTTTTTAATAACTGCTTCATTGGGTTAAGGTTTGCTCCAAATTCCAAAGAAAAAATTAGAATTATAAGCAGTACAGTAAAACCATGATTTACTCAGCGCAACAGATTTTCTTAGAAAGGACTATATGTCAGTGCAATTTTATTTCATTTATTATTTATATTTCATGTTTCTAGACCTCCCATGTCCCTCACAGAAGGAGTATTTGAGTACTGCATTTAGGTCTTATCTCGCATTTAGGTCTTATCTCGCTGCAATAAGGGAGGCGAGGTCTAACCACTTCGCCACCCTTATTGCGTCCGCAGATAATCGCCCGGCCGCCCTGTTTAGGGTGACTCGCTCCCTCCTAAATCAGGAGGTGAGGGAGGATCCCTTGCAGGGTCGTGCCGAGGAGTTTAACCAACATCTGTCGGACAAAATCGCTCGGATTCGGACCGGTCTGGACTCTGACTGGGCAGAGTCTGACGATCAGGACACGGGTGGTCTTGTCGATATCACCTGGGAGGAGTTTGATTCTGTGACTCCGGAGGAAGTGGACAGGATCATGGGGAGGCTGAGCACCACCACATGTTTATTGGACCCGTGCCCTTCCTGGCTGGTCTATGCAGCCCGGGAGAGGACACGCAGCTGGTTCCAGGCAGTTATATCGGCTTCTTTGAGTGAGGGTATCTTCCCCGCCGTCTTGAAGGAGGCGGTGGTGAGGCCTCTCCTCAAGAAGCCTGCCCTGGACCCAGCTGTATTGAACAACTTTCGCCCTGTCTCCAACCTTCGCTTTCTTGCGAAGGTTGTTGAGAGTGTGGTGGCGCATCAGCTCCCTCTGGTCCTGGATGAAGCGGATTATCTAGACCCGTACCAATCGGGTTTCAGGCCCGGGCACAGCACGGAGACGGCATTGGTCGCGCTGGTGAATGATCTCTGGAGGGCTCGGGACAGGGGGCATTCCTCTGTTCTAGTCCTATTAGACCTCTCGGCGGCTTTCGATACCATCGACCATGGTATCTTGCTGCGGCGTCTCAGGGGACTGGGAGTGGGAGGCACAGTTTTACAGTGGTTCTCCTCCTATCTCTTGGGACGTTCGCAGTCGGTGTTGGCAGGGGGGCAGAGGTCGACCGCGAGGTCTCTCATTTGTGGAGTTCCTCAGGGGTCTGTCCTCTCGCCTCTCCTGTTCAACATCTACATGAAGCCGCTGGGTGAGATCATTCGTGGTTTTGGAGTTGGGTATCATCAGTACGCTGATGATACCCAACTTTTCTTTTCGACCCCAAACCACCCCAGTGATGCCCTCAACGTGATGTCCCGTTGCCTGGAGGCGGTTCGGGTCTGGATGGGGAGGAACAGACTTCAACTCAACCCCGACAAGACTGAGTGGCTTTGCATACCTTCATCCCGGGTTTATTCGGACATTCCACCTCTGGCTATGGGGGGTGAACTATTACCCCCCGTAGATAGGGCTCGCAACTTGGGAGTCCTCCTAGATTCACGGCTCACCTTGGAAGACCATATAGGAGCTGTGACTAGGGGGGCCTTCGCCCAGGTTCGCCTGGTGCGCCAGTTGCGGCCCTATCTTAGCCGGGATGATTTGTGCACGGTCACTCATGCGCTCGTGTCCTCTCGTCTGGACTACTGCAACGCTCTCTACATGGGGCTGCCCTTGAGGACCACCCGGAGGCTCCAACTGGTACAGAATGCAGCCGCGAGAGTGGTGTTGGGAGTCTCCCGATACTCCCACGTTACACCTCTGCTCCGTGAGCTGCATTGGTTGCCAGTTGTCTTCCGGGTGAGATTCAAGGTACTGGTAACGGTGTTTAAAGCCCTCCATGGCATGGGGCCGGAGTACCTCAGGGAACATCTGCTGCCGGCATCAAGCTCCCTGCGCCCTGTGCGTTCCCACAGAGAGGGCCTCCTCAGGGTGCCACCGATCAGAGAATGTCGATTGGTGGCCCCCAGGGGGAGATCCTTCTCTGTGGGCGCTCCGGAGCTGTGGAATCAGCTACCGGTAGAGCTCCGGATGGCGCCCGATCTTCGCTCCTTTCGTCGCGATCTCAAGACATTTTTGTTTGTACAAGCTGGCCTAGCCTGATGGGGATCGGTGGGGTTGTTTTATCTTTGGTCTTTTAATTTTATCTTGGGGTTTTTAGAATTGTACTTCTATTGTTTTTATCTAGGGCAATTGTTTAATCTCTTTTTAATGTTTGTATTTGCTATTTTATTCTGCCCTGTGAACCGCCCTGAGTCCTCAGGGAGAAGGGCGGTATATAAATGTTATTAAATTAAAATTAAATTAATCATTTGTGTAACAATGTTGTGATGCAAATGATAAGTTGTGTCATTTGCATGATGATGTTCATCATGCAAATAATGTAATTTGGTTTCCTATGATCAAATGCTTTTTGATTTACTAGAATTTGGGAAATCATGGAACTCTGCACCCTCCATTAAAATTTCACTGTATGATTTTGGAAGTTATTTGTTGTAGTTTCTTACTGAAAAATACATGATTCAACTGTGTCTTGATATCGTTTTTTAAAACTAGCTGCAACCTTTGAATTTGGGCACTTCCCTTTTTTTGGTACGCAATAATTCCTGTAGCATTACATCTATGTTAAGAAGCTTGCATTCCATAATAGCATTTTCTTTAGCATTCAACATTTGTGAATCTTAAACAGCACAATATAGGTACTAATAGGTGTTCACAACTTACAAGCCTAATAAATAATTATAGTCTTGCTGGACATTTTAAATGAAACTACTATTGTATACTTTGTTGGAATTTCAGTTTGCAGTAGATTGCATAATTATACTTAAGACAGTTGCAGAGCAGATGTTTCATGTAACCTCAGGGGCTATGCCTAATGTACAGTTTTGCTGTGCATTCTGTTTTCCACTCTTTCTCCAATATTGGAATTAAGTTTGTGTGAGTGAAACCATTTCTTAACAAAAAATAAGAATTGTGGACTTTTCTCCCAAGTTGAATCTCTGGTAGGACTAACATTTTTTCAAAGAGGAATTTCTGACACTTAACCTGAAATTTAAATAATTTTTCATAAACAACTTTAAGAAGATAACTTAGGTTATTTTTTCTGGTTTAAGCCAAAAAAGAAAAAAAAATGGAATGCTTTTAAGACTGATAGCATTCAGCATTACTGAAGTTTCTGGGGAATCTTTTTTTCCCGCTTTTATACTTTCTGGGGCACTTAAGTTGAATAGCTAAGCATTCTCTCTCTATATTTGATCAGTAGCCAAGCAGAGGCTTTTTTTTGCAATGAAGTGATTCCATCCTTACATCTGTTTTGAGAAAGCAATATCTAGTACCTAATTTGCAAGGATATGAAATATTAATATGTTATCTGTATTTTGACTTGTCTGTAAAAGCAAATGAATTGCAGAGTAAGACTTTTATATTGTAATTTCTTTTTGTCTAGTAAGTGCACTTGAATATTCATCTGAATTCTGTAATAATGACTTCTAGAAAGAAAGTATTACTCAAAGTCATCATTCTTGGAGATTCAGGGTAAGTACTAGTATAATATTATTTTGCCTTAAAAACAGTCAGCAAAGAGAATTACATTCCACTAAGGCATACAAAATACTCAAATTTTGCTGCAATTGAAATGAAATGAATAATGGAAAACCTCTCAGCTTACCAAGGTTGTCAAAAAAAGAAGAGCAAAACAACTGAACGTAGCCCAAGGATCATGTAAATATCTAGCTTAAAAATGTATACTATGCTATGACTCCTTATCATACAAAGTAGTATGATAAGGTAACAAACCAATACCAAACAGGGGTTGCAGTACTGAATAAATTGTTAAAGCAGCCACCGTAATAATAAGGCACAATAGTTTTAATCAAATGACAACATATGTGGTCTTTGACTTACAGCCACAATTGAGACCAGAAAGTCTGTTGCTCAGTGTGGTGGCTAAGTGAGTCAGGCCTGATTTTACAATCTTTTTTTTTTGCCATGGTGGTTAAGTAAATCACCCCAGTTATTAAGTGATCATATGGTCATTAAATGAATCCAGCTTTCCCCACTGACTGTTGTTTGTTAGAAGCCAGGTGGGGAAGTCATAAATGGAGATCGCATGCCCCCCACCCCCCCGAATGCTGCAACAATCCTAAATACACGCCAATTGCCAAGCACTCAAATTTTGATCACATGACTGTAGGGATGCTAAGGCAGTCATAAGTGTGAGGACCAATTGTCACTTTTTTTCAGTGCCATTGTAACATTGAATGGTTGCTAAATAAGGTCCGTTGCTGAAGCCCGCCAAGGAATTTCCCCTCTCTGCATGGAAGCGACAGGAACAGACCTCAAATCCTCTCATCTCCTCCGCTTGCAGTCTTCCCTGCCGGTTTTTCCAGCGTGAGTGGAGAATCCACAGACAGGTTGATCTTGCCTTTCTGCCCTAGAGACTAAGTCAATCAACCTTTGCCATGCCTCTCTTCCTCCGGCTAGGAATCCCCAGTCTTAGCCCAAGAGAGATGTGGTGAAGATTGGCTCTAGCACAGGGGTAGGCAATCTCAGCTCTTTTATGACTCGTGGACTTCAACTCCCAGAATTCCTGAGCCAGCTGGCTCAGGAATTCTGGGAGTTGAAGTCCATGAGTCATAAAAGAGCTGAGGTTGCCTACCCCTGCTCTAGCAGAAAGACAACACAGTGGGATAATTTTGACTTCTGAGGAAGCCAGCAGAAAAGATTGCAAATGACAACCACATGATTGTGGTACACTTGGCAACCTGCCATAAATGTGAGCTAATTGCCAAGCACCCAAAATGTGGTCGCATATTCACAATGGGATGGCAATCACAAGGGGATGACTTAGCATGACCCTTTATGACAGCCATAAGTGCTTTACAGACTATTAAACACTCTTTCCATGTCCATCATAATTTTGTAAGGTCGTTAAATGGTCGGTTGTAAGTTAGGGACTATCTGTGTCTGGCAAAGTGCTGTGTTTCAGTTACAGGAAAGCTGCAACTGAAGGCAAAGCTTTTTAATCCTTTGATTCCTTCTCTTAATGTTAAATCCTGCAAGCAACAGATGTAGCTGCAGAATTTAAGTAATAGAATTCATAATTCTGTTCCTTTGAATAGGCTGAGTTTATAATTCCCTTTGACCAATGTGGGTGACAGTATTAATACAACACATCTGAAAGATCATAGACTAACCTTGATTCATAAATCAATTTTAAATCGATTTGATTGATTAAAGTTAATATTTAACATGTTATGACCAGTTACTTATACTGTATTCTAGAAATGGTAAATAGCAACATGTTGTTATAATGAACACTTAAAAGCATCCTTCCAATCTGTATATTTTAAAATGTTGATGTAGACTATCGGTTACTTGGAGCAGAGATTTTTGCAGTTTTTCTGCAGCTGCAGGATAATGTATCCCTGACCCTAGTTCAATATGTAATTTCCAAATGAATCAGTTGCAGGCTTACTATCAGTTGACTTGAACTCAAAACATAAATATAAGTAAACTGAATGTATTAATTGTAGAAATTTAAGATACAGTAGAGTACTCGAGTTATGACAGTAATGGAGTGCGCCATTTTAATGGCATTTTTGCAGCATTAGTTAAGCAAGCCCATTGTTCACTGTGGCATTGTTTTGCAGAAAACTGAAAATAAGTGCCAGTTTTCAACAAGACCATCATGAAATGTGGTTGTGGGATGCTGCAGGTGGCCACAAGTGCAGCCCTGATGCCAAGAGCCCAAAGTGCATTCATATGACCAGGGGAGGGGGTGGGGGCAAATGTTGGAACTTTGGATCTGGGTCACAGGTCCCCCTTTTCAGGTAGGTTGTAACTTTGAATGGTTGCTAGGTAGCCAGTCATAAGTCAAGGACTACCTATATATCATGGGTGTCAAACTCGCGATGTCACGTAACATGTTGTGACGTATTGCGACTTTTTCCCCCCCATTGCCGGCAATGGGGTCGGCACAGTTTTGGCATGACACATCCAGCCCGTGGGGCGGTAGTTTGACACCCCTGCTATATATCAAAAAACAAGAGAAGATGCATGCAAACTAGCATTTTATCTGCCCCAAATTTAAACTTGGATTGAGCATATTATTGAGCTTGTGTTATTGTTTCCTTGGCTTGAATTCTCTTCTGTTTGCATAGGGTGGGAAAGACGTCTCTTATGAATCAGTATGTTAACAAGAAATTCAGTAACCAATACAAAGCTACAATAGGAGCAGACTTCCTGACCAAGGAGGTGATGGTGGATGACAGATTAGTCACAATGCAGGTAAGAGTGTGCTTTTAGCATTTTTTTTAATAGAAGACCCCATTTGTGTTTTGCATTAATTAATGTATGCCAACTCTACTTACATTAGCCTAAAATGTTATATAGGACATTTCTTACATTTTTTTTCAGATTTTGCAGGGGTGTGCAAGCTCAGCTGTGATTTTAAAATCTAACAAGATAGTGGGGTCTTCAGAAACTCAAACTTCATAAATTTGAAACTAGAACAAAAATATGCCTTTGCTTATTACTGTGGGACATCCCCTCCCCACCCAAATGATCTGAGAGACAAGATTTTCCCAGTATACACATCTGAGAGAAATCAGAGGGGTCAGCACCCAGGAATGACCATCTCAATGGTGACCTCCTACTATTACAGCCTACCCCTGAGGTCGGATGTATCCTTGTGTCTTTTGAAAAACAATGGTACAGACAATCCTGGTTAGGACATTCAGGTAGCAAAGTCTTTCTAATGATGGCGGTAATTTTAACTCAATGGCTTTGTTTTTAATGAATAAAAAAGTAACTTCTTCCTAAAAATCCTTCTTAAAAGGTTGATACTGTGTGTGTGTGTGTGTGTGTGTGTGTGTATGTGTGTGTGTATATATATACTGCTCAAAAAATAAAGAACACAAGATAAGACATCCTATTAAATACAGTACATTGTGTTGTTTAAGTGTTCCCTTTATTTTTTTGAGGTTCTGTGTTTGTGTGTACACACACACACACACACACACACATATACATATACATATACATACATACATACATAAATATTTTTTCCCATTGCCGGCAGTGGGGTCGGCACGGTTTTGGCATGACACATCCAGCCTGTGGGGCGGTAGTATGACACCCCTGCTATATATCAAATATATATACTGTATATAGTCCTGCAGCCTACCTTCAAGGATGGCAGTTAGCCCCAGAACTGCATGGTTGCTTTTGCCACGCTGAGGCTCTGGGGCTTCTTGGCATGCCACAGCTCTGGGGCTGCAAGAACATACACGCATACACACCCCGACGTGCAGTACAGTGTGAAGCTTTAGCTGCCTGAACCCGACCCAGCAGCGCAGCCCAAAAACGCAGCATCCCAGGAAACCACAGCCACGCCAGCGCTCTGTCCCAGTTTCCCTCACCGCCCTGTGCTTGGCTGCTCCAGCTGACCTTGCTCCAGCTGCTAACGAGGCCTGCCTCCCACCCTGACCTTTTGTGAGGCAACTATTGGCTCTATGGTCCATCTTCCCCAGATTTTGTGAGGAAACCACGGGGGGGGGGGAGTGTGTTGAGAAGAAAGTCTCATATGGCGGGGCCAGCTGCCTCACAAAGAGCCATGCTCGGCCCACAGCAGGAGCAGCAAGAAAGTGAAGGCTGGCTTAGGGCACTAGGGGTTACAGAGTGCCGAAGGCCAAAAGGGGCACAGACGGAGGGAGTTGGAGAACCCTGTAAATGTTGTAAACGCAGACAGGCTACCAAGCACCTGAATTTTGATCGTGTGACTGCAGGGGTGCTGCAGTGGCTGTAACTTTGGGGGCTAATTGTACGTCTCTTCGTTCAGCCCTGCTATAATTTTGAATGCTTGCTGAACGAATGATTGTAAGTTGGGGACTCCCTATAATTTGGCTGGCATCACGATCTCCACTGTCCTACGCGGATATGTAAAAGTTATTAATCAGGGTTGTCTGTCTTTCACTGTGCTTTTACAATGGGGAAATGCAGCTTAAACATCTTGTGCTGTCTTGACTCAATAAGGCCTGTCTGGAGAATTTGAGTTTGCTTTCTTTGGTGGAAACTGAAGCCTGTTTTAAATATTTAAGTTTGATGTGAGGTTTTTCTCGAAAAGGAGTCGGGTTCATGAGTCTGACTCTCCAGCCTTGCCTTTTTCCTTCAAGTCTTGATCTCTGTTGCCCAAAATGGACTTGCTCACCGCTACTCAGTTAAAGCAAATAAAATTACCCTTGCTCTTGTGGTTTATTGTTTATTCATTGATGAATTCATTATTTACAGCGCTGACGCAAATGAATCTAGTTGATTATTTCAATTTCAAGTCTGTCTGACTTCATTGCAAGTCTGGGTAGCTTACAGATAAAAATTGAAATATGTCAAAGGGGGAAGAAAAAGACAGCAGCCAACAATCAACCAAAGGGGCGACCCCCATCATAGCTCGGGGACCGGAAGAATAGCTGGCTCGTAGGCATTTACTTACTTACTTAAATTTGTTAGGACTACCGAACTCCAGACATTGCAGAAAGTCAGAAGTGGGGAGGGAGTAGTCCAGATCTCCAGGGGACTATAATTCCTCTGGGAAGACACGTTTCCTGGGTCCTATAACATATCGCTGCTTAATTGACAGTGACCCAGTCAGGTAACCAGGCTTTACAGGCCACGTAGGGCTTTATAGGTGATAAACCAATACCTTGAATTGAACCTGGTAGGGGAGCCAAGCTGAGCTTCTGACTCTCAGAAGTTTTTATTTGCTTTCTCTTTCTGTAGTTTAGCCAGACCTGTGGTGGGTTGAGGTTTCCTCTTTGGTTTTCCCCTGGTTCCCCCAAGGGCTGGTGGGGAAGGGGCATGGTGGGAGCAGCAGCAGCAGCAAGGAAACCCCAATTTTCCAAGTGCTGTTCATCCCAAGGGAGGAGATAAGTTATGTCAGAACCAAAGTACTCAAAAGAAGGTCTGGGCTGACTTTGGCATTCCTTATTTGTGGCAATGGAGAAATTGGGCTGAGAGGATTAAAACCACTCACGCTGGTTCTATAAATAAGAAAGAGGAGGAGATCTGAAGCCAACTTCCTTTGCCACCCCTGCATTTGTAGAGAGAAGCTGACGGCCTCTTTGATATAGGGCCTCTTTGGGTGACTGTGAATCAGATTTATTCCCCAGGTAGGCAAGAAATGTTTCAAAGACGAGAGGCAAAGCTATTCCCACATTTTAAAACATCAGATTCTCTTTGATTTGAACAGACGCTCTGCTACTAAGCTACTGTGTTCTTCTCTTCTCCGCAGATATGGGATACAGCAGGGCAAGAGCGGTTTCAGTCCTTGGGAGTTGCCTTCTACAGGGGAGCAGACTGCTGTGTGCTGGTTTTTGATGTAACAGCCCCCAACACATTTAAAACTCTCGATAGTTGGCGAGATGAATTTCTCATTCAAGCCAGTCCACGAGATCCAGAGAACTTTCCTTTCGTTGTGCTGGGAAACAAGATTGATTTAGAAAATAGACAAGTAAGTGAGATGCCATATTGAAGTAGAATCAGAGCAGAAGTCCCCCTGCCCCTGCCCAAGGATGGATTGCGGAATTAAAACAAGATTTTCAGACTGGATCTTTGCAAAATGTTGTACCAAAGTGCGTGAATAAGATATCTACTTTTGAGAATGCAAATACTGTAGAATAACATCCCTTTGGAAAGAAGCTTTGGGTGTACAAAAAATTCCCGGCACTCATGAGCTCTACAGCTTAGGAAATAATTTGAAGTTCTTTGTTATTGGTAATAAGCAAAGGGTTGCTGGTTAATAGGAATGTATGAACTTAACTGAATTAAAATAACCTTCCTGTATTACCAGGTTACCACAAAAAGAGCACAGGCCTGGTGCTACAGCAAAAACAACATTCCTTACTTTGAAACCAGTGCGAAGGAGGCCATTAATGTGGAACAAGCTTTCCAAACAATTGCACGAAATGCACTTAAACAGGTGAGCCCTACTTAGTGCCCTCTATTGGCAGTCAATTCATATTCCCCTTATAACAGGGGTGTCAAACTCAATTTCATTGAGGGCCGCATTAGCATTGCGGTTGCCCTCGGGGCCGGGTGGGTGTGGCCCGGGTGGGTGTGGCCTGCTGGGTGGGCGTGGCTGGAGTGTGTATGGCCTGCTGGGTGGGCGTGGCCAGCTCTACATCGTTCGCATCAAGGGTGCCTATGGGGGCCTGGGCAGGAGTGGGACAGATCTGAGGGTCTCTGGCGGAAGGAGGGTCTCTGAGCCAGGGCCAAGGCAGTGGGGGCCGTTCCCTCACTGTTTCCAGGATGGTTTCCAGGATGGCATGAAACCACTTCGCGGGCCGCATTCGGCCCCCAGGCCTTGTGTTTCACATGTCTGCCTTATAAGATCAGATTAGTGATGACTGGCTATAGACAATAACAGCCATTGTTGTGTCTCTTATATATTAGCAGTCCTCCAGTTTACTTTTCCAAATAAGAAGATTGTTTGCAATATTTTAACATCCCATTTGAAAAACCTTCTGGGTCCGTGGTGGCGAACCTATGGCACGGGTGCCACAGGTGGCACGCAGAGCCCTCTCTGTGGGCGTGCATGCCGTCGCCCCAGTCTTAGGCCTTCAGCTGGGTTTTATAAAACCTTTTCACTTTAGGCCTCCACCACCATGTACCCCATAGAAAAGTTCAATTAATCAATTTCAGCTTCTCTTGGGGGAAAAAAAAGTTCTCGCAAAGTTGGAATTGATTGATTGAACTTTTTAGTCCCACCCAGTCTGCAGCTACCACTGCAGCCGCGCCCACCCAAAAGGCCATGCCCACCCGGCACCCGATGATACATAAGTGGGTTTTGGGTTGCAGTTTGGGCACTCGGTCTCTAAAAGGTTCGCCATCACTGTTCTGGGGGATCTTTGGTGTCCTTAGGATATTTTTTTTAAATAGCCCTGTGAGCTACCTCCAGTACTCATTTAGTGCTGTTCTTGGGGTTTCTTTTTTAGGGACAGTTCGGAGGTCAATGTCCATAAGTGTGCCTTGGGAATGAAACTAAGCTTGCATGCCTCCTATTCCCAAAGCAAGAGCTGATCAACTTGAGCAGAGTAATTTTGAACTGTAGTTGGTGACCTCTGTCCTCTTTCCTGGTAGGAAACTGAAGTGGAGCTTTACAATGAATTTCCGGAACCTATCAAGCTAGACAAGAACGACCGGGCAAAGGCTTCTGCGGAGAGCTGTAGCTGCTGAGGTGGGGCTGGAGGGATTAAGCACAGTCCTTCACAAACCGAGATATCACACTTAGGCCTTCGACCATAAATGGCCCTTCTCCTGTCCTGGGGGAAATAAAGATACCATTTTCAGTGGCCAAAATTGCCCCCTGACCGTGAACAACTTGTAAACCCATTCATTCCTCCACACGTTCATCAGTACCCTTGCATCCCATTACATTTTTATGGTAGCAGACCTTTCTCCTCTAGTTAAAAAGGAACCTCTTATACATTTGGAACTTAAGCTACATCCAGATGTCCCTTGGAAAGAAACTGTACAGATACTCTGTAACAATTTCCCTTTAATTGTTTTGTGTTTCCCCTGTGAAGGCGGCAACTGGAAAGGCGGATTACTCATAGTTCATTGCAAGCTCAGCACTCAGTCCCACTAGGTTGAGTTTTGTATGTATCTGTTAATGCTTGTTACTTTTAACTAATCAGATCTTTTTACAGTATCCACATATTATGTAATGGCTTCTTTAGGAAAAAGAATCTTATAGTACATGTTAATATATGCAACCAATTAAATGTATAAATTAGTGTAAAATTCTTGAATTACATGTTTAAGTACTGAAACACAAGCTGTTTAGGAAATGAACAGGACACTTGTGAAATGCAGCGTGCTAGCAGCACAAGTCCAAATAGAGACAGTATTCTGTACAGTAGAAGCAAGAATTATGTAAACATTTTTATTGATTTAAGAGCCAAAAAGCTTCATCTCCTTGAAAAATACTATCTGGCTTATTTGTAGTGAAAAATTTTCAAATGCATGATTTTGCGTGCCGGACTATTGGACTTCAAAAATTAAATACAGTTTTCAGAATGATTGCTTTGTTTCCTTTTAACCCTTTCACAGTTACTCTACAAAAGTAAACATCCGACTCTTGTAGATACAGCTCCATCTGGGTAGTAGCGACAGTCACTCTTAATGGCCAAGTGTCCTCTCCTCTTCCTCCTCTTCCCGTCACTTGTCTGGATTTCCTCTAATGACACCCTGGCCATTTTGTTCTGCCCTCTACTTATCCTTGCATTTGTAGTTTTCTTGAATGGAGCATTTCTGTGTTGCCCCTCCCAACTTGAGGTCTCCACTCTAGTATGTAGCCAGAACTCTTCTGTAAAGAACACACCAATAAACTTAACAAGAACAAAAATTCTTGCTCCCTGTTTCCATGTTTCTCCTTGTGGAAGCTAGCGCTTCAGAGCCAATTTTATGTTTTTATCCTGTGTTCACATTATATGATTAGTGGCCTGCCATAAAAAAAGTGGCTAAGTATAAGGTTTCCACTGAGGAGTTTGAGAAAGAACTTATGTGATAAAGGGAAAAAAACTATATGACAGAAATGTATAGAGACTATATTCACTATTGAGTCATATTAAATTATATCAGTCAACCTGTCGGAGAACGTCATTGACTCAGACTTGCCCCATACATGCTCCCAGGTTTACTCCAGATGTTGATAGGTTCTGGAGAGCAAATATGCAAAGGATGGGGGGGAAAGGCCAATTCATAAAGTAGTAGTGAAAATCTGTTCCTAACATCGGGTGTATGTAACAAGGATTTTTTTTAACAGTTTCAGGGATATCTAGAGAGAATGGAAGCCACATTTCTAATCGTACAGTTTGTTGTATGTCACTCAAGCAGAATTGGACATCATAAGTGCCATTTACCCCGATCTTCGGATTTTGAAACTATTTCCAACCATTTTTGGGATTTCCAGTTTCCTTAAAAATCTCCTACTGAGGAAGCCACAATTCTCTAGAGCAGGTCTCCATAAGAGCGTACATGAGCTAAAGAAAAATGGCCTCTGAAGAAGCAGTTCCAATAGTATAATACCAGTAGATTGTACCATACGTTTTTAATATGGATATGATTTGACTTCACTTTACAAGACAGAGCTGACTTGATTGATAGGGAATATTTCAGATGACCCATAAGATAACATCCGAAGATCCTAATTGTAATTCTAAAAATGGTGAGGTGGCTAACATAAAAACAATTCTTAAAGGAATTAGGTTAAAGAAATGTTGCTTATAAAGTATAATTTCAAATTAACAAAGTGACCAAAATAAAAAGTACTAGTTTCTCAGATCTTTGTCTGGAATCCTAACTCTGTTTTGTCTTTAGATAGTAGTAGCTTCTGCTTTGTGGCAGTGAAAAGCTTGGTGCTCTAGCAAAGTACTGAATAAATGTTATTGGACACTACATTTCCTCTTATGAAATGGGAATGGCAGATTATTTGCTTTATCAGCCTCTTAAATTTGGTGGATACGCAGTATTGATGCTTACTCTGAAACTCAGAATAATTCATTGCATTAAATGAACAAAGCCAGCTTGAGCACTAGATAGATGTTCCTTGCTTAAACATAATCAACCTTTTTGTGCCAGTTAAATTGTAAAGTGATCCAATTCGTATCTTCCATGAAGAATCTTTATCTTGTCAAATAAGCTGCAGTTATTAAGCAATTGTGATAAACCAAAACTGAATAAATCATGAATATTGCTTAATGTAGTACAGCAGTCCTGGCAGCATCTCATTAGGCCATGATTGTGTTGTCCTGAGAATGGCTTAGACTCGGATAGATGGCAGTCGGTTTGTGCAGGAGTCACTTCCTGGAATATTGCTTACTCCCACTTTGCCAAACTCCCCTCCTAGTACCTAATAATGGTGATCATGAAGCAGGCGTTGGCCCTTCAAGTGCCTTTGCTTCTCCTTGTTCTACTATCTCTTCTTCTAGACTGAGAAGAGCAAAAACACTTTCCTGGGTTTCACTTTAATGGCATAATATTAAAAAGCTTTAGTCTTGCCACTTGATTGAAAGTAAAAGTTGTATTACGGGTTTGTAGTTGTTTTATTTTTGCAATTCATATTTATGTAATTCTGTTCCAAAAACGTTGTTATGGGATGTTGGAAACCCTACTTTCCTTTTCCCAATTAACTAGAGGTTTAGGCTAAAATGTCTAAAAGTTCTTGACATTATGTACGCCAACCTGTGATGATATGGGTAGCTAATTAAGAATTTGACACATAATACAAATGGCCTTGGCATGTTTTCTGCATGTTAAGCTGAGCTAAACTGAAGTGTGGAATCTAGAGGGGAAAGTGCTTTAGTTTGTGTTGTTCTTTCCAAAATAATAAATTCCATTTGTCTTAACGTATGATTCTTCCTATGCTGAATCATAGGAATATAGCTATAGTTTAGCTCAGCTCAGATAGTATTTTATGAAATGTTACACTTAATCTGCTGCTGTTGCTCATAGTTTCTGACGGGAGCATGTTTTCCTAGGTACGTGATCAACCATCATTGTTATACTTCATTGTGAAGACTGGGTCAGTGTCTCAATGTCTGGGCCCTGGTTTCCTGTTGACAAATACTCATGTGATTTCCACATGCATCATTTGCTTCTAAACACGTTTTGATCGGAAACCGGTTCATGAGGAAGAGCATTTGGTACATAGAGTTTTGTCTTATAAAAAAGCTTTTTATCCACAGTTTATAAATGTCAGGACAAGATACATGTTTGGAAAGAAAACTTGCAGAACTGTAATTTTCTATGCCAAGCTTTTTAGAGGTACAGAACTGGATGACGACCCACATTAGAGAAGTATTGTCGAGTTATTTTTATTCCTTAGCATAGTTTTCATGTAGGACAGGACTAGGCCACCTTATTTTCACTGCAAGCCAAAGGATTTTGTTGGCTCCAAAGGCTGCAATATAATGAGGATTTTTCAGGTTTATGGGAAGGGAAACTTAGTTTTTCCTTTTTCAAAAACTATTAAGGTTTTTTTTAATATAGTCTACTACACTTTGGAATATTCCCTGATTTCAATTGATGTGAAAAAACATAGTTGCACATCAGAAGCATTGTCAGAGAAGAGTTCGGCATGGGTTACAAAATCTAACACTTATCTTTAAACTAGACAACCCCTAAAGAGAGATATGATGATTCAAAACTATTGATTAATATCTTTTTAGAGCTGTATTTAAATTATAGGCAGCCGTGACAAATATATCTTAAACATAAACTTGTTTGGCTTTTTCTTTTCATAGGCAGTTGTTTTGTTCACCTTCTTACAATCTGTCATTCTAGGAGGCCACTGAAATTCCAGAGTAGAATATAGTATCAGTGTAAAATTATTCTTCATGTATGGGTATGAGTGTATGTATATAAATTTCACATTAGGGCAGGAGGAAACACTGGTACTATAGCACCAGTAGCAACTCTCATACCTTCTTCAGCACAGAGCATTTGTGTCTTTTATAGGGAATTTAATAAATGAAGAGTTTAAAATATGTGAAAAGTTGAATTTGCAAACAATACAAATGATGAGGGGGGGAGAGTGAATGAGCAGATGCTTTAGAGCAGGGGTGTCAAACTGCTGGCACGCAGGCCGGATGCATCATCCGGAAGCCTCACCCACCCCATTGCCGGCAATGGCAAAATAGTCCCGATACGTCACGTGACGTTGCGAGTTTGACATGTCTGCTTTAGAGCAGGAATGTCAAACTTGCAACGTCACATGACATCGCACGATGTATCACGACTTTTCCCCCATTGCCGGCAATGGGGTGGGTGCAAATTCGGCGTGATGCATCCAGCCCGCGGGCCAGCACTTTGACATGCCTGCTTTAGAGAAATAAACCAGGATTCAACAAGATCTTCACAACTTTTTCAGAAATCCATATGAATTTCAACTGAGAAACATGCAAAAGTCTTACATTTGATTGGAAAAAAAGTCAAAGGCATGAATATAGACTGGAAGAGGGCCACAGTACATACAAAAGGATTTCAGACTCTTGGTCTCAAGGGGAACATGAATCAGCAATTTATGAAGATGTGAAAAACGCAAATACTCTCCTATGTTGTTTCAACAAGGAGATAGTGTCATGATCAACAGAACTCATTCTGTTTTGATCAGATTGCTTTCAAACGTTGCATGCAGTTTTGAGCACTGTATTTTAGGAAGGATGTTTATCCCCTTCAGAATGGCCAGAGCACAGCGGCTGAGATTATAAAGGGTCTGGGTCAAACTTAAGAGGAATGGTTGGGAGGAGCCATGTATGGTCAACCAACAGAAGGGTTCATGGAGACATGATAGCTGTCTTCAAATATCTCAAGAGCTGTCACTTAACAGGTGGAGAGAAATGTTCAGTGTTGTTCCAGAAGCCAGGAGAAAAAGCAGTGAGTTTAAATTATAAGGAAATAGATTTCAGCTGGGCCTTGGGGCAAATTTCCTGATCATACCAGCTATTAAAACAATGGAGTTCCTTCGAGAAGTGGTATCTCCTTTGCTGGAAATATATAAGCAGAAGCTGGGTAGCCATCTGTCAAGGATGCTGTAGTAATAGGCTCCTATACTGGATAGTGGGTTGGACTAGGTCAGGGGTAGGCAACCGTGGCTCTTTTATGACTCGTGGACTTCAAGTCCCAGAATTCCTGAGCCAGCACGTGCTGGCTCAGGAATTCTGGGACTTGAAGTCCACGAGTCATAAAAGAGCCACGGTTGCCTACCCCTGGACTAGGTGATACTTTTCACATCTATGATAGAATGTGCTGAGTCTACACAACTGGGAGAAAAACGATTTAAAAGTTGGAACAATTTAAGCTGCACAGGAAGGAAGAAGACAGCATTCAGCATCTAACATTGCTTTAAGAAGCCTATAATAGTGGCTGAGCCAATAAGAGGGTTTTGCCCCATAAGCGTTATTGATTCAGTGTATGTAAAATCCATGGCATAAATGTTAGCAGCATGCCATTATTCAGTAAATGAATGCAGGAAATACTATAAATTATGCTGTAGGAAATTCGGTGATTGCATAAGCCCTGTTCCCTCTGGATTCATAGGGGTTAAAGTTTATGCAAAAAGCCTTCAGGCCACTTGCCCTCAATATAGCACAGTTGTTTGGATCCAATACATTACTGCCCTAATACGTTACCAATCAATACAAGAAGATAAATTGTTCTCTTACTCTTTGAAGTCTCAAGTGATTAGTAACTGTTAAATCTGTTTACTTATGTAGTTTTCTTTTCTAATGGACCCAGTATGAAAATGTTACAGGACTACAAGATGGATATTTGGAAAAATAGCATTTTTTCACTGCTTTCAAATTGCGCATCTTGTATTCAGAACTCTGAGTCTATCATTCAGTCAGAGCCCAGCAAAAGAACAAAGGTTCTTGAATACTCTATACCCTGAATATTTTGCTTCGATTAAAAAAATGTTTCAAAAGTAAAAAAAAAATCACAACCTAATCTGCATGAGTCACAGCTTCCTGTTTTTATTGACTAACCAAAATATGCAGACTGTAGGGTTCTGCTGTTTTATTATTATTTATCAAATTTATATTCCACCAAATTTCCAGAGTCTGGTGAGTTTTCAAAAGATTTAAAACATGAAAACAATAAAAGCAAGACACAAAAAAGGGCTAAAGAATAACAAATTGGGTGGAAACCAACCAACCTAAGTTTAAAGGGAGGCTTCACTCATCCTTACTAAGGCCTAGTAAAGAGGCTCCTTTCAAAACACTAGTGGGGGGGCGGTGCTCAGATCTCAGCGGGAGGCTCATTCCAGAAGACAGGCAGTTTGAGGTTCTGATGGACTGCAGTGCTTAATTAAAGGAATCCAGAGTGTACCAACCTTGCCAGATCAACTTGGCACTTGGGTTATTAAAACCTGGTTATAAAATGTTTATTGCATTTACTTTGTATGCAAAACCATGTCTGTAGGTTCAGAATGATGCAAAGAAATTTTGTATGTTATCTTGAAATTTGGGGACTTCATACGAGAATTCTTCATACTTACAAGGAAGCATGGTAATTTGAAAAAAAATCTTTTGGTGTTCCAGATCAAGCCTATGCAGGCTTATTTATTATTAAACTTTGTTGTAGTACAGTATATGCCATGGTAGAGTTTTTAATCTACTTTGTGCTAATCTATAGATTGTCCCAGATTCTACAATATACACTTTTGTGGCATCCAGGGGAGAGGGTATAGAGAAAAATGTAGATTTTCACTTTGCTTTTACTTGATATGTAGATAACAGGAAGGAATCTCAAGTCCATATGGAGCTGAGATATTCTGCCCCCAGAACACAGGCAGCTCTTTTCGCTCCCCACCCCCAAACAAGAGGAATTCTTCTCAACAGACAGCAGCAGCTTGCAACCTTCCCTGCCAGCTTCCCTACTGACTTTCTGGGGAAGCCAGCAGAGAAAATTGCAAATGGTGATAGCACTAGCACTTAGATTCATACACCGCTTCACAGTGCTCTACAGCCCTCTCTTAAGCAGTTTACAGAGTCAGCATATTGCCCCCAACAATCTGGGCCCTTATTTTACTGACCTCAGAAGGATAGAAGGCTGAGTCAACCTTGAGCCTGTCAGGATCAAACTCCTGGCTGTCGGCAGAATTAGCCTGCAATACTGCATTCTAACCACTGCACCACCACAGCTCTTTTTTAATCACAATTGCAGGGTGTTTGGTAAATGGTTGTAAATACAAACAGGTTGCTGAATACCAGATTGTGAATCATGTGACCAGATCGGATGGGTCAGTGGCATGACACTTTATGGCATCTGGAAGTGCTTTACAGGTCATAGAGCACCCTTTCCCAAGCTATTATGACTTGTTAAACAATCCGTCGTAATTTGAGGACTGCCTATACATACCTAATATCTGTGGGAAACAGGACTGTCCATGCTGCTGAACGTCTATCTTATCAAGACAAGAATTAGTAATATTCTATCTGAATTTGCATTATATGTATAATTGAGTCATGCAGGATTAATATGTCTCTTATGTGAATACCAAAAGATTATTTTCCATGTTTGTTGAATATCTGACCAGATATTTAGAAAGAGCTGGATGTCAATTTCTCATTGCTGACAATTTAATTTGAGATAATGTAAACTTTTCCTTTGGTTCAGGGCTTTTCAACCTTTTCACCCATTGTACCACTTTTAGGATATGTGGCAACATCCGAGTACCACCAGTCACCTAGCAAGGTGTCAAAAACTTGATGACCAAAAAAAAAGAGGAAAAAAGTGATGAAGTACAGATAGTCCTCGACTTACAACAGTTGCCTTAGTGACTGTTCAAAGTTACAATGGCACTGAAAAAAGTGCCCCCCAAGCCACAGCTGAGCAAGACACCTGCCTGCCTGCCTGCCTGGTGGCGCTCTTCCTCCTGTCCGAGGTTTTCATTGTTGTGAGCATGCGTTGAGGATTGGCGGCAGGGGTGGGGTGGGGGGTGTTTGGTTTTTATTCCTGTCTGCTGGGTGGTTGCAGCAGGTTTTGGTCACTTCACATGACCCTGGGACACTGTGACCATCATAAATATGAATCAGTTGCCAAGCATCTGAATGTAAATCGCAAGACCCTGGGGATGATCAGCGCTGAGCTCCAGCTGGAGCCTGGCGCTGATCCTGGCTCTTCCACTGAGCCCTGACAGCCCTGCAGCTCCAGTCATCTCTCGCTCAGGCTTGTGCCTACCACTTTTCTAGGATGGTTGTGTACCACCTGCCAGGTGCCAATGGTTGAAAAGCCCTGCTATAGTTGTCCTGTTTTGATGTAATAGTTGTATTATAAGATGATTTTAGGAAGATAAATACTGTGGTGCTAAAGCGTGTGTACTAAGAACTTAGAATATATTAGGTTTAGGTTTAGGTTTTATTTAATTTATATACCGCCCTTCTCCCTGGGGACTCAGGGCGGTTCACAGGGCATATATAATTACGATACAAAAGTTAAAATAGGATTAAACCAATGCCCAAATAAAAACAATAATACAATAATAAAAACAACTATTTTAAAAACCCATATTCCCCCATCAGGCCAGACCAGCTAATTCGAATAAATGGGACTTCAGGCCGCAACGGAAGGTTCGGAGGTCTGATGTCATCCGGAGCTCCACCGGCAGTTGATTCCAAAGTGCCGGAGCGCCCACAGAGAAGGCCCTCCCCCTGGGGGCCACCAGTCGGCATTCTCTGACCGGAGGCACCCTGAGGAGGCCCTCTCTGTGGGAACGCACAGGGCGGAGGGGAGTTGACGCCGGCAGCAGGTGGTCCCTGAGGTAACCCGGACCCATGCCATGTAAGGACTTGAAGATCATAACCAAGACCTTGAACCTCACCCGGAAGACAACTGGTAGCCAATGCAGCTCGCGGAGCAAAGGTGTAACATGGGAGTACCGGGAAACTCCCAAGACAACTCTCGCGGCCGCATTCTGTACCAGCTGGAGCCTCCGAGTGGTCTTCAAGGGAAGCCCCATGTAGAGAGCATTACAGTAGTCAAGGCGAGAGGTCACGAGCGCATGAGTGACCGTGCACAGGGCATCCCGGTCCAGATAGGGCCGCAACTGGTGCACCAGTTTATGAAGGACTTTGGATTTTTTGAGCATGGAACTAGAGGCTAAACCATACAATGAACGGTTGTAGTAAGTGGTATATCTAGTCTAACAGAAGAACCAAGGGTGACATGATAACCATCTGAGGGGCTATTAGAAAAGAGGAGGGTCTCTAAAGCACCTGAGGACAAGACAAGAGAGATCCAACCTAGATTTAAGAGAAATTCCCTAATCAGTGAATCAGTTTGCCTTGAGAAGTTGTGGGTGCTCCATCACTGGAGGTTTTCAAGAAGAGACTGAACATCCATTTGTCCTGAATGGTATAGGTCCTGTTGCTTGAGTAGGGGGTTGAACTAGAAGACCTCCAAGGTCCCTCTGTTATCCTATTATTTATTCATTTTAAAATGCGTTTTTATGGAATTATATTTTTCCTACTTATTATATTTCTTAATTTTATATATTGCTCTAGATTTCTATTGGTTTCTGTCTCTCTTTTGCAATGAGATAATAACGTAATAAAAGTACACCAAAGCTCAGTCAAGAATAAGGGAGAAAAGAATTATTAACTCAGAACAGAGAATTTATGTTATGCAAATACCCAAAACCTGTCCAAGTGGAGTAGTTTCCACAGACGTATCTAAAGTAAACCACAATGTTGGCAAAATGAGGATGCACACATGGTGAAGTAATCGAATGTCAGCCTCCTAACATTTGACACAAGGACATAAATCACAGCATTTATGTGATATCACATCTGTTGTCAACCTGAGTTGTCTACATGCCTTCCTGGTTTTCAGTCTCAAAAAGAAATTCAGACCAGTTGAAAAGGCAACAGCGCCCATCACAGAACATGCAGAAGACATTTCCAAAACTTTGATTGGCTGCCATCCCCAAGTCATGCTTACTGCTTGCTGTCTGGCAATGGGAAATGGCAATTCATGTACTGGAACTTTGCTGATACTCTTCCAGCATGCATTTCACACAAGTAAGACTGGAGAAAGTGCGTCAAGCACCACCCAAAGGATTGTTCCTTTCCAGTTAAGTTACCATAACTGTTTTATTTCATAGCCAGTAGTAAAATAGGTCTGAGAGGGTTACATATGTTGTGCAATCAGTGCCCACAAGTTTAACATCTGTTTCATCCTAACTCTTGAAAGCAATACTGCCGTATAGCTTAAGAAGTTATTTTTTACTAGATCAGACCAGTTGTCCATTTAGCTGAGTTGTCAACATTTGTTTGGAAATTTCCAAGCCAAAGTCTGTTTTCAAATGGATACTCAGTATTTGAGATGTCAAAAACAAACCTGTGAAGAATTGTTTCTGCCAATGGGAGCAAGTACACTATTCTGAATGACATCCAGTTGTTCTAGTTTGGAGAAATAGATTCAGTCCCTAACTTATTAAAAAATAGACCATATTAAAATCAGCGCAACTGGAGTTAAAATCCACTCTAAAGATACTTTAAGGTCCAAATGATGGCCATCAATATCTTTACAAACAGTTTTAGGTAGTATCTGTTGGGATTCTTCTTTTCCATAAAACTGTTGTCCCAGGAAAGGGTGGGTTGGTGCCTGGATGCTCAACCTGATTAATAAGCAAACCAGGGATTGAGATATTAAAAATAAGTTTTGTTTCTTCCTAAGTAAAACAAACTATTGGCAATGCTTCTCAATGGCACAACAATCAGGTTTGTGGGAAGCATTTGTAGGCATCAGGAAGCAATAAACTAAACATTTGCAGTCCCTCAAAGTAGAATTCATGTATTCTGATGTAGATGTCATGAATCTAATCTCTCAATTCAGATGGGTGAATGATTTGCAAGTATTGTGGTTGTTACCAAGCAAGCTTCCATAAAATATTAAAATTGCTAAAGAATCTCTTAATATAACTAAAAGGTGCAGGTACAAAATGGCTCTTACAAAATTGCTTAACACTGGGTCATCAAATCCAACAAGGTTTCAACTTCCTTTTAACAGGAAGTTTTAACTACAGCATTAAGATTCAAAATGAGTGTTTAAACATATCGACAGAATTCTGTGAATCTGCAAACGTCCAAGTCTGGAAAGCTGATCTAGTGGCTAAGTCAGATGCAAGCTGAGGAAGAGAGGTTGATTTCTTTGCAAACGTTTGAGAGAAACCACCACCGCGCTCTAAGTGTTTGTGGCAGCCAAAGACCACGGGTAGGAAAAGCCCAGGATCTTGACACTGAAGGCCCTGACCTTCCTAGAAACAAGCGATTCTGACTCCACCGTTGGGGAGTCCCCTTCGGTGTTTAAAACCCGAATCTCCAGCGACGTCAAGCGCGGAAGGCACGTTCTAGCAAACGGCAAAAATCTCCCTTCTCACTCAGGCCCTCAATTCTTGCTCGCCGAAGTCGTGAACGACCTGCCGGTTTCATCCACCAAACCAACAGCTGCAGCGATGCCCGCTGACCACGAGTTTTTTTTTCCTTTCTGCGCAAACTCCACTCTTAAATCCAGGCTCTGCGAGGGTGCGAAAGGTTGAAGACGCGGGAGCGGTGGCGCAGTTGGCGGCAGACTGTTCCCCGCTCATCGGCGAGCCCCGTGTTGTCGTTAGCATCGTTAAGGGACGCTGAGGGATGAGGAAGCGCGGGGTGGCAACTTTTTGGGTGGCCCAGGCCATTGGGATGCAGGCGTCGGCAGCAGCTGCAGCAACACCAGTGCACTGCGCTGCACTGGCTTCCGGTTGCCTTCCGGGTGAAGTTCAAGGTGCTAACAATGACATACAAGGCCCTACATGGCATGGGTCCGGACTACCTACGGGAGCACCTTCTGCCAATGTCAACACCCCACCGCCCTGTGCGCTCCCACAGAGAGGGCCTCCTCAGGGTGCCACCGCTCAAGGAATGTCGGCTGGTGGCCCCCAGGGGGAGGGCATTCTCAGTGGGTGCGCCAGCCCTCTGGAACTGCTTACCAACTGAAATCCGGATGGCCCCCGACCTCCGCACCTTCCGGCGCGACTTGAAGACTTACCTATTCCAGCAGTCCGGCCTGGCCTGATAGCTCTAATTGGGTCCCAGTTTGTTTTGTTTTGTTTATTGTTTTTCAGTACTGTTCATTATGTTTGCCTACCTTACTCTGTACACCGCCCCGAGTCCCTCGGGAGAAGGGCGGTTTATATAAATAAATAAATAAATAAATAAATAAATAAATAAATAAATAAATAAATAAATAAACAAACAAACAAACAAACAAACAAACACCAGGCTCAAGAATCCTCGGAGCGACGAATCTTCTCCGGCTTAGCGGCGGCGTTTCACTTTAATCCTGCTTCTCTCGCCGGAGCAACGTTTCCCCTCCATCCTCCCTGTTCTTAACTCTGTTCTCTCTCGCCGCAGCGGCTTTAAAGGGAGAGGACCAACCCGCCCACCGCCTCCCGTAGGGAATCGTTGGAAGATTGTTCCCTGGCCCGATTTCAAACAACCACACACACACACAAAACAACAACACCAAGCAAATATTCCACGCGCCCGCCTTCCGCAAAGCGCTCCAAAATCCGTGGCTCGGAAGCCGGTCGCTAAGGCAAAAGAAAGAGGGCGTCGTCCCGGGGGAGGACGAGGCGCCCTCGTAGCCCGAGGCACTCAAGAGATGAGACGCCCTTCCTCGTCCGAAAGTCTGTTTTGTCTGAAATCGGGGGAAAGGAAGGTGTGCCTGCTTTGGAAATCAGGCTCCAGTGTGCGGGCATCTCCGCCATTAAGCGACGGAGGTTTTTTTTTTCCCGCCCACCTCTTCATGCCGTCAGTGACTAAAGCAGGGGTCTTCAAACTTGGCCCTTTTATGACTTGTGGACTTCAACTCCCAGAATTCCTCAGCCAGCTTTGCTGGCTGAGGAATTCTGGGAGTTGAAGTCCACAAGTCATAAAAGGGCCAAGTTTGAAGACCCCTGGACTAAAGGATTCTTCTTCTCTCCTCGCCCCTCAGCCGAAAGGAGGGTGGGGAGAGGAAGAGAGGAACCCCCACCCCACCCCCAGTTATGCTCCCTCGCGCGGCGCTGCTTCCCCAAAGTTTCCGCGATTTGAAAAAAACGAGCGGGTAAATTGCGTTTGAACACACAATGCCCACCACCAAAGGTGTGTTTTGTTTTGGTTTTTTTTGGCCGGCTCCAAGCTCGAGCATTATTAAAGCCCGCCAGTATGAAAGGAGCCGCCCATCCTGCCACCGATCCCGATACGTACAACACTTGGCATCAATACGTCCCGATCCCAAAGTCAGCGCAAAATAATAATAATAATAATAATAATAATAATAATAATAATAATAATAATAATAATAATAATAATTGCGGCCCCGCTGACCTTTTGCTCTTCCTCCTAATTCTATTCGAAAAGCGGCTACCTTCTGCCTGAGTCCCGCCGGCTCGTCGCTCTTTTCACCAACTGCGTGTAACTGCCTTGAGCTCAAACTTTTACTAACAGCTTCCCTTTCTCTGCCCTATCTTGTGTTTTTGGGTTTGTTTGAATTCGAGACCAGAAACCCCTCCATTAGAACTGGATGCGGGTAGGGATTCTACTCAGGTCCGCATTCGGGTTACGGGACGAGGACCGCTACCGTTTGGGGGGGGGGGGTGGCTCGGCGGGCGACATCCTGCCCTTTCTGTACCCCGCAGCACCTTGAGTCACGGCCCCTCCAGTTCGGGCGGGGACCCCCTGAAAACTGCTCACCGGCTCCGTGCTGCTGCAGCCGACCACGTGAGGGCGTCCAGTGTGTTAGTTACAACAAATTAACCCGGGGCTAGTGCTCCCCCCGAGCTTCGTCAGCGCCCCCCGACTGGACAGAGACACGAGGCCCCCGCTTTCCTATATGATCCAGGGGCTCCCCGAGAGCTGGGGCTCTCTCTAGGAGGTGCAGAGCCCTCGACACAGGGCGCCCCTATCCTCTGTCTTTCCCGAGTATAGGGTGCGCCTTTAAAATCGCCTCTGAAGAGCCTTTCCCCTGTCCGGAAAACTCTGACACCCAGGCAGCCGGATCGGGCACCGTCGGGAGTAGCAGATGCCAACCGCACCCGGTCTCTAGGGCACCGGAGGCCTGCGAGAGAGCTCGGCGAAGGGGCCACAAAAAGCACAATTCGGAGCTTGCCTTTGCGCTCCCTGTTGTTGTTCTCAACGTGGTCCGCTCCTGGCGCATATAAAGCGCCGCGGCGAAGCCCGCCCAGGCAGATTGATTTTCTCAGGCGACGCTGAAGGTAACCGTGCTCGGTTGCTGGGGTGGTTTCTCGTCTCCGCCGATTCGGCGCCCCGCGACCGAGATCGTCCCTGTACAAAACGAGCTCCGAGGATTAGTCGAGCCCTCGCCTCTGAGAGACTTTTGGGCCGAAAGCCGGGCGCAGTTTTCCAGGATGTCTGTCGAACTGGAAGAAGCCGACTTGCCGCTGACCGAGGCAGAAGAGGCGCCTCTGGCTCCGGAAAAGAAAGGGGCGGCCAAGAAAGCCAAAGGCGGCGTGTCGGCGCTCTCGCCATCCAAGAAGAAGAAAAACAACAAGAAAAAGAACCAGCCCGGCAAATACAGCCAGCTAGTGGTGGAATCCATCCGCAAACTGGGCGAGCGTAATGGCTCCTCGCTGGCGAAAATCTACAACGAAGCCAAGAAAGTGGCTTGGTTCGACCAGCAAAACGGGCGGACCTATCTCAAATACTCCATCAAGGCTCTGGTGCAAAACGACACTTTGCTCCAAGTGAAAGGCACCGGCGCCAACGGCTCCTTCAAGCTCAACCGGAAAAAGCTGGAGGGGGGAAGCGAAGGAGGCGCCGGAGGCGGCGGCGGCTCCCACGCCAAATCCCACAAGAAGGCGGTGGCGGCGGCGGCATCGGCATCCACTTCGCGGAAGGTGGAGAAGAAGCCCGTGGCCAAGAGCAAAAAGCTGGAGAAGAAGTCGCACAAGAAAGGCGCGGGCGGCGGGACCGCCAAGAAAGACAAGGTGAAGGCGAAGAAAGCCCCCAAGAAAAGCGTGGCTTCCCCCAGCGCCAAGAAGGTGAAAAAATCGGCGAAGCCCAAGGCGCTCAAGAGCAGGAAATAAATAAGACTGCCCTCATCAAACTTGGGAGGGAAGAAGAAGCCGCTTCTTGTTGTCTTTTCGACCTAAGACTTTTTGAACCCCAAAACGACGCTGACTTTAGCTCAAAGCACAGAGCCGTGTTTCCAGCTTTGATGTTTTTTTTTGGTCTTTTTGGCCCAATTTCTGCATCGTTTCTTCCCTCGGAAAGCGGGTGCGCGTAAAAAATAGCGCTTCGCTTTTCTCCACCGACCCCCTCCCCTCCTCCGCATCGAGATCATTGGGGCGTTATGTGTGGATCGTGGAAAGGTGTATATGCCTTCGCCTCCCACCCTTTCCTTTTGACTGGAATAGCGTTGCCATCGAAGCTTGATTTCCTGCTTTCGTCTTCTGCAAAAAGTAGCGTGATGTCGTTATAAGTACTCCCCCACCCACCCACCCACACCTGGGCGAGGTTCGGCCCCCTCGTCGTCGGCCTTCGGTGACTGCAAGGGAAGGGATGATTCTTGGTGGATTCCTAAACTGAACTAGCAGCAGTCTCGGTCGCCCCCTCTTTAAAGGCTGGGGTGTCATGGCAACAGCCTGTTGGATGCACGGGCGTCCGCACAGTTCCTGGCCAGGAGTGCTGGCGGCGCTGCATGCGGGGCGGGTGTGTGTGTGGGTGTGTGTGTGTTCGCATGGGACCAAGTGACCAGCAGAGTAGCTGATTTTTTTTTACCTCGGAGACTTGCGCAATCACTGCCGGTTCGAAATACGTCTCTAGTCGAATCGGGGCGGGGAGGAGGAGGGGGAATGCAGTTCACTTTTCGCCTACAAGGTTTTGTATCGTCTCGTCTTTCAAATGCCTTTTGGAAAAAAAATTTCCTCGTGTTGTTTTTTTTTTGTTGTTGTTCAATAAACCCGTTTAAAACATTTTTCTCACGTTCTGGTTTCCTCGGGGGTTTTCGTATTCAAGATGGAAACGAGACCAGTCGCTTTTGTTTTTTTTTTTTTTGGGGGGTGGGTGGGTGGGGGGGGGAAGATGGGAGATGGGGCGTCGGAATCGCGCGTCAGATTGCCGAAATCGAGGAGCGACTGGGGGGGGGGTCTCGAGGTGGCTACGATTCGAGGGGCTCGGGGCAGATTTTTGGCGCCTTCCCCATCGATGCAACTGACCGGGTGGGCGTGGCTGTTTGCTCCCCTTCTGCCTCATCTAGGCCAGGGGTCTTCAAACTCGGCCCTTTTATGACTCATGGACTTCAACTCCCAGAATTGATGCCTGGCTGAGGAAATCTGAGAGTTGAAGTCCATGAGTCATAAAAGGGCCGAGTTTGAAGACCCCTGATCTAGGCCAGGGGTAGGCAACCTCGGCTCTTTTATGACTCATGGGCTTCAACTCCCAGAATTCCTGAGCCAGGTTGGCTGGCTCAGGAATTCTGGGAGTTGAAGTCCACGAGTCATAAAAGAGCCGAGGTTGCCTACCCCTGATCTAGGCATTTGGTGAAGATGCGGTCCCTTTTCCGGTCTCTTTCCCCCCCAGGGCAGGGGTAGGCAACCTCGGCTCTTTTATGACTCGTGGACTTCAACTCCCAGAATTCCTGAGCCGGCTCCAGGAATTCTGGGAGTTGAAGTCCACGAGTCATAAAGGTTGCCTACCCCTGCCCTAGGGGGTTTTCTCCTCTACAGATCTTACATCCTGGGGATAGCCTGGCATGGGGCGCAAGCAGAGCCGCCTAGGACCGATATTAAAAATAAAGGTACAAGCAACCCTCTGGGAAACTCCAGGAAGATTAATAACCTCTTTCACGCCCGCCCCGAAGCGGACACACCCGGGCATTTTATAAAGCCCCGCTCTCCCCCCATTGGCGAGTTTTCTATTCCTAGCCTTCGAAGATACTCATCTGGCGCTCTTGCGCATGTGCACGCGGGGATGCCGACTGGGCCGTGGAGAAGAGCGATTACCGAGCGGAAGTAGCGTCGTCGGACGGAAGGCTTCGGATTCGTAGCTCCTGGGCGGGAGGGGGAAGAGTCGAGGCTTCTGGCTATGGCAATTTGCTCTCCCGTTTTTCTCGCCGCTCCCTTCGGTCCCTCGTTGCTGAAGATGCCTTTGTGTTCGTTTACTGCAGGCGTTCGTATTTGGGGGAAGGCTTCAGGGCAGAGGGTTGCCTTATCTTTAGTGTAATCTTAATATACGCAGTTCCCTTAAAACAGGGGTCTTCAAACTCGGCCCTTTTATGACTCATGGACTTCAACTCCCAGAATTCCTCAGCCAGGCATGCTGGCTGAGGAATTCTGGGAGTTGAAGTCCATGAGTCATAAAAGGGCCGAGTTTGAAGACCCCTGCCTTAAAAGATCCAAACGTCAAAATGAACAGAAACGAAGAATGAAAACAATACAAAGAAACTGAGAAAGGCGGGTTTATTGTGACAATGTAACTGAAAGGTTCTTCGTACTCAAGGGAGGTACAACTCAGAAAACCCTTTTAAGAGGAACGTTTTTCAGAACCAGTACAGTGCAGCCATTTCTGGTCATAACTACTCGCCCCTCCAATCCCTCACCTTTTAGCGGCATTTCTTGTGCATGTGTAGGAAAGGAACTTAATACTTGTTTGTAGCAAAATTAATTCTTAAATTGACACAAAACGTCTTCCCCACCTCTCCCACATCTAACGCCCCTTTTTAATTCAGTATAAACCACAGAAACTAGGCTGGATGCAAAATCTAAGATGCTAGGGGTCTTTCACATCTACCAAATACTGGTAAAGGACATGTATTATATTCCTTGTAACTCAGTATCTCCTAAACCTAAAGCATTTGATGAATCGACTCAGGGGAATCTGGATAAATAAAATTCAAAATATGTAATTGGTAAAAAATAGACAGCATTTTTATAATTCCAAGGATATTAGAAAAGTGGGCTAGGCCTTAGATAATTTTGGATGTGCTGGACAAAACCCAGGATAATACTCAGTAAGAAACAATAAAGGATCAAGAAAATAAGGAGCCTATAAAACAACTTCATAGGTCTTTTCAACTATCCTTGCTGCAATGACCTGTACTGAAACTCAAGACCTGATTTAAGAAAGGAGTAACTAGTTTGATCTTTGGGGGAAGGGTTGGTGTGGAATTGTACTATTTCTGTTTCACAATAAGCTACTTATTTCATTTATGGCTACATTCATATTATACATTAAAATCTTCCCTGTCTGCGAAATTGCATCATTACATAGCTAACACTTAGAGTTCAGGATTGGCACAAAGGTTATTAAGACCTGTTATTTCTGAGGTCTGGGCAGAAAGATTGAAAGCGCAATACCATGGTACGTGTTATAATTTGCGGGGGTGAAGGGGTGGGGTCGGGAGTAATGGCAGCAGAGTCAAAGTAGTTACCTAAGAAAGTTGCCTATAGCTCCCTAGGGTTTATCCTTATCAAGATGACAGCACTCATCTTGCCATCATCTATTCTGTTTACCATAGAATTTAAGTCTTACTCTCATTCAACTTGCAGGGGAAAGCATTTTCCACCCTACTTAAGAGCAATAGCAATTGTGTACCTTAGATGGGTACACAATATCACATATGATTAACCACCATTCTGCTCCCATCATCTGCACTCAATGCTGCTCCATTATTTTACCAGAAGGAAGAACCATTTTGGAGTCTAAAAAGTACTCATCCTAACAACAAACTAGTTTCAACCACTACAACTGGAGGGACATACAGTAGTAGAAAAAAGTTCAACAGTGACCCATCAGTAGACATGGCTCATGTAGGCATGGAAGCTGCTACAATCTTATTTTGATAATGGTAAGTTGTAAAAATAAGAGCGAACTTTTATATCTAAACTATAGAAGGGCATTATTATAACTGACTATAAAGGTCATGAGAAACGTTGATTTACAATAAAAATTAGTATAGCTTGTTTTGAGGGTATAATATTGACAATTATTGCACAGATGAAGACAGATCATGGAAGTAGTTTTACATCTATGGAAATAAGATAGTAAGAGACTCAACATCACACCCTGTCTAAGTAAATCAAGGGTTCAGAAGTCAATCAAGTAATCAAGGGCTTTCTTAAAGCAACTAGAAGCCACAAGAGAGGGAAGTAAGAATAAATTTCTATAAAGCTAAGTGTAAATAGCATCTAGGTAAAAGAAAACCACCCTACTTTATCTGCTTGCAAACTAAAGCACTTAATAAAGTGATACAAAAATTTTACATGCCAACACACAATTCAGCTTCAATTTTTCAAATAACAATTTTTCCAGCTAATACAGTAGTCTGTTCCTAACTGCAAAAAAGGTGTTATAGCATCTTAACACAAACTCTAAACTTTCACATTTGTATCATGTCACACACAAATATGTAAGGGACAGTATTTATGACTATGCATATTTTGTCATTCCTTCCACAGGACCACAAATGAAAAAGAGCTTGGAAAATGAAGTTAAGGGACTCGCACTCTCTGACAAGATGATCAACACATTTCTGCTGTTGATCTTTCCTTTCTCCCAACAGTATTCCTAGCCATTTCTCTTTCCACAAACCAAAGAATTCCAAGCAGATAAATCAACGTGTTGAGAGACAATGTTGATGTGTACTCAAGACTGAATCAGTTTAATATTTGTTTTGCACTTTCCAGTTTCACAACTTTTGCATTTTCTAATACAAAACAATAATTGACATAACACAAAATACTGATTCTGAAAGTAATTTTTAAAAGACAGAAAACACAAATAAAGGAACTCTTGTTTTCCACTTTTCAGCCATTATTTGCATTTCAAGGATTCCTTCCCTCCTTTGATGCAATCAGTGTTCATTCTCACAGACAGCAAGAGCCTGCCTGATCCAGTGCCAGAAAAATGAGATAGCTATTTAAATCCAAGAGGTCTTTTTTTCCCTAGGTCTGTAATGGGAGACAGGCAAGACAGACATAGATAGGTAAAGTTTGTTTCTTAAGTATCATTACTGGGACTGTACACTCACCAGCAACTGACTGAACAAACCATATTCCTTATTCTGTTATTAAAGTATCTTAGCCTCCACTGGTTTAGATCTCCTTAGCTGAATCCGGAGTAAGACAATAGTTCACCCACAGATTTACATCCCACAAGATGATCCGAACACATGCTACTTAACTGCACATACACAGCTGACCAGATACATGATTACAGATTCTATTTGCTCAATAGCCCTAGAGACTGCTGCATGCACATGGCTCTATAAACCTTTCACCTAAGCAAGCAAGTTTTTGGCTCTGTACCACAGCTACTAGGCATTACAGGACAGGCTAGGCCAACCTCCATGCTCATACGTTATCCAAACACCTATTTAGTAAACCACCAACACTAACTAGATATTTTACTCTTGTATAAATTATTTTTTTCCTAAAAACCCAACCTCCAAACATTAAGCTACCGAGGATTACAATTAGACGGATGCCATACTTGCACTCTATTTTAAGCACTAGAAGCAAAATTCCAAACAAAAAACACTTGTGTGTAAAGTGCAAACTGGAGTACAAATGCTAGACTTCAATCATTACAGGTGACATTACAAGAGAACTGATAATGAAAGGAAACACAACAAAACTGCTTACTGTTTCAAGAAAACAATAACTGTGTATCATTGAGGCTGAAAACCACAAAAGCAGTCATACTAAAATACTTTGATTTTCGTTCCAGTGACATCAAAAGGGCAAAAATAGACCTAAGTCAAAAGACTCTTGCTTAGGAGGAGTTTCCAGATAAACTGGAAGCTGGAACTGTTAAGCACATTCAGATCTGAATATATCATACCAAAAGTAGAGATAAACAGCATCTCCCTTCCCCATTCTTTCCTCCACCCCGTTGTTTGAAAATCTTCCTTATGGGCTGGAACTCCTATTCCACTTTTGCCTCTGGAACATAGTGTTACAAGAGCTGGTTGATGGGAAGACTATAAAGCAAAGATGTGTACACACCCTAGGAATTCTCAGAAAGTCTTTGCCTCTCAGTCAAGATTTACTCATTAAGATTTTGTTGCAACACAAAAAACAAAACAACAAAGAAACAGGAATGGAGTGCCAGTACAACTACACAATAATTCATCATAAAGCAAACACATGGGAAACATGAACATATGAAGCTATTCCTTTCTCAGCAAAAAGTTATTTTCACATTTATAATTTCCTGGCCACTTCCTTCCCTCCCACATTTTTAATCCATAAATTCACGATCACATTTAATGGGGATGTGCAACAGCATCAGAGAGATCAATCCAACACCATCTCCAGGGCAGAACAGTTTTAAGAGATTAGGTTGAGTGTTGGTGCAATGCAATGGCCAACCCTCCTTCTTCTGTATACTCTCACCTTTTAGGTACAGAGAGAGAGAAAATCAGCATTGTCACACAGTGAGGCCTATTGCCTAAGCAGTTTCTTGCCTTCCCAATGTTAGCCTGTGCTGCTTCATGACTTTCCCATCTTCATGACTCCCATATTTTCAGTTCTCCAGGGATAAAAATGCAACGACCATTCTAGTGTAAAAAAAAAAAGGAAGCCTAATCCTTCCCCCCCCCCTCTCCTCTTCTCCAGGAAATCAAAGCGATTTAAGGGAGCGAAATAAATATGTTAGGCTCAATCATCCCAGGGAAAAGGGGCAGAGGGGAAAAAAAATCTATTTTCAGGGCGCTAAATGGCAGCCAGGCCCGAAGCGCGCGTGCCCTTTCTGTGACACGAAAAATGAGGACTGCTCTTCCCACATCAGTCTGCAGAATTGAAAACGAGCAGGGACTCAGTGCTGGGCCAGGCGAGGAAGCGCACGAGGAACCCAGCGGTTGTAGCACCAGCAGCACCGATATGTGAAGCGGGGAGAAGGAGGAAAGAGGGCCAGCATCAGATTAGCAAGAAAAGGGCGAGTGGGGACAGGTCAATGCTGGCTGCACTAGGGCAGACGATGCGGTAAAGAAATCTGCCTGGCACTGGCTGCACCAAGTGACGGAAGGAAGGAAGGAAGGAAGGAAGGAAGGAAGGAAGGAAGGAAGGAAGGAAGGAAGGAAGGAAGGAAGGAAGGAAGGAAGGAAGGAGGGATGGAATGTCAGGTGGCCGCTGCACCAGATCCTGTGGGTGGGGCACAAGGAAATAAACGGTCGAGCGCTTTCCTTTAGCCAGGCAACCGGCCTCATTTCTTGGCGCTCTGGGTCTTCTTGGGCAGCAGCACGGCCTGGATATTGGGCAGAACCCCACCCTGGGCGATAGTCACCCCACCCAGCAGCTTGTTGAGCTCCTCGTCGTTGCGGATGGCCAGCTGCAGGTGTCGGGGGATGATCCTGGTCTTTTTGTTGTCCCGCGCAGCGTTGCCGGCCAGTTCCAGGATCTCGGCCGAGAGATACTCCAGCACGGCAGCTAAATAAACAGGTGCTCCGGCGCCCACCCGCTCCGCGTAGTTGCCTTTCCGCAGCAGCCGATGCACTCGCCCGACTGGGAACTGGAGGCCGGCTCGAGAGGAGCGAGACTTGGCTTTGGCTCTGGCTTTACCTCCGGATTTACCTCGGCCGGACATAACGAGGCGAGGCTGGGCGCTCGGAGAGAGCCAGGCGCCGAGACCAGGATGCAAAGCAAGGCAGGCAGGCAGGCAGACGCGGCCTCGTCTGGATAACGGGAAGAAATAACACCCGCGTAAGCAAGCCAAGCGGCGGAGGGGAGGGGGCGACTAGAGCGGCAGGATGCTGACGCCGCGCATTCCACCCTCCTCCCGCCCGTGGCCTCAACCCGATCTAATGACAACCCGGCCCACGAGCTCCAATTAGCTCTCCTTAGGACACCCCCCCTCCCTCCCCTCCCCTCCCCTTACCGCTGGTCCCTTCCACAAGGCCGCCGAATACCCGCAGCTGCAATGACAACAAGCGCCAGACGCTGAAGGATATAAATCCAAGCACATCCTCTCCCTGGCTTCTCATTGGCGGCTAAGAGAGCGGAGCTGCGCTCTTATTGGCGGCCTCTCCGATCCCTGATTTGCATCGCGTCCTCCATATTCGGTCTCGGCTGAGAACTAGGGCAGCGGCAGAGCTGAAGACCTGGATTCGTGCAAAAGGATTAAGCCAGGGGTCTTCAAACTTGGCCCTTTTATGACTTGTGGACTTCAACTCCCAGAATTCCTCAGCCAGCTGGCTGAGGAATTCTGGGAGTTGAAGTCCACAAGTCATAAAAGGGCCAAGTTTGAAGACCCCTGGATTAAGCAGTGCTTTTTTTTTGTAAAAGAAAAAGGTGCCGGAACTCACACGTGTCATACAGCCCACCTTGCCCTACCCTACAAGGTTCCATTCAAAAAAGGTGCCGGAACTCCGTTCAGAGCGTTCTATGAGAAAAAAAAAAGCCCTGGGATTAAGTATTAGTAAAGGAGAATATTTGTAGGTCAGAGTTGACCTGAAGGTTCCTTGGTGCTCTCTGAGCTTGCTTGCTTATTATTATTATTATTATTATTATTATTATTATTATTATTATTATTATTATTATTATTATTATTATTATTATTATTATTATTAATAATAATAATAATAATTATTATTATTATTATTATTATTTGCAGACGTTTCATTGCCCAAACTAGGTAACCTCATCAGTACTTAGGAAGGAGTGTGGTTTGTTGTCAGTTTATATTCTGGTCTAGTGACATGCCTGTCAGGGTTGGTGGGAGTGGTCTCGGAGATTCTTTGATTGGGCTGTTGGCTTCTTTGGCAGTTTCTTGATTAAGGTATTGTTCACTTGATTGTTGGTCTGATGTTAACCTTGGAGTTAATCTATGCTGATCTGGGTGCTGATTGCTGGTGGAGAGGTGTTGGGTCTTTTTGTTTCTTTTGGGGCTGGGTGTGTCTTTTGCATAGTCTGTAGATGTTGTTAATGTCCATGTGTCTAGTGATGGCTTATTTGTCAGAGTGCCAAGCTTCCAGAAATTCCCTGGTGTTTTTGGATTTGGGTTAATCTAGGATGGTCACAATTGAAACTATGATTAAATCTGTATGCTATTAAATTAATGATTAAAATTCTTTAATTTCACATCATAGACAGATTTAGCCACCTGGCTGACTGTGAATCCAATCATAATAGTAATAAAATATTTGCTCACATGCCGGATTGGGCATTAGGGACAATGTGTGATTTATTAACATGTTTGTCTACCATGTCCTACTATTACAAATTGTGAAGCATATTCAAGTATCTCTCAGCCCAACCTTCCCAGCAAGATTGCTATTAAGAAAAATAGGGAGCTCTAAGTACATCACCTTCATCTCTTGAATTTTTGGAACTAATTAAAATAGCAAACTGCTATTCAAAATTGTTACTGGATGCTTCTTTATACGGAGCAGCTTATACATATTTAAGTGAAGAGAAATTTTTGAATAAGTCAATAAACTGGGCTATTAAAAAGCAGGGAGAAATCTAATCAGCTGCTCAGTAATGTACAGATTTTTTCCCGTGCAGCTATTTCAGCAACAGCTGTAGTCACTGTAAAATTATAATATACAACTAATATTGAAGAGACTCTACTTCCTACTCCCATAACTATAAATTTGCACACACATAAATTACATAAAACTTTTGCAATGGCCAAAGAGGTTCACCTCAGTCTTCAAAGGAGGTGTCCACCAGAGATGTCCATTCATGGAAACAATCATGCCCATTTTTAGCTTGAGCTCTGGATGTTTTTGGAACTAATAACTATCGTCCAAAAGCCATGGAAAAATTCCATCCCTCAGTGACCTAAACTTCTTTCATTATCCAGTAAGGAGATCTTAGCAAGCTGATTACAGGCAATACTCCTGTTTTCTTCAGTTCCAATTGTAGTCATTCTTAAATAATTGGAAAGCTAATCCGGCATCATCCCCAATGATATAGCACAAGGAGGGATATCGCACAAGGGATATCACAAACTACAGAATGTTCAAAATGGTTACAGCCTGAATTGGTGCAGAAGTACAAACTCTTCAGAATTGGGAATACTTTCTGCACTGAATAGATTCCCAGAATTCTGATTATATATATTAATGTACATTTTTATAAATACCAAAATAAGGGAGACATTTTACAGTAACTCTCACTGTAAATTGTATTTTACTGTATTTAGTAGGAATGCGTGCAAACAATGGGATAGCTAAATGCTTTTTTTATTTCTAAAGCGGTGGTCAGAAGGTAAGAAATTAGCGATATCAAAAGAACTTTAACTCTGAACAAAATCTTTATTTATACTGCCAACATTGTCTATGTATTAAAACCTTTAAAAATATCCCAAATTTGCCTTATTTCTAGTGAACAATATTTCATGCATTTCAGAGGAACTTTTAATAATTGGAGCCCAACTATTTTTCTGCATATCTAATAAAATGAATGATCATGTAAACAAGTATCTTTTTTTAAAAAAAGGACTAAATACTCTTCCTTCTCTCTATCCCAGGATTTTGTGAAGAATATACATCTGCATGAATTTCAGGCCTACTCAGGTTTTGTACAGCTTTCTGTGAGTGAAATAAGTTGATCTTATGCATAAAGGTGGATTTATCTTCTGAAATACCGTTTTAACCACCCAGCTGTCCCTTTTGATCATAGTGGTCCTGATATCTCTTAGGCTGAACCGCAACACTTTGCCTTGAGTCCAGCATGACTCATAGTAAGCAGCTAACATTTTATCTTTGTCTCTTGTCCTTATAAAGCTTTAGTTTACAATCTTGCATTTTTTTAACTAAATATCCAGTTATAATTAATACAGCCAACTAACACTGCTGCTACTTATCTTCACTCTCCCAAAAACAAGATTAAAGTTGTTTCTCTTTTCCTTGCTATTCTCTTACCACCTACTCAAAATACCGGCTACAGTGATGGGCTGATCATCATTATAACTTTGATGGATTTATTAAACAATCCTATCAAAGGTTTGGAATGTGCAGTAAATCCAAAATAGTGAAACAAGATCCTTTTGGAATAGCTTCCCAACCAATAGCAATTTGTATTTGTATATTGCTTGCAGATGACATTCCACTTCTTTCAAAACAGATTAAAAAAGGGCAAACATTTGAACTGGTTTCAGTATAAAGTAAATGATCCTTCTCATTATGCAGCAACAACAAATCTCCAGCATTAACAGTGACCTATTTTTCCCCACAAAAGATGAAGCAATCCACGAAGTGAAGTGAACAAATACTGTGATGGTAACCATGACAAACCAAATCTCTGCTTGTGTCCTTGGAGGAGAAAAATAAATAACATTAAATCTTTCACTTCTTACATATTTTGGAATGCTATTGCCTTTTCAAAATTGGCAAGGTCAAGTCAATGCTGCACTTAACATCTATACCCTATTTGTTTCAGACAAAAGAAACTTAAGTGTTAAATGGCAAAGCTCATCTACTCAGGATCAGGAAGGAAGCATATCTGAAGCCTTATAAACTATAGATTATACCTGTATTATATAATTAAATCGGGAGATTTAAATATTGCAATAACTCAATACATAAGACCTTATTTGGCTAAGAACAGGCTTGGTAATAAGTAATATAACCAAATTATCACTGCTTTTTCAGTTGCTTTGCAGAAGGTTCTCCATCTTTTCTGAGCCACTGATGCATTAAGTCCGTGCTAGTTTTTTTACACGGTGGTGTCTGGATGAACTGGCTGGACCACTTTGGTAAATTGTCTTCATCCTTGTCATCTTTCTTGTGGCCTTTATTTTTTAACCAGTTCAGCATTACTGTGCTGCTTGCATTAACCTTGGTATTCTGAAAGATACAAATTAGGAAAAATAAGATTTTGATGACTACTTCATACAAAACCGTAGACTAATTTAAGGAATCTTGATATTACAATCTAGCAGTTTCGTGGAGCATTCCAACTTGATGAAATGAAAAATATGACCACAATTGAGCCCAAAGTTTCCATTGCTAAGTGAGACAGCTGTTAATTGGGGTTTGCCCCATTTTATGACCTTTCTTGCCACAATTGTTAAATGAATCGCTGCAGTGTTAGTAACACAATTGTACAGTGAATCTGGCTTCCCCATTGACTTTGCTTGTCAGAAGGTCACAAAAGGTGATCACATGACCCTGGGACACTGCAACCGTCATAAATATGAGCCAGTTGCCAAGCAAACGAATTTTGATCACATGACCATGGGACATGCCATAGTGGTTATAAATGTGAAAAACAATCATAAGTCACTTTTTTCAATGCCACTTTGAACAGGCACTATATGAATGGTTATAAGTTGAGGGCTACCAATACTGAAAAGAAAAAAGATTCCCAAGAAAACAAATTTATATCTGAGGACGGCAAATTCAGCTTATCAAGATCACACACACCAAGTTATCCAGAAAACTTTGATGAAGACCTTAAAATAATTTTTTTAAACTTATGAACTGCTAAGCAGAATACAGATGCAGAAGATGTACGTGCACTCCGTCTTTGAATTTCATGCTCTCCAAGTCAATCAGTAACATCAATGCGACATTTATTTTTGTGAAGAGATGCTTAGCCTAAACAGGTGGCAGCACCTTAGTCAATCTCAGAAGCTAAGCAGGGTCAGCCACGCTTAGTATCTGGATGGGAGACTGCCATAAAATTACAGGGCTGTAAGATAGATTGGGAAGTTGAAACTATACCCTAGAAAAGGAAATGCAAACATACCTTCTTGGGATCCAATTCAATGGGTAAAATGCATTCTAATGAATTATTTCTGGAATTGTTCACTAGTGTTGATACAGGATGGAAGGCGATGTTTTCTGTGGGCTGGATAAGGTGAAGTGCTTCTTCTGTGGGTACTTCTGTAAAGTCCAGCCATTTTCTAACTGCTTCATCCCCATCCAGAATAGCTGGCATTCTAGACAAGTAGAAAGGCAGAGATTTTAGTGATGGAAAGAACATCCAAACTAGTCCACAACCTGTAATAATAAAACACATAAAAGACAAGTATCAGTATGAACAAGATTCTAAAAATAAAATTCAGCACACTCCAAAAAAAGTCTGACATTGCAGCACTCTCATTAAAAGCTCACTCAAGTTTCTCCAAGGACTAAACTGACCAAGAATTAAACAATGCAGAAGGTTTGGAACAAAGTTTAAATATTACTGCTATGTTACCATAGATACCTATTTCATACAGTCATATAAGATTCCTCCATCTTATAAGATCAGATAAGCTTTCATATTCTGACTTTGATGTTTAAAAATAAGTATTTACTATCTGGTAAATACAGAAAAAAATAGATAAGTGGCAATTGATGAAGCATTATCTTTAAGTTACTGCATGTTAAAGTACGTTCTACGAGAAGCTGTCCTTAGTCATGTCTCTTGCCTGTGATGGATGGATCTTACACATTCAGATGCATTTACTGTGATGATACTGTAACTGTACAATGGTTCTCCATTCTGGGGCTCCCAGCAGTCAAAAATCCCAGCCATGGTAAGCAGTTTCCTGCCTTTTGAATCTTTGACCTCATCTTTAATATCTGGTTTGGTGAACTGCAAATGAAAAGACAGTACATTAAAAAAAAACCTTAACAGCACAGGAGTGCCTTTTAAACAGACAAACATCACATCTTTAGATCTCTCATCCTCATCTTGTAAATGAAGTTCAGTTTACTAATCTTAACTAGCACTATTATTATTGCATGGAACATCCAATTACTATTGATTCTATTACTACTGCATAATTACATCACAATAACTGAAATTTAACTCATAATTCATAATTTGACACTAGAGAACAAAATGGTTCCTCTGGCACTGAATGCATTTTATAAATTAAGCTTGTGAACTACCTAAATTAAAATCTGTTTGCCAGTCCAGGCTCTGATAATTTCTTAAGATTATTACATAATATCATATGTGAGGTTGTCTTTGAGGAGTGCTCAAAAAGTGAATATCTTTAAAGAAAAGGTCTTCACAAATAATTTACCAAATTTTAGAAGCTAAAATCATGTGTTGGCAACTTATCTTCATTACTGATTTCAGAATACAATTCAAATAACTTTATTTGATAAGCTGTTTACAGTTTAGCCTGGTTTCCAAGTTCACCTTGTCTTGAAGCAAAGTTAGTAATTTTAACAATAACACTTAGATTTATATACCACTTCATATTGCTTCACAGCCCTCCCTAAGCAGTTTAGAGTCAGCATATTGCCCTCAATAATCTGAGTCTGAATCAACCTTGAGCTGGTCAGGTTTGAGCTCCTAGCAGCAGGCAGAGTTAGCCTGCAATATTGCACTTGACTGCCCCACTATGGCTCCATTTCAGTTGCATTACCACCATTCCCTGGGGCATTTTGCTTTGGGTCTGTGTTACTTTCTTTTAGATGCTAGGCAAAAAACCCTATTTGTTCTTCAGATGTTTCTCACATCATGTACTTTTATTCATGCCATGATGTTTTTAGCAATACATTTTATTCATTATTTTAAACTGTCCTGGAAATATCAAACTGATCCATGTATAAGTGCTGGTTATTGCAGTTTACCAATGATACATTTAGAATTGTTAAATGCCCAGGGACTCAAATAAGTATTTCAAAAAGTAGAATGTATGCTTAGGACTACTACATTTCCTAAATGCAACAGTCTTTAAGCAAGCAGGATAATATATGATCATCCTCAAGCTGAGTTGCAGCAGCTACGACAAAAAGGAGAAAATATAAAGGCACAGTTGTATCCATTTCTGATATATATATATATATATTGCTCAAAAAAATAAAGGGAGCACTTAAACAACACAATGTACTGTATTTAATAGTAGGATATCTTATTTTCTGTTCCCCTTTTTTTGAGATGTATGTATGTATGTATATATATATATATATAGATAGATAGATAGATAGATAGATAGATAGATAGATATAGATATAGATATATAGATATATAGATATATAGATATATAGATATATATATAGAGAGAGAGGAGGAGTAGCAGCAATAATCTTTTATGGGGACAGCTTTTGAAAAAGTATCAATGAAACATCAGCATTAAATATAAAGATTGCAGTACTGTTATACCATTTCCTGCTCAGTTTGGGCAAAATAAATGAAATATGGCTGCTTTTGTCCATTATGTTGTCGCCATTCATAGTAGCCATCAGCCAACACCACACAGCGTTTGCCTTTTGAGAGAGGTACCTTTGGGAAAAGAGAAGAGCAGGATTAATAGCAATCTATTCAATGCTAACTTCAAATGCATACAGGGGTGTCAAACTCAATTTCATTGAGGGCCACATCAGCATTGTGGTTGCCCTCAGGGGGCCAGGTGGGTATGGCCAGGGTGGGTGTGGCCTACTGGGTGGGCATGGCTAGAGTGAGTATGGCCTACTGGGTGGGCGTGGCCAGATCTACATCGTTCGCATCAAGGGTGCCTATGGGGGCCTGGGCAGGAGTGGGACAGATCTGAGGGTCTCTGGCAGGAGGAGGGTCTCTGGGCCAGGGCCAAGGCAGTGGGGGCCATTCCCTCACTGTTTCCAGGATGGCTTCGCGGGCCACATGAAACCACTTCGCGGGCCGGATCCGGCCCCCGGGCCTTGTGTTTGACATGTCTGCATTAGAAGCATACATTTTATGGCTTTTGCTGGCAGACTATAACACTATCTCATACAGCAGGTTATAAAACCATATTCAGAGCAAGAGTTCACTCTGTTTTAATTAGGACTGTGCAGCAATCAGGATTCAAATGGAGAAAGAAGGTTCAAAGTGCACAGGAACACTTATGTAGCATCTGTCAAAAATTGCTGCAGAGTTCCTGTGTTTTCTTAACCGCTGTATTCAATCCAAGGAATACTATATATATGATTTAAAGTGGTGTTACCAGGGGCTAAAGGAGTTCACACCTGTGCTCCACCTTGCCATCTCTCCTTCAGATCCAGATTGGTGCAAAGTTCTAATTTTAATTGTTACACTTTTTTAACCTCCATATAGTAATTTCACTGTTGTGTGAAAATAAACACTTAAAATATAGGAGTGATTGCTGAAATGATGAATGGTTCCCCCCCCCTCAAACTAGCTAATCTTTGCTAGCTTCTGAATTTTCTGCAGCATGAGCACTGGTGTTTTCCTTATTCATCAGACAAATTTGTGGTTAATAAATCTTGAAGGCCACATTCCAGTCAGAATGCAAAGCCAGAATTCTTCAGAACACCAGCTTCCTTTTCAGAGTAAGACTTCTCTTAAAAGGAAGAACAGGAGGTTCCCAACTGGAAATGTTTATATTGGGGCTCTTGACTTATAGCTTGTTTATATTAAATTGTAGCAGTTCTTGTTTTTATATTCCCCTACTCCAATTCTTTGAGTTCTGGGGGGGGGGGGGGAAAGGAAGAAAAATGCAACTGGAGAAAATAAGTAAAAGCAGTTTCCCACAATCCTGGTTAAGCTACCAAGTCATTATAGATCAAAATTAAGGTTATTTGTTGCTATACAGAAGAACAAGGAGCTTTCCAGGAGGATACCTATTTCCTCAATCATACGTATATCATTGCCTGATTCTGTTTACGGTAATTGTTATGCAATAATCTGATCCTTCAAAAAAGGAAAGAACATTGTAGAAAAAATTAATTATATTCAACCTTTATGTTATTTTTAATGGGCTTATTTATACTACTATAGTTCCAAAGGTCTGTCTTAAATAAGTCAATATTTTGTTCTGTCAAGCCTTTGAAATGCTATCACTAACTGGGCTTTTCTGTTTCAGAAAAAAAACAAGATGCAGAGTTTGTGGCATCTTGATATAGGTAGCATATTTTAAACAAAGCTCCAATTTTCATGTGTAAGTCAAAATTCATGGAGGTCATGGCTAAAAGGAAACAAAGACATCCCCCCCAAACAGACTATGCAACTAACCTTATAGCAGAATTTCTCCATTATGGTATCACTCCGACAATTGGAAGTGTTATACTGCATTTTAGATGGGTCAGCTTCCTTGAACCAAGCTGGAACTAGGCCCCAACGCATGGCTACAAGGATACGCTCAGAAGGACTGGCGTTCTTTCATAAACGAGAAAAGGAAATATTGTAAAGAAGCATGCACAGATACATAGAATTAAAATTACAATCAAACACTCTGTTCCAAAACCCTGTGTGCATATCACTCCTGGTACTGTGAAGGCTGATATGTTTTAAATAGCAAAAACCTTAATTAATCAACTGCTTAAAAGGGAAAATCAGATTTTAAACAAGATATTTCTTGCCCCCGACCTCCGATCATTCCGCCGGGGCCTGAAGACCTGGCTCTTTGAGCTCTCGGGCCCAGGCTGAGGAGAATTGGGTTGAATTTTGTCTTTGTTAGGAGTCTGATGGCCTCAGAACTTCACATAAGTTGATCAAAGACTCTTTGCTATCAACCAGTGATCTTCTGGATTTTTGTAGACCAGATATAGTAGCCCTAAGTTTTATGGGGGGAAAAACAATCAGCTAATCAGCTCAGTTACTGAGTGGCAAAATGTAAATTTTGTAAAAATGTGAAAGGAGGAAGCCACGTTGTTGGTATTATTAGAAAAGCTCAATTATTTTATATAGGAGTTTTAGGGGTATATTGGAGTGCACACTGAGTCATATATTTCAAAACACCCTACCCCCCACCAAAAAAAGATAAATCTTCTTCAAGATGAACTGCATTCCTGGAGATTTCACAGACATTTCTGTGTAGTTTTCTTGGCAGCAATATAGAAGTGGGTTGATACTGCTTTTGGGGCAGTTTCAATTTTCAAGTTTAACAAACACACATGGAATTTCCAGGCTCTGTGATCCAAATACTAATTAGGCTAGATCTGCTTGGTTTGAGCCCAGACAAGGCCAATGCAAGCCAGAAGAATCATGCAAGTAAACAATGCATTTATATATACCTTCCACTACCTATATGAGTCATTTCTCGCACTTTTATCAGTTAAAACAATTGAAACAGACCAACGGGTTTCATTTCTTCTTTTTGTCTGTTTAATCAAATTCACTTTCAGTGCTGTCCTGTGCATCACTTCTAAATAGTTCTAAATTCAGCTTTTTTTAAAAGCCCAACATTTTTGTCTGTCTGAAATCTTACAATACACATATAAGTTTAAATATTAGAAAATGTTGACAACTTTGTTTCTAATTCCATATTCATTATGTCTTGTTGATCAGTTTGGTGCTTTTACCATCACAGCATTAAAGGTAAAGGTTCCCCCGCACGTGTGTGCTAATCGTTTCCAACTCTAGGGGCCGGTGCTCATCTCCGTTTCAAAGCCGAAGAGCCAGCGCTTGTCCGAGGACATCTCCGTGGTCATGTGGCTGGCATGACTAGACGCCAAAGGCACACAGAACGCTGTTACCTTCCCACCGTAGTGGTCCCTATTTTTCTACTTGCATTTTTACGTGCTTTCGAACTGCTAGGTTGGCAGAAGCTGGGACGAGTAACAGGCGCTCACTCTGTTACGCGGCACTCGGGATTCGACCCGCCAAACTGCTGACCTTCAGATCAACAAGCGCAGCGTCCTAACCCACTGAGCATTACAGATGTTTAAAATCACCCATACAATATTTAGTTATCCATTTCCCCTCAAGCGTGCCCATTCCCCTTTTGTCTTGCCCTCTGCATGCTAATCCTGTGTATGTATCTGTTTTCTCCAAGGATAAAATATTCTTTATTATATGTTGTAGCTTGTGAAGCACAGCATAACACATAAGTTGCCAGTGAAGTAGCAGAAGTAATTAGCTTTTTTTCCTAGTGGAAGAGAAAAATATATGGCTCTGTAGCAATCTTTACTAACTTCATTTATTTTTCTCTTTCTGATTTTATGAACTGCTAAAATTTCTATAGAATGCTATCCTGAACATTTACACAGGAAAATGAAAGAGGAAATAGTCTGAAAAAGCGTTATGCTCGTATGAGGTTTCAAATTTGTGTATGCGCAGTGATCTGATACTTCAGTATTTTAAAATACCAAACATCTTTGTTTTGAATTAAAAGTTAAAAACATGTCTTATTTAAGTATTACCTTTAATCTTGAGCAGTTAGCACTATTATAAATTAGATATTATTATCTCCCCTCATATCTATGTGTACATGTTTATCTAACAGATAATACAATACCATGCATATTTGAAAACCATGGAAAATCCTAAAATATTATGATGAATTCATTTAAATAAACCTGTGGCATTAAGTCAAACGTGATACTAGAAAGATCATGTATACAAAAAAAACCCACCTCTATAGATTACTAGTAGTGGTTTCTAAAGGGACAGTTCTTTATTTTTAAGGGACACTTATCTAACTCTCTAAAAATAACAATTCAGTAAAAAGCTACACACATTTCTTTGGTGCAAACATAATTTTACGTATTCAAGGTCTACCAGTCAAGAGATATATAAGGCTAATATGCCATTGTAGAATAACTACCTGAGATGCTGTTTGTATCTGTACAATATGCAGATGCTGGTTGATTATTTCTACACAACAACAGTGCAGTTAACAATTTTTTGAAATGTATATTTTAGTCAACTTTCACAATTATCACAATTTTTAAAACTGATTTATTTAACAAGAAGAATGCATTGTTCAATAAACCAGAAAACCTTATATACCTAATCAAAAACACCTTCTGCAAGTTTTACTAACACTTGGCTGTCTAATCTCTGCTTGAACCCATCCAGGAATGAGGGTAAATGAGCATAATTCCAATTGTGGCATAGTCACAAGCAACACATATATTGGAACTCATCGATATGAGGGAGATACATGAAATCTTTTCTTCTGATTTTCTTAAACAACCTGGAAAGAATTTTTTTACAATTTAAAACTGCCAAGTAGGCCTGAAGTAGAAACTTTTCTGGACCATTTTTAGGCCCAGATCTTTCAAATGCCTTCAGTAATGGAGAGCTCAGCATTCACTAGGTCGTTTAACTGGCCTTATGTTTTTATTATTATTATTCCACCTAACATTCAACCAAAAGTCACTTTATGTCACTAAATCTATTTTTTTTAGATTCACACACTATATCAAAAAGAATGCACAGTTGGAATTAGCATAATCCCACATTATATTCCACTGCAACAATAAGACCTTATTTTATCATAAAGAAAGATAATCTATGGTTCTCCAAATAGATGGATTCCAACTTCCATCATCCTTGATAATTGGTGATATTGACTGGACTGATTAGTATTCGGGATTCAGCAATATTTTGAAAGATAAACATTCTGTATTTTAGTGATATAGGAGGCAAATAAACCTTTCGAGGTAGGTAAAATGAGGACCCAGATTGTTGGGGGCAATAAGCTGACTTTGTAATAATGCCACTGGGATGTGTGTGAAAACCCTAATAAGCAGGCATATACATAGAATGAAGGCTACTGCTAAGCTTGTAAGCCGCCCTAAGTCTTCGGAGAAGGGCGGGATATAAATGGAATTAAAATAAATAAAAATAAATAAATAAACGGTATTTTGAAAGTTATTCCTGTCATGCCTTATTCTCAGAACTTCAGAAAAGGTAAGATAGGCAGTAATATCCTAAATAAAGCATGGTTACAGTGGCGTAGCGTGGGGGGTGCAGGGGGGGCCGGCCGCACTGGGCGCAACATCTGGGGGGGCACGCTCGCACTCGCAGCTCTCTGCCCCTTCCTGGCTCACTCTCTCTCACTGCAGTGCTGGCTGTGCGAATCCGATCCGAGCCGCCAGGTTGCCGCCCACTGTGTTAGGGGGCGCAAATTACTTCCCTTGCCCCGGGTGCTGACAACCCATGCTACGCCACTGCATGGTTAAAATGTTTATCTAATTTTGATATTTTAAAAAAGCAATGCTTTTGTGAGAAGAGCACAGATGTAGTATTATTTATAACTAGCTTCTATAACAGAATGCTAAGATCCCCTCAATGCTGCAACTGACATAAACAAGATGCCTGTTGCCAAGTGCCTGAATTTTGATCATACAACCAGAGAGATGCTGCAGTGGTCATAAGTACAAGGACTGGTTGTAAGTCATTTTTTTCAGTGGCATTGTAAGTTCAAGTGCTCACTAAACAAAAGGGTTGTAAATCAAGGATTACCTGCTCCTAAAAAGTTATGTTACGTACGTTAATTGAAGAAATTCACCTTTTCGAAGTGTTGCTGGGAGAGAAGCACAGGACTGTTAGACTGGGGGCTCTTATTGAACGAAGGGCTGTATTTGTCAGCATTTTGCCATTCAGGATACTTTCTTTCTCCTTGATTATTGTGATAAGCACAGGCGCGGCGGATACGATCTGCTCCCAGACTAACAGCTGTCCGTCCACACATTCTTCCAGAGTGCACCCAAAACAGTGGCCTACAAAACAGTGTTTTAGGAATATACTACTGTACCCTGTTGTGTCATCATTTCAGAGATATTTACTTAACTAGACCAATCAACCAAATCGCCATGGTTGAGCAAAAGAGCAGTGAGAGAGGGAGCAACTTCTGACTTCTTGCTGGCCTCCTTATTAACTTTGCTTGGTGGATGCTTATAGGGAGAAAGTCAATGTGGAAGCCGGCAGGGAAGGTCACAAATTGATCATATTGATCTGGAAACCAATTCACTAGGACCCAGATTGTTGGGGGCAATTAAGCTGACTTTGTAATAATGCCGCTTGGGGTGTGTGTGAAAGCCCTAATAAGCAGGCATATACATAGAATGAAGGCTACTGCTAAGTTTGTAAAGCCACCCTGAGTCGTCGGAGAAGGGCGGGATATAAATGGAATTAAAATAAAAAATAAATAAATAAATTTCTAATTATTACTATTATTAACTAAACTTGTATACCACCCAACTTTCAATAACTCTAGGCAGCTGGCAGCAATGAAAGAAACTACAATGAAATTAATAAAGCAGGAAAAAAAATGAAGCTATAAGATGGCCAAGACTGATAAAGTGAAAGATCTCACTCTCCCTTGCTGAAGCCCTGCGGAAGAAAACTACTTTTCATGCTGCAATTCTTTAGTCTTGCTGCTTCGTTAGACTTTCCCTGATTTTGCTAAATTCCAGTGATTAATAATTGAATAATGAGCTTTCAAGTAAAAGCAGCATGGCATTTTTCCCCCCAATACAAATAGATGAAATAACACCCTCCGTAAGTGTCAGACAGGCCTTAATTTTTTTTCTTTCTTGCTAATCTGCACCCTGGGAAAAAAAATCGACTTGTCTGAAAGGGCCAATTTTGGTAAAGATCCCTTTTCTCTTAACTTCTACAGGCAAGCCCAATTAAGTCATTAATTCAGCTTCTCCGCGGTTCTCCTCTGTCCCCGTTAAACCACCTCTCTTTCAAAAAAGAAAAAAAAGAGGAACTTTACGCAGGCAATACATCGGCAGACATCAGAAACTTCGGAAGAGATGCTCCTTCAAGCTTTTCCTTCCTTCTCCCTTCCTGGTTCGGGCGCCAAAAGGAGCCTAAGCAGCCCCTTGTAAGAAAGCTAGCAAATAAAGCAGGGGTCTTCAAACTTGGCCCTTTTATGACTTGTGGACTTCAACTCCCAGAATTCCTCAGCCAGCAAAGCTGGCTGAGGAATTCTGGGAGTTGAAGTCCACAAGTCATAAAAGGGCCAAGTTTGAAGACCCCTGAAGAAATAAAGGGACGAGGCCGTTTTCCTACCGGAGATTCCCAGGTTTGAGAGGAAGGGATTTGGGGCTCACCAGGACTAGCTAAACAAAAGCCTTCCCTAGCACGTCAGAAATCATTTCCGCATCCCCACCGCCCTCGCCCCTTTCAGCCTCCCGGATTCAATCCCGACCAGGGGGGAACCTCCTTTGATGAGGACACAGGCGCCTCCTCCCCTCGGGTTTTCCCGCCTTCCAGCGCTCCGCTCCTCTCGGCTTCTGGCCGGTCGCTCAGGCCTGGGGTGGGGGTTCCTGTTCGTGGCTCAGCTTGTTTTTCATAAACGCCGCCTCGGAAGTTACTCGCTCGGCGGCCGGCAACCCATTTCTCTCCCCCTTTCTCCACCCCACCTCCCCGCGCCTCTGAAGCGCAGCGAGGCCTCCGCCCCCTCGCGAAGCCGCGCGTTCTCCCGGACGGCGGTGCGCACGGCTTCCAGGTCTTCATCCCGGAAACTTTTATTTTTTTTTAATGTCAAGCGAGGTAGAAGGGCTCGGCGAGTTTTCTCCTGGCCTGCCTCCCCCGCTCCGGCTCCAAAAGCAAAATTTAGTTCCCCAGTTGAATTCTAGAAATCAGAATTTGAATCTATAAGGCGGAGATCGTGCGTGGCGATGGTGGAAGTAACTTCAAAAATCAAGACAGGAGAATTCTTCTATTTTTTATTTTATTTTTATTTTAATCCCATTTATATCCCGCCCTTCTCCGAAGACTCAGGGCGGCTTGCAATTTAAGCACAAACCAATGTGCTTAGCAATAGCCTTCATTCTATGTATATGCCTGCTTATTAGGGCTTTTGGGCCCCCCCAAGCGGCATTATTACAAAGTCAGCTTATTGCCCCCAACAATCTGGGTCCTCTACCATCACATATAAACATAAATCTACTAATAAAGTCATTGCTCTCTACTTCGTAGACGCGTTACAGAAGTATCCCAACTCCCTGTGCAACTTTTGTGTCGGAACTATAAAACCTAGACTGCAAAACTCCGGTTGGGCATTGGATACATACACACGAATAAACATTTCTAACTTAGTTGACAACCAGTGCTCATCCATATGTCTACAACCAGATATGGTAGCTATAGGTTATAATTAAATGCACGTTGTCAATTTGTTGCCAGCTTTGTCTTGTAATCATTTCTGGAAAAAAATAACCAGCCAGTACATTCAATAAGCGTGCTTCAATGTGTCCTTAGAACCCTTATACTATAGTTTTTACTACAGCTTCCACTCTTAAATCAGAAGGGCTGATTTAAGTGTAAAATATCATATGAAGTGAAATCGTGACTTTTGTTTGCCCAGATAAAAAAGCTCATGGGTTGATGCACAGGAGATCTAACACTTCACCCATTCACTTCTACACTTCCTTAAAATAGACTCACGGTTTCTATTTTGTCTGCGTTCACAGTGTTTTGCAACTTACTATGAGAACACAATTCCTTTCCATACGCTACAAAAGTTATATTTTGTCCATGTCACAGAATATATGAGGCAGCATTCTGAGAGATGTTTTAATATTTGAGATACATGCTTCTAAGATATTTTCTATATAAACTGAATATAGGCCTCTAATAAAAAACTGATGTAATATTACTGATTTAATTTTAATATATGTATTTTATTGATATGTTAGTTGCTTTGAAATCTTAGTAATAGGATTGTCAATAATTGCTTCTTTCAATTTTTGAAAACTCATGCTACATCAGCAATACAATTTAGCCACCTTGAGTGCTATTAATCTCTTTATCTTACGTTGACTTTCACTTTTCCAAGCATTTGAGGGCTTCTCCAATGATTCATATTATGAATCCACCTTTAAACTTCAGTTGCCTGATTATTGCTTCCAGGGAGCAGTCTGATTTTATTCTGATATCAAATGATTTGCTGTTTTTGCTGTCCAAAGTATTTTCAAACCTTGTTATTCAAAGGCGCCAGCTTTTCTTCATTAGCTTTTGGATGATCCAATTTTCAATCATATGGGAAAACCATACTCTTGACTATGTTTTTGTCATCTATGTGAAATCTCTGCATTCTTAATATGTTGTATAGATCTGTCATAATTTTTCTCCCAAGAAACAGATGCATTTTGTTTCATGATATACAGTGAATACCTCAATTTTGGAGCCCAGGAAGATATAATCTACATTACAGGTACTTTTTTTAACTTATGGCTGTAATTGAGACTGCAATTTCTTTCATAAGTTGTGATAGTCATTAAATTAGTTAACATGTGACCATGTCTGATTTTACAAACTTTTTTTGCAGTGGTCATTAAGTGAACACAGCAGTAGTTAAGCAAACCCATTGTTTGCTATGGGAATTTTTTTTTGCTGGAAACTGGAAGTAAAAGTCGGCTTCTAACAAAAATATCATAAATCACAGACACATGACTATGAGGCACTGCAAATAGCTATAAATGTGGGGCAGTTGCTGAACACCCAAAATGCAGTCATGTGACCACGGGGAGTGGGGCAGCCATCAGAATTCGGAATCTAGGTCATATGCAACTTTTGGGGGGTCTGTTATAACTTCAAATAGTTGCTAAGTGAAGGTCAAAGACTACTGTACTACTACTTCTTCACCCATTTGCATTGGGTTGGCATTACCAACCTCAGATGTGATAGTGGTATCAATCAACTTGCTGGAAGCAAAAAAAACTTAAAATAATCTTTTGTTGAAGGTTCTTCTTTCACCTTCAATAAAACAGCTCTTAAGTCTTTCTTGTGTTCAGCAGCCAAAATGGAATTATTTGGATATCTGAGGTTGTCAGTAATGTACAGTATTTCTTTCAACATTTGTAATGCTATTTTTTCTAGTCCCTTTATATATCTGCTTTTACCGGTAAGTTAAATAGGTTAACATATAACTTTGTCATACTCCTTTAATTTTGAACTAATTAATTGCTCCATATTCCATTTTTATTGTTGCTGATTACCATACAAATTCTGCAGTACATAGAGGTAGCTGGAGCATTTTTAACACTGCCTTACTGGATACTAGAATTCAGCTTAATCTTTTTCAGTTTTTTGACCTCAAGTTTTTCCATACCTGTTTACCAATTATAAGCAGTACATTAACAGCATAATTTTGCAAGATTTTAAACTAGGGTTCCCCAGAGTGAATATTGACTCCATAGATTATGGGACTATCCAAGGGGTTGTTGTATCTCTAGTACTATTAGTTAATTTATTAAACTAAAGTAATATTTATTAAATTATTTTCACATAATAAATATTTAGGGATTGATGAACAAATTTCATGAAAGGGTCAACAAGCTGAAAAGTTAGGAGGCTTCTGTTCTAAACAGTTCTGCTGGCATTTCATCAACTCTTGCAGTTTTGTGGTCAGCAATATTTTGTAGAGCCTATTTTACTACACTTTCCAAAATATTTGGGTCTAGCTTTATGTCTATCAGCAATTTGGGGGGGGGGTCTTTTTGTATACGTGAACAGCCTCTCTTCTTTACCTCTGTTGATTATCTTCTTTGTAGTATTGTATTATGTTCATCCCTGTGTAAAGCGGTGTCTCATCCTTCTTTACAGTATTTAGATATATTTCTCTGCCTCTTCCTACTTTTCTCTGTAATTAGACATTGCAAGGCAAATTTTCCTCTGTCCCTGTTGTCTTTTGCTGTTTACTTTTCCTTAGCTATTTTAATGGATCAATAGAAAACTATTTCACATTTTTTTCATAAAGCAGAATACTTTTCATTCTTCATCTTTAATGATATAATGAATTTTGCTTCATAGTTCCTTAGAGATTCTGTCAAATCTAATTAATTCAGCCTAAACTTTATCTTCACTGCATAATCATACGGAATATTGCTCAAGTCATATCTTGTTAATCTGATAGATATTATTTTTTAAAGTTCAAATTTAAATTTTGCAGGACATCCATAAGTAGATTTGCAGTCAACACTGAACAAAACTCTAGTTTTGCTTGCACAGTATATAACCCATTCAACATCAAACTTGTCCATTCAGCAATGAACAAAATATAAGTTTCTTAATTTATATGATTCTATATCTAGTACAAAATTTGTAAAGTCCTTAAACTTTGAGGGGTATCAGGTTGGAGAAGCTGGATTAAAATTTGTTGAACGTATAGTATTAGCATAATAGGTGATTTTATATCTACATCTTAATCTATTTTTTGCTAAAATTATGGAGAACTGAAATCTAGTACATACAACTAATTTTATCACAATGCTGATAATTAGCTATGCAAATACTAAGAAAAACACTGTTTATTCTTTAATTATATGGCACAAATTTTATGTATAAAATCTAGTCAGAATAGAACAAACACAGTACCAGCCTTTACAAAATCAAAATCAACAACACTTAATAGATGCCCACTCATAGAACAATTTAGGCTGTTTTACTGACACAAATGATTTTTAGAAACATGAAGTAATATGAAAATGAGCAATTTCCTTAAATATCCCCTTTTCTAAATATCAATGACATGATTTGAAACAACGGATGCTTTAGCATTTTTTTTCACTCTGGCTTTCTACTCTAGATTACCTGCCAGTTTCTTGTGAAATTCATATTCCTGTTTTTTTTTCCACCCTAGCACTTTTTCAATTCAGTCTGCCTACAAATATTAACAAATTGAAAATGAAGGCAAGTTTGATATAAATCAATCAAATCAACTAGACCTGTGTGTTGTGAATATCTTTTCAGTATCATTTGCCTAAGAGATAAAATGTATTTATTTTCATATTCTTGAGAGTAGCAGTGTTGCTGGCGTGACGTCCGTATTTTTATTTTATAATATATATGTAAGGGTTTAGAAAGGTGGTAAAATATAACAATTGCCCCAGTTGAAAAGGGCCTGGCTAATCACATAATGAATCTGACACATGGTGACCAGAACAGGAGCTAGTGCCAACTACTTTAGTGTTCTTAGGCACCTTGGTATAAAAGGGATGTTCTTTCGAAGTAGCCTGGAAAACATGAAGAAATAACCAATTCAGTATTTCACAGAAACATTCTTGTGGTTATAAACCTACACACTTAGCTTTCATTTCTAATTAGAGTAAAAACTGATGCCAGTGTTCTAGTATTTCTTCCAATGTCCAGAGCAGTAGAAAGAGGTCTCTTTAGCCTTGGGGTCTGAAGCAGACAGCCTTAAAATGAGCTTAGCCAACAGAAGCCATGACAACATCCACAGGAAGTTCTTCTTTACTCCGAGCTGTCACTTGCATTGTCACAATTTCTGTGAGGACAAGGCGAGAACGAACCAAGAGGTCATGACCACCTCGAAATACACCTGTAGCAGATCAAAGACAGGAATACTTTTGTCAGCATGTATGGCTGGAATTATATATTTCCATTCTTGAAGGAATCGAAGTAAATTACCAAACTAAACATGCTTTTTAAAAAGGGAGTTAATTATCCTCCTGCTTTACCATTAAGAATATTTAGTACATTGATGGTGTTTTGGTCAATGGCCAAACAATCTTATAACTGAACTGTAACATAAATCATTTGTAGTGTTTTATCTCTTCAGTGGGATTATAGTGAAAAAGGGGGCAATCCCCTTGCAGAATCTGGGGCAACTATGAACCCTACTATTATCATTAATCAAACAATGGGCTCATATAGTTTAGTTTACAGGTCGCCAACCTTTCTCGGTTGGCGGAATGGAGGGAAAGGAAGGGGGAAGCATTTTACATGCGTGCACCCATGTGCACATGGGGCCGCAAGCACACGTGATGCAAATGGGACTCGACTAGCACCCATGTGATACTCACTAGCCCTGTCCTGTTCTTGTGCGGCACCCATTTTCGCACCCCGAGGTGCAGTAGCATCCCGTTTTCACATCCTGAGGCATGGCGGCATCCCACTTTCGCACCCCATGGTGCGGCGGTGTCCTGTGTTTGCGCCCCAAGGTGCGGCAGCAGCCCGTTTTGATGCCCCGAGGCACAGCGGTATCCCATTTTCGCACCCCAAGGTGCATCATTATCCCATTTTCGCACCCCGAGGCCACAGCGCTAGCGCAAGTGGGTTGTGCACGCAGATGTGCGCACACTGGCCAGCCTGTCCCGTGGCCCAGTGGCCAGGAGGCCATGGCACTCTCCCGGGCTGTGGACCACAGGTTGGGGACCCCTGGTTTAAATATCATTTACGGATAGAGATCATATTCCACCGGGATCTCTGGCATTAGTGTATGTCTTACAAATATCCACATATATGAGAATAATAAAGCTTGAAGAAAATTTATGATACTGCTTCCACATCTGTGGGACTATTAGGATGAACTATCTTTTGTATTAGTGAGAGCATGTGCTACATTCATATTACCAAGGTAGATTGAATGGCTGTATAGTTCACTGAGAAAAAGGAGTGACTTTACATTAAGCTAATATTATTTTTCAGACACTTTAGAATGGATTCAACCAATTAGAAGAATTAGTCTGCTGAAAAGGCACCAGGCTAGAAATTGGGAGACCATGAGTTCTTCCCCTGGGTTAGGCAAGTCACTCTTACTCAGCCTTAGGAAAAAGGCAATGGCAATCTACTTCTGAAATCTTGCCAGGAAAACTGCAGGGATCTGTCCTAGCAGTCGCCAGGAGTCAATACTGATTTAGGCATCGCAAAACAAAAAAACCCCATTGAGATCAGCCAAGAGGGCATACAAAAACTCACCTGCCAGGTACAAAGTGTGAGAGTTCTTGTTATCTGGGACTTTATCTGACCGCTCACATGGTTGCATTCCCAGGAATTTCACAATATTGCCCACTGCCTCTGTGGAAATAAAAATACTGGACCTCATATTTTTTTTGTCCTTTATGCTTGCTTCTGTTTAGTTTGCTTACACAACTAGATTACTATGGTCCCTATTCCCAGAGAAAGTAGATGTCATTTTCTCCAAGAAACAAACAGTAAAGTACAGAGACCAGGTGTCTTCGTTTGTAGCCATTCAACAATCCCTACAATCTGAGTCCCGAGAAAGAGTGAAAATTCAGTGAGAGCTCTTGCAGGCTGGGTCTCACCATCTTCAGCTGTATTAATTTGGTGGAATCGGCAAGAATTTTAAACCTCAATTTGTATGGACATCAAAAACAAAGATTCCGTTTTCTCTCCTGTCAAACACAGTCATTTATTCTTTTCAAAGGGCTAGGGAGGAAATTTTTCAAGCAGCCTATAATTGCTATAATTTTTCAAGCAGCCTATAATTACTGAGATCTTCACTGTGGTTCCTAGAGGTGCTGGTTCTAAAATAATTACTTTCGATCTACTTTTGCAATCATATTAACAGACAATGGAATTTTGAACTATCTTTGTAGATTTTTTTCCACCCTGCCACTAGGAAATCTTCTTCTCAGACTGTTATCAGAATTCAAAGATTTCCACTGAAAAAAGGAATAGGAATGTTTAGTTCATGCTATCCTAAAATACATTTCTATGTGATTATGCCGGGTCTGATTTGAGAAGGCTTCCAAACGCTTACAGGAAATCATGTAACAATCCAGTTTACAACATTAACTTTTCTAAAGCATAGGAATCAAGAGCTGTGCACTAGCGTGTTCTCTTTACCTACCTTCCAGCGTTTTAACAGTGGACAATGTGAAAGTCTCTTCTTTTTCAAATTCATCACCAACTTCTTCCCAGGCTGCTCCAAAATTTGGTTTCAAAACCCTCTGGATGTGATCTGCTACGGTTACTTCCAGATCTTCTAGCTAATGAAGACATTTGACAGTGAATTACCCTGGAGCTTCTCTGTGAGCTCTTTAGAAAACTGACCAGATTTTAAAGCAACAATAGTTATTTGAAGACCTCTATCTTATCTCTCCTGCAACACTGATAAATTTTAAAGGGCAGTAGAATAGGGGTGCAGGGACGCGGTGGCTCAGTGGGTTAGGACGCTGAGCTTGTCAATCGGAAGGTCGGCAGTTTGGCGGGTCGAATCCCAAGTGCCGCGTAACAGAGTGAGCGCCTGTTACTCGTCCCAGCTTCTGCCAACCTAGCAGTTCGAAAGCACGTAAAAATGCAAATAGAAAAATAGGGACCACTACGGTGGGAAGGTAACAGCCTTCCGTGCGCCTTTGGCGTCTAGTCATGCCGGCCACATGACCACGGAGTCGTCCTCGGACAAGCGCTGGCTCTTCGGCTTTGAAACGGAGATGAGCACCGGCCCATAGAGTTAGAAACGACTAGCACGCATGTGCGGGGGAACCTTTACCTTTAGAATAGGTAAAGAATCATGTTGAGAAGAGCAGCACGGCAATGTGAGCTATGCCCACATTCTACAGATACTGTATGTAACACATGTGCCCCAAAAGTACAACTTGGCTTTTGTCATTCTGACAAAAGCGATAAAAACCTGTGGGCATTACTAATAATAGTACTGGGTTTTATTGCTGAGTGGTAGTACAGTAAATTGAGTTTGAAAAACACTCAGTGGAAAGATCTCCCATCCTGAATGTTTGCAGAGATTTAAACTATAGAATTACAATTTTACTTACTGTAGAGTTATAAAATTATATACCCATAATTATATAGTTATAAAAAGATATTACTCAAAACAAAAACAAAAAAGTTTCAGCCGGAGAACCACTTCTAGCCAGCAGAGATTGGTTTGAAATTAATGGAGCAATGGCTTAGCTCAGGAAAGGCAGTTTCAAATGTTACATTTTAAAGTGATCAAAACTGGCTACTTAGTGGAAGTCTGCTGCAGGCTCTTTTCTTCTTTTCCTCTCCAAGCATTAAGTGGGAAATATATTTATTTGCAACGATTTCACCGGGTCCCTCACTAAATGTGGAATTGGACTAGTTTATCTCTCGTGCAGAGTATGGCAGCTTAAGTTTTCATTTCTTTTGAGATGAAGTGTGGGGGAAGAAGCGTAAGATATTTTTAATCCATACTGGGAAGTGTTTAATCAAATATAGCAAATGATGCTCAGGAAGAGGCTTTCAGGGCTTTACAACGTTTGATTTCTACAGTGTTCAGACACTACCTCTTCCCTTTTAGGAATCCCAGAAGTTCAGCATCTGATTACAACACGAGACACTTCAAAAGAAAAAAAAACATACTTTAACCATATTTATTTTTTTTTAAAAAATCTAATTCTTCAGCATTCTTGTGCTAAAGTTTTCATGAATTTGATGATTTGGGTACAAGCTCTAATAAAAGAGAGTATCTGTAGCTTGGAGTTGACATGAGGAATTCTTGGTGCTCTGTGAGCTTGCTTGTTTTCTTGCAGACGTTTCATTACCCAAACTAGGTAACGTCATCAGTACTAGGAAGGAGTGCACTGAAGATGTTACCTTGTTTGGGCAATAAAATGTCTGCAAGAAAACAAGCAAGCTCAGAGAGCACCAAGGACTCCTCGGGTACAAGCTTTAAATCTCCAGAATAAGGAACTTTTCAAACCCCAACTTCATGCACACACACCAAACTTGGATTATGCATTCATTGGAATGGAAATCTGAAACAGCATGGAAAAAGGCAGAGAGGTATGCTTGCTTCCCTGTGCATACAATGTTATTGTCAAGAAGTGCATTTCACAAACCTTGTAATTATAATACACTGATCAGGAAAAGGACAATGGTTCGGCCCTGGCCATTGTGCATCCGAGCCTTCCCATCTTCTTTCCAAAATAGGCTAACTGATAAGTGTTGTTTTTCCACTGACATTTCAGATTGGTGATAGTTCCTGATCACCAATATACTTAGCAGGCACTTTGACTCTAGACAACTCCAATCAGCTTACATAAAGCTGGATTGTTCTTAAGTCACCTATTTTAATTCATTATGGCTTTGCCAGAATCTGCACGGTCCTGAACTTCCATATGCTGTCTGGGAGCAAACCAACACCTGCCTTTCCAATTTAAGAGTTCACAGTAGCAATTCCACTATACTTAAAGCAGACAGCAAATCAATAGCTTCCAACACAGGAATAAATCTAGTGATCATTATTGCTCTACACTCAGCTTGTAAGTTACATTTTCTGGAAAACATATAACGATGTATTCTTATCGCAGACAAAAAGAGAGAGAGAGAGAGAAAGAAAAATATTAGTTTAACGTGTAGCTTAAGTGACAAAGGAATTTCGTTACAAAAGTATTCTGCTCAAACTATTACATGCAAAGACAATTGGAACAAGCCACTTTATTTATGGCTAGCTTAGAGCACATAACCCTTCAAGATTATGTCTGCAAAACCAGCTGGCTACTAGCCAAGTCAGGCAGAGCTCCAGCAAAAAGCTCCAGGGCTGACCCTGAGACATCTGGACATGCTGAGACTTATCCACTTATAAGCTCAGAGTCTTCATTAAGTTCATTCTTTGGCCCAATAAAACCAACTGGTGTGCAAGGTGGACCTGTTTCTTGGTGTAAATAATAAAATCATTCATCAGATCATGTCATGGGGCTCCACTGATGAAATAAGGTAGTCCTCAAGTTATGAGTGTAATGGAGTCCAGCATTTCTGTTGTTAAGTGAGACGGTTAAGTGAATTTTGCCCCATTTTATGACCTTTCCTGTCACAGTTGTTAAGTGAATCCCACAGCTGTTAAGTTAGAGACATGGTTGTTAAGTGTATCTGGCTTCCCCATTGACTTTGCTTGTCAGAATAAAAGGTGCGCCTGGGACACTGCAGCCATCATAAGCATGAGTTGGTTGTCACGAGTCTCAATTTTGATCACGTGACCTTGGGAAGGCCGCCACAGTTCTAAGTGTGAAACACAGTCGTAAGCCATTTTTTCCAGTCCTGCTGTAACTTTGAAAGGTCACTAAAGAAACTGTTGTTATATTTTATCAGTGGCTCACACTGCACCCTATGGTGACATTGAAGTGGATTATCACCTGACTGGTTGACAATGGAAAGAGTTGATATAACCTGCATTGAAGTTCTTTCTTACCACATATTCATCCTCATAGCCCTCTTCCTCAGCTTCACCAGTATTTGGATCACAATCTTTCACAGTGAATTTCATCATGCAGCTGAAAGTGCAAGCCACTGCAAAGAGGACAAAGCAGAGGTCACACAACAGTGAGCCCTGGAAGTGAATGTTCTTCCTTTCTTACCACCTTGGCTTATTCTGTTCCCATTTGGGGTTTTTTTTAAAAAAAACATTGTGCATTGTCAGATTTGCCTGTAAAATTATCTATGTTTTCTTTGGAGGCATAATGATCAGACTGCTACCTCTTTTTGCGTATGCAAGTTTGTTTATTGAAAGGTGTGTACCAATTTGAACAATCTCACTTAGAGTGAGTTTTCTTTTTAAAAGATTAAGCTTTGATTTTTGAAATGAGTTTTTTTTAAAATCCCACATTTATTTTGCACCTATAGAAATGAATCTACCTATGACTCCACCCAATGAGCAGATGAAGTAGGGGTGGATAAATTAAGGAAAAAGATAAAATATTGGCACCTGCTGTGGGATCCTCTTCAGGCAAAGCAATCAATGTGTAGCATGTACCAGGCTGATTGTACAGCAAGCTTTTGGCAGGTATATAAGCAATGACCTCATATCCCTCCGTTGGCTCCATCTGCACTGTGACATTTTCCAGAATCTGATCATTCAGTGTATTTGTGCAGTCAAACTATCAGAAAAAGTAAAAGCGTATCAAGAGCATAAAACAAAACTTTCGGCATTAAGAAACCAAGCATCATTTTTTTTAAAAAAAGAGGCAAGCAACGTTTGTCTGCAGTACTGTATACAGTCTGTGCAACTTACAAAATGATATTTCATGGTTCATACTTTATATATACTGTATATTCAGCTGAAAATCCTCAGTTTACAAGATCTCTCTAGAAGGCAGTTTCCAGTTTCTTCAGTATAACTAATAATTGTGAGTGTTCGATCTGCAGTGCAATTATTTCTGAGCAAGTTGCCCAGTGAAGTTTAATAGTATTTTTGGAATGATGGCTTCTTGGACTATCATGCTTATTACATCCAGTCAGAGCTGAAGAAGCTTCTTGGATGAGAAGCGAAACATCTTGAAAGAAAAACAAAGTCTAGTTGCCGCCTGAAAAAAGCAACTTCGGGACAATCATGACCTAGATGACTGAGAATCTCCATAGATACATACAATATCATTTCAGAGTCCCTATATTTATTAGCTTCACTGATCTACATTTGAATAATGATAAAATGATAAAATTTTCAGTGGCTTTAGTAGAAACATTGCAGTAGAAGAAATTCCATTTATTGAAGCCTCTCTGTATCACAGAACTATAATAAGAACTTCTGCTTGTCAATTGGTTTAATCCTCTAGTCACAGTTTCAATTTATCAAGCTAAAGGAGATCTTCAGACCTCTAGAAAGTGTCATGCTAAACAAGTCCCTTCAGTGAATGTGAATTCACTGAATTCCAGAATTCATACAATACTGGATTGTACAGTCCCTTTGCTTTGAAACAGCAACAAAGATTGACAGCCTTTTGTTTCCATTTTTAATTAACTTTACTCCCCGTTGTTAAAATCTGGGTTTAACAACCCTGGACATGCTGAGGAAATAAATCAAGGTTTAAAAATACGACTTATTTTCCTAAACCCTACACTTGGATGATTCAAGAAACCACATTTAGATGAAAACAAAACAGAATTATTTTCAAACTTCCCTTTAGAGATGCAACTGGAAAATTACTGTGAGGCTCAGTTTTATGCCAATATCATTAGCTGGTTGGGCAACATTGCACTCAGAGAATACAAAAGAATACAAAAGTGCAACTAAAATGCACAAAGTGTAGCTAAAGAAATAATGTATTGATATTACACTGAAAACTATTAGGTACGATACATGTACATATCTTCCATCGTGTCGGTGAGATTAACTATGTGAATGCTTTTTTTCAACACCACCCACCTGGAACACCATATGACTGGAGAAAGTATGCTTTGTACAACGGATCACATATTCTGTTTCCAATTCTGTAAGTGCCTCTGGCTCAGGGGAAGACTTGAACAGTGGCCCAAGTCCCTGGAACTCTGGAATAGCAGCCAATTGCTCTGGAAGAGAGCAAAAAACATTCATGGGTTTCTGTTTAGTGTCATAACTATATTTCTATAGAGTTAAGTGTAAAAGGAGAAAGTTTTCAGATTGCATCTACTGGAAAGTTCAATGTAGACTTTTTCCATACGCATAAGCTGTAACTTCTTTAAAAAATACAGCATTCCCAGGAAAGTATGTTGAAAGTATGTCTCCAACGATGAGCTGATTTTTCTCAGAGGATTCCTTCTGTGCTAATATCATTATTATATACTCCCAAGGTGGTACACACTGTTACTCTGAATATAGTTATTAAAAATTGAAGATCTAGATTTGACTCTTTCAAAGAAAGAAAACAATTAGAAAGCAATTGGAGCAGTTATTAAAAGGTTTTAGGATCTAAGCAGAGTTTGTTGACTGGAATTTTGTTTGGGGTTATTAGACTTTTCTTTCTTTAAATTATTCTTGACTTATGGCAACTACCTGGACAATTCTGTTTTTTCAGAAATGATTTACCTTTGCCTCTTTTTGAGGGTGAGAGAGAATGACTATCCCAAAGTCATCCAACTGGCTCCATTCTTGAGGCAGGACTATAATTCAAAACCTCCCAGTTTCTAGCCCGGTGTCTTCACCAAGCTGGTTCTATTGTTGGAAATTAGTAACATGTAAGGAAAAAAAACCTCCCCCCCCCGGGTGGGCTGAAATCTATATTAAATAAAGAAGTTCTTAACAAAAGAATTTAGATGGAAATTCCTCAATTTAGAAGCTGTTGAGTATTTTGTGTCATCTCCTGCCTTTGAAGTAACCCCCAAGTACAACATATAAACAGAAGTGCTCAGTTGAAATATGTAAATGTGGTCTGGTTTCTAGAGTGCTGGATAATATCCAGATTCAAATTCCTACTCCAACATGATCTTAAAGCAGGGGTGTCAAACTCAATTTCATTGAGGGCCGCATCACCATTGCGGTTGCCCTCAGGGGGCCGGGTGGGTGTGGCCTGGGTGGGCGTGGCCTACTGGGTGGGCATGGCCAGTTGTACATTGTTCGCATCAAGGGTGCCTATGGGGGCCTGGGCAGGAGTGGGACAGATCTGAGGGTCTCTGGCAGGAGGAGGGTCTCTGGGCCAGGGCCAAGGCAGTGGGGGCCGTTCCCTCACTGTTTCCAGGATGGCCTCGCGGGCCACATGAAACCACTTCGCGGGCTGGATCCGGCCCCCAGGCCTTGTGTTTGACATGTCTGTCTTAAAGCATCCTTCTTCAGCCCACACCTTCCAGATCAAGCAAACTACAAGCCCCATCAAATGCAATACTCAAGATGGCAACTAAATTTCATTTTTGATGTGTGCCGTTGTGCCCACAGTAAAAAAAATGACAATAAAGGTTATCTTATCTTATCTTATCTCATCTCATCTTATCTTATCTTGCAATCCATTGAACCTGGAGAGTTCTAGGTTTGGAAAAAGCTGATTCAAGGCTACGGGTTTAGGTTAATTGCTTTCTCTCAGCCTCAGTTCCCTTATCTGTGAACTTGGAATAAAAACCAATCTTTTTATAAGGTGTGGTAGAAGGGGGGGAAAAAGTCTCAGAATTTTACAAGCTTCTGTAAAGGAAGTAAGATTCTAGAAATCAAACAGGCCGAATGTACAACAAAGCAACATCTTGCATTATACTTTGTTTTACACAACAATCAGTGCAAACAAACCTTGGAATATCTCTTGTCGGGTTGTTGCTATTTTCTCCAACTGCTTTACTGCAGAGGTGGGAGTGTTTTCTATGGAAGGGCAAGAAAAGCACAATAATAGTACAAAAATGCAGCAAACAGGACTGAAAGATATGCTATGGTAATTCAAAAGGGATGCAAGTCCACCCACAAGTTTGTTTTTGCAGGCTGTTTAGGAAAAAAAGGGTGGGTGGCAGGAGGAGTGGGAGATAATTGGAGCTAGAAGCAGGTTCATAACAATAATGATGCAAAAGGTTAATGGTAAAATGTAAATTACTTGCCAACAGAAGGGGAAATGAAATACTTTCAGATGTTCAATAAAATGAAGGACAAACAGTTCATAATTTCACAGTTGCTTCTGCCAAAATTTCCCCTCTCGAATCCAACCCGAAACATTTTGATAAGGATTAAAAAGGTGGATTCTATGTTAGACCAGGAAAATGGCTTTCCTTTCTCTTACCTGCTCTTTGTTCAATGATGGGGGCAGTTGCCAAGGGAACAGACTTGAGGTCAAAGGGTTTTTCAGAGGGGTCCAGAGTATACTGATGCAGAGCCCTCTCTAGGCCAGGGATAGATACTGTCAATCCTGGAAAAGAGAAAGGTTGAGCCCCCACAAAATGCAAGAAACCAGACAAGTCTTTGCTAGCTTCTAAATTAAAGCACAGGTAACTGTCTTCTTCTATGACTCTATATGGTTCGTTCTACTGAAAGAGCCTGGGGTTTTACCAGTTGAAACCCCGCCCCACACACACACAGCTTAATTTCTTGTACCCATTTCCAAAAGCAATGGCATCTATTTGTTTAGCCTAATGAATGTGTGTATTTCAAGCATATCCTCAAAAGATTACTTCTGGAAACCTCTAATCCCTAGAGGAGAAGCAGCATCTGGCATACATCTGTTTCCATTTAAGGCTCAAACATATGTGACAAGGGGGCTCTGCCATGCATCACAGTACAGTCTGCTCAGACAGCTAATGTTACTACCAAAGAGGAGCAAAGCTAGAAATTAGGGTGCTCTCTGCCTTTCCTCTTCATGCTGTGTTAGCCGCGTCTGTTGACCCACAGGCGTTCAAAAAGAACCATCAGTGTCATCAACCAAAAGGCTTCCAGCCAGTAGGCAATTGAATTCTGAATGTTGCACTACACCAGGGGTAGGCAACCTCGGCTCTTTTATGACTCATGGACTTCAACTCCCAGAATTCCTGAGTCAGCATAGCTGACTCAGGAATTTTGGGAGTTGAAGTCCATGAGGTTGCCTACCCATGCACTACACCAAAATGTGCCAGTTACTGAGAGATAAGCGGGGATAGGAAATCATGCCTTGTTCCTTTTCCAGCCCTCACATAAAGAAGACATTGATGGCTGTGTCTTAAACGTGTAAATAAAGAACTGAGGCCGCTCAGATGATGAAATGAAGGCATTCGCTCTGCTCAATGACTCTCTCAGCATGTAGACCAACAAAGACATCAGAAAATGAGAACGATGGTCACAACTGAATGCTTATCTCAGCCAGTTCAAACAAAACAGCTGTATAACAGAGAAGAAATGGTGGAAAATGAGGGAAACAGATGCTGCCCCAGCGAGATTTTAGACTCCCCAAAATACACAAGATAGGAGTCCCCCTCAGATCTATTGTAGCGGTATGAGACATCCCTACCTATAACCTGGCTAAATGGCTGACACAATCCTTACACCGTCTGACCCAGTTCTCGAACAGAACTGACTCCAAGGAGAAACATTCTTGCCTACGGCCTTTTCCCTGCTAGTGACTAACAGTATCTTCTACTGTCTCAGTCATCACTGGAGCTGGAAAGAGATGAGAAGGACTGGTTCCCTTGGGTGGTTGGAATTGGTATTCCATAAAAATCCTTCATTAGCTAGAGTGGTCTGGAGCTGGTGACCTGGAAATTTCATTAAATAAATCACCAAATCAACAGAGGTGATTTAAGGCTTGCCCTCATCACTGACACAATAACGGTGGGATGACGAGTAGATACTATGACTTATTAGTGGGGATATGACCTAAGACAAAAAGTGGATGGGATGCATGCAACGTGAAAAGTATTCGAGGTAATGAATAAAAAGAAAGTTATGAGTAAAATTGTGTGCATCATTCCAGGGTTTGGATAGAGGAAAATACACCAGCGTATGCCTTTCTTTCTAGTCTGAATGTAGGCAATTTATAATTTTATGAAGTTTGAGCGAACTACATCAGATCGCTTTCAGTTCTTAAGCAATTTAAAATTTCTGTTTTCAAATGGGCTTAAAAGCTTTATAAAACCACCACCACGCCAAAATATATTGATTTATAAATGTTATTATTCTGAGATCAAATGTTGTAAAACTTGAGGGCATTTAACAATTTTCAACCCTGACTTGTTTTATCACGTGTCAAGTTCCAACAATATGAGTGACTTAATTTTTTTTAAAAAAGCAATGAACAACGAACTTAAGATACCATTCAGAATGTAGCCAGCGTTGAGGGCCTTTTGCTTCTGCTCCAATACACTTAAATAGAAAGTAGCTCTGTCTCTGACTTCATTGTCATCATCCATCACACACCTGAAGGTTTTTGTTTTTTAAAAAAAAGAGGATTCTGGTCAGTTGGAGGAATGTATATTTCCTGAGACCCCCCATCTAGAACATTAAATCAGTGTAACCAATCAGGAAGCATAACATAACACATTACAATAACAGGGTAAGAATTAATTTTGTCTGCTTACATAAAATTGAGAAAAGATACTTGGTACCTGCAATGGAAGGAAGCTAGAGGCTTGCAAGCTACAGCTGATTTGTACCTGCTAGAGCTGGCCTAATCTCTCTTTGGGTGGATGAGTGATTGCGGAGGTGCTGCAGCTGCCATAACTTTGAACCAGGTCACAAGTAGCTTTTGGGGAGTCTGTGGGTAACTTTGAACGGTCACTAAGTCACTGGTCATAAATTGAGGACTGCTTGGATTAACACTTTTTTTTTTTTAGAAATTATGATCAGATACCTATCACTGGCCATTTAGGACAATTGGAAAATGGCTCAAAAATGTGCTCAATGTGCCTAGTGACTATGGAATCTAATCCTCTTAAAGAGACTTATTGTAATTTCAGCACAGACCAAATTTTTCACTAGCTCTACATTTTTACATTGCATGTTTTCGTTTTCCAAATTTGCCACCTGGGCAAGCTGCTACGCCCAAAGCTCACCTTTTCAGTAATACTTGGATGCTTGGTAGCATTTCCTCATTCTGAGCCCCAAATTTCGCCAGAGCACTCACTGCACCTGCAAACAAGTGAAAAAAAGCAGAAGGAGTGAGTAACTGGAAAAGACAGGGAAGATATTTAGACATCTGTCATTTATTTAGCTTTTTTGTATATAATGTTACTGCAGCCAAACGTGATTAGGAAAACACTATTACAATAGTTCCAGGGTTAAATGGATTTAAGTCCTTATCTTTAGGTGCAATTCTTTAAAGCATCTGAACATATTCCTAGCACCCGATTCCCATTAAGCTCAATTAGCACTTCTCTCAACCCATTAAACTATTTTTTACACGTGGACGAAATTCAGAAGAAATTAAGTACAATTTCCTTTTAAGAACGTGCTCATTTCAAAATGTTGTCTATTGTCTGGTGACAAAAGAGCTCAAATGCTACAACAAATTTATTTATTTTTTATTTTAATTCCATTTATATCCCGCCCTTCTCCAAAGACTCAGGGCGGATTACAAGCTTTAGCAGTAGCCTTCATTCTATTTATATGCCTGCTTATTAGGGCTTTCACACACACACACCCCCCCCCCGAAGTGGCATTATTACAAAGTCAGCTTATTGCCCCCAACTATCTGGGTCCTCATTTTACCTACCTCAGAAGGATGGAAGGCTGAGTCAACCTTGAGCCTGGTGGGATGCGAACTTGCACTAATTGCAGGCAGCTGGTGTTACTTAAGGAGGCATTAGCCCACTGCTCCACCAAGGCTACCCAAAAGAGGAAAGCTGTGCCTCAATTTGCTTTGCAAACTGACGGTCTAACATCCAGTTTCAGGATCTCTAAGCATGAACGTAAAAGATCCTTGCTTGGAGATCCCAGAAGGGTACTAGCAGTTAGAAATGATGATGGTGAAAATGGGCAGACCAGTAACCTACCTAAGTTTCCAACGTATCTTATGGCATGGTTTCCCCCCCCCCCCAGTGCACATACCTGCCCTGACTTCTTCATGTTCCAAGACGACTCTGTTGTAAATGAAACGAATATATTTTGAAGGATTGTTGGTCTTTGGCCCTTCCTGGCCCAGCAAGTGGAGAATTCGGGTGGCCAGGACAGTGAACTCACAGTCCTCAATGAACTCGCACAGGTGGGAGAGGCCGGTTTCCTTGCTTTCAGCATTTTCTTCTATGATACCGATGATACATTCAACAATGGCTCGTTTGTATTCAAAGCCACCCTAAGTAGCAAGGAGAACGGATCAGTATGACAGAGTAGGCTTTCCTTTCTTACTCGCCAGATCATTATTTTGTAAAGGAGACACACCTAGGCAAGCCCAGACTAAAATCTGTATGAACTCATGTACTGTTTTTCTTACGTGTTGGTCTTATGATAAAAGGGTACTGCAAGAATTACATAGGAGACATCTGATCAAGCTCCCCTAGGTACCGTGGATCGATTTGTATTTCTGTCCTTGGAAGAATTTACATTTCTAGAAAGAGCCCACACACTATGTGAATTCTTTTGTCTGCAAATGACTGGTGAGAAGTAAAAACCTAATTATGCTGTGAAGTCCCAGAAAACTGGCCTGTTAGTACATAAAATTATAGTTCCTAACAAATTTCCGTTACTAATTTTTAACTCAGGTTTTAATCAGTACGTATACATTGTGTTTTTCTTTGAACAATCTTTGACCATTTCTGACTCCTCTCTGCTTCATGTCTTTATAAATAGGGCATTGATTTATTCTTTTTCTATAGCCTAGGCCTGAGACTGGCCTTCAGTGTGTACAGATATGCTTATCTGTTTCTTAGGAAAATGAAAAGAAATTTCTGGAAATGGGGCCTAATACTTCCGACATATGCATCATCCCTTATGTTCAGGCCGAGACTGTCAATTGTTACTTATCAGAGGATCACTGGCTGGCAGCCTAACTGCCTGTGAACTATACAATGGTGCAGAGGCCACCTAGCTGACTCCACGGCAGGGGTGTCAAATTGCCAGCCCATGGGCCGGATGCATCACACAGAAGCTGCGCCCACCCCAGCTCTGGCAAGGGGAAAAAAGTTACAATACGTCACAACACATCATGTGACGCGGCAAGTTTGACACCCCTGCTCTACAGTATCGGCAAGAAAATTGACTGAAGGAAAGTGGCTTCTGGTTTCGCTATAACCTTCTGAAATTGAAAACTGCTCTGTTACAAGGGGTTTTCATTAGGATTTCAATGCAAGGAAGGAAGGACGGCTCTTGTTTTTCTGCACAGCAAAGAGTCAAGAATAATGACAACATTTCAAGCAGCCAAGCTTACCTCCTCTCGTAGCATTGTGAAGAGGAAATTCATGAGGACTGCATGCTTGCGTGGATATTTTTGACAGAGGGCACTGATAGCCTGAACCACCACAACCTAGACCAAATTGGGAAATTCAACAAGCACTATGAACAGCTAGAATTGTCCCCATCAGCCATTCCATCCCACAACATAAACGTGATGAAGGCCTAACATAAATGATTTTCCATGCCTTGAACTCATCCGAGATTTCAGACATGAAGGAGGAGATCTGCTTCATGAGACGGTCAATGCTACTCTCACTGCCAGTTTTCAGTAGAGTTGTGATGGCCAAAGTAGCAATGCTGCGGTTGGAGTCAGTCACAAGATTCTCCAAGTCAAGATTACAGGCAGTCACAGCAGATGGATGCTTCATGGCAACCTAATAAAGAGAAAACAAAATAGAATTCACCTCACACAGATCAGGTGACCTTGACAGCCTTGACATACAATTAAATGTACACAAATCAAATGTACATCTGGAGAGAGTGAGCCAGATACATCTATTATTCCAGGAATATGCTCCTCGTTCCCCCACCCCTTTGCCTGCCTTCTCGTATACTCAGTCTTCATCTCTTCGATCCTATTCTTTTTAAACCACAATTTCCACTAATCTAGATTCTTCTCTGTTTGGTAAAATTACAGTTTACTCATCAGGATCTTCAACCAAACTTTGATCCAGGGATATGAAATAATCTACATCTCTTATTTTTTATTTGAAATGCAGGCACCATTCTGCCTTTATCTGGAAACGCAAGAAAAGGTAGCAAAGTGTAAGAAAATTAAGCTTTCCTCATGAAGAGAATTTCATAGGTAAACACAAGCCAAGGACTGATCTCCTGATCTACCTACATTGCCACAAGAGTAGAAGTTGGACCTCTCTTGAGGATCTTAAAATACCCAGCAGCTTGAGTGGAGATGCTTGGATTCCAAACTGGGTCTTGGGAAAACAATCACTAACAGATATGCTCTAGATTTCAAATTCAATGTCTTTGATCCATCTTACCTTGTTGAGGGTTCGGACGGCTGCGTAGCGAAGAGCTGCTTTGGGTGAACTACAGAACAACTGCAACACTAGGAAAAATAACATTTATAAGAAGTTAAGCCCACCATTTTATGAAAGGATGATTCAGGTCCATTATCAGCAGCCTCGTTATATAAGAAGATATCAGGGAAATAGGAAAATTATGTGGAAAAGAGCAGCTTATCTCATTCAGAAAGGTCCAAAAGAAGTCCTAAATTTGTGTTTTACTTTAATAATTTATAAACTATCCACTGGAGATTACAAGATAGTCCCTGCTTCAGTTCCTTGTCTGTTTCCCTTATTAAGTTTCTTTCCTCCTTTGGAAAACTGTCTTTTTTAAAAAAAACTGTACTACAAGATCAGGCCCTTTCACCGAGACCATTAGATGAGATACCACATATATGTATTCTTCCATAAAGCAACAATGAGTTTGAATATCACTCTATTGATAGCACCCTGCAATACAGTCTATCATCTTTCAGCCATGTTGCTTTCAGCAACATGGCTGAAAGCAACCTTACATAAAACACAGCAACAATGCTCATTCTGCAGCCAGTAAAGCTTCATTTAAAATGAACCAAACCAAATCAAACCAATACATGTCAAGCAACTCAGCAAACTCAAGCGTGAAATTGTTTAAAAAAAAAGACATAATTACCGGACACAGCAGGAGCTAGTTCCTTAGCTGTGCATTCAGGTAAGTTAACAATGGCAGATGCTGCTTCATAGACCACCATCTCATGCTTGTTCCGTAAGCAGTTTTCAATGAAATCAAACAGAGGACTGTCCCGTCTAGGAGAAGAAACAAACAAACAAGAAATAAGAAAAAGAAATATTAGATTCAAACATTCTTTCACTGGTTCTTTTTTCTGTGATCAAAGTTTAGTTTATAAGTATTGGGTTAAAACTGCTGATCAGATAGTACAAACATCAGCATTCTTTAAATTTAAACGAAGAACTGCACAGATTATAAAACATTACTGTATCATCAATAATTATAATAATAATAAAGTTGGGAGTGACCTTGGAGGTCATTAGTCCAACTCCCTGCTCAGGCAGGAAACTCTATACCATTTCAGACAAATGGCTGTCCAGTCTCTTCTTAAAAGCTTCCAGTGTTGGAGCATTCACAGTTTCTGGAGGCAGGTTGTTCCACTGGTTAATTGTTCTAACTGTCAGGAAGTTTCTCCTTAGCTCTAGGTTGCTTCTCTCTTTGGTTAGTTTCCATCCATTGCTTCTTGTCCTGCCTTCAGGTACTTTGGAGAATAGCTTGACTCCCTCTTCTTTGTGGCAGCCCCTGAGATATTGGAACACTGCTATAATGTCACCCCTCACTCTTCTCTTCATTAAACTACACATACCCAATTCCAGCAACCGTTCCCTATGTTTTAGCCTCCAGTCCCCTGATCATCTTTGTTGCTCTTCTCTGTACTCTTTCTAGAGTTTCAACATCTTTTTTCACATTGTGGTGACCAAAACTGGATGCAGTATTCCAAGTGCTCAATTCATCCTGCTCAATCTTGTTTTATGAGAATAGCGAGTTTAAAAAAATACCAGATTGCTAATTGCTAATATCTCTGTTGATATGTCTATAATATTTTATAGATGTATCAACAGAGACTGCGGATTATGCAATTGTGGCCTTACTGGAGGCCAAAAAAATGCAACATGGTGTAGAATAAATGTTTGGACATGTATTGGTGAGTTGTGGTTTGGATATGTCTTGATGAGGACACGTGTTGGTTGATGAGGACATGTGTTGGACTAGAACTCATACTCTCCCAGTTTCTACCCTGGTGCCTTTAATCACTTATACTGAACTGGCTCTATAGAACTGGCTCTGAAGACAGAAAAAATGTCTTTTTCTCACCCTCCAGCTTCTTCTTCAAGCAGTTTACTGGCGACTCGAATCATCATGCAATAGGCAAAAGGTGACTTCAACCCATGACGCATGAACTTGTTTAGCATCTTGTTGACAGCCAAGCGATCATTCTTGCGGATGTGATACAGCAAGCCAAGAGCATGATACTGGAGCAAGGCAGCAAAGGAAGATAAGACATCAACTTCATTTCCATATTTGTACACATAAATTCATCAGACCACAGCATTACACATTCCAGGTTAGCTTTAAAGCTCTTACTTGGACCATGATATTGTCACTAGATGCTGCCTCCTGGGCTTCATTCACCCAACGTTTTACTATATCAAAACTCGTCTTTAGAAGGTGCTGTAAAGGAAAAAAGCCAGAGAACATATCAAGAAGTGGCTTCAAACGTCAAACAGAAACATTGCAATTGACATATAAGAGCTCCAAAAAAGATTAGAAGTTTTGTTGCCCAGGAGTTGCACTACATCATCATTTTTCTATTCTCTCTTTCTCTCTCATTCGTGATCTAAAAAAGTGACAGCTCATGCCTTTAAAATAATTTAGCAAGAACAAACACAGGGCCACATCCTTGCTTCTTCCAAAGAGGCAAATGGATCCATCAATTAAGAACGGTCACGCACCGCTCCTCACAGAATCGACAAAGAACTATTCATCTGTCAATTCTTTCTGTATCTGGGCCAGCTGAGGTTTTCCGTCATAACTTTCACTTTAAAAAAAAAACAACCAAGAGGTGTCCTGTCAGACAAGGAGCACTCAAAATTTCTTGCCTATTTCATAAATTCTGCAAGCGCTTACTCACCAAAGATGACACCAAAGCAGAGCTGGACACACTGGGAACCTTGTCAACGATCGCCTGCTTCATGTAGCGCTCAATAGACTGGAGCATGGTGCTCTGCAGGGAAGACAGAACATGGGAGGCTGGTTGGAAGGGACATAGGAGAACATCTGCCAAGGCTTCCAAAGAATGGACAAAGACCATAGTGAAGGAGCGAACAATGCAGGAGAAAGACAGGGAAAAACCCACTAAGAACGAAGCAAAGGAAGATGCAGATAATGATGGAAAGATGTAAAAAAATAATAATAATGACAAGGATTGCAAAAAAGAAAAGATGCAAAAGTTTCACACTTACATCTGTAATCTGGCAGAGTGCTCGCACAGCAGGGCCTCTATAGTTGTCATCCTTTCCTGTCATATCTTTGGTTAAACTGGACAAAAATGGAATAGAGATGTTAGTATTATATTTATTGTATCAGGTGTTAGACTACAAGAATTCACTTCCCTCGGCATTTCAGTTGCATGAAAGGAACATAAGGTCTTTCAGTACAAATGTGTATACCACACATACATACACAATGCATATTATTAATGTAGTATTTCATTGTATAAAAACTGAGTGAGACCAGATTCACTCATTGCACTAGATCAGGGGTGTCAAACTGCCGGCCCATGGGCCGGATGCGTCATCCGGAAGCCGCGCCCACCCCATTGCCAATGGCAAAACCGTCCCGATACGCTGCGCGATGTCACGTGACATCACAAGTTTGACATGTCTGCACTAGATCATTAACCCTGCTTTACAGATTTCCAATAGCTGGGTATGCAGCACATGCTAAGACAAGCGAAACAACCCACATGTTCTGTACCAGCCTGCTACCGGCCCTGCAGAAAAGGCAGGGACAACCCCTTTACAAACGGCAAGAGGCTGGAACTAAGCCTGCCAAATTTATTAACATAAAACAGAGCAAAACAAGACACGAACCATGAAACAGGAGCTATTCAAGCGGTTGCCTACAGCAAACCAGCCCTCCCACACATTCCCCTTTTATACAGTTCAGGGCATGGCTTCTCTCTGCCTCCTTCCGAGGTGCCCCATTGCCTTCCTCTGTTTACTCCTGATTGACTGCCTCCTGCGTCGGGCGTCCTTGAACAGGGCCAGCTGTGGGTCATCTTCATCCACGCTGTCAGGCTCACACAGCTGGGTCTGCGTCGTGACCAGGTGGGAGGGGCCTGGCTGAGGGCTCTCATCAGCAAGCTCTCCAACCCCCTCAGCAACCTCTCCAACACCCCCCTCCTCCTCCTCTGAGTCGTCCGACCCAACTGCCGAACCCACAGGCTGACCCTGAATCACAACACCACACAGTGTGTGTAACACACATATACAGGCAGTTATTGTTGACTAACATTGGTAGGCATCACTTTAAAATTTTGAATGTGGTTAACCTTAACCTTACTTCCTTATAATTATTATTAATTATAAATCATATAATTAAAAAGCAAAAACATTTGGGAAGAGAGGAAAGAGAAGGATAGCTTCACATATCAAAACATATCTTGTGTGCTTGGATTACTCAAAACTTGGGCCAGATCAATTAAATGGTGAGGTTTCTTTATATAAGCATTTCAATAATAGCCTTTTAAAGCTACCATTTATTTTTATTTGCTAATGACTCCAGTTTCATCATCTCTTTTTAGTACTGCTCCCCCCCTCCCCCCCGTTACACACTTGGAATGTTATACAGTTCAAATGATTCAAGATAGCATTACCTGCTAGTTACTATAATGACATCTTCTGAAATGCTAGACATCTCTTTGATGGTCAGGTAACACATTCTGCGGAGAGTTGACTGACACAGAGAACAAAAAACAGAGTTAGAATGTACAAATACTGACAGGACGTATAAAGTGGCCAGTATTTCAGGAAAAGATGAGGTCCCTATATATTTTGCATCTGGATATACAAATTGAATCTGAGAAGCCAACATAGGATATAAATAAATAGGAAATATTTTGTCAAGAGAGAGGGTGTGTGCAAATGCAGCCTGGCCATCAAGCAATTGTGAGAGAGAGATGCCAAAGTTGTCATCTCAGCAGTGACATCGATCCCTAGTGAGCTCAGCAAACTACCAAGACCAGCTTTTCAGAGGCCCAGTAGAGCTTTGATTAGAAACAGCCAGTTACCAAAGCCAGACATGGCAGCTGCAATCCCTTTTTGAAGGGACTGTAACACACACAAAAAAAATCATGCAATGGGGAAAGAAAGGGAACAGGTTATTTCCAAAGGAAAATTGGGAGACTGCACACAAAAGGTTCAAATTGGAGTGTAGATGTATGTCTGTAAACAAAGAAGCACATTTAGAAAACAAAGTATGTATAGAAACGTAGGTTCAAGGATATCTAAAAGCTAAAAACAGAACTAGAAACATAGGTGGATGGAAACAAATATAAGAATAGGCATACGATGACAAGGAAATTATTGTTAATAGGTATAACTTAACTGTGAAATAAGAGTAAAACATCACCTATAAGAAGTATAGACAATTCAGATGTACTAGAATATGTTCAAATATACTCAAAATTCAGTTTTCCAAGGAAGTGCTTATTTAGTTTTTAAGTAATAAACACTGATCATTCTTGGGATCAAAAGCTTATCTTGTACGTAATCTTATCCCCAGAAAACCCCCTGACAATGGACCTTCTCAACAGAGGCCCTACATCCTCTTTCCTCCCTAAGTAAATGCCAAAATGCACAATGAAAGACTTACATCATTGGACTGGAAGAGTTTGGTCATGGCAAAGAATGATTCGGTGGCTTCCATCACACCAAGATGCTCTCCCTAGAATGGAAGAAAAAACTCACATTTGCTAGTATTTGTGCAAGTAGCCAAGAGAAGCTCACAACTAGAGTTCACCCAGCTGAGAGGGAAAGTTAGTGAGAAATGATGATCACACTACAAAGAGTCAGCTTTCTCACTGCTTCAGACCATGCAGGAGCACTTTGCTAGCTCCTTCACCACTGAAAAAATAAATGAAGGAATTCCAGCAATTTAGCTTTAATGTTGACAAGCAGAGCAGGATTGTTAGCCAGTACAACAGAATCCTTGTAAATAAAATCTCCCTTTTACCTGGTTTATGAGATACAAAATCTTTGTGAGGATATGAGCACATTTCCGAGGATTTATAGGTGTCTCGTTGAATACTCGGGCCTAGGATAGAGAAGTGTAGACATAAGAATTTGGAGGCATATCCAGGGATTTATTCCTTAGAAGAAAAGACCAGCATTATTTGGAAACTTACTTCTTGCAGCACAGCACTTTTTTCCAAGTGCTGGAATGGGTTGGAACCTCCACCTGCAATACAAGATAGTCAACTTAATTAATGATCAAGACTTTCCTACGGGCAAAATTTCAATTGGGAAAATCCAGGTTCATTTGCCCCTTAATAAAAAATAACATTTCTGAAAGTTAATAACAAAAGTTGGAATGATTAAGAGAGGAAGAAATGCAGTCATTCTAGGCAATTATTAACCTTTTCAAGTGCAAATGGAACTGAAATGTCACAAAATATTAGTTTAGCCTTGCAATTAAGTCAGATCAGTTGCAATTCAGGACAAGTATAATTCTATATTTCTCAACTTCATATTCAGTGCAAATAAATAAGAAAGGATTAATGAAATTCACAAGCATGAAGATCTTTTATTATTGAAAGGCTATTCAATGTTAAAATTAAGGAAAAGAAAAAAAGAATAAAATACAGAGAAGTTTCACATGATGGAGATGAATTTAAAGTTACAACAGCATTGGAAAAAGTAACTTATGACTATTTTTCACATTCATGATCGTTACAGCATCTCTACGATGTGATCAAAATTGGGCAGCTTGGCAACTGGCATGTATTTATGACGCTTGCAGCGTCCCAGGGTCATGTGATCCCTTTTTGTGACCTTCTGACAAGCAAAGTCAATGGGGAAACCACATTCATTTAACAACCGTGTTATTAACTTAACAACTGCAGTGATTCATTTAACAACTGTGGCAAGAAAGATTGTAAAATGAAGCAAAGTTCACTTAACTACTGTGTTGCTTAGCAACAGAAATGTTGGTCCCAATTATGGTCATAAATTGAGAATTACCTATATAGCAATCACAAACAGCTATACTAACAACATTCTTCTCCATGTCTAATTCTTTTAAAACTGTCCAAATGGATACCCATCATCAGATAAATTATCTGATTTAACAAGTCTGTATTAAGTAGTAGTTCCTTTTCCTTATCCTGAGATTCCTTCCATTAATTATCACTCAAGATTTTAATTATCGTGCAAAATTAACACCTTTCTGTTATATTCCTTAGCTTTCTTCCTGCCCCTGCAGCTGAAGATTCTCAAATATTTTAACCCTTAAGTTCTGTTCTATCATCTTAAATAGGTAATCATCTGTCTCTGTGTCTATTCAAGTTATAATATCCTTTTTGATGTACTCAGCAGATTATGATAATTTCACCTTCAGTTTATTTTTGATGCTCACTGTGACTTTTGTATCTTTCTTCAAAGTTATATGGTAAAGTCAACAACTGCATGGAATTACACATTTTTCCTAGTCATTAATTAAATGCTCAGGCCCTATCAACATCAATGCTTTTTATTATATTGTGATTGCTTCTACAATCAGCCAGATGTTTAGATTGGATTTGGCATTTTACCCACTTATTGAATGCCCCCCCCCCCCAGGACCTGGGATAGGCAGATATTATTGATTGGTAGCTTTAAAGCTATTGTTGAAGGATGTAAGTTGTTTTGAGTAAACTTGCCTTTTATAATTGACTGGTGGTGATTTTGTCAATGCCAATGGTGTTCAAGTAGTCTTCAAGTGTTTTGGGATTGCACCCAGGGCACCTATTTCTATTAGTATTATCTTTACTTTACTTTGCCACAGTTATTCTACTTTTATTTGCAGGTTTTTTTTTCTCCAGTTCTTTCCCTTCTATTCTGCTGTCTCTTTAGCTTTTTCATTTTCTATTACTATGTGTAAATTTTGTAAATCCCCTTAGTTCTTGCTTGCACACAGATGGTATTTCTTGCAGATATTCCAATGCACCATTGTTGCTACTTTGTCATGCTCTTGCTTGTAGTCTGTGCAATCTTCAATTATTATTATATCACACCTTTTTAAAAATAAGATTGATAGTCCTGTATTCTTTTTTCCCCACAAAAACAATCCTGTGAACTGGATTGAACTGAGACAGAGAAACTACCCAATAATTTCTAATCTTTGTTTCAGGCCAAAAAGTTGAATTATATTTTAAATTTATATGCCACCTATCTCACTCTGGTAAATGACTCAGGGTGACTTACAATTAAATTTAAATGTTCTTTTGTTTTCAATAGCAATTTAGGAAATAAAAAGTAGATTAAATATTCCTATATTTCTATAGCAAATTCATTCTCTTATAGAGTTATCCATAAAGTAGTTCTTTCTTTTAACGAGAATTGGACTGAGTAGGTACATTCTTATTAATTGCAATAATTTATACCATATACACCTCTGATACAGTAACATTTCATTCATAAAATAGGATGGCTGTATTTTTCTCCCTTCCTAGTATATTACTAATTCCCGATATGATGGATTGCAGCTCCCGTAATTTCAGCCCCTAGATCCTGCAAACAACCTGACGTCCGCTAACTGGAAGCCAAGATATATAGAAAAATCCGAAACGTTTTGCTACTATCCGGATTTTTGCAGCCCAGATGCGGTAGCTCTTTCTCTGCAGCTGGAAACAGCGAGGAGGGAGTAGCCACGCATCAAATCTGGAGGTCGCCCCGTTGGACAACTCTAGAGTTTCTCCACTCACCTGATTCTTCGTCCTTCTTATCAAATTTCTTTAGCATCCTGTCCGGGGATGTGCTGGACCGGGTAAAGAAGGAGCTGCAGAAGATACTAGATTTAACCTAATCCTAGCCCAGGGAAAGGAAAGGGGAGATGCTGTGATAGACAGACAAGAAATTATGGAAAACGGCAGCGCCAGATAGACAGTCCGCATCTGCGTGGAAATCTCGAAGTCGCTACTTCCTGCAGAGGCGCCACTTCCTGCCAGCAAGACAAAGTTGAGACAGCTCAGCAGTCAGTGACGCGCAGCCGCACTCGTCAGCGGATGGGCTGGAGAGGGCTCTACGTAGCTGCCAGGAGAAAGGCGCAACGACGGAACAGGCGGATCGTGACGTCATCGGCGTTATAGCCAATGGTCGAGGCCAAAGCTTCAGGCCGGAAAGGAAGACTGGCAGCCAATCTCGGGCAAAGCGACAAAGGACGGAAGCGCAGAGGCAGGGAAAGCTGTGCTTTGCACCACTCTGTGCAGTGGAGGAAAGAGGGGAAAGCGCATCCCGTTTACTGTTTTCAGATTGCGTCACCGTTGCTTTTTTCTGGAATAAAAGAGATGGAGGTCTCTTTTCAGACAATCTCCCGTTTCCTTTTGGAAATCTCGATTTTTCCCCCTTTTCTTTCCTGTTTTTTGGAACTGTCTAGTTTTCTCCGTATGCTCACTGGAATTATTTTCCAGAAAAAAAATGGAAGGGGGAGGAGTACCCTGATTATTGTTCTGACCCAAACTGGCTTTTTTTTCTTTTTCCTTTTCTGTTGTTACCTATTTTTGTTTTTCTGAAAAAGTTTCAATGTCTGCACAATAAACAAATTCAGTAACAAGATACCATTTTACATTCCGTTACCTGTCAGTGGGTGGGGAATCTCTGGAGGTTTTTAAGAAACAGGCCAGCCACCTTTCCAGGATGGTTTAGTTCAGTGGTTTCCAAACTTTAAAATGTGTGGACTTCAATTCCCAGAATTCCTCAGCCAGCATGATTGATACAAAAGGTGACAGCAAAATTGGAAAATCTACTTTTATGTTAAGCAGAAAATTTTCCCGGCATTGTTTCTGTTCACCCATTGAAAAGTGCATGAAGTGAGAAAGTTTGCTGTGTTTTAAAAATTGCAATAAAAAGGGAGATACGATTAACAATAAAATAGAATAAATGATTGCTAGTTATTCATAAAAATTTTAGGGCAAATTGATGATTTTGAGTGGCTTAGAATGTTTACTAAAGATGGGGAATGGATGAAGAGATGTTCACATGCTGATAGAAAGGTAGTACTTGACATGCAGACTGTTGTAGAGTACTTGGGTTAGGACGCTGAGCTTGTTGATCAGAAGATCGGCAGTTTGGCGGGTCGAATTCCGAGTGCCGTGTAGCAGAGTGAGCGCCTGTTACTTGTCCCAGCTTCTGCCAACCTAGCAGTTCGAAAGCACATAAAAATGCAAGTAGAAAAATAGGGACCACTACGGTGGTGGGAAGGTAACAGCGTTCCGTGCGCCTTTGGCGTCTAGTCATGCCGGCCACATGACCATGGAGACGTCCTCGGACAAGGGCTGGCTCTTTGGCTTTGAAATGGATATGAGCACCGGCCCCTAGAGTTGGAAATGACTAGCATGCATGTGCGGGGGAACCTTTACCTAAGATGTGCTCTGTTCATTTTGTTTTATGAAATTGAAATCTGGTATGTCAGGACAAACTTAAGAGTAAGATGAATGCAGGACATTAGGTACATCAGAAATATGCATAATGAAATGAGAGAATCAAAAATAAAATGGTATTGAATTAATGTGAATTGAATATAAAAGTTGTGTGAGTAAAGAAATACGCTCAGGTGGTTTGAGTATACAAAGATAATGGATATTTATTCATGGAGCAAATATACAAAGAATGAATAGATTGAGAAGAAAAGGCCAAGAAAATTGTGATGGATGAAATTTTAGAACCTCAAAAAGAGAGACATAAGAAATATAAGGAATAAAAGGGAATTCATGAAATAATATATGGATATGATAGAAACAAGCATGGTTTACAAAGATAGAAAATAATAGAGAAAAATAATGAATGGTGGTGTTAACTAAAATAAAACTATGTCTCTTTTTTTAGCTTACACTTTTGATTTTCTTTTTGGTCTTCTTTTCTATATGTTGCTGACACTGATCCTAAAAGGAATAGTGTGTTGGCTATATTCATTGCATATATAAAATTACAATTTGCTTGGAAGTAGCTGGGCTCACAAATTTATAGACCTGCTATACAGGTGTCACCAAAAAGGATAAAAAGCAACACAAATTTCTGTAGAAAATTATTAAGCTTATGTATAAATGCAAAGTTACAAATAAATACTAGGTGAAATAGAAATATATTTCAATAGAACAGGGACATCTAGAGTAGGGCAATTAAATGACCTGACTATTTCACAGTCTGCTAAATCATTGATTCACTGCTAATGGGCAATTTTGAAACCTGCTTGCCATCCTCGTGATTTGAATGAGTTTGGGCCTGAACGTACCATTGACAGAGAATTCCTCTGAAAGCTGTTTAAAGCCAGACACAAAGATAAATCACTTTACACACCAATCAAAACAAACAGTAAATAAAACTAAGAAGGAAACAAAAAGACCATAACACATTATCCAGCAGCCTATGCCCAGATAAACAGGGATTAACACCAGACAAAAATCAAGCAGAAAACAATAATCTAATCAAGGAAACTACAAGAAGGAATACCACAGCCACATTTTCACTGGCAGGACAAGCTACTGTATATAAACAGGGAGAAAATTCCACACTTACTTAGCACTGATGAACGTACCTAGTCAGGCAATGAAATCTTTGCAAGCTCGGGGAGCACCAGACTCCACAATTCTAACCTGAGCTAGATATATATTCTCTTCTATTGGAGTTCTATCCTCAGTTAAATTCTGTGTATTTTCTGTTTTGTTTGAGAGATCACTAATTTTTTTGCCTGGAATCCTAACTGATCTGTCTTCCAAGCCTACTCCACAAGAGTGGAATTTTCCAATTATCACTACCCCTTGCTTAGAACTCTCGGAGTTGAAATCCATATATCTGTAGGAAGTGCTTTTTTTGTAAGAAAAAAGGTGCCAGAACTCACATCATGTTAATCTTTTATTTACCTTTTGCATGTAGTCAATCACTGTTCACACACCCACACGTCAGTTGTGCAATGAAACATAATGGTCACCGCCCACATAAGCACTCAGCACGCGACCACATGACCAATCACAAGCTGAGCAGTGCCACAAGCCGAGCAGCCAGACGAAGTAGGCATGCATTGGACTCAACACACAAGCAGCCCGCATGCACTATTTTAATGATTTTACGACCGACCTGCTAAGCTCCACAGGGCAATTCAAGTCCACGTGGACCAAACATCAAATTTTCAAAAGTTACTTTTAAAACTTGGAAAATCCATCAAGAAAAGGTGCCGGAACTCTGTTCCGGTGAGTTCTATGACAAAAAAAAGCACTGTCTGTAGGACATTAGGGTATTAGGGAAGGCTATTCTAAACTTTTTGCAACTACTCAGCTTTTTAAATAATGAAATATTGATGAGTGACATTATTTGGTATTCAGCTGTTCTGATACATAGGAAAATCAGACTGTAATGCACATAGGAAACAGATCTAGAGTTTGTTTTCAGTTTCAAACTTAAATAGTACCAGAAACAAATTTACTGAGATATGTACTGATAGGTCTTGCCAGTTCTTGTGTGTGTGATTTTTTTTTGAGTCATTGTTGATGCCTGATAACTATCTGGTGTAGTCCTTGCAGTTTTCTTGGCAAGATTTTGGTCATAGTTTGCCATTGCCTGCTTTCTAGAGTGAATGGCCCAGAGTCACCTAACTGGCTTTGTACTTAAGATGGGACAAGAACTCATGGTCTCCCTGTTTCTAGCCTGGTGGCTTAATCACTACACCACCATGCCCAACCTTTTGTCTTGCCTGGGCTGCCTTGAATGAAGAGGAATTCTCTTGGGCCGCATATAAAATGTGTAATATAGTAACTATTGCCAAAAATCACATAATAATGTTAAAAGTTTACAATCTTGTGGGCCACATTACTAGCCATCGAGGGCCACATGTGGTCACGGACTGTGGATTGGATATGCCTGCATTACACCAGACCTTCTTATGTTTAGCATATTGATTAAGATGTGCTGTTTCTTGTGCTAAGCTTAAGGGGCAAACTAAAAGAATTCCTGCAGTTTCTTTTTCTCTGATCAGACAAAATGGTATTGTCAGCTGAAGGAATTAAAAGATGCATTCCATAATATTTTTTTCTAAACCAGCTCAATTAATTCTCAGTACAACTGCTGAAAACATATGCTTAGTATGCTGTGAAAATCCTCATCTAGCCAGCACAATTGCCTGTATCACACAATTTATTTCAGCATTTGCTTTCTGAATAATTATGAAGCAGTCACTAATTTACACGTTCAAAATTTATTATTGTTGCTGTTTTATTATTAGTATTAAATGACATGGCAATAATTCCTTGTGGTTGCCAATTGTTCTCATGGAAACTGATTGGCAACCCTTGTAAACACTCCCTCCACCACTGCTATTTGATGTAAGAGGTATATACCCCAAGAGAAAGACACCTACCATAGCTTAAGTAGTCCTCAAAGAACATGTTCAACTCTGTGAGGAATCGCAGTGGTTATAAGGAGAGCCTTTTCTTACCAACGTGTCCTTTAAACACACAATGTAAATGCTCTGTGTACTTTGCACCAAACTGCCAGCCACCGTTATCTCAAAGTACTTAAAACATTGGAAGCAGGGTTCAGTAAAAGGAGGTGACAATTCTTACTTCTTTGCAACAGTATATATGGTATTACTTCTGCAGCAGATTATCTTAGAGAGGTTGACCAGTTGTTCAAGGGAAAGAATTAAATCAAATTCCCATAGCAACACAAGTGGATTGATGACACTTTTAAAGTTGCTTTTCTGATAGTTTCTTTTCATCTGAAATTCCTGAACCTAATCAGGAAGAATGAAAGGCTGATTCTGTACCCAACAGGAAGCAGTGAAACAAATTTGGTTATATACTACAGTCTTCCCCAGGCTGACAACTTGAGGACTAAAACTCTTGGTTTTAGTATTGCACAGCTCTTTTGTTCTTGTTGTCTTTTGTATTCTGGTACTTTTTTTTTACAAATTTTATTGATTTTCTAGTATTACATTCACATATTTGAAAAGCAACGTGGTTGGCTGGGTAGTAGTAATTCAATTACATGCAGATATCATTAGTACAGATTTCAAATTGCTACCATAAACATTTCCTCTCTTTTCCCCTTCATATACGGTATACTATTTGTGAATTTAAAGACAAGTTTTATCCTATCAATCACATAGAAAATAACTTTCTTACATATATCCATAGTTTTTAGTTTACACATATTCTAATTGTTTTAACATACAATCTTTTAGACAATCAATGACCTAATAGATTTTTCAATTTTAATTTCCACTAACATTTAGATTTAACGTTTGATATTTATCATTCCCAAGATTTTTAGTATACTCCCAATTCATCTATCACCATTCCTCACAAAATCGAATATTCAAAACACACATCCCGTTTACTTAACTTCTCACCCTCTATGTCAACAGATTAATGATACAATGTGATATCCTTCCTTTTTGCTAATTTTCAGGGTTTTTTTAAGTAGTAAGCAAAATTTCTTTTTATTTCAATATTTAATACTTCCTCTCTTCCTCTTTGTATCTGCTATCTCTTGCTTAAACTGATAATTTTCATTTTTAACATTCCATATAGACCTATTTATTACTTTCAACAATGTTTTAGCTTATCTACATTATTCACCTTTACATGACCTTTATGCACAAATCAATATTCAAATTAGCTATTAGTATTTATACCGCTAAATTTTAATGACCAAATTTTTTTCTTTATCTCAGTTCATAACAATGTCTTTTGTTCAACATACACATCTTAACTATTTAAGTACATTCTGTTTCAGATTTCAATAAGATGGTCGAAACTCCATTCTTCTTGAGTCTTATTTTGTCTTTTTTCCGATGCCAAACCATCTTCCATGTCCTTGTTTTTGGGTCATCGAACCAATCTCCTTGTAATATCATGTATATTAATTGATATTGGCAAAACCAACCGGTCGCCATTCTTTTGAGAGGATTTGTAGGTCTAGTGGGTCATCTCTTTATTCTTCTATATCGACATGGTTGTTCTGAATTATTTGTCTTCTCATCCAACTGTTCTTTTTCTAGATCCTCTAGTTCCTTCTGAGTTGAATAAGAAACCTTTTCCTTTTTCCAAGTTATCAATGTCTTTTCTGGATTTTTAAATAATATTTGTTGAATAGTAGATTCTTCTGTTATCGTATTTGAATGCTTCATTTTTTCTATTGTATTTTGTATTTCTTTAGTTGTGGTCAAAGTTTGGGCTTTCATATCTGGGCTGTCTTCTTGTTCCTTCCCATAGCCTCTTAGTATTTCATTGGTTGTGGTAAGAATTTGGATTAGTGTTTTCAACATAGCGAGAGTTTGTTGATCTTCATCCATAAATAAATTTTGTTCCTGGTCTTCTTCCAAATTGGTATTTTAAGCTAAAGGCTTTACATTTAGAAAATCCAAGAGAGATTTTTTTTTCTAGGTAGGGAACACAAAGACTTTCACAGCTGTTGTTTCAAAGTTCTCAAGGTTATGTAGCTTATCTATTTCCCTGGGCAGTCAGCCAGGCCCCTTTTAAAGTTTCCCTTTGAGTCCCAAAGTTGTCTTTTCTTTTTCTTTTTCTTTTCATAAAGAATCCAGATTTCCAACAGAAGTAGACAAAAAAAAAATAAGAAATAAAAAATCTTTCAGCCCACATGCTTTGAGAAATAAAGTTCCAATTGGGATTCAGTTACTTTTTCAACATTTAAAATGCCCCTGGGTATTTAGTCGCCACTCTTTCTGGAGGGAGGACTAAAGTCCCCCTTCCCTCACCACAGGGGGAAAAATGCTTAGCAGCTTAAGGAGGTACAGAAAGTAATTAGGGTGTAAAAGAGGTAGATCTCACCCAGTCTCTTCTGCACTGCTTTAAGAGTTGCCTGGTGGAAAATGTGACTTCAGCTGTTCACAGCCTAGGGATGAGCCATAATGGCCGGTCCTTTCGTCCGCTGGTTTGGAGGGATCGCCAGGTCTAACGGGAGAGTTGCAGCTCTCCCGCAATCCAGTGAGCGCCCCTCCTTGCTGGTCACCTCTTCGGGGTGACTTTCAGCCCTTTTCAGGGGCCCCCAGTGATATGAAACTGGACGGGGGAGAGAGAGCAAATCTCCCAGCCGTCCATAGCAGCTGCGTGGCAAACCGGAAGTCTCTGGTACTCTTTTTTAAAAAAAAATCTTAAAGAAAAGAAAAGAACAAGGGACAACTGTACAGGTCACATAAAGTTTCAAATGTAATGAATATAGAAATATATCCATTTTATAGCTATCAAACTCCAGCTATTGCATTGATGTTAGTAAAACTGTCCCCTAAGTATTCCACTAAAGTGTGCCCACTTTCAGTATCGGGAAATATGGATGGGACCACAGAAAAAGTATTCTGCAGCTTTGTCAGACCAAAGGCTGCAGATCAAACTCTGCAGTCTGATGTATGGGCTTAAAGGCAGGGGAAAATATCAGTGATGGATTTAATAAAGTCACTAAACACACTTGATTGAATGAGGTGCTGTATACTTTTATTTGATTAGCACATTCAGATTTTTGCACCATATTATCATTAATAGAGGAATCTTACATAGAGTAGAAAAAATTCTGCCGTGGTATGTACATTCAATATTTTGAAAATACAATAGTGATAAATAGCTATAGCACCATATATACGTACACCAAGGTTGCTCTCTTTGGCCAACATTTTTTGCTTTCTTAATCATATTGGTGAGAAGAAAATAGACATGACCCATGATAGTTTATTGTAGTTTACCTGGACTTATTATCCACATTTGGGGTAGAATTGCTGCATTTTAACAATGTGAATGAGTAGATAATTTATGTCTAAACTTTAAGGTATCACGGGTAAGACACCAGTTTTTCAGGAGGCTAAATGTAATTGGTCTTCTGGAACTGATACAGTCCTGATGGCATTCAGGAGGGTCTAGAGAACATTCCTGAAACAATATCTTTCCATGCAGAAATCTGTAGAATCACTCTTTGCCATCTCGAGGTAAAAAAGTAATATTCACACGTTCATGCCTTTCCAAAGGAGGGCTGGCTGTAGGTTAAGGCCGAGTAGGTATTGTCCTAGAGGTGTCAAGTTTTAGGAGGCACCAAAATTGAAAAGACTTCTGAACAAAAATTTAAGAGCAGTAACAGTTCACATTGTGAGCCACCATGTTTGCTTGAGGATTAAATATAATTCCACAGTGTAAATAAAATAAAAATGCCAAAGGAAAGAAAAAAATTGTCTGGGGCTGAAAATCATAAAGTGCTCGAAAATCTAAAGAAAGAAAGAAAGAAGCGAGAGGGTGCCTTTTTTTGAAATTCCTAACGACCAGAAGGTGAGCCAGACCATAGAGGGTGCCAGAACAGAACTTTTGCCTATAGCACCAAAATGTCTAGACATGGCCCTGAAAAGAGGGAAAAGAAGCAATAGGCCAGGAGTCCCCAACCTTGGCAACTTTAAGACCTGTGGACTTCAACTCCCAGAATTCCTCAGCTAGCCTGGCTGGGGAATTCTGGGAGTTGAAGTCCACAGGTCTTATCTTAAAGTTGCCAAGGTTGGGGACCCCTGCAATAGACTACAGGTAGTCCTCCACTTACAAAAGTTCGTTTTGTGACCGTTCAAAGTTACTGTACAATGGAACGGAAAAAAAGTGACTGATGACTATTTTTCACAGTTGCAACCCTTTCGGGATCCCCACGGTCATGTGATCATGTGATCAAAATTCAGATGCTTGGCAAGTGGCTCATATTTACAATGGTTGCAGTGTCCCAGGATCATGTGATCCCCTTTTGTGTCCTTCTAAAAGTCAATGGGGAAGCCAGATTCACTTAACAACCGTGTTACTAACTTAACAACTAAAGTGGTTCGCATAACAACTGTGGCAAGAAAGGTCGTAAAATGGCGCGAAACCCATTTAACAAATGTTTCAACTTAGCAACAGAAACTTTGGGCTCAATTGTGGTGGTAACTACCTGTATTTCTGTATTACTAATACTTAGCTACTGTGTCCTTAGTTATCAAAAAAATGTCTCAAAAAACCTTACATGTTTCAGTAGTACATGATTATTGAAATGTCATTCTCTCATTCACAGTGACTTTCCTTTATTGCCAAACATTCAGTGAATTGAATAGCCAGCACCATCCAGTTCTCAGTTTCAACTGGATACAACCATAGTCTCTTGCTAACTGTATTCTACAGCTGGAAATTTCAGGATGAGTGACGGGTGGGTAGGGGAACCCACAATTTATCTTAATAATTGGTTGCTTTGTTGCTCTTCCTAACATTCAACTAGAATCTTTCCTCTTGTAAGTTACTACCTTATTCTTTGTCCTAATCTCTGGGATATTGGAGAAGAAATCTTCATTTCCTCCAGGTACTTAAAAGTGGCATTATATTTTCCAATTGGGTACATTTAACATCTTCTAAAATTAAACATCCAATTTTTCCAGTTTCGTCTTGTCAACTTTTTAAATTTCAAATCCTTGTCTTCCACAGTGTTCTTCAGTAAAACATGTTCCAACTTGTCTGAATTTTTTTTTAAAAATGTGTTTGGATTGTGAAATTTTAAGTCAGTTATAAAAAATGATAGAACGTCTTTTTAAAAACTAAGTGAATTAGTAACAAAGTAGACAATGAGATCCAGCATAAATAAAATATAAAACAGTCAATGTTAGGGCTAAACCTCTGGATTAACACTTACGGCCACTGCAGTATCCCCATGGTCACATGACCAAAATTCAGACACTTGGCAATTGATTCATATTTTTGATGGCCACAGTGTCCTGGGATCATGTAATCCTCTTTTGCAACCTTCTGACAAGCAAGTCAATGGGGAAGCCAGATTCACTTAACAACCACGTTACTAACTTAACGACAGCGGTGATTCACTTAACAACTGTGGCAAGAGAGGTCTTAAAATAAGGGCAAAATTCACTTGAGAAATGTCTCACTTAACAGAAATTTTGGTTTCAATTGTGGTCATAAGTCGAGGACTACCTATAGTAAAGAAAAAGTTCACTGAAAATCTCAACTCAGTATGCAGTGGCAATTCAAAGTAAGTTCAATTCTAAGGAAAAAAATGGGGGGGGGAAATGCTTTTTTATAACTATATAGTGAAGCGATATGTGGAATAGCTCTAGGTGTCCCAGAACTCTTAGTATTTCAAGACATGGAAAATAATATTCTCCAAGGCATATGGCATTCTTTGTCAATGGATAGGATGATCCAGCCTAGCTTCAATTAATTTAGTAAAATATTAGGCATATTCACAGGATGAAACAATTGTTAGTCATATTGTTGAACTTCTACTGCTCCTGTAAATGGACAACAAATTTTTCTCAATATTCAAATTTAAATTTTCAGCTATTTTTTCATAATACAAAATATATGAACCTTTGCAACTTCGAATTTTGCCATCCTTGCCACTCTTATATTTTAATCCATAAAGTCTGGGCACAAAGCAATTCAGAACTAAATCCGACGTGTGACATTATTTTGTTCAAAAGTTGAAAGAGTAAGGGATTCTAATACTCTAAAGGCACTGGAAAACTGATAGTGGGGGAAAAGGAAATGCTTTGGGAAAAATACTCCATTCTGTGACAATTTTATTTTTGACATACAGTATCTCAGGCTCCAAAAAGGCCTGGTATTCCCCAAATTTTATTTGTTAACAATGCAATGTCATAAGTTATGAAAAAAACAGGTTAGGGGATTGCTCAATAATTTATGCTCCTAATAAAATAAATTTATGGAAAGAACTCTAGCATTGACTGTGACTCAGAAGACTTGTATCTTTATGAATGGAAAGACATTTTAGCCTCTCAGGATTAGCCTGAGTGATACTGTCTATTTGGCTTCTTATTAATTTAGTCCCAGACCCAGAGGAATAATATATAAATCTGCATGTTGCTGGCAGAATCAGTTAGGTCAGGCCACAATACATTCCACGTGTCATTAGTTAAGCCAGTATCAAATAACTTAAAGAACTCTAATTAAAAATATGTCTTTTCTTTACATTATACATAAAAGATGATATGCACATATTTCCCATTTGATTAAAAAAGCACCTTAATTTAAAAAATAATAAATCAAGAGCAACAAAACTACTGTAAAAAGAAGAGAATAGCACCATTTCTCTGCTCCAGCTGAAGCAGCCCACACACAAACGATGTACACATACACGCACACATTCGTATGGACATATGCACCCACAAGCACCTGTGTTGCAAGCAGTACAAAGGGCAGCAAGATGATTCTCAGGTCAAATGCTTGCCAGGTGTATATCTAAGACCTTATGCATGATAAGAATGGGAGGAAGCCCAAATGGCTGCAACTCTTCTTTTCTTCAGTACATCAGTTCTCCAAACTTACTTCAACATTTATACAGTTTGGTTTCTATCCACTGTGCTATTAACTGTCAAAAGAAAGAGAGAGAGAGAGAGACGGTGAAATATCATGGAAAACTGCAATATTTAGAACTATAAAGGTGTGAAGAATATGTACTTGGTGGGATGCTTTGCCAGCTCCTACCTGTATCTGCCTGGGGTTTGCAGTAAAGCTCACAGTCCTCTATGGAGTTGAAGCGGTTGGAATTTCCTCCACAGCCACTGTAGAGAAAGGGCCGACATTCCAATACTCTCTGGTTATAGTACCATTTTAGGGTGTATTTGCTGCACTGGCCCTGTTCCAGACGCAAGGTACACAGGTCAGCTGGGGAAAAAATAACAGTGAGGATGCAGTAGGCCAATGCATTAGCTTATCGATACGATACGATAATCTTTATTGTCATTGTCCCATACCGAACAATCTAAGATGCAAGAGTGCTAAGTGCTAGTTTAGGCATTACGCTTAGCTGCAATTCAACAGAAATGTGGCCCATTCTCTCTAATATTCTAGATATAGTTGTACTGTAACTACAAAAATAGGCTGGAAAAAAGACAGAATGCTGGTAGTTACACCCAGTTACACTTTGTATATTCCCATTTAGCTATTTCAGCCTAAAGACCAATGGTGAGCAGTAGAAGTCTAAAGTTAATGAACTTTAACCATCCCAGTTTATGACAGTCTTTACATATTATCTACACACTTTATTTTCCTTCTCAAGAGAGAAACAATATGGTTTAATAAATTTACTGGTAATGAGGATTGCTTCTAATGGCACTGGTACAGAATTAAAGTTCCTAGTAGACCATACCTAGTAGACCACAGCTTATTATTATTGTATAGAATGAACCAATTTTTCACTAGTGCGTTATGGTGGTTGCATTTATTCTGCATGCACAGGGTTATTTGCTTATCAGATGCAACATAAAGTACAAGGGAACAATTCAATGTGAGAAGAGCATAGAGATTGAGCCACAGATCCTTTGTGGAAGGCTTGTACTCTTTTGGGAGCTCTTGTGTAAAATATTACAAAGACATTGAGATCTAATGCACTGGATTACAATTTCTTTCATTGGTTTCTAATGCATTGGAAATAGCTTCCCTTCATGACTATGACTCCCATCAAGGAGGCAATCCATGAATAAAGATTTATCATAGCAACACTTCTCAGTTTAAAAGGGGAAAGGGAAATATATCTGTTGTCTCAGCCTAATTTCACTATCCATTGGTACTTTCAGATGCAAGACTACAAGTTGCAGAACTGAATCTTAACTTGCAAATTTTTTTAAAAAAAAATCCACTTGAGATTTAGGAAAAAAAGTGACAACAGAATCAGACACTTTTAGGTGCCAACCTATTACTGACTTCTTTTATTAATTAAATACTCCCCTGGGGCATGTTATTAACTGATAGTTAATCTGTGGTGTAATTTTGCTCAAAAGATGCCAACTGCATATAAAATACATGCTGGACTTTCAATCATGTGAAAAAAATTGATTAATTATCAGGGACAACAGTTATTCGGCTTAAACCAGGGCTTTTCAACCTTTTCAGAAATTGTACCACTTTTAGGACAAGACAATATTCAAGTACCACTAGTGCTTAACAAGGTGCCAAAAACTTGATGACTAAAAAAAAAGGGGGGGGTATTTTGGGTTTCATTGGTTAGATTCATTAGTTGTTATAAAAATGGCTAGTTTATAATATTATAGAAAAGTAAAAAGTTGAGGTTCAATGTTAATGCTTCCTTCTACTCCTGTAACAGGAAGTCAGAAGTCAGTGCCTTTTTTTTCCCTTCTCCCCCTCACTTTTCCCTTTTTCTCTCACCTCCGCTTGCATAAGCCCCCCCCCCACTCACGCACACTTTGCTCAGAAAAGCCTCCACTCGATCTCACTCAATTCCTCCGTCTCTTTCAAAGGCACCACGCTCAGTCTCTCCCCCACTCACTCCATCTCTTTCAAAGGCCTCTTGCTTGCTCGTTCACTCACTTACTGCCGTGTCACTTCCAAACGCTTCCAAATGCCACTTGCTCATTCACTCCCTCACTTTCTGCCCCATCGCTTCCATACACTTGTTCATTCACTCCCTCACTTTCTGCCCCATCGCTTTCAAACGCTTCCAAACGCCACTTGCTCATTCACTCCCTCACTTTCTGCCCCATCGCTTTCAAACGCTTCCAAATGCCACTTGCTCATTCACTCCCTCACTTTCTGCCCCATCGCTTCCAAACACTTGTTCATTCACTCCCTCACTTTCTGCCCCATCGCTTTCAAACGCTTCCAAACGCCACTTGCTCATTCACTCCCTCACTTTCTGCCCCATCGCTTTCAAACGCTTCCAAATGCCACTTGCTCATTCACTCCCTCACTTTCTGCCCCATCGCTTCCAAACACTTGTTCATTCACTCCCTCACTTTCTGCCCCATCGCTTTCAAACGCTTCCAAATGCCACTTGTTCATTCACTCCCTCACTTTCTGCCCCATCGCTTTCAAACGCTTCCAAATGCCACTTGCTCATTCACTCCCTCACTTTCTGCCCCATCGCTTTCAAACGCTTCCAAATGCCACTTGTTCATTCACTCCCTCACTTTCTGCCCCGTCGCTTCCAAACGCTTCCAAATGCCACTTGCTCATTCACTCCCTCACTTTCTGCCCCGTCGCTTCCAAACACTTGTTCATTCACTCCCTCACTTTCTGCCCCATCGCTTCCAAACGCTTCCAAATGCCACTTGTTCATTCACTCCCTCACTTTCTGCCCCATCGCTTTCAAACGCTTCCAAATGCCACTTGCTCATTCACTCCCTCACTTTCTGCCCCGTCGCTTCCAAACACTTGTTCATTCACTCCCTCACTTTCTGCCCCGTCGCTTCCAAACGCTTCCAAATGCCACTTGCTCATTCACTCCCTCATTTTCTGCCCCATCGCTTTCAAACGCTTCCAAATGCCACTTGCTCATTCACTCCCTCACTTTCTGCCCCATCGCTTTCAAACGCTTCCAAATGCCACTTGCTCATTCACTCCCTCACTTTCTGCCCCATCGCTTTCAAACGCTTCCAAATGCCACTTGCTCATTCACTCCCTCACTTTCTGCCCCATCGCTTTCAAAAGCTTCCAAATGCCACTTGCTCATTCACTCCCTCACTTTCTGCCCCGTCGCTTTCAAACGCTTCCAAATGCCACTTGCTCATTCACTCCCTCACTTTCTGCCCCGTCGCTTCCAAACACTTGTTCATTCACTCCCTCACTTTCTGCCCCATCGCTTTCAAACGCTTCCAAATGCCACTTGTTCATTCACTCCCTCACTTTCTGCCCCATCGCTTTCAAACGCTTCCAAATGCCACTTGCTCATTCACTCCCTCACTTTCTGCCCCATCGCTTCCAAACACTTGTTCATTCACTCCCTCACTTTCTGCCCCATCGCTTTCAAACGCTTCCAAATGCCACTTGTTCATTCACTCCCTCACTTTCTGCCCCATCACTTTCAAACGCTTCCAAATGCCACTTGCTCATTCACTCCCTCACTTTCTGCCCCATCGCTTCCATACACTTGTTCATTCACTCCCTCACTTTCTGCCCCATCGCTTTCAAACGCTTCCAAACGCCACTTGCTCATTCACTCCCTCACTTTCTGCCCCATCGCTTTCAAACGCTTCCAAATGCCACTTGCTCATTCACTCCCTCACTTTCTGCCCCATCGCTTCCAAACACTTGTTCATTCACTCCCTCACTTTCTGCCCCATCGCTTTCAAACGCTTCCAAATGCCACTTGTTCATTCACTCCCTCACTTTCTGCCCCATCGCTTTCAAACGCTTCCAAATGCCACTTGCTCATTCACTCCCTCACTTTCTGCCCCATCGCTTTCAAACGCTTCCAAATGCCACTTGTTCATTCACTCCCTCACTTTCTGCCCCGTCGCTTCCAAACGCTTCCAAATGCCACTTGCTCATTCACTCCCTCACTTTCTGCCCCGTCGCTTCCAAACACTTGTTCATTCACTCCCTCACTTTCTGCCCCATCGCTTCCAAACGCTTCCAAATGCCACTTGTTCATTCACTCCCTCACTTTCTGCCCCATCGCTTTCAAACGCTTCCAAATGCCACTTGCTCATTCACTCCCTCACTTTCTGCCCCGTCGCTTCCAAACACTTGTTCATTCACTCCCTCACTTTCTGCCCCGTCGCTTCCAAACGCTCCCAAATGCCACTTGCTCATTCACTCCCTCATTTTCTGCCCCATCGCTTTCAAACGCTTCCAAATGCCACTTGCTCATTCACTCCCTCACTTTCTGCCCCATCGCTTTCAAACGCTTCCAAATGCCACTTGCTCATTCACTCCCTCACTTTCTGCCCCATCGCTTTCAAACGCTTCCAAATGCCACTTGCTCATTCACTCCCTCACTTTCTGCCCCATCGCTTTCAAAAGCTTCCAAATGCCACTTGCTCATTCACTCCCTCACTTTCTGCCCCGTCGCTTTCAAACGCTTCCAAATGCCACTTGCTCATTCACTCCCTCACTTTCTGCCCCGTCGCTTCCAAACACTTGTTCATTCACTCCCTCACTTTCTGCCCCATCGCTTTCAAACGCTTCCAAATGCCACTTGCTCATTCACTCCCTCACTTTCTGCCCCATCGCTTCCAAACACTTGTTCATTCACTCCCTCACTTTCTGCCCCATCGCTTCCAAACGCTTCCAAATGCCACTTGTTCATTCACTCCCTCACTTTCTGCCCCATCGCTTTCAAACGCTTCCAAATGCCACTTGCTCATTCACTCCCTCACTTTCTGCCCCGTCGCTTCCAAACACTTGTTCATTCACTCCCTCACTTTCTGCCCCGTCGCTTCCAAACGCTTCCAAATGCCACTTGCTCATTCACTCCCTCATTTTCTGCCCCATCGCTTTCAAACGCTTCCAAATGCCACTTGCTCATTCACTCCCTCACTTTCTGCCCCATCGCTTTCAAACGCTTCCAAATGCCACTTGCTCATTCACTCCCTCACTTTCTGCCCCATCGCTTTCAAACGCTTCCAAATGCCACTTGCTCATTCACTCCCTCACTTTCTGCCCCATCGCTTTCAAAAGCTTCCAAATGCCACTTGCTCATTCACTCCCTCACTTTCTGCCCCGTCGCTTTCAAACGCTTCCAAATGCCACTTGCTCATTCACTCCCTCACTTTCTGCCCCGTCGCTTCCAAACACTTGTTCATTCACTCCCTCACTTTCTGCCCCATCGCTTCCAAACGCTTCCAAATGCCACTTGTTCATTCACTCCCTCACTTTCTGCCCCATCGCTTTCAAACGCTTCCAAATGCCACTTGCTCATTCACTCCCTCACTTTCTGCCCCGTCGCTTCCAAACGTTTCCAAATGCCACTTGCTCATTCACTCCCTCACTTTCTGCCCCATCGCTTTCAAACGCTTCCAAATGCCACTTGCTCATTCACTCCCTCACTTTCTGCCCCATCGCTTTCAAAAGCTTCCAAATGCCACTTGCTCATTCACTCCCTCACTTTCTGCCCCGTCGCTTCCAAACACTTGTTCATTCACTCCCTCACTTTCTGCCCCATCGCTTTCAAACGCTTCCAAATGCCACTTGTTCATTCACTCCCTCACTTTCTGCCCCATCGCTTTCAAACGCTTCCAAATGCCACTTGCTCATTCACTCCCTCACTTTCTGCCCCATCGCTTCCAAACACTTGTTCATTCACTCCCTCACTTTCTGCCCCATCGCTTTCAAACGCTTCCAAATGCCACTTGCTCATTCACTCCCTCACTTTCTGCCCCATCGCTTCCAAACACTTGTTCATTCACTCCCTCACTTTCTGCCCCATCGCTTCCAAACGCTTCCAAATGCCACTTGTTCATTCACTCCCTCACTTTCTGCCCCATCGCTTTCAAACGCTTCCAAATGCCACTTGCTCATTCACTCCCTCACTTTCTGCCCCGTCGCTTCCAAACACTTGTTCATTCACTCCCTCACTTTCTGCCCCGTCGCTTCCAAACGCTTCCAAATGCCACTTGCTCATTCACTCCCTCATTTTCTGCCCCATCGCTTTCAAACGCTTCCAAATGCCACTTGCTCATTCACTCCCTCACTTTCTGCCCCATCGCTTTCAAACGCTTCCAAATGCCACTTGCTCATTCACTCCCTCACTTTCTGCCCCATCGCTTTCAAACGCTTCCAAATGCCACTTGCTCATTCACTCCCTCACTTTCTGCCCCATCGCTTTCAAAAGCTTCCAAATGCCACTTGCTCATTCACTCCCTCACTTTCTGCCCCGTCGCTTTCAAACGCTTCCAAATGCCACTTGCTCATTCACTCCCTCACTTTCTGCCCCGTCGCTTCCAAACACTTGTTCATTCACTCCCTCACTTTCTGCCCCATCGCTTCCAAACGCTTCCAAATGCCACTTGTTCATTCACTCCCTCACTTTCTGCCCCATCGCTTTCAAACGCTTCCAAATGCCACTTGCTCATTCACTCCCTCACTTTCTGCCCCGTCGCTTCCAAACGCTTCCAAATGCCACTTGCTCATTCACTCCCTCACTTTCTGCCCCATCGCTTTCAAACGCTTCCAAATGCCACTTGCTCATTCACTCCCTCACTTTCTGCCCCATCGCTTTCAAAAGCTTCCAAATGCCACTTGCTCATTCACTCCCTCACTTTCTGCCCCGTCGCTTTCAAACGCTTCCAAATGCCACTTGCTCATTCACTCCCTCACTTTCTGCCCCGTCGCTTCCAAACACTTGTTCATTCACTCCCTCACTTTCTGCCCCATCGCTTTCAAACGCTTCCAAATGCCACTTGTTCATTCACTCCCTCACTTTCTGCCCCATCGCTTTCAAACGCTTCCAAATGCCACTTGCTCATTCACTCCCTCACTTTCTGCCCCATCGCTTCCAAACACTTGTTCATTCACTCCCTCACTTTCTGCCCCATCGCTTTCAAACGCTTCCAAATGCCACTTGCTCATTCACTCCCTCACTTTCTGCCCCATCGCTTCCAAACACTTGTTCATTCACTCCCTCACTTTCTGCCCCATCGCTTCCAAACGCTTCCAAATGCCACTTGTTCATTCACTCCCTCACTTTCTGCCCCATCGCTTTCAAACGCTTCCAAATGCCACTTGCTCATTCACTCCCTCACTTTCTGCCCCGTCGCTTCCAAACACTTGTTCATTCACTCCCTCACTTTCTGCCCCGTCGCTTCCAAACGCTTCCAAATGCCACTTGCTCATTCACTCCCTCATTTTCTGCCCCATCGCTTTCAAACGCTTCCAAATGCCACTTGCTCATTCACTCCCTCACTTTCTGCCCCATCGCTTTCAAACGCTTCCAAATGCCACTTGCTCATTCACTCCCTCACTTTCTGCCCCATCGCTTTCAAACGCTTCCAAATGCCACTTGCTCATTCACTCCCTCACTTTCTGCCCCATCGCTTTCAAAAGCTTCCAAATGCCACTTGCTCATTCACTCCCTCACTTTCTGCCCCGTCGCTTTCAAACGCTTCCAAATGCCACTTGCTCATTCACTCCCTCACTTTCTGCCCCGTCGCTTCCAAACACTTGTTCATTCACTCCCTCACTTTCTGCCCCATCGCTTCCAAACGCTTCCAAATGCCACTTGTTCATACACTCCCTCACTTTCTGCCCCATCGCTTTCAAACGCTTCCAAATGCCACTTGCTCATTCACTCCCTCACTTTCTGCCCCGTCGCTTCCAAACGCTTCCAAATGCCACTTGCTCATTCACTCCCTCACTTTCTGCCCCATCGCGTTCAAACGCTTCCAAATGCCACTTGCTCATTCACTCCCTCACTTTCTGCCCCATCGTTTTCAAATGCTTCCAAATGCCACTTGCTCATTCACTCCCTCACTTTCTGCACCATCGCTTTCAAACGCTTCCAAATGCCACTTGCTCATTCACTCCCTCACTTTCTGCCCCATCGCTTTCAAACGCTTCCAAATGCCACTTGCTCATTCACTCCCTCACTTTCTGCCCCGTCGCTTCCAAACACTTGTTCATTCACTCCCTCACTTTCTGCCCCATCGCTTCCAAACGCTTCCAAATGCCACTTGTTCATTCACTCCCTCACTTTCTGCCCCATCGCTTTCAAACGCTTCCAAATGCCACTTGCTCATTCACTCCCTCACTTTCTGCCCCGTCGCTTCCAAACGCTTCCAAATGCCACTTGCTCATTCACTCCCTCACTTTCTGCCCCATCGCTTTCAAACGCTTCCAAATGCCACTTGCTCATTCACTCCCTCACTTTCTGCCCCATCGTTTTCAAATGCTTCCAAATGCCACTTGCTCATTCACTCCCTCACTTTCTGCACCATCGCTTTCAAACGCTTCCAAATGCCACTTGCTCATTCACTCCCTCACTTTCTGCCCCATCGCTTTCAAACGCTTCCAAATGCCACTTGCTCATTCACTCCCTCACTTTCTGCCCCGTCGCTTCCAAACACTTGTTCATTCACTCCCTCACTTTCTGCCCCATCGCTTCCAAACGCTTCCAAATGCCACTTGTTCATTCACTCCCTCACTTTCTGCCCCGTCGCTTCCAAACACTTGTTCATTCACTCCCTCACTTTCTGCCCCATCGCTTTCAAACGCTTCCAAATGCCACTTGCTCATTCACTCCCTCACTTTCTGCCCCATCGCTTTCAAACGCTTCCAAATGCCACTTGCTCATTCACTCCCTCACTTTCTGCCCCATCGCTTCCAAACGCTTCCAAATGCCACTTGCTCATTCACTCCCTCACTTTCTGCCCCGTCGCTTCCAAACGCTTCCAAATGCCACTTGCTCATTCACTTCCTCACTTTCTGCCCCGTTGCTTCCAAACGCCACTTGCTCATTCACTCCCTAACTTTCTGCCCTGTCGCTTCCAAATGCCACTTGTTCATTCACTCCCGCACTTACTGCCCCGTCACTTCCAAACACTTCCAAACGCCATTTACTCATTCACTCCCTCACTTACTGCCCCTTTTGGAAGCAATGGGGCAGTAAGTGAGTGAGCGAGCAACAGGCCTTTGAAAGAGATGGAGTGAGTCGGGGAGAGACCAAGCGAGGTTCCTTTGAAAGAGACGGAGGAGTGAGTGAGAGCGAGTGGAGACTGGGGCTGCATAAATAAATAAATTTAGCAAGCAGCATGTTTTCTGCAAGTGAGCTGGGCAGGAGCCCAGGATCAGCGCCAGGCTACAGGTGATACAGCTGCACAGAAGCGCGGATGTGTGTGTGTACTCACCCCTTGTGCCACCATTGCTGCAAGTGTTGTGTGGGCAGCAGCAGTGCCACTAGTATCACACGGGTAGCAGTATTGCCGCGAACCTTGTGCAGGCAGTGTCACGATCCTTGTACCTGGCGGCATTGCTGCGGGCCATGGCATGATACTAGTGCTGGTGGTAGCATCACTGCGAGCCTGGCGGTGGCGGTACCACAAGGCTCACACAGATGCTGCCGTCACTGAGAGCCTTGTGCGCGTGCTCGCAGATCCGTTTTGCCCCATTTTACGTATTTCTCTTGCCATATTTGTTCGGTGAATCCCTGCAGTTGTTAAGTTAGTCCCAGAGTTGTTTAACTGAATCTGGCTTGACTTTGCTTCTCAGAAGGTCAGAAAAGGGGATCATGTGAACTCCCTGTGACAATGCAACTTGAAAGCAGCATGTTTTCCGCAAGCGAGCTGGGGAGGAGCCCAGGATCGGCGTGTGCAGCTACAGCTGATCCTTGCTTCTGGGTGGCTCCGCAGAAGCACGGCTCAGCTGTAGCTGCAGACCCTGATCCTGGGCTCCTGCCTAGCTCACTTGCTTGCACTTCTGGAAAACATGCTGCTTGCTTACTGAAGCTCCAGGATCAGTGCCGGGCTACAGCTGATCCATGCTTCTTGGTGGCTGTATCAGCTGTAGCCCCCACTACAATTAGCTAGGGTTCGCGTACCACCAGCCAGATGTTTGTGTACCACTGGTGGTACGTGTACCACCGGTTGAAAAGCTCTGGCTTAAAGTGCCTGATGTGTCCCAGATCTGACCTGCTTAACTTTTTCATATTCAGCCAAGGTCAACGAGGTAGGGTAGATTTAAAGCCATTACTTATTTCATAGAGGTTACCAAGTAGCCTATGAATGATTGCACTCTTACTAATCACTTCCACAAGTTTCAAAAGGAGTTCAGGCTTTCAACCTTTCACTATCCACAGAGTAAACCACAGGCACGCACCAATCCTTCAAAGACACATCAAAGACTAATGTAACTCACCATCCCTCAACATAGGAGTTTCAGTCCCATCTGCTACCAGGCCCTCTTCATAGTCTTCCTCTGTGTAGACATACTCATACTCAGGCTCACTTGCTTTCAATATGTTTCGTTCCTGGCTCCCTACAAAATAGAGATAGTGGATTCAAAAGATCTCACGTAAGGAAGATTTGATGGCAATGAAGGAACAACAATTATGTTGAGTCCAATGAGGTAGGGCATACTTAACAGCTGTATTCCTAGAAAGGAAAATTTATTTATTTATGAAGGTATTAAATTTGTAGGCCACCCAATATCAAAATGAGTTTACAGATTAAAACAAAAAAGGAAAACAACATTTTAAAAAGTGCAGCAATTACTATGGGGAACAAATCCTTCCCAGCCTAAATACTCTAACACAAGATCTGGGAAAAGAGCAGATTTTCAATGCTGTTTAAATACAACCACAATGGAAGGCAAACAAACCTCAGCAGGGATGATTTTCCAGAGGGCTGGTGCTGCAACAGAGAAGACATGCTCTATGGGTCCCATCAAGTGACATTACAATGGAAGAGACATGGAGCATGCCAACATTGCTTGATCGTATGGGCCAGGCAGAAACCATGAAAGCCAAATGGCCTTTTAGATAACCTGGCACTCTGCCATGAAGGCTTTGTAGGTGATAACCAGCACCTTGAATTGTAGCTAGAAGCCTATTGCAGTAACTACTGCAGCTCACAGAGCAAAGGTGTTATATGGGCATAAGAAAACATGTTCAATATTGCCCATGCTGCTGCATTATGGACCAGCCACAGCTTCTGAGTGATTTTCAAAGGCACTCCCAGATGATTCTAGGGCAGTATAAATTGTGAATGTCAATTGGCTTGATGGCTATTTTTTCTACATTTTTATGTTTCTTTTTCATTTTATATAATTGTATCTGACATATTATTATGAATTGAGCAATATTACATTACCACTACTTATTCTTATTTCTCCTGGCTTTTATCTATAGAATGGTATTTGCAACCCACCTTCCTTTTCATAAGCTATTATAGCAATAGCACTTAGACTTATACACCACTTCATAGTGCTTTACAGTACTCCCTAAGTGGTTTACAGAGTCAGCATAGTGTCTCCACCAACCTGAGTCCTCATTTTGTTCCAAGTGGAACAAAACTAATCATATCCTGCCTCTTGCTTCCAATAGAAGAATAGATTGTCAGTGTGATAATGCCTGGCTTGCAAAGTGCACTCTACTTTGGAATTCCAAAGTGGACTGAAAGGAAAAGGTGAAAATACTTAATTCTTCTCGGGAGAACATGACAGGAAACATTTTATGCATGATAATATCAAGAAGCCCACAATGTGTGCAAGAAAAAAAAGGAACAATACTAAGAAACAAGACTCACCTTCTTCTTCCTCAGCATGGGACAGTTTAAGCACAGGGATAATTTGAGCTTTAACAGATGAGTATGGCTGGGTGGATGGATCATTGGGGATATTACCTGGGAAGAAGCCACAATGCAAACCTAAATAGACACATAACTGCCATAAAAATAATTAGCACATGTTTACCTCCCCACTTCAAGAGAAGAAACCTCCAGCCAAAGTTCAAGAACCTTGACCTATCTCCTTTTGACTTTTTCTATAAAAGTTAGTGAGTAATAAATTATGTATGTAGAGAGGAGACAATTCTCAAATAAAGCTGATGTAATGAGTAATAAAAAACAACTTATTCTCCAAGGTTTGCATCTATTGTCATTACTGATTGAAAGAATACTGATTTCATCCATACTTGTGGGTGCTAAATGTTTGTAAACTGTACACAGTTCACACCTTCCTTTACAGTAGATCAGCTCTGTCTGCTCTGTTGAATCTGTATTAATCAAATGTTGTGCATATCTGGGTATATTTATCAGTGATATATTGGACACCTATTTATTAATGTCTCAGATTACAAGTACTGCAGAAAGGAAGACAGTTCATAATAATCCAAAATACTTACGCCATTCAGAAACAGAGAACTGGCTTCCACAAGCTGAAATGAAAAACAGAAACAATCCACGTCTATGGAGATTCTCAGTCACCCAGGTCATAGTTGTCCCAAAGATACTTTTTCCGGAGGCAACTGGACTTCCTTGTTTTTCTTTGAAGATGCTTTGCTTCTCATCCAAGAAGCTTCTTCAGCTCTTTCCCCGCCATCCATTCTCCACCATCCATTCCCCACCATTCAGTCGGAGCTGAAGAAGCTTCTTGGATGAGAAGCAAAAGCATCTTCAAAGAAAAACAAGGAAGTTCATGTCATAGTTTCTTTTGTCTTTGATCTGTGCAGTTCAAGTTCTCAATAATTTGTTCTTTCTCCATAACGGTGGGGTCAAACAAAAAGAACTTAGTTATAGATAGATTTTGATAACTTATGTATCATGAAGTTAGTTCCTAAATAAAGCCTATCATTTTCTTTCACATAAGTATCATTCTCAACAGTACTTTCTTACAAGTTACTCTTTGAGGATTTTTCTTTACAAACACTGCTTGTCCTGTGAAAAACTTCATGTCTGATTTCCCATTTTCCCCCCTACAGAAATTGTCTCTAGCTGCCTCTTGTGTGTATAAAAAACAAGGTAGGAGTATCAGATTTGTTTTCCTCAAGAACAACTAGATATGGTACAGGATTTTGAACAGCCCTGGAGGAAACAGTACATCCAAAATCCTCCCCACTGCTGCAAACACGTCTGCAATTTCCCCAGTAAGCACACATCCAGTTTTTAAAAAATAAAATGGATTCTAATCCCAGATTTTTAACCTACTGAGTGATTTGCATCAAACAGCACACTCCTAAAAAGAGCATTTGAAAAACACAAGGCATAGCCATCCCATTGAACAACTATGCTTCAGCATTGTCCAGGGCAGCTATAAGCTAAACTGTTTACAAGAAAATGAGAATATGGATATGAAGAGTCTACAGAGGGGAAATGACAGGGTTGAAGAGTCCAGTTAGCCTTAGGGGGGCCTTACCACAATGTTGACTCATCTCTTGCCTGACAAATTGTCGGACCTCTTCTTCCTGCAAAAAGCACAAAGCAAATATTAACAAGCTAAACTGCTCTTCATTCATTTATTTATTTATTGAGTGCACAGATACCCCACCACAATCCAAATGGACTCTTGAAAGTTTATCATAAAGCAATAATACATTTATTTCTTAAAGTGTAATGTGTTTACGTTATGACTGTTTACTTATATTATGCACCATTACCCAAGCAAAAACAGCAATAAAAACTGCAAAAAAGACCCACATAAAATAATAATAAACACTCCCTATATCCCCCTCAACTACACCGCCACATCATCAATATACAACTTTACTGTACCCGAAAGCATGTGGGGGGAACCAGCACTCTGAGGCTTTCTAGAAGGAGAGAAGGATAGGGGCCTGCTAAATCTCAAAGGGAAGGATATTTCAAAGGGCAAGGTCTGCTCCCAAGGCGGTACTCTGTCTAGTCCTCCATAAATGTGGGGAATAATCCCTTCCATTTCCTTCATCAAAACCTTTCAAAGCAGCCTCCATGTCAAAGCAAAGAACAGATGAGAGACTTCGAAAATGTGAGCAATCAAGAAGAGTGCTTAATTAAATGTAACTTTTGTCAAAGAAAGAACAAACTGCTACTGCAGCCACCTAAAATGAATTTAAAGGTAAAGGTAAAGGTTACCCCGCACATGCGTGCTAGTCGTTTCCAACTCTAGGGGCCGGTGCTCATCTCCGTTTCAAAGCCGAAGAGGCAGCGCTTGTCCGAGGACGTCTCCGTGGTCATGTGGCCGGCATGACTAGATGCCAAAGGCGCACGGAACACTGTTACCTTCCCACCGTAGTGGTCCCTATTTTTCTACTTGCATTTTTACGTGCTTTCGAACTGCTAGGTTGGCAGAAGCTGGGACGAGCAACAGGCGCTCACTCTGTTACATGGCACTCGGGATTCGACCCGCCAAACTGCCGACCTTCTGAATGACAAGCTTAGCATCCCAATTCTGATTTAGCATCCCAATTCTGGCCTTCAATTTCATTCACTAATAGAAAACTGGCCAAAACAATAAACAAATGTTCTTTTCTATTGGAAAAGCCTTTTCCTTTACCGTCATGCCAGGTACTCCTTTTTCTCCTCTTAAGCCATCAGGCCCTGGACTTCCCTGTCAACATACAAACAAACCAACGAAGTTATTAAGTCAAGAGCATTTGGAGCTTAAAAATATGCTCATTGAGATATACATTTTCATTTGTTTAAAAAAATATAATGAAGCCTATAGGTAAAATAACAACAAAGACAAATGAGCTTGACATCATTCCAATTTTGACTGGTTTTACAGATAAGGCCACACCATGGATTATTAAAGAAATCACAGTAGGTTTAAATAGCATGCCCAACCACATTAAATCTTCTGTCAAACTGGATGGACATCAATGAATAGGTGAACCTAAGAGTTTCTGGTCAATCTATTTGGAACAGACAAACTTCACAATTATATATGGCATAGCCAGGACATATTTGGAAAAATATTCAAGAATATCCAAGTAGCTGTTGAGTTAGAGTTTGCTCATCCCCCCCTCCTCCCTTAATTCAGAGATAGGGATGGAGCGAAAGCGAAAGTATTCTGGTAAGTAAAGATAGTTCACAATGTATTTACAAACCTGGTCTCCCCTTTCTCCAGTCATGCCTGGTGGTCCTGGCGCTCCTACAACTCTCTCACCTGCAGGGCCTCTTTCACCCTACAACAGGAAACCAAGCACATCTATCATCTCATCACATAGGACCCTCAAAGTGGGGTCATTTCATAGGGCCAGACACCCTCTCTAGCCTTCCTTACTTTCTCTCTCCCTCTCTCCCTCCCTCCCCTCCCAGAAACGGTATTTGAAGGGGTAAATTTTATCAACCTGTATCACTGTGCACCACTTAAATAATACTAATGATGTTAGTGATGATAAATCATAATACTAATGGTCTCTGGGCTATTTTGGACACTTTTAATGGTTTAATTTTAGGTTTTATTGCTTTCAATACAGCGATCTGCCTTGTTTTTATTTCTTGGAAGAAATGGAAAAAGAAGAAGAGAAGGAAAATAGGTTTAAAGCTAGGGACTCTACTTTTTAAAAAGAACTGAGATTAGCATATCATTTGTCTTTGTGTGGAACCGATTCATACATTCAGAGTGCTTTGGACTCACAGCACCTATTCAAGGAGCAGGTGATACAGCTGCAGCTCACATGGCTTTGCAGCTATGTCTTGTGCACCAGTTATAACCAGTTCTAAACTGGGGGGCTCTTCATAAAGCTGCTCATGTCTCAATCATCTCCCATTTGGATGACTCCAGTTCATCCTATGCAGGCTGCGCTTGATGACCCCTTGGAAGCCTCATCTGATCCAGAATGCGATGGCTCAAGCACTGGTGGACTTCTATGTAGCACCTATATTTTGAGAGCTGCACCTTGCCCAGGATATCATTAGCCAAGAGCCTAAGAATCTACTTCCTGCTAAAGGTTGGCATAGGAGTAAGCTACTAAAGGTTGGACTTAGAGTTAGTTGGTTTATGTCCACCCCTAGAGTGGAAAGGAATGAGCAAAAGAGGAAAAGGCAAAGTGTAGTCCAGCCACATTGTTCTTTCGTTGAGATTAAAATGCAATACTTGCTTATCATTTGTATTAAAAGGAGTACCAGGACATAAAAGCTTCTATCAGGCATTTTTGCAGATGATAACATACAACAGGGTTTCCCAACCTTAACAACTTTAAGACACATGGATTTCAATTCCCAGAATTCCCCAGCTAGCTAGTCTAGCTATTCTAGCTGGGGAATTCTGGAAGTTGAAGTCCACACTCTTCAAGTTGCCAAGGTTGGGAAACCTTGACCTAGAATTTTGACAATAACAATCAAATAGTGTAATGGCAAATACTTACTTTCTGCCCTTGAATTCCTTCTGGGCCTTTCGGGCCAATGTTGCCAGGTGGACCAGGAGGCCCAGGGGGTCCATCATTTCCTACAGGGCCTGGGGAACCTATAATGCCTGGAGTACCCTACCAATAGAGATTTGAAGAATTCTTATATACAGATTTTGCTTGCAAAGAAATTTAATCCTGCTTCTGTGTGGATCAATATTCTGCTAACTAGGTTAGTGTTTGTATGGAATCAGAACAGAATTTCTATTTAAACATTTGATTAATTTTTGCAGAATGGAGTATTTCAATCTTGTTACAATTGTTTATAAATATTTAAAAAGAGCAAATTTCTTTTTATTATATCATATTTTTGGGGAAAAAAATTTGAAGGCAATGTTCAAGACAATTTTGGCTTTGTCAATCCTGTTGATTGTTTCTGATTTCATGCAGAAGATTATACATAAGGAAAAGTAATCTCAATTTAAGATCTCTATGAATCAAGTAAGGATTATACTATAAAAACTCATTTAAGACTTCTAACTTTGAGTGATATCCCCTTATTTGTATAATTCAATAAACCAGGTTTATTGAACCATATAAGCATTACTGATTGTATTATCCTCATTATGCACATAATTGCACAATGACTCCAGAAGATAAGATATAACCACAAGTAATTTAATGTATCACAAGTAAACTCTGATACAAAGATTTATTTTTAAGACTAAAGCTAATAAAAGTGATCATGAAAAGAATTCCAGCAACTGCTGTGTATCAAATACAAGCCCTAGTTATAATGAAATCAAGGTTTCAAACTACTATTTTTTGGGTAGGAATTGTTTCATCTGTTGTTTTAATGTGGGACAAGTTTGGTTTCAAACAGTTCTCCTATTGTGAGAACTGGCTCTCAAAGGGATTGAAATCTAGGCAGTTTGAAATAGAAAACCAAAAGATTACTTTGTGAATTTCTATTGCTTTGATAGCAAATTAAATAGATGAATTCATCCAAAGTAAGGATTTTATGTATTCATTTATACATACCCATATCTATCTATATCAGCTATATCATGGGTGTCAAACTCGCAACGTCACGTGACATGTTGCAATGTATTGCGAATTTTTTTTCCATTGCTGGCAAAGGGGTGGCCACGGTTTCACCATACGCATTTGGCCCGTGGGCCAGCAGTTTGACACCACTGATCTATATCTATTTATCTCCAAGTACAGCTTTTAAAAGCATGGCATTTCTTTTGTTTCTGGATTTTAAAAGTATGCAGATTTTATTGTATTGATTCCCCCCCCCCTCCCCGCCCAATTATTTGTAAGTGAAAGAATAACACACCCTTTCACCCTTTTCTCCCTGATCGCCTCTGGATCCTTTCTGGCCGTCAAATCCTCTGTCACCCTATAAGGAAAATAAATAAATAAATATAAAAATGGTTTGATTTGTATAGAAGCAAATTATCTAGTCATATCCCACTCCCCCAAGTATATGTGTGTGTGTGTACGTGTGTGTGTGTGTGTGTGTGTGTGTGTGTTTATGTATGCATATCGGTGTATGTATCTTACATATGCAAAAAAGTTTACTTCATGATAACAAAAATTATAAAGGCTGATTTATTGGTGATTGGTTGAACCAATCAAAATGGAGGCAGCACCATTTCCAACCAAAATGGAGACAGCACCGTTCTCAACTTACATTTGAACTATGTAAGTTCAAATCTTACACAGACAACAATATTATAAGGCAACCTCAATCTCTGAATTGTGGGTGCGAACCCTCTCTGGGATGTGGGGCAAGATATTCACAACCTTTCCCCCCGATCAATACTTCAGTACTGATCTACTGACACCTTAGCATATACAGCAAATGTGGGCTACCTCTATTCCCAGAACTCCATAGTATTGGCATCTTTGACAGCAGCCATTAAGCTCCTTAGAGTCATATACCTTTCGTTTGCAGAGCTAGCATTTACTTTTCTTCCCATATAATCTCATTACTCTATACCAATGTTTCTCAACCTTGGCAACGTGAAGAGGTGCAGACTTCAGCTCTCAGAATTCTCCAACCAGGTCTGCCCTATACCATTCTATGCTGTATTTCTACATATTATTATATCATGTTTTCATTATTCTATACCTTTGGACCAATAAGGCCTTCCTTTCCAGGGATTCCTGGGGCCCCAGGCATGCCAATCTCTCCCTAGGGAAAAAAAAAGCAAAAGGTATAGGCTGTTCTGTCCAAATATATGACCGGCTCTACTTCCACATTGAAAGACACTTGAAACACTTACAGGATCACCCTTCCTTCCAAGAAGGCCCGTTCGGCCTGGTAACCCTGGCTCTCCCTAGAACAGAAGGGAACAAAGTTTTAGCTGGAAAGGGAAAGGCAAAAGGAAATGTGGACACCAAAACTGCAACAGGCTTATTCTATTTAGTGAGGGGCTTCACTATGATAAAGATCCCCCAAGTTATTATTTACATAATAATTATTGTATACAGATTCTGCGTATACAGAAACAATGCTTTGAAAACGTCCACAATTTTCCACTTAAGAAGGAAAGCCTTGTATGTACCCTGAGGGTAGCCGAAGTAGAAGGAAAAAAATAATTTATTTTTTACTGTTAATTTCAATTCTCTCTTCAGAGGGCTGTATATTTTCAATTCCCATTTTCCATTTTCTTACAATATTCCAAATTATCATTATACACCTTAAAAACAAATCTTTTTTAGTTTTTTGCTTAATGTCTCATAATGCAAAGCAATCAAAGAGTATGCTGATGATACCCAGCTTTTCATTTCGACCCCAAACCACCCCAGTGATGCCCTTGACGTGATGTCCCGTTGCCTGGAGGCGGTCCGGGTCTGTATGGGGAGGAACAGGCTTCGGCTCAACCCTGACAAGACTGAGTGGCTGTTCGTGCCGGCATCCCGGGAAATTCAGTTTACTCCATCTCTTGCCATGGGGGGTGAGTTATTGCCCCCCGTAGATAGGGCGCGCAACCTGGGGGTCCTCCTAGACTCACAGCTCTCTTTAGAAAATCATATTGGAGCTGTGACTAGGGGGGCCTTTGCCCAGGTTCGCCTGGTGCGCCAGTTGCGGCCCTATCTGGACCAGGATGCCTTGCGTACAGTCACTCATGCGCTCGTGTCCTCTCATTTGGACTACTGTAATGCTCTCTACATGGGGCTGCCCTTGAAGACCACTCGGAGGCTCCAACTGGTGCAGAATGCAGTCGCGCGAGTTGTGTTGGGAATCTCCCAATACTCCCGTGTTATACCTCTGCTCTGCGAGCTGCATTGGCTGCCGGTTGCCGGTGAGATTCAAGGTGTTGGTAATGACTTACAAAGCCCTACATGGCATGGGTCCGGATTACCTACGGCAACACCTGCGGCTGGTGTCAACTTCCCTCCGTCCAGTGCGCTCCCACAGAGAGGGCCTCCTCAGGGTGCCTCCGATCAAAGAATGTCGACTGGTGGCCCCCAGGGGGAGGGCGTTCTCTGTGGGCGCGCCAGACCTGTGGAACCGCTTGCCGGTTGAGCTCCGGATGGCCCCCGACCTTCGCTCCTTCCGGCGGGTTCTAAAAACTTACTTATTTGAGCAATCTGGCCTGGTTTGATGGGTTTGGGGGTTGGGGTTTTAACATGGTTTTTTAATTATTGTATATATCGGGCATAATATTTCATTGTTTTTTAACTTTTGTATTTTGTCTTTTAGTATTTATTGCCCTGTACCCCACCCTGAGTCCTTCGGGAGAAGGGCGGTATAAAAATTTAATAAATATAAATATAATATAAATCTGGCAATCACCTTCTCACCCTTATCTCCATCTTGGCCACAGGCTCCTTTCATTCCTCGATCACCCTGAAACAGAAATAAAATGAGCATCGCAAATAAAGATAACATTGATGCACTTCTCCAATAATTGATTGTACATATTTTTAGAATGTTTTTCTAAAAACAAGAAGAGAGGAAAAGAAAAGAAACAAAAATCCTGTATCAAATATAATACAAACATTAAAGAAGCTACAAATCCTACCATGACAATTTATAAAACAATACTTTGAAATCTACAAGAAATCAGTAAAATAAAAGCCTGATTAAAAAAAACCCTGAACCTCTGTCCAAGGTTTTATCTCCTGTGAAACATGATGCAAACTGGCATGCAGAGGTTAGACCTCCTTGTCAGTAAAAGGGCTAGACTGCTCTTTTTGCAGTTAAACCTAATAGCAATAGCACTTAAGACTTATATACTGCTTCACAGTGCCCACTCTAAGCAGTTACAGACTCAGCTTATTGCCTCCAACAATCTGGGTCCTCATTTTACTGACCTTGGAAGGATGGAAGGCTGAGTCAACTTTGAGTCCGTGAGAATCGAACTGCTGGCGGTTGGCAGAATTAGCCTGCAGTATTGCATTCTAAGCACTGTGCCACCATAGCATGAATAGGTAGCTTCTGACTCCATTGTACAGGTACAGGTAGCTCTTTTCTGAGCTAATATGCTCCTCTCCTTGCATCAGCTTTACAAATCTTTGTGATCAGCTCTATATGACCTGGAGAGAATCTCTTAAACTTATAAGAAGATAAAAAATAACCATGGTAGATCGCACCTTTGGGCCTCGCATTCCAATAGGTCCCATTTCTCCTTTCTCCCCTCTGGTTCCAGGAATACCATCCTTTCCAGACTGACCCTGGAGAAATAAAGATGAAGGCAAAGTGATACATGGAACTGTACAATTGTAGGCAGAAGCGGCAACACATAAAGAGCACTCACCGGCTCTCCTGGTTCTCCTGATTTACCAATTTCTCCCTGTGTAAAGGAAAACAGCCAGTATGTAGACACCTGATCGGAAAATGAAACCATCCAGTAGATACGCAACCATGAATGAAGAAATAATCTCTTACCTTTTGCCCACTGGGTCCTCGTGCACCAGGGAAGCCTGTGGATCCTTTCTCACCTTGCTCACCCTTTACTCCCTAAGTTAAAATTGCAAATCACAGACAAACATGAGTGTCAGATCAAGAGAGAGAGAGAGAGAGAAAAATGCCTATCTAATTCCTGTGCTCAAGAAAAAAGAAAGTATTCATAATTCTTCTTCATATGAAACTTGGCATAATGCTTTTAATGGATTCTCTATTGAATTGTGCTCTTGTACAGTATTCCAGAAAGTCCTTATTGTTTTGGTAGATAGATGGACGAGATACACTTAAATATACAGACTGCCTTTTTCAGTAGCGATCTACACATATTCATGTAGATTAATAAATATCTGGCAACATGCAGAGTTTCATAACTCGGAGACACAATGAGCAAACAGAAAACTCTGCAGCAGCACCAGAACTGTCGGGAACTACAAAGAGTGGGTGTGAGCTTTGAAAAGACCTAATTTTGCCTTTTGACTATGCCCCACCCCTTCCAATGAAAAAAGTTACAAAATTCAGCTAGGACATTTGAAACCTGCAGGATGAAAAGGTTCTGTATGGAATGCTTTCAGGTGATGCACAGAGATGTCATTGACCTTACCAATTCCTTCACTCTAACTCATCTTCTGCACTCTAATACAGGCACTGGTCCCTTTAGCCCTCAGTGCCTCTACAGCAGAGGTCCCCAACCTTTTGGGCACCAGGGATCGGTTTCGTGGAGAGAGGTTTTTTCCATGGACCGGAGGTTTTGTGTGCTGCCTGCATCTCACGGATGGGACTTTGCTTGTTTGTGTGGACCGGTTGCTGGCATGCCGCGGCCCGGTACTAGCCCACGGACTGGGGGTTGGGGACCCCTGCCCTAGAGTGTGCAGGATTTTTAGGAAGAATTTTAGCACTTTTGAGGAGCCAGCCTCTTGCCGTATCTGTGTGGGATACAGCTAAAGATGGGCCCTTTGCCTGCTCTCTTACCTGCTTGACACAATCTGCATGCCTTGCCTATGGTGATAAATGCAGCCCAAAGATCTGACCCAGTACCTTCTCTCCAATGATTCCGTGATCTCCTTTGTCACCCTTGTCCCCTTCCATTCCTTTTAGGCCACGTTCTCCCTAGGAAAGTGCAAAAGAAAAAAAATATACCTTTTAAATCATTAATGAGAGCCAGTTTGATATAGTGGTTAAGGTTCCAGGATAGACACTGGGAGAGTGTGGATTCTAATCTTGCCTTGGGCATGGAGCCAGATAGGTAGCCTTGGGCCAGTCACTTTCTCTCAGCCCTCAAAAAAAGCAACAGGCAAACAACTTTAGAAAAACCTTGCCAAGAAAACTGCAAGGACTTGTCCAGGCAGAATCAGACACAATTGAATGGAAGGGGGGAAAAAAACCATTGGCAAGAGAATTAATAACAAAGTTGAAGTGCTATTATGGAAGAGCATACAGATTGATTTTTAAAAAGAGAATTTTTTTAAAAAAAAAAACAAGTGATGCCATTTAACTACAGCAGAAATTAGAGTTTTTGTTTGCCATATTACTTACTGGTTCTCCTTTGTTCCCTCTCAGACCTGGTGGGCCTTCCACAATGACAGTATCTCCCTATAATTGAGAAAATATGACAATCAAGAAGATTCTAAATACTTCAATTGTTCTGTTTTCATTTCTGCTCTGAACTAATACAATTTTTCTGTAGTACAAATATCAACTGTTCCATAATAAAATATTTTGTTTGAAACATGGCAAAAACCAACCCATAAATAAATTCTGGGAAAAGTAATCAATTACCTCACAGCTAGGAAATGATCAGGGATTCATGTCATAATTTCTGCTAGTCCTACCTGGAGAAACCCAAGACTCAACCTTGCAACTTTTGCCTGCAAAATCTCTGTGTGATTGAGTTTGAATGCCTTCTCCCTTCAAATAATGCAATTTGGTAAAAGTAGGGACTTGGAGATTTCTTGCATCTTTTTCAAGGTTAGGCTAATGTCTATCAGATGAAAATATTTTTTTGCTATAACTTTGTCAGTGGGCTTGTATAGATGCTGGCTTGCTTTGAAGAGTTTGTTTGTTCAGTCATGTATTTTCTAAGGCTGCCCACTTGCCAAAAAAGTTTATTTTGGCACTGCACAGGTATCACCACTAATCACAACTTAATCTTTCCAAAACTGTGATACTTACTTTGTCTCCTTTCAACCCCATAAGTCCAATGTCACCCTAAGAGAAAAAAAGTATAATTATAAATTAATTTACATAATTATTGTCAATGATCTAGCACTCTTAGATCAGTTGGATTATAAATATATAGATGGTTGGTATTAAGGCTAATAATTATAATACATGGTACTTCACAGCAGAAACTAAGATAATAAGCCCTTGCCTCCAGGAATCTAAAGAGTTAGACTTCGGTAGGGATATTTTGAAAACTCACTGTGGCCCGGGTCCTTGCTTAAAAAGCAGCCAACTTATTATGAGGACTAGATAAGCAATGTAAGGGAAAGGGGACACTGTAATTATGCATGTTTTACAGGCTGATTCTTTGTCTATCCAAAAGGTGTTTTCTTTTGACATAATTCAGATTTGCAGCATACAGGTGCTTGGGAACAGGAAATGCCAGATGTTTAGTTACTTTTCTTCACTCATTCCAAAGCTAAAATTGTATTAATAAAGTTGTTAAGGATTGTTGCGCAGAGGTCTCCTTGTGTTACCAAAGAGTTGCACAGACAAGGAAGGGTACTGAGAGCAGTAAGAGTCACACAGTAACCACAAGAGTACACTGAGTTGTGAAGAACAAAAAGTATTTTACTTTTGAGGTGGTGTAAGAACAAAAATGCACAGTCAAAAATAAACAGTCCAGGTCATACACAATAGCAATAGTCCAAGGAATAATCTAAAATACAAAGTCTTCTTACCAGTCCAGAGGTCAATACACAGTTGTACAGGTTTATCACAGTAGTAAACCAACAGTACAGCAAAACAGAGCAAAAACAGTAACAGTAGAGAGCAGTGAATTCAGAGAGAGAGAAGCTACGTTCCTAGCTCCCTCTTATGGCCATGAGAACACTTACACACCCATTGGCCAATTAACATCTTAAAGTCACAACATCATGGTTTAATATATTTTCAACCCAACATTGTAGGCTATCACCATATGCCTAACAAAAGTGATTTTATTTTTCAGCATTAGAAATAGGACAGAGCAGGAACATTCTACTCCTCCTAACAACTGCCCCACCCCACTCTTACTTACTTTGTCACCTCTCTCTCCTCTGTTTCCTGGAGGGCCCTAAAGACAAAAGAATGCTTAAATGCAAAATGTTTATGCTTAGGACCAGATAAAACAGAGGAAAGAAGACTGAGATATTTACAGCAGGCCCCCGATCTCCCTCCAGACCTGGGCGCCCATCTTCACCCTGAGGAAAGACAAATAAAACATTCATAATAGAACAAAAGAATAACCGGGGTAAAGGAGGGGGACAACTGTACATCAAGACAAAGCTGGGAATTTCCCATAAAACTCAGACAGCTGATAAACCCCAAAATGACACACTGAAATTCATATTTTATTCCAACATTTTAAACTTCACAGTCCTTTTCTGAATGGAGAAATGCTTTTATAAAGTATGGCTTTTGAATATTTTAATAATATTTGTTTTCACCCAAAATTATATTGGGATAGAATCTCTAACCAATTTTAGTTTACAGAGTCTAAATATCCATCCTTTGCCTCAATAGGAGGAAAAACTAGATATTACAGTACTGTTAGTAAATATTTTCTGCTTCAGACCATGCAATATCTAGCACAGTTAGTTCTGTGCACTCATCTTTTGTTTTTGGTCAAATATGATTAGAATTCCAGCATAAGAGTAGGCAACACACATCATGTTTCAAACTTCTGGGCTCTGAGTTGTCAAAATTTCTCTGTTTTCCAGTTTGAAACTGTTCTTTTGATTGAGAAACAGACTGCCTTCGAAAACTTAAGAAATCTTCAGAGCTGAAAAGAGTGCGAACTTTGGAATACTCCATCTCAATCTCAAAAAAGAAAAAGAAGCCTATCTTGCTTCTCTTGAATAAATTTAATTTTGAAATGAGGAGTTTCGTCAAGTTTTGCACTCAAATTATTCAAAATATTTTACACACCCATACAATATCACCATGCCTGGATCATGATGTTAAGAGTCAGGGTAAAATACCTACCCGAGATCCTGGATCTCCTCGTTCTCCTCTAGGTCCTGGTTGTCCAATACCTGTATCCCCCTAAAAAAGCAGAATATGACAAAAGGAAAGACCTATCAGTGGATTCTGTTGCTATTTCCAGCATCTTTCTTGAATTATTTTTAGGCACGTAAGCTTTATCAGAACTGAATGATTTAAAAAAAAGAAAAGAAAAGAAAAAAGAAAAAGGTCTCTAGAAATAGTAGCTATGCAGGAAGTAGAGGCTCCTTCTAATTCCTTTAATCTCTATATTTTGAAGGTTAACACCTCATTTATTAATGGTAAATCCAAGAAATGACTGATTGCAGAATGCGCAAAAATTAGAATAAGTTATCTTGGAGAAGCAGATGTGATTACCTTGTCACCTTTTACTCCTGGAGTGCCTGAAGTACCCTACAATAAAGCGATCATAAGAAAAGGGAATAATAAAAATAATTAATATTTCAGACAGCAAAGAACATGTGCGTGTAGCAATGCAACACAGAGGATATGATTCAGACTGTACATACAGTCCTCATTAAACTGCTTTCCAACCCCCTCATTACTTACTGGTGGTCCTGGGGGTCCTGGAGGACCTGGTGACCCTGCAGTACCATCTCTCCCTGGGAAGCCAGTCAAACCCTAATAAGGAAAATATCTTTCAATCCAGAGGCTTAAGTCCAAACAGGAGAAGCCTGGTTCATGTTACTCCTAATGAAATCTATTGGAATCTGCATTCCAGTTGTATGAGCAGAGTTACACACTGGTGGCCTATACTTAAATATGGGGAAGATATAAATGTACATTATGGGGAAAAAATCATTGACACAAGGCATTCTCTTTCTATCAGTTATACACGATTAGTTTCTTCAACTTTAAAGTGGAGGACAGAATTTTAATTTAATTTAATTTAATTTAATAATATTTCTATACCGCCCTTCTCCCTGAGGACTCAGGGCGGTTCACGGGCAAGAATAAAATACAAAGTTACAAATATTAAAAGGAAATTAAATAATTGCCCGATTTTAAAACAATTGATATGCTACAATTATAAAACCCCAAAGATACAACGATAAAAATACAAGAATAAAAAACCCCACCAATCCCCCATCAGGCTAGGCCGGCTTGTGCAAACAAAAACGTCTTCAGATCGCGGCGAAAGGAGCGAAGATCGGGCGCCATCCGGAGCTCAACCGGTAACTGATTCCATAGTTCCGGAGCGCCCACAGAGAAGGATCTCCCCCTGGGGGCCACCAATCGACATTCTCTGATCGGTGGCACCCTGAGGAGACCCTCTCTGTGGGAACGCACAGGGCGCAGGGAGATTGATGCCGGCAGCAGGTGTTCCCTAAGGTACTCCGGACCCCTGCCATGTAGGGCCTTAAACACCATTACTAGTACCTTGAATGGGATGAGGATTGGAGGAACAGAATAACATTGAGGACAGAATGGGAGGAAGATTGGGGGAACAGAGTTCAGCATTTGGGCCAAGGACCCAGAATTTTCCATCTGCATAAAACCTAGTGAATCAGTTAAAGTAATGTGACATTTGTCTTTAGGCATAGGTTGAGTGCTGAGACAAAGAACAAATCTAAAGACTACTCATCATTATGGAGAAATCCAGAACAAGAGAGCAATCCTCATGAAAAAGAGGAATGATCAGTGATGGAATACTAATTCAATGTGGATTCTAGAGAGGTTGTTATTCCTTTATTCAGAGAACACACCAGGCCATGGGATTGGATGACAACAGCAATTATCAACCTTACCCTCTCTCCTGGGGGTCCAGGTTGGCCAGTCATTCCATTTTCTCCTCTCAGACCAGCCTGGCCAGGAGTTCCAACTGCACCTGGTGAACCAGGTGGGCCTGGTAGGCCAGGTAAACCAGGATCTCCCTGAAAATAAAGCACAATACATGGTGTTAGGCGTCAGAATAAGCTAAGAAGCTGCAAGACTTTTGTGTCGCTGTTCTTCAAACATTTGAGAAGAAAGAATTATAAATACACGAATATACTTCCCCATTTTGAGCATTTTCAAATTTAAGTGATTTGAAAATGTTTCTTGACTTGACCAAAACTCCAAGTGAAGAATGATAAGAATGATATATAGGATATAGCATGCAGAAACAAGACATTCTAACTTTTAAAGGTTAATCTGAGAAATTAAATCTCCAATCTACTGTTGTAGGTTTTAAGAAAATTACTCTCCAGAATCTTTTACTGCAGTGGTTCTCAACCTGTGGTCCGTGGACCCTTGGGAGTCTGTGATGTCGTCACAGGGGGTACATGAAGGTTTGAAGAAATGTTATGATTTAAATCTTCAGTTAAGTCTTGGTGGTCCGTGGCTGTAGCCACAAAAGGTATTTATAGGGGGTTCGTGGTGAAGAAAAGGTTGAGAACCACTGTCTTACTATATAGAATCACCAATTTAATTTCGCAGGAGCTGTCCACAAACAACAGTTCTGAAAAAGTTGAAAATGAGGAGTCCTTAGAAGTGTATCATGAAATAAGAAGTTAGAAGTGTATCATGAAATAAGGGGAAGAAAAGAATGGAGTCATTTTGGGACAGTAGCATAGAAAAAGAAATTACCTTTAAGCCTTGAGGTCCATCCTGTCCAGGGGGTCCCTGGATGCCAATTCCAACTGAACCCTAAATGGTACAGTGAAAGAAAAAAAAAATAATGTAATGCACAGATACATAAATTATGTGAATAAACCATGCTGGTGGAGCATTCCTCACAGACTGCACTCCCTGAGAACTCTCATAGTTCTTCCTAAAACACAATAGGTTCATGCTGTACTTCTGAAGAAACACAGCGATTCCTGGGTGCTCTTTTGTAGGCATTCCTCTCTATGCTGTGATCTCCTACCCATACTTTGAAAGACATGATTTGAGAATTTCTCAGAATGCTACGCTGGAATTAATGACTAAAATAAACACTCTAGTATTTTGTGTATTATTTAAACTTCTTAAAAATTAAGCACATATCTTCTATAGAATCAGGAACAAAATATATGACAATCACCATATACCTTTTCTCCTTTGATCCCAGGTGATCCTTTGACTCCCTATTAAAATTCAGAAATATATCATAGATTACTGTTTCCATGGTTGATAATAACGCAAAGGTAGAAGGAGGCACACGAAATCTTTCAGAATCAGAACAGAAAAGAAGACAAGTAGCCAACATATCTCCTGAGAAAACAGTCTATTAAAAGTATTTGAGATCAAATTTTAATATGTAAAAACTCTTGAACACAAGAAGTTATTTAGTGTTGGGAATACGTTGTCTCAGTATATTGCAGTCTAGATTCTATTTTGAAATTTAAAAAAACAACAACAGTAAAAGTCCTCTTCAGGAAGGGATTTAATATTAGGCATATTTTAGTGTATTTGACTAAATTAGGATATCTTCCTTTAAAAATAATTATTCATTTTCAGATCATAACTCTTCACAACTGAGTCTTTTCATCTGGCCAAAACCCACATGGGGTATTATATTTCTACTAAGCCATTGCAGATTCTGCAATCATACAATTACTATATTGTACATTCCAAAACACTTACATCTTCTCCAGGATCTCCAGGTATCCCCGGACTTCCAGGATTACCCTATTATAAAAATATAGAAATAATCTAGATAGGTCAACATTGAGAATGAATTAAAGACAAATATTTCTGTGAAGCTCACAGATGCTGGAGAATGAGAGCTGAAGTTCCTGTCTGGAAAACTGTTTTCTTACCTTCTCTCCACGAGGACCTGGTATGCCTCGATCACCTTTGAGACCCTGCAAAGAAGAAAGATCAGTACCTGCCCCGGGAACCAGTTGCCTGGAAATGGAGGAAATAAGCATGGGGGAAAAAATATGAAAAGCCAACTTACTGGCCTCTTCAAAAGTTCCTCGTCAAAATCGCCTGCTTCACCCTAAAACAGACCATGAATATAATTTATCAATATATTAATGTCCATTCAGATGGGCTTAAGCTTGCTTTTCTAGAAAGTGTACAAAAATTTACCACCTTATTTAGCAAAATTCAGGTATTTGCCAGACATTCATAGAATGTAAGTTCTTCCCATAGAAACCTGCCTGAATAAGACATACTAGCAAAATTTTCTTATATCATAAAATCAGATTTTCATTCAAGGGCTACTATTTGGTGTCTTCTGGAGGAAGAAATGGCAGAAGGAAGACAGCTTTGAAATGTGGAGCTGACCCTGTGATTTATTTGATGAAGATTAAAACAGATATGTTGTTATCTTTGTTAAGCCTTACTGGAGTTTTGCTGACATAATAATAATGATAACAATAATAAGTTGGAAGGGACCTTGGAGGTCATCTAGTCCAACCCCCTGCTCAGGCAGGAAACCCTATACCATTTTGGACAAATGGCTGTCCAGTCTCTTCTTAAAAACCTCCAGTGTTGGAGCATTCACCACCTCTGGAGGCAGGTTGTTCCACTGGTTAATTGTTCTAACTGTCAGGAAGTTTCTCCTTAGTTCTAGGTTGCTTCTCTCCTTGACTAGTTTCCATCCGTTGCTTCTTGTCCTGCTTTCAGGTGCTTTGGAGAATAGCTTGGCTCCCTCTTCTTTGTGGCAGCCCCTGAGATATTGGAACACGGCTATCATTGAAATAATGAGGCTTCATTAAGTTGTTCATAGATAACAGATGGGAAATGGGAAGAAAATAATATAGTATTTGTTATATTTTAAGAGATAAGTTACTAAAACTCTTTATACTTGTGATGAAGGTGAGAAATCACTTCTTCATATATTTCTTTTCTTTTTCTTTAATATATTCTTTTTTCTTTTCTTTCTCTTCTTTTTCATCCTTCTATCTTTTTTCAGTTTGTACTATTGTAATTATAATCTTTAATAAAATTACTATAAATATCAAGAACTAATCCTTGCAAAATGTTGTGAGCCAAAATTTGAAAATTTTGAAGCTACCAAAGAATATTTAACTGATTTTTTTTCTAAGTTCTTATGCCCCAAATAATAATATATTAATTTTCTCTATTTATCTGGATTTTTAGCTTACCTTCTCACCTTTCATTCCAGGAGGCCCCACTATAGTCTATAATAATCAGATTAAGAAGAAACATTAAAAGGAATAAATAAATGGTATCAAAACAATGTTTGCTATAAAGTTTTTTTTTTCTAAAAATGAATGCAGAAATTACATGTAGCTAAGAAAAGCAAAATAACAGTTTCTGAGACAATGGAAAAAGGATGAATCACTTTTTCTACTTTCTTCTGCAATTAATAACAAAGGACTGTCCTTTTAATTATATCATTACGTTAATAATGGAAGGAAGAGCTACATAATAATAAAAAAGAAATCCTAGGATGCTATCATGTTTTCCATACTTCAAACAATGATCTGAAAAACAAAGGATCAAAATTTTACTGTTAACAAAAAATACACTCCACATAGTTGTTCCCAAAATGTAATGGTTCTATAATCTCTCCTAAAGAATGCCAAACACTGGAAATAAAGAAGCATATATCTCTTCCATTCTAAAAACCATTTGCATCATATTTAGCCCTAAATAAATTTCAACATTCACCATTAAAAAAAACCTCCCAGGTTATTTATTTACTGAAAAAATGTATTTTGTCAACATGAAAAACCTGAAACATGGTCTAGTACCTTCTTAGTTCATATAACCTCCTGACAAATGATGGAAAAGAACAAAGAATCTCATTATTGTTTCAGAGATTTGTTTTGATAATATGATGTCAACATATTTTATAATGTCCATACTAAATAACATATTTTAAGATTAATCAAAGTAGCACACAACATAGCTAATATTAAAAATGTTTAAGAGGTCTATATTGTTTGACATAATTAATATATAGTACATATCAAAAGAAAAAATTAAGAGGACTTTGATTATATTATTATGTAATTTGACTATTGCAAAAATCAGTTTTTTAAGTGCATGATGCCCATGAAATCTGTCTTAGAAGACAACTAATAAAATATAGAGGATAACAACTATTGTGATATTTACAGTATGTCACCTCTATTAGATGAGATGTCATATTACCTCTAAGTAGCCAGTATTGGGAAACATTAGTAGGAGGATACTATTGCACTTATCTCCTACTGGAAATGTTCTACAAGGATTTAACTGGTCAAGCAATGGCTTTGGTTCGAAAAACAAAATTTAACTGCAGGTGGTCCTTGACTTACAACCATTCATTTAATGACCATTTGAAGTTACAATGACACTGAAAAAAGTGACTTATGACTGATTTTCACACAATTGTTGCAGCATTTCTGCGGTCACGTAATCAAACTTGGGCAGTTAGAAACTAGCATGTACTTATGATGGCTGCAGTGTTTTGGGGTCACGTGATCACCATCTGTAACCTTCCCAGACAGCTTCTGACAAGCAAAGTCAAGGGGGACGGGGGAAGCTCGATTGACTTAATGGCCATATAATTCACTTAACTGCAATGATTCCCTTAACGAATATGGCAAAAAGGTTGTAAAACAGGGGCACACTAACTTAACAACCGCCCTGCTTAGCAACGGAAATTTTGGGCTCAACTGTGATCAAAAGTAGAGGACTACATGTATTGTTTTGACAGGCCATCAGGTTTTTAAATAATCTGAAACTAAAGCAAAAAAAATTATTTTTTAAAAAACTTACTAACCAGAGAAGGGAGCAAAAAGAAAACATGCAAGCTGTCCATCAAGGATAAAGAAAGGAAAGGTTGCCTCTCACCTGACCTGGGGACCCAGCATCTCCAGGCTCCCCTTTAGGACCGGCAGGTCCTGAAGACCCTGAAATACCCTACAAAGCAATTAACAAGAACATTTTTCCCCTTTATAACAGAAGCAGAGATTACGCTAGGTTGCTGCATCCCACACAGGCGATGCAGTCCTGTCCATGTTTGTTTAGAGACAAGCCCCATTATATTCAGTTCATTTATTTATCAAATGTATATGCTACCCTTGTCTCTAACCTGTGACTTTGGTTGACGTATGAGATCATCTCTGTGATTTAGTGTCACTCTTGTTTTAAAAGTCAAGTTGCAAGACTGCTTACGTCTAATACAGTATTTTCTGCCTATCTTGTATGATCAAGCAGAGTGGATGTAGTCTTCCTCCCTCAAACAATGTAATATATTGACACCCAGGAGGTTTGCCTTTTCCATTGGATGCCTGTTCTGTGGAATAGTATTTCCACTGCCGAGATTTGCGCGCTCCCAATGTGCTGATGTTAGAGATCTCTGAAAACCTAGTTCTTTTCTCAGGTCTTGGAGAAGAATGGTTGTGCCCCTGTAGAATGTTATTTGTGTGAGGAATTGTCTTTTTCCCCCCCCAGATGGGCGTGGTTTGTATTTTTCACTGCTCACCACCCTAATTAAGGGAGTTAGGTGGCCTCCAATCTGCTTAAATGCATGGAGAAGAATTGTGCAGTTTCGCACAGTGACATACCATTTTCCCTGGCATTCCAGGCTCCCCTTCTTTTCCAGGCACTCCATCTCTTCCTGGTACACCTGGTTTCCCCGGCTCACCCTAGTGAATAGTTACAGTTCATATAAACATCAAAGCCTGGTTCATTAAGAAGAAACAGTAATTTGACACAAGAGTACGAAATGATGGCCCATGGAAAAGTGAAGAGCCAAGAAGAAGGAGCAGAAGCAACTTACCACTTGTCCTGGTAACCCTGGAGGGCCCTGTGGACCCTAAAAAAGAAACCCAACAAGAAACGTGGATCAGCTCAGGAATTTAATAGTTCTCTCAAACTAAAGCAGGATATTTGTAACCTACCACAGGCCCAGAGGATCCTGCTGGTCCTGGGAGTCCCACAATTCCTGGCGGGCCTGTCATACCCTACAAGGAAAAAATATATATCACTTTGATCAAAGTTATCAACAGGCATCCAATCAGATCTATTGCATAGCTTTCCCATCCTGATCCTTTCCCAGAACTTGGAAACATCAATTGTTAGAAGGGAGACCCACAAAATTTACCTGTACAGGTAGTCCTTGACTTATTTATTTATTAATTAAATTTATTTATTAAATTTTTATACCGCCCTTCTCCCGAAGGACTCAGGGTGGTGTACAGGGCAATAAATATAAAAACAAAGTACAAAAGTTAAAAAACAATTAAATATTATGCCCGATATAAACAGCAATTAAAAACCATGTTAAAACCCCAACCCTAAACCCATCAAGGGTTTGTCTAATGATGGTCCAATAATATAATGGCTCAGAAAGAGTGCTGGCCATCAAAGAGCGCTGCAAAATCACACATCTGGTCAGGTGATTGCGATGTGGGTGATTGGTAACCTGTTCACAAAACTGGATGCCAAAGCGCCTCACAATCGCATGATCACTATTTGCATTCTTCTTTGCTTGGTTCCCCAGAAAGTCAATGGGTTAGGGAAGGTTGCAAGCTGCTCTTGCCTGCTGAGAGACACCGTCTCATCTCGGGGGACTGGCTGAGGGAGCTGCTTGTCATGAGTGAGCTGCACAGCACTGATGGAGTGCAGAAATAGAGCTCAAACCCCGAAGCTCCTGCAGCCTGTTACAGCCCCCTTCCGCACATGAAAGGAGCAGAACTCCTTCAGCAGGCAACTCTTTCAGGCAGCCCCTAGAGATGAGAGGGAGTCAAAATCCAAGTAGAAAGTGGAGAGGCAGTGCTAAGAAGCACAGGGTGCATCAGGCAGGTAGGGGATGCCGAGTGCGGGCTGCATGTGAGTCTCTCTTTGCTCAGAGGCTGAAAATCTTCCTTGGATTTCAGCAGGGAGGATTTTCAGCTCCTGAGCAAAGAAAATGCACAGTAAGGAAAAGAGCATGGGGTGCCTCAGGGAATGGGGGAGGTTGTGTGCAATTGTATTTGAGGTCAAGGGTTAAAAATCCTGCTTGGATTTCAGCAGGGAGGCTTTTCAGCTCTTGAGTAGAGACTCACAGGGTCTTCCTCATCTCTTCTGAGGCACCCCAGAATCCTTAATGCTTAATGACTTGCACAATCACTTAATGAGGACAATTGGGAGTGCTGGGATTGTGCTTGTTGTGTGAAGCAGTCATGTAATGTTCCACTTAACAACTGCTTTGCTTAACGACTGAAGTTCCTATCCTAATTGTGGTTGTAGCTACATATCTGTAGTTTTTTGACAATGAAAAAATCCTTGAAATAGCAGTAGGCCACAACATTTTTGAGTTACTATAATGTGTATTTGGGAAACCTAAAAAGATACTTACTCGTATGCTGGACCCAGGTTCTCCTACATCTCCCTGTAAATAACAAATAAAAACTGAAAAATTCACATTATTATTTGTGTTTGAGAGAAAATTGAGTTTTGAATGCTTCAATTTCTGCAGAAGATAATGTAGGTTAATTACATAGCATAACACTGGAAGTTCTGTGCTAAATTTTAGAAACCATATTGTTCATAGGATAACATAGGTATGTATGCTGTGTTTCCAAAAATAGGTTCCTCCAAACAAAAATACAGAACTATTCTATTTTCAGAATATTAAGCATGTAAAACTTTGACCATATGGAGCAACTAAAGATCAACCAGGCAACATGAGAACACACACACACACACACACACACACACAGAGAGAGAGAGAGAGAGAGAGAGAGAGAGAGAGAGAGAGAGAGAGAGAGAGAGAGAGAGAGAGAGACTATTGTTCTGGTAAAGAGAACAGAGTTGGGAGGCAAGAAGACAGAAATTGAAGAAAGAAATAATGGACAGTGATAGGTGACTCAAAATGGATTCTAGGCAACTGTGACTGCTAAAGAGTTGGTTCCACAGTTGGTCACAACAAAGATCCTGAAGCAGAGTTAAGAGGGATGTGGAGACTACCAAAGAAAGAAAATGAGCAGTGATGGGATATGTCTTCCTTACACAGAGGGTATCCATGTTTTATGGGCTTCACTGATTCTGAAGCTGAAGAAGCAGACCCTTAGCCTGCACCTGGAGAGTCAACAGGTTGTTAGCCACCTGAGAATAATGACTCTCACTCTAACAATAAAACACACCATTAGGAGATACAGTGGCAATCTGTGCATCTCCTGAATGGAAAGGGATTAACCCCTCTAATTAGACAAAGCCTCACATTCCTGTTCAACTTACTTTGGGTTGGTTATTGTGGAATTCTCTGGCATCTTATCTATAAAATGTATTGGACTTCCATTAGAATTCCATCTTCCAAACATTCCAAGCTACTGTGTTTCCCCAAAAATAAGACCGGGTCTTGTAATTTTTTTTTAGACCAAAAGACCCATTAAGTCTTATTTTGGGGGGATCTTTTATTTTTCCCCCAACACCTACCTCACCCTGTGGCGGCCCCATCCAGCAGGACCCCACCTGGCCGTGGGCCCACTTCTTCAGCCCCTCGTGGCTGTTCGCAGCAGGAGGCTGCGTGGCCCGCTGTGCCGTGCCACCGCCATGAGGCAAGGCAGGAGGGGGAGGGGGTGGAGCTGTCCCAAGTGCCCCATAGGCACCCAAACACGTTTTGCCCAAAGAGAGATTGGAAGCTTTGTCTGCTTGCAGATTGGGCGCTTGGAAACAGAGCAATTAGCCCTGTTCCAAATGCCCCATATGCAAGCAGATGAAGTTTCCAGTCTCCCTCTGGAGCGCGTCCGGATTGCCTGCCTCCCCCCTGCCTCTGCCTCCATGCTCAGGCTTACCTGCGCCGTGCCTAGGGGCTGCGGCTGCTGCCAGACACTGTTGGCCCCCGTGCGCTTACAGGCACTTGTGTTGAACACACCCACTCCACGGCCTTATTTTTGGGGTAGGCCCACCCCCAAAAATCAGGCTAAGGTTTATTTTCGGGGTGGGTCTTATTTTGGGGAAAACACGATAGCTGCTTGCAGCATTGGCATAATTTACAAGGTAAACAACCTCTCTTTGCACTCTCCAAGCCTTTGTTATTCTCTCCTGATCTTTATCTTTACCTGGGCTATGGGTAGAAGATTTTTACCATGCAAATAAAGCTCTCAGGCTTGCATAGGACATTAGGAGAGGATAAAAATAGGAAAATACATTTGCCAGCCCGGGATTCTAAGTGGGGAATCTTGAAGAAATTGACACACACATAAGAGGGTAAACTATGAGAAGCAGGAAGCTTCACTTTGCTATTAGAAAAAGAGCTTAGTTATTACTGAACAGGCCAATGTAAATCAAGTCTCACGTTACTGTTTTATTGCCACTTTTCAGAAGGGTTATATGAAAGGTGGGAAGGGGATATAAATACTATTATAAATGCCTTAGGTAAATTTTGTTTGGCTTGAAATAAAAATAGTTTAACTATTTTTACAAGGCAGTTAGTTAACAGGCTAGAGAGACATGCTGTCTTTCCAGTGCTACTAATCTGAAGGAAGATTCCATAAACTTTAGAGCAGGGAGGTCCAATCTTGGCAACTTTAAGACTTGTGGACTTCAATTCCCAGAATCTCCCAGCCAGCAATCAAATCAGGTTACATACCTTTATTCCAGGTACACCTTGAGTTCCAGGTGGGCCAACAGGACCCTGAAGGACAACGAAGGACAATTATTTCCAGTAGTCAAAGCACAAGTATGACCAAGTTAATTCAACTATTGTATACAGCATGCTAGTGTATCTTTACTGTGTTGTTGGCATTTCCTGAGAAGATAAGGTTGCTTTTATTAAAAAAAAAAATCCAACGTCTTGTAAGATTATCCCAATACACTGGGAGGCAGACATTTTTCTATAAATGTTCTTATATTTACTCAATTAGGTGGATATAGTGGTGTAATATTTTTAAAATAAAAGAACCAGGTTTACTTACAGGAGAGCCTGGTGATCCAGGATCCCCTTGATTTCCCTGTTGAAATGAAAGACATTATCAGTGATAATGTGGTAAACGTCTGAGTTAGCTTTTTTTTAGAACTGAAGGACCCTAAAATAGATTTTTCAAAATACTTGACTTCAAATGAGATCTTTACCCATTCCGTACAATCCAGATTTTCACACAGACTCCAGATCACTGAAAAAACAAATGTTGCTTATCCTAGAATTTTAAATAGTATTGACTATTAAAGTCTATTACTGACAGTGTCAGCTTCTAATAATATCAGCTGATAACGGCTCTGGAATAATTAATTACTTGAGCCTCCTTACATCTGGTGAACTCCCCCATTAAGAGGAAGTTCAAAGTCATTTTTATCAACTCATTTTTGTTGTGACCCTCTTTCTTTCTCTCTATATAGAGAAAATATCATGGGAAATTAGGGTACATACATATCTGTCATGATGATTTGCATACATGACAGCAATATTTTTTGTCCAAATGTCAGTTTTCTGGGTAAAATAGGATGCTGGAGAGAGCTAGTCGAACCACTGGGCAAATAAGTGACTGCCATTTCCTTGTTGCTCTATAGTCCTTCAATTTTAAATTCTAAAATAATAAACCAGTATCAAATATTGTGAAATAAATGTACACGCATGCACACATATTATACTGCATTATTGCTATTATTAAATATTTTTATTTTTATTTTATTTTAATTCCATTTATATCCCGCCCTTCTCCGAAGACTCAGGGCGGCTTACAAGCTTAGCAGTAGCCTTCATTCTATGTATATGCCTGCTTATTAGGGCTTTCACACACACCCCAAGCGGCATTATTACAAAGTCAGCTTAATTGCCCCCAACAATCTGGGTCCTCATTTTACCTACCTCGGAAGGATGGAAGGCTGAGTCAACCTTGAGCTTGGTGGGATGCGAACCTGCACTAATTGCAGGCAGCTGGTGTTACTTAAGGAGGCGTTAGCCCACTGCTCCACCAAGGCTCTTTTACTGGTATGTAAATACTGGTATGTAATTCATAATATTTTATTACTAGTGAGACTATGCATTCATTCTGTTCACAAAGTGATTTAAAAACATCACAAGAGCTTCATTATTACATCTTGCATTTGACAAATGAAAAAAAAAAGAACTTTAAGTGGTTTGCTTTGCTCCCCTCTGTGGGAACCCAGGTTTGGTCACCGTGCCAAGGTCTCCTTCTTCCTTTAGCAAAGCGGACTGTGCTAATTAGCCCTGCAAGGGAACCTCGTCTTCCCACCCCCACCCCCCATGATTAGTAGTAAGACGCCTTGTGCCACATGCAAGGTGGGATGTGGGTGAGATACAGGGGAGGGAAAACGGAGAGGAGGCACCTACCGGTCTGCCCAAAACTCCAGGGAAACCTGGCAAGCCCTGCAAAGATCCAAAGCAAAGACCCAAAGAGTTAGTGAGACCCAGAGCAATTTCTGAAGCAAGCGTGGGATGGCTTCCATAAAACAAGAAGGCAGGGCAGTTCCTAAAAAGAGAGCGAGCAGGCAGAGAAAGCCAACCACAGCCAGGGGCTCAGGACTGCTGCAGCCTAGGTATAAAGGTTACTTACAGCTGGGCCGGGAGGCCCTCTAATACCCTGTAGGCCCTAGATGGAGGCAAGAACATATACAGACACATGTATATACAGCTATGTAAAAAAGCTGTATATACAGCTATGTAAAAAAACAACCACAAGGATGGGTGATGGACTGTTGTCATCTGAAAGAACTCTCTTAGGGAGGGTCTCTCCTCATTGCTGCATCCACCAGCATCTCCTGGTGGAAGCTGTGCAGGCTAGCAATGGGATCTCAGAAAAATGCATGTTTAGGATGAGGAGGCACCAACAATAGTGCAACAAGGTGCTTCAGACCAGCATGCACACCTGTTGGCAAACTGAGCCTACTGCAGCTATTTGGATGCTCTGTACAAGTTCTGCAGAAATTTCCAACTTTTATCTGTTTAATAGCTGCCATTCATTATACTACCCCAACTTCTCTCTCTGAAAGGATGGAAACTCAAGATAACCAAACGTTGTTCTTGCATGGAAGGATTTTAAGCTGATTCCGATACCTAAAATAAATTCACAAACTCTTAATTCCAATGTTATGATGATAGTAAGCCTAACATTTTCATTCTATAATTTCAGCCGATTATTTATTTCATGCCTTTATTATTTTTACAAATAACTCAAGGTGGCAAACATATCCAATGCAAATTCCTCCTACTATTTCCCCCCACAACAACAGTGGGTTGGGCTGAGTATTGTTTGCTTTCTAGTGCCTTGGTAGACCATATTCAGCTTAGGGAGGCCTCAACAGAAGGGTTTAGCTTACTCTTCATCACTTATAATTATGGTTGTTTCTTACTTATGTCCAGTACATCTATAAACAGACATGTGAGTCGTTGTTCAAAGTATACAGAAATATTCAAGCATCTGAACAAAAGACATGAATATATTAGAATCAATCAAGTAATCTGTGATGACACTTTTTCTTTTGTATGACCTTTTTTTTTAGCCAGTTTGGTCTAATGGTTAAGGTACCAGACTAAGAAGCAGGAGGCCCTGAATTCAAGTCTCACCTTAAAACGAATCATCATCATCATCATCATCATCATCATCATCATCATCATCATCATTATTATTATTATTATTATTATTATTATTATTAAACACGGGAAAACTAATTTCAAACCTGATTCGTAAAGAAAATGTATCCTGGATTCTCAGTGCTACTAAGACAGGGGTCCCCAACCCGCAGTCCGTGGACCAGTAATAGGCTGTGGCATACCAGCAACCAGTCCACACAAACAAGCAAAGCCCCACTCGTGGGATGCAGGCAGCACACAAAACCACATACCCTCCGGTCCACGGAAAAAACTCTCTCCATGGAACCGGTCCCTGGTGCCCAAAAGGTTGGGGACCTCTGTACTAAGACATTGCTGTTCCAATAAACAGAATGATCTTCATTGAGAGACAACTTGTTTGCAGCTCTTTCTGCCCACCCAGTGACCTTACAGCAGAGTGGGTGGGTGTGCTCCAGGTCACCCCCATTAAATACTGTCATTTTGTGAGATATAGGAAGGGTACCTTCTCTTTGGGACTTGTGGGTTTCACTGAGCTCCCTGTCATATTCTCTCATTTAGAATTCCAATGATACTCCTTTTCTTTTGCTGTGTTTTTTGTTCTTCTCCTGTCTCTCTTTTCCCCTGCACCATAGGATTTGCTCTGCCAATGCTGAACTTTTCACTTACCGCTTTCCCTTCTGACCCAGGAAGGCCTCTCTCTCCTGGAAGTCCCTGCAGAAGATAAAGAATAAGTAGCAGCCAAAAAAGGCACAGTGTAATGCAAGAATGACTGTACAAGGTGGAGAACCATTTAGCGAACAACGATCCGAGGCACGTATGGCAGGGACTGCAGCACTTAACCAACTATAAGGGCAGCACGAGGAGCATGGCAAACACTGATGCCTCGTTGGCTGAGGAGCTGAATATCTTCTTCGCCCGCTACGAGGTTAAAAGACCAGACCCCGTAGCCTCTGCTGGCCGGCCTTCTGACTCTCAGCCACTCACCCTGTGTGAACACCAAGTGAGAGCTGTATTGAAGGCTGTGAATCCCAGCAAAGCCGCAGGCCCAGATGGGGTGCTGGGGATAGTGGTCAGGAATTGTGCCGATCAATTAGCAGGGGTCCTGACAAGGATTTTTAACATCTCCTTACAAACGGCATGTGTACCATCATGCTTGAAGGCAGCTAGCATTGTCCCAGTCCCCAAGAAAACTGCAGTTGAGTGCCTGAATGACTACAGACCTATTGCATTAATGTCTGTAGTCATGAAATGCTTCAAAAGATTGGTTTTCCAACATCTTAGGACATGCCTCCCACTGGACTTTGATAAACATCAATTTGCCTACAGGGGAAATAGGTCGACAGATGATGCCATAGCTACTGCTTTACACTCTGTAGCAAGTCATCTCGAGAAACCTGGAAGTTACGTCAGGATGCTTTTTGTTGACTACAGCTCGGCTTTCAACACCATTTTGCCGAGCATTCTCATGGAGAAGCTGACTGACTTGAAATTCTCCCCCGCTATCTGCGATTGGATTCAAGACTTTCTTAGGGATCGGGTACAAACAGTGAGGGTCGGGTCTGCTTTGTCCACCCCCCTGAAGCTTTGCACTGGCACGACACAGGGCTGTGTGCTTAGCCCCTACCTGTACTCTTTATACAGTTATGATTGTGTATCATCTGACCCATCCACTGCGATAATCAAGTTCGCAGATGATACAACTGTGGTGGGTCTTATTACAGGTGGGGATGAAACAGCATATAGGGCGGAGGTACAAAAACTATCCATATGGTGTAGTAACAACAACTTGCACCTAAACATCGGCAAGACGAAAGAGATGGTGTTAGACTTCCGGAGAAAAAAGGAGGAACCTGCCCCACTTTACATCGGGGAGGACTGTGTAGAGAGAGTTCCCTCCTTTAAATTTCTGGGAGTCTACCTCTGTGAAGATCTGACCTGGAAAGTTAACACAACCCAGGTGGCTAGAAAGGCCCAACAGAGGCTTCACTTTCTTAGGATCTTGCGGAAGAACAGGGTAGAACAACAGCTAATGACCCTCTTTTACCGGTCTACCATAGAGAGCGTCCTCTCGTATGGTATTGTGGTTTGGTATGCCGGTCTGACAGCCGCGGATAGGAAAGTATTACAGAGGGTAGTGAGCACAGCACAAGACATTGTGGGCTGTTCCCTGACACCACTGGATGACATCGCCAGGGCTCGTTGCCTTGGAAGAGTGAGGAAGATTCTCAGGGATGACTCACACCCTGGACGGTATCTCTTTACTCTCCTACCATCCGGTAGGAGATATAGGAATATAGCCAGCCGTACCAACAGGCTGAAAAATAGATTTTATCCGTGGGCTGTTAGGCTTTTAAATGGGACATAATCTTATGCAGAATTGACTTGGGAGGCCGGTGTGTGGTGTAGTTGGTTCACATGGTGTGGTGGGATGGAGGGTTTGTTGTCACTGTGTGTTGGGGGGAGAGAGCACAGGGGGAGGCTCAGCTAATCTCAATGTACACATGTTGTACTTTGACAATAAAGGTTTATTTATTTATTTATTTAGTACCGGCCCATTCTGAAAGTAAGACATTCATTGTTAAGAGGCAGAATAAATGTTGATGTCAGCATTGCTTTGTTTCAATAACTGTCATCATTTTGACAATGATCCACCATTAATACTCACTGGAGTGCCATCCCTGCCCTTTTCACCAGCTTCACCTCTCTCCCCTTTTTGACCATCTTCACCCTGTAATGCAAGATGGCATGACATCACAAAGGAAAACTGACAGCTCTATGGTGTCAACTCTCCATCACAAAAGCCAGAATCACTGGTTGCATCACAATGGTCAGTTAAATTTCTGCTGGTTAGCTCAGATCCACCAAAAGTAGAAAGCCTGTCAAAACCAGGAGAGCTCTGCCTTTCTCCTCTGACTTCTACAAAGGCCACTGAAAGGCTGAGATCTGCTGTATACTCATTGGAAGCAAGTCTGAAAAAGGTACTGTATGTGTCCTAGGCAATGGTTTTGATACTTTTAACTGCCTACTTAGGTTTATGGCTGCCCAACTCAAACAATTGTGAATATGGAAGAGATACAAGCAACAAGTAAATAATACTGTTAACAACCACAAAATTTAATAAGTGATTGTCATTGTCCCTCTTCCTCTGGGTTTTTCCACAAAATATCACCCAACTGTTCCTCAACTCCTTCCTCAATACCTTGACATAACCATTTCATAGCATTTTAAATGTTTCAGACTGAAATGGAGTCAATGCATAGTTTCTAGTCTGATTCCAAAAAATTGGCTTGTAACTATAAACAACAAACAAGAAACCCCCCCCACAAAACTTTCAGTCTCAGCTCCAAAAGAAAGCATAATGTACCCGATAGCAAAAGATTCTTGCAGAAAATTCATGGTCACTAATAGAAATGCTAATACAGTCAACGGAGATTTGGGTGGACAAAGCTACTTACTTACTGCACCATTGCTCTGATGGTGAAAAATTAGAGCTGTGGAAATCATTGCATGAGATAGTGGAGAGGTTAGGCAGGTTAGTCAGATATAGTGTAATGAATTCAATGGCAGTAATAGCAATAGCAATAGCACTTATACTTATATACCTATATACTTATAAAGCACTTCACAGTGCTTTACAGCCCTCTCTCTAAGAGGTTTACAGAGTCAGCCTATTGCCCCCAATAATCTGGGTCCTCATTTTACTGATCTGAGAAGGATGAAAGGCTGAGTCAACCTCAAGCCGGTCAGATTGAAGGAATTGAACTCCTGGCAATGTGAACAGAATTAGCCTGCAACACTCCATTCTAACCACTGCACCACCATGGCCCAGTGTTAACTGGGAACAGGGAAAGGAAAGGACTGAGAAGATTGGTAGGTGGGCTGGTGATCAGGCCATGTGGAGAAGAAAGAGAGAAAGGACAATTTGCACCAGCCTTTCTATTCCTGCCCCATAACACCCTGTCTGAAACTGGGTTTCAAATAGGCTGAACCTCTGAGCCACATGTCTGTTTTTTATTCACTTTTGTGAATAAAAGACCCCTGGGGGCTGCTGAATTATTCTTTAAGACAGTGAAAGAGACAGAGGCAAAAAAATATTAAAGGAAGATCAGGTCAAGCACTTGCAGGAAAGAAGAGTTCCCTCTCGCAAGTGGAGGCATAGAACAGACACAAGGACAGCTGGAGAAGTGCAAAGATGAGAAACTTACTACATTCAGACCTTATCGCCTCTGGAGCCCTTTGCACCATCTTCTCCTGGGTCTCCCTGTGCAAGGATTAAAAAAAGGAATGATTATTCTGCCAAGCCTTTACTAAAATAGAAGCATGGGGAAAATGTCCTGCTATCAAAACAATCATCAATCGACTCTCACTAGTTGGGACACCATGTTAGTAAATCCATTTACATTTTCTGACTTGTAATGCTTACTTCAAACCAAAAGAGTTTCTGCTCACAGAAGAGAATATCTCTTGTTAAAAGTACAACTCCTGCTTTTTTTTCTCAACAATAAGCATAGTCCATCAAATGTTAAGGGCAAACTGGACATGCAGTTAATTAGTGAATATGGTTTATATACAGAAGTTTTAAAACAAAAACAGCAACTAAAAGGTGATGTACTGTATGATTGCAAGATCACAGATGTTGAATCCTTCCATTGCAATCCTATATAGACTAAACAAATGATGCTTCTCAAGCTGCACACTATGTAGGAAGATATTAAATTGAAAAAATAACAAGGGGACATTCACTAACCTTGCTTCCCTTGGGTCCTATAGGTCCACGTTCTCCAGGAAGTCCAGAGTCTATTGTTGTATCTACCTGAAAGCACATAAATATGTCAGTCTTGTCATCAGTCTGTCTGACAGCCTCTGCCTCTCTCTCATACAAACGTCTATAGATTCCTGTTTGGGACCACAATACTATCAACAGAAGTCACATTCTCAACACAGCTATAGAACCTCTCAGATTTAATGATGTTTCAACTCTACCCCCAGAAACTACATGATTATCACATACAAAGGGCTTTCACATACATATACAGTAATTGAAGCAGTGACTTTCATATTTAAACAATAAATATTGAAAGATCCATGTGCCTGATGAAATCTATCAATTTTCCTAGGCGGCAACCCAAATTTCAGTTCAGTCCCATAGAGATGAAAAAGATTGCTCATACTAGCATATGAAGCTTAGACTATTCCACAAATGCCCTCCTTAACTAAAATGCGCAGAACCCTTAGACTCAGCCATTAAATACTAGATTGGCAGTGTTCAGTATGATATCAAATACAGAGGCATCACTCTGGGCACCTCCTTTTTTCTATTTCATGTTGACAACTGAATGGCTTGCAAAAAGCATTTTCTGCGTGAATTTTATCAGTTTAGGAAAATGCTTATTACAGTAAAGTAAAATATGTTTCAAGCTGAGCTCAATTCATGAGCTCTTTTCCAGGGGAAAGAAACACAAAAGAATAACTGTCTCATGGTTCCTTGGTCTGGTCAAGGCACTCAGATATACCTCGAATGTCCCCCAGTTTCCTTTCATAGAATTATACAATATAAGGATTGGAAAATATCTAGTAAGTCATGTAGATCTCTTCTTAAAGATTAAAAGATTAACTTCTTAATCTTTTGTAATTTGGTAGCCAGGGTGTAATTTTAAATCCAACCGACCTTGGATCCTGGTGGGCCTGGAGGACCTGGTGGGCCATCTCTACCCTGTGGACAAGAAATAGCAGGTAAAGATCAACAAAATGCACCATTGCTAGAGGTCACTTCTCTTTTGCCCTTCCATAGGTTGCAGCTACAAACCTATGTTGACTTTAAAGATAAGTGATCAGAGATCGTGAGTTCTTTTTCAGACTAACCGCAGTTTACTTACAAAAAACTGTAACAGAATCTAGACACCTTAAAAAAACAAGACAAAAGATCAAGGCAAGTGATTTCTAGGTCAATGGATTTTAGATTAGAAAAGCAATGATAGGAGGGGCTTCACAGTTTCCAATTTCCTCAAACTAAGTTTGTTTTGAGCAGGGCTCTAAATGTCAATTTGTGGTTTGGACAGACACACACACACATAAACTGTATGTCAGGGGTGTCAAACTGCCAGCCCGTGGGCCGGATGCGTCACGTGGAAGCCGTGCCCACCCCATTGCCGGCAATGGAGAAAAAGCTCCGATACGTCGCGCGATGTCACATGACATCACAAGTTGGACATGTTTGTTGTATGTGTTGTATGTGGGGGCATACATATGTAGAGGACTGTGATTACTTGAAATCTGACGATAAACACCTGCGTGGGAATCTGTGTGAAAACTAAATGAGGGTAATGCAAAGCAGACACATAGAAGATCTACAGACATATATGCAATTCATTTTCCCACTGATTGTTCACTCAATTTCTAAAATATTATTGGTATCACATGAACTTTTAAGTGATGTGGCTGAATCTAGGACAGCATGTCTGGAATACTGGGATCAACATGATCTAGAGCAGGAATAGAATATTCCTAAATTCTCCCCATTGTTCCATTTCAAGAAAGTTGTAAGTTTGTATATTTAAAGAGACCACTAGAGAACATGGTTTAGCTGCAGGTAACATGAGGGATGCAACACCCAGTGATGACAGTTCAAGAATTAGTTGGATGAAAGTGTGCATCAAGTTGCCAGTACAAACAGCCAGATAAACATTATGCATGTACTTGAACATGGAGTTGCCAGCTTCGATAGCAATGGACAGGAGAGCATTGTGTGTGCTTTTAGAGTTCTTCTGATGATGAAAGGGGAGATGTGAAGCATGGCTCAGGTCTGTGAAATACAGAAAATGATATTCTCTATAATTAACACTGAGCTGCAGCTGGAACAAACCAGAGCAAGCTGTGACCAGTCTAAATCAAGTGTACAGGGTAGGAGTCAGATGTCAAAGTTGCTTCCAGCAAGTGGTGGGTTAATTTAAGTACTCTCCTAGCTATGTGTATGCAGTTGTAGAGCTTTAATTCCGGCTGCTGGAATTGATAATAAAGCTCGTAAATGTGGCAGGTCCCAGCAGGACTTATAGCCTTCTGCATAGAGCAAGGCATTTCTAATGAGGCCAGGGTGACCCTCTAAGCAGCCTAGCATTAATATCTGTGGGTGGGATGGTGATTGTCCATAAAGAAGGAGGATAGCCTTGTCAATGCAACCTCAGGAACTAGTGAAGTGCAGAGCACTCAAGCAACCTTGGCATCTCAATTTGCCAGAATCTCTTTCTACTATGCACTAGACAGGGGCATCTAAAAATATAGTGGAAGACAATAGCAAACCAATTTTATATCATTGCCAAAACAACTACACAGGTCCATAAAGTGACCAGGAGCTGAGCTTTAATCCTACTCTAAAAGGAGTTTTTAGCCCTACTTACCTGTTCTCCTTTTGTACCTTGCTCACCCCTGTCACCCTGAAATACAAAAATAACATTTTAAAAAGAGATAAGCAATCAATATAGTCACATCACTTCTAACATTCCCTTATCTCAACTTAAGTTTAGAAATGTAAAGTGGGTTCTTTTCTGGGGAAAAAAAATCACGAAGCATAGCAGGGAACTTGAGATTATCCTATGACTTTTTCTTCATTGTGGTGGGGAAATATTATGGGTATTTTTTTAACTGTTATTATGTATTTGTTCAGTTGCAGAACTGAACAGTGACATAAATAGATGCAGTTCTGTGATGAATAAATAAGCATTCAGATGTGTTTACAATAGACAATACGATTTAAGAGGCTCTCTTTAAAGCCAAGATCATCAAAATGTATAGCATCAAAGCATACATTCACATGAAGAGCAAGCCAGGACTATTTTTCTTGTCCTGATGACTTTTTCAGTTGGGGCTCATAGTTCTACTTACTTTCTCTCCAGGCCTCCCTGCTTCTCCAACTTCTCCTGCCCGGCCTGGCAGCCCTGGAATTCCAGGTTTCCCAGGATCCCCTGGCTGCCCGGGTGATCCTCTTGGCCCCTGTTCTCCGATGGCACGTCCTGGTGGTCCTTGTGGTCCTTCATTTCCTTTATCTCCTTTTGCTCCTCTTTCTCCAGGAAAGCCTATGAGGCCCTACAAGAAATGGTCAGGCTTTACTTAGGCTGCTTCTGGAATAGAAAGCTTGCAGGCAGAGATTCAAGGATATAGCTTTGATAAGACTACTTTATTGCAGATACTGGAAAAATTCTTCAGGTCCACAAAAGCAGCAGCTGGTAACTGTAAGACTCAAACTATATACACATTAGCTTCAAATCATTCTTGCCCTATGAGTGAGAAGCCACTGAAGGCCATTCATTCTGGGAGGAGACCAGTTTACAAATATAGCAAATCAGTCTGGTCTCTGCCAATCTAGCTCTTACTTCAGTACAAAGCACAACCTAGGCCAGGGGTCGTCAACCTTGGCAACTTTAAGACTTGTGGACTTCAACTCCAAGAATTCCTCAGCTTTGCTGGCTGAGGAATTCTGGGAATTGAAGTCCGCAAGTCTTAAAAGTTGCCAAGGTTGAGGACCCCTGGCCTAGGCAAATCAACTTTCTTATTATAAAGGGTACTCTGAGGAGTGTATTAGAGGTGTCTCAATCCAATGCTTCGTCTTATTTGACTTGAGAAAATTAGCACATCCAGTGGGCTCCCAAGTATGATTCAGTGGGGTCTAGGACAACTCACCACAGAACAAGAGTTATACTACTATGCTACAAGAGGGCAAAAGCCATGGTCCTTGGATACCAGCAAGTAGTCATACCAAGGGCATAATTTGGAGCTGTTCCTAAGGTTCTGGGCAGTTGTAATTCTGAAAATGGTAGCAATTTGCTTCCTAGAAAGCTCCCATTTCCACCCTTTAAAGCCCAAGAAAGAAAAGGTGGAGCAGATCTGGGGCTCTTTTTCAGTTATGGAGGCATGTAAAGAAAGGGGCTGGAAGCAGTTCATTTCTAAGAAACTCCTAACTTCCTATACTGGTCATCTTTGAAAAGCCTGAAAAGGAGGTGGGGAAAATCAAAAACATTACAAATTATTTCCTCACCTAGTAAATTTTAGCTACATCTGTTTACCAAAGAGCGATTGACAAGAAAATGAAAAAAGCCTTACTCAGAGATAAAAGGGAAAGTATTTATTTATTATGTACAGCAACATTTATGTCAGTTTTCCCTTGCAATAAAGTGGTCCAAGCACCATCTATGAGAAAATGGCTGCTGGGATGCAACAAATACTTAAATGTTTCATTTTTGTATTCCTTAACACTACCCAAGCCAGGGAAACTTTCAGATGCACCCACCTGGTGAGGTCACTATGTCATGAGAAAGCTTTGCTGCCTTCCACAGAGTTGCAAAGCTGAGTTACACTCCACAGACGTAAACTCAGGTCTGCTGTACTACAATTTACTATTTCATATTTTATTCTTCAAGTTTAACAAACATTGTAATTCACATCTGAGACCCACAATTCAAAACTTGGTATCTTCCTCCAAGTCTACTTCTTGAACTCAAATCACTGGATGCTATACCACCAGGGATTATGAAACCAAAACCAATACCTTTTGTCTAGACCAAAGGTAGGCAACCTTGGCTCTTTTATGACTCATGGACTTTAACTCCCAGAATTCCTGAGCCACCCCTGCCCTAGAGATAGGTCACTGCCCTTGGATGGTGGTAAAATTCAAAGTGATGGATGTTAGCCATGCTGAGTCGGCTATGCTGACATGAGTCATAAAAGAGCTGAGGTTGCCTACCCCTGGTCTAGACCCAAGGAGCAGCATAGACCACTGTTTCTCAACCTTAGCATCTTTAAGATGTGTGGCTTTCAACTTCCAGAATTCCCCAGCCAGCATGGGGAAACACTAGCATGGACTACATTCCCATCAGAGTCTGACGGTGCAGGTAAGCATTTGCAGAATGAGGAAATGTTTTGGCCCTGCAGATCTCAAAAAAGGGAGGAGGCGCGCAAGAAGTAAATTGATGACAGAAGAAAAAGGGGCAGTTTTAATAATTAAAGGCCTGGAGACACACGAAGAATGGATGCAGGAATTTAGACATTTAGAAAAGCAGCGAATCAGTTGCCTGTGGTCTCTGCCCCACTTTTAGCAAACTTTTTCTAAACAATACTGTAGGAATACTAACGTATAAAAATTAATCAACACTGAATCCATTTTTCTACATCGTCACCATGATATTTGGATTTAGGGCACAATATTCAGGAAAAGAACATGTATGCTGTGTTTGGAATTTTGTTTGTGTATGTGTGAAGAACTTTCCCCAGCTAGATTAAAAGGAAAAAGAAAATATGCACTTAATATTTATGTATGAAGAACTCAACCTTACCTCCTTCCCTGGTGGCCCTCTGTCTCCTGGATCTCCTCTCTCACCCTTCATTCCTCTCCGGCGGTCAGGGACTGAGCTGCCGTCATAAGTATCAGTGACCTCTCTGAGTAGGGAAATCTATGAGGAAGCAAAGAAGAATCACTGAAGCATGGTGAGAATCACAATCTAAAATGCAAACATTTATAAACTAATATTCCTTTAACTTATTTAAAGGTGAGAGAGAATGGTGGCTCTAACCTAATTCAACTTCATTATGCACTGAGGGAATTGGCTCAGACATAAACAAGAGACCCATTGTTGTTGTTGTTGTTAGCTGCAAAGTCGTGTCCGACCCATCGCGACCCCATGGACAAGGTTCCTCCAGGCCTTCCTGCCCTCTACCATCTTCTGGAGTCCATTTAAGCTCACACCTACTGCTTCAGTGACTCCATCCAGCCACCTCATTCTCTGTCGTCCCCTTCTTCTCTTGCCCTCAATCTTTCCCAGCATTAGGCTCTTCTCCAGTGAGTCCGTCCTTCTCATTAGGTGCCCAAAGTATTTGAGTTTCAAAGAGACCCATGCTTTACTTTAAACTCTATATAAGTTATGTTACCTGGGCTATCAGAATTCCAAAAAAAATTGTTAAAATGGATATTCCTCTGTCCTAGTCCTATTAGACCTCTCGGCGGCTTTCGATACCATCGACCATGGTATCTTGCTGCGGCGTCTCAGGGGATTGGGAGTGGGAGGCACAGTTCTTCGGTGGTTCTCCTCCTATCTCCTGGGACGTTCGCAGTCGGTGTTGGCAGGGGGGCAGAGATCGGCCCCTAGGTCTCTCGTTTGTGGAGTTCCTCAGGGGTCGGTTCTCTCGCCTCTCCTGTTCAACATCTATATGAAACCGCTGGGTGAGATCATTCGTGGTTTTGGAGTTGGGTATCATCAATATGCCGATGATACCCAACTTTTCTTTTCGACCCCAAGCCACCCCAGTGATGCCCTCGCTGTGATGTCCCGTTGCCTGGAGGCGGTTCGGGTCTGGATGGGGAGGAACAGACTTCAACTCAACCCTGACAAGACTGAGTGGCTGTGCATTCCGGCATCCCGGGACATTCAAAATGTTCCATCTCTTTCTATGGGGGGGTGAGCTCTTACCCCCTGTGGATAGGGCTCGCAACTTGGGAGTCCTCCTAGATTCACAGCTTACCCTGGAAGATCATGTGGTGGCCGTGACTAGGGGGGCTTTCGCCCTGGTTCGCCTGGTGCGCCAGTTGCGGCCCTATCTGGACCGGGATGCCCTGTGCACGGTCACTCATGCGCTCGTGACCTCTCGCCTTGACTACTGTAATGCTCTCTACATGGGGCTTCCCTTGAAGACCACTCGGAGGCTCCAACTGGTACAGAATGCGGCCGCGAGAGTTGTCTTGGGAGTTTCCCGGTACTCCCATGTTACACCTTTGCTCCGCGAGCTGCATTGGTTACCAGTTGTCTTCCGGGTGAGGTTCAAGGTCTTAGTTATGATCTTTAAGTCCCTACATGGCATGGGTCCGGGCTACCTCGGGGACCACCTGCTGCCGGCTTCAACTCCCCTCCGCCCTGTGCGTTCCCACAGAGAGGGCCTCCTCAGGGTGCCTCCGGTCAGGGAATGCCGACTGGCGGCCCCCAGGGGGAGAGCCTTCTCTGTGGGTGCCCCGGCTTTGTGGAACCAACTGCCGGTGGAGCTCCGGATGGCATCAGACCTCCGAACTTTCCGTCGTGGCCTGAAGACCCATTTATTTGAATTAGCCGGTCTGGCCTGACGGGGGAGCTGGGTTTTAAATTGTTGTTTTAGAATTGTAGTACTGTTTTTTAACTGGGCATTGATTTAATCTTTGTTTTAACTTTTGTATTGTATTGTATTGTTATTTATATGCCCTGTGAACCGCCCTGAGTCCCTAGGGAGAAGGGCGGTATACAAATTAAATAAAACATAAACATAAACATAAACACATAAGCACCAAAAGATAAATAATTAAAAGTATTTCCTGGGGCAGAATGTTCCACTATTTAGAAGCTAATGTTAAAAAGTTTGCTTTCCTGGTCCATCATCCTTATGTCTATCTGCACTGAGATAGATATCAAGCAGATCCTTCCAAGGTCCATCTAGAGATTCAGATATTTTCAGAGAAGATATATATATTTCCCCTGAGGCTGGAAGCACTTTTCTCCTTCTAGATCAGGGGTGTCAAACTGCTAGCCCACGGGACGGATGCATCATAGCAAAACCACGCCCACCCCATTGCCGGCAACCGAAAAAAAGTCACAATACATCATGACACATCACGTGACGTCGCAACTTTGACACCCCTGTTCTGGATGTTCACTTAGAGTCAGCCAGAAGCCTTGAGGGAAGGACAGTGATACAGCAGAGATTCCCAAACTATGGGCCGTGGCCCATTACTGGGCCGTGGCATCTTGGCCAGTGGGCTGCAGGCCACTGTTGCCGCAAATGTTGTCTGGGCAGCAGCAGCACTGCTAATATTGCATGGATGGTGGCAGTTCCACAAGCGGCAGGTGGGCTGCAGCATGACCTTGCATGGGGTGACATCACTGCAGGCCGCGGCATGAGCCTTGCATGGGGTGTCGGCGCGAGCCTCATGCTGGAGGTAGCATCACTGCAGGCCGCAGCGCAATCCTTGTGCAGGGGCAGCGGTGTGAGCCTCATGCTGGAGGTGGTATTGCTGCAGGCCATGGTGCAATCCTTGCACTGGTGGTAGCATCACCACAAGCCTAACACAGGTGCTGCCATTGCTGAGAGCCTCACGCACATACTTACAGTCCCTTTTGCGTGGTACACATGCTCGCATCCTGTTTGTACATGCGCGCACACATGTGGCCACATTCATGTTTGCACATGCACGCGTAAGGCACCTGCCCGTCTCTCTCCCACCGGGCCACCAAAACAAAAAGGTTAGAGACCCCTGCGATACAGAGATAAGATGGAGGATGTAAACTGAATTCCTACCTTAACACCAAGTGCTTCTAGGGCTCGTTCAACATTCTAGGCAAACAAAAATAGAAAACCATGAGCAAAAAAAAAAAAAAGAAAATAGACCATTGGGAATAAACATCAAACATAATGAAGTAAGATGGTAGTCGCTTTATGCAGGCTAGAATCCTTCCTCGTATGCAGCCCAAATTTAAGAAATCACTTTAATGTCTGCAAAGATTCTCAGTCATCCAGGTCATGGTTGTCCCAAAGATGCAACTCAATCATCCAAGACAACCATGATCTGCATGACTGAGAATCTCCATAGACATTTAGCTATGCAGTTTGGGATAAATACTCTTTGAATGGTACGGGAGTATAAACGGACTTCCAAAAAAATGCAGACTACAGGAACCATTTCTGCTTCAGTTTGAGATGCAGACAACACAGAGTCATACCCAACACCCTGTGCGTGTTCAACAGTGAAGGGACACGGCAGAAAACGTCCTGCAGAAAGCACAACTCCACAACACACTTCTTTCAGCAGTTCCAAGAAGTCCACACCCATTTGCACTACTCAAATTACCTTGAGGGCACAGATAAACCTCCAAGTGGCCTCAATGACTCTCTAAAAACATGCGAATGAACAGCTGTCTGCTGCAAGGAATATAAATCCTTCCATTCCCTACCATCCAGTCAGAGCTGAAGAAGCTTCTTGGATGAGAAGTGAAACGTCTTCAAAGAAAGACAAGAAAGTCCAGTTGCCTCCCAAAAAAAGCACCTTTGGGAAGATCACTTTAATGTCATGCCCATGTGTGTGAACTGCTTTTTGAGAAAGAAAACTCCCGATTGGCGAGCTCTTGACAGGTCTGTTACTCCAACAACTTTTAACTCAACAATTTCCATGGCTTATAAGTCCCTTAAATATTTTAATACAATCCTGATCAGACACTCAGCAGTAGGAATTATTCTCATCCATGAGTCAAGCCATGTTCTCAGGATAAAATTGTTCACTCTTCTCAGTTTAAACTTTTACAGGGATTGCTGGTCTGTGACTGTAATAAAATTGATTGATTGATAAACTTTTACAGGAGGAATTCCCCCTTCCTAGGCTTTCAAGGTGAAATGAGGAAATAATACTCTTGCTCACTCACTGATGCTGTCCCGGGTTCCCCTCGTGGTCCAGTTTCACCATTTCTCCCCTGAAATAAATTTTTTAAAAAATATATAGAATGAGTGAAAGATGTTGGATGATAACTTCAAAATGCATGGTATACCTGGCATAAACTGTGGATGATCCATATCAGTGACCATTGATCTGCCAATAATTGTGCCACACAATATTACCCGATTCCACTGATGAAGATCTCATTGTTAAATGACTAAAAAGGGGGCAGAGGGGCTCAGTGAAAGTCATATTCATATTCAGTAAAATGGGATTCCTGTTAACCCAAATTTTGGGTCATGAAGAAAGCCTTCATAATGTTTCAAAACTCTAGAAATAATTGATTTTGAATTATTAAATGCCTGGGGAAAAATGCCCACCTGCTCTCCTTTGGATCCTGGTTCCCCTCTGTCTCCCTGCAAGAGAATGGGATGAGAAGTCACCGGGCAGAGAACTATAAAGAAATTCCCATTCTGCTCTAGGTGATAGTAGAGCCTAAGGAAGCGCTCACAAGATATGCAAGCTGTAAATCAATATATCTGCTTCATGTGGATGCCAAAATATTCAGGTTTTCTAGGAAACCACAGAAAGTGTACCATATACTGTATACTTGTTAATGAGACCATCCATGCATAAACCAACCCCAAAATTTTTAATCAAAATACATGAAAAATGCCCCACCTATGGGTAAGCCAACCCTCAATTTTTTTTGTATATATATTCTGGAGCTCTTCATTTGTTTTCATATTTTGTAACGATAAATAATCTTTTCAAGAACAAATTCCATTTAAAATTTTTACAATGGGCTTACCCGCAATAGCACATTTTTCATAATACTTTGGTTTGGCTTATTATGAGTATACAATATATGGATACTTTTGAAACGTATTACTTTTTATGTATATTTGTGAATAAGTTGAACACAATTCTGGAGTTTATTTTGGGATGTAAAATTCTCAAATTATCGGCAAGTAGGTAATATTACTATAATTCAGATATCTTAATCTGGATTTATAAAAAATAGGTAAGAATTGGGGTTGGAGAAGAGATAAAATCTGCTAGATGCTTGTGTTGATGCCTATATATTTTTTGAACTGGCTGCTAATATGTATTTATAGTGATATTTTATGTTTTTATCTCTTGCTTATTGAGGTCAAGCTCAACATTCTTATAAACAGAAATAAATAAATAATAAATAAATAAATAAATAAATAAATAAATAAATAAATAAGCAAGCAAGCACCTGTTAACATTTATCTTGTAATTTCTATTTTAGGTATTGCCACAGATAAATTTAAGTCAATTGTTTTAATTTTGTTGGTTGTTAAACAGATTTTAATATAGTCCAGTCTGAATTTATCAAGTGCATTCTATGAAAATATGGGTTATTATTGTCATTTGTTGAATTACAATTCTTCATTCAGTGACTAGACTTATCGCAAATGATTTTGTCTCTCAACTTATGGAGTCGTATTGTGAAGCCTGATAAGGATGCTCCTGTTCTTTCCAGTTATAATCCTGTTCGTTTTCAAATTACTATATACATCAGTGCAATTTTGGGAACAAATATTATATTAAAGGATCTCAATGCGATATTGACCAATATTTCTAAAATATGGAGATTATCACCTCCCAAATAACATGGAGCATGTCAAAAAGAATAATTTTACAGAAGTGGGAAGAAATTTACTCTTCTAATTTTAGGTAATCAATGTAGGGTATAGCTACTATTTTTCAAAAATCTTTATGTTCTAAAGTAATAACATAATGCTACTTGGTCTAGATTTGATAAGCTTAATGATTGAATAAATGTTATATTGTTATCTTTAGTTATTGTATAGTTCTTTTTTTGGTTATTTTTTGTCACATTTTAATCACTATCATATATCTAGGGTTTCTTTTTCCACTATAATTGCTATTTTTTCCTCTCTTAGTGATGTATTTTTCTGTGTGTTTTACCATTGAAATGAAATGAAATGTCCTGCTCTCTAGAGGAAAGATACTTTGGATGCCTGATCTAGATGAAAAATTATTTATGTCCCAGATTCTGATATCATGTGTGATATGTGAAAGGCAGGATAACATACTATGATTGGAAGTCTGAGACCGTCAATCTATAATATACTTCCTTCACATGCCATGTGAAAAAAGGCATAGAAGGACACACCTATATATTGTGTTGTTCCCAAAACAATAACAATACCCTTCACGTGTGGGCTTGAAACTACATTTTTTAAAAAAAATCTGCAAAGTCATAGAGGGAATTCAGCTGCCATTGAGACCGAAGGGAGAACTGCAGTGTCATCTGACTTTTTTTTTTTTTACAACTCTACTGATGTGATGCAAAGTGTAGTAGATCTTTGCTTACCTTTTGGCCAGATATTCCAGGGAGGCCGGGCAAGCTCTGAAAATAGCAAAATGTACTACCAGTATTAGAGAACTAGAAAGAGACATTTATCTATTGAGTCCAACCAACATGTTCCCTAAAGAGCCACTAAGCAAGGATAGAAAACTCAAGATAACAAACAAACCACATGAACAATATCAGGACATTTAGAATAAACGTTCTCTATGAGCATTTCAGGTAAATTCTTTGACCCAGCCAAAGCAAAATTCACCAATAATTGTTTCAAAATGATTTTTTGGAAATCTTAATTCTTCCTGTTTAATCCAATGCATATTTATTTACTATCAATTCCCACAAAAAATTGTTTTTAAGCACATATCTCTTGAAAAGATATGAAATTTTGATCTTGACTCCCATGAGATCTAATGGGATTTTTTTTGGGGGGGGGGCATATTTTTATACCAAGTCAACAGGAACTGATCATGAAGAGAAGGGATGGGATTACAATCTATATAAATTGCATATTAACTGCAAACTTGGTAAATTATATTGCTGACCGTAAAATATATTGTATTCATTACCACCTTCACTGGCGATGCCCAATTAATTAGTCTGATTGAGTGTTTTTTGAAAATATTGGGAGATCCAGCTTGTTGGCTTATTGCCCCTTTGTTCCTAATAAATAAATATTGATGCAATATAAAGATTCATTCATTTCCTGTTCTTATGTGATAAACTTGCTATTGCAGAACACTTCAAAGGTAACTTATTTTAGTGGATTAGTGATATTGACAGTGTTGAAAATTGCTCTGCTTAAAAAAACTAATTCAGCAGTAAAAAGGTTTGAAAAGCTCTTGGTGGAGCAGTGGGCTAATGCCTCCTTAAGTAACACCAGCTGCCTGCAATTAGTGCAGGTTCGAGTCCCACCAGGCTCAAGGTTGACTCAGCCTTCCATCCTTCCGAGGTAGGTAAAATGAGGACCCAGATTGTTGGGGGCAATAAGCTGACTTTGTAATAATGCCGCTTGGGGAGGGGGGCGAAAGCCCTAATAAGCAGGCATATACATAGAATGAAGGCTATTGCTAAGCACATTGATTTGTGCTTTAGATTGTAAGCCTCCCTGAATCTTCGGAGAAGGGCAGGATATACCGGTAAATGGGATTAAAAAAAATGAAAATACAAGTCTATTCAATATACTAATTACTGATTATATCAGCAATATTTTAATACACTGTCCTTAACTACATAAATATGATTCTGAACATAAATGTTAAAATTCATATTTAAAATGTTTATGTTTTTCTTTACTTATATATGTGTGAATGTACATGCAAACTATTCTGCTCCCAAGTTTGTTTTCTTCTTTCTGTTTTTTTTCTGCTTCTCTTATCGGCTCCTCAATATCAGTTCTGTGTTTTTCTTTTCTTTTTGCATAGGCATGCACGCATGCTCCCCATGATGAATTTCAGCCTTTATCCATCTTCATGCGAGTTTCTGCTGAGGCTTAATTTTCATTTCCTATTGTAATTTATCACTGCCTATTGTAGATTCTGCGGGGGGGGGGGAAAGGAAATTACCTGGCCTGGTGGGCCAACTTGTCCAGGCATACCAGGAACACCTGATGGTCCTGGAGGCCCTGGAGGCCCACTCGTTCCTCTCTCTCCTTTAACGCCCTCAGGACCCTGTAAAAAACAAAAAAGACAAATGCAGTTAGATATCATGCGTAGGGAGCTTTCCTGTGACCTTTTTAAAACTGGCAACAGCTTTGCAGTATCTGAGCCAAGGATCTTATCCAACCTTGTTTTCTGAAGTGCCTTTTAACAGGAGACATCAAGGACTTTGTTGTAAATTCTTCTCTGTAGACAACTTGTGGGCTCTAATAACCTGCTACCAATCTCCCCATTTCTTTCTAAACATTAGCCGTTTTCATTTTCTTGGTATCCTACACACTTACGACTTTATTAAAAAAAAACCTATAGCTTAAATCTAATTCTCTTTTTTCCAAAATGTTTGCCTAAAGGTAAGGTAAAGGTAAAGGTAAAGGTTCCCCCGCACATGCGTGCTAGTCGTTTCCGACTCTAGGGGCCGGTGCTCATCTCCGTTTCAAAGCCGAAGAGCCAGCGCTTGTCCAAGGACGTCTCCGTGGTCATGTGGCTGGCATGACTAGACGCCAAAGGCGCACGGAACGCTGTTACCTTCCCACCGTAGTGGTCCCTATTTTTCTACTTGCATTTTTTACGTGCTTTCGAACTGCTAGGTTGGCAGAAGCTGGGACGAGTAACAGGCGCTCACTCTGTTACGCGGCACTCGGGATTCGACCCGCCAAACTGCCGACCTTCTGATCGACAAGCTCAGCGTCCTAACCCACTGAGCCACCGCGTCCCTAAAGGTAGAACAATTTAAAAACCAGGCAAGCTGACCAGAAACTTTTTACCTTAAACTTTACCCATGTGTCAGAAGAGGATACAATTTGGGAAGGGGCAAGCTGTGAGAATTGAAGGGGTGAAGATCAGTCTCTCCTTGCTTACAACCTACGTGGGGCTATTCTGAATGATCAGCATCTAGCACGCTTCTTTGCATGCATAGCATTTACTCTGCACACACACAGACACACTCCATATGTTTTACTGTGAAGCAACATATTGGCCAGATCACTGTGATTTGGAATGCTCTGATTACCTACTTTTCCAGGCAGATCACCCTGGCAGTGCCTTTGCTTAAAAACAAAAAAGATGGAATAAAGACAAAAACAAACTTGTGAAGAAAATTCAGACATTATTATGGAAAAGTACTTACTTCTTTGCCAGATGCTCCAGGTTCACCTTTCTCTCCCTAGACACATACAAAAAATCAGAAATGTATTTGTATACATCCTGGAGTTTTCTTATAGGGAAACAGCAAAGCTTTCTTGGATCCTAACATCCATCACTTTGAATTTTACCACCATCCAAGGGCAGTGACCTATCTCTAGGGCAGGGGTAGCTCAGGAATTCTGAGAGTTGAAGTCCACAAGTCATAAAAGAGCCAAGGTTGCCTACCCCTGCCCTAGGGGAACTATGGACCTGAAAGGAAAATGCTGAGAGAACTTTTCTGTTGCACTCCTCTACTGAGATGGAAATCAACAAAATGGACTACTTTCTGGATATTGCCGAGGGCCAAAATGGCCTAGATGTGTGCTGAGCCAATTCCTTAATGTTTCATTACCCAAGAAAACACTGTATTACATCTCCTAATGACCACTTATAAAGTGAAGAAATCATCAACAATGATCTGCTGTTCAACTTAAGTTGTATTAGAGGCCAGAATCAGGTTTCTCTTACATTTGCTTGTTCTTGGCTCTCAAAAGAACCTTCCTCCTATAAGACTAGACTATGGTGGACATGTCCGGAAGTGGTTAGATATTGGATGAGGATCCAAAAATGGATAGAGGAAATCACAGGGTGCTTAGTTGATCTTAAACCAGAGACGTATCTGCTTGGCTCCAGGCCTGGAAATATTAAGAAGGAAATATGGTATTTGGTTTTACATATCTTAACGGCGGCAAGGATGGGGTATGCTCAATTTTGGAAGGCAAATCATACCCCGCCGGATGAAGTTGTAATTAGGAGAATACTTGATTGTGCAGAAGCAGACACATTGACCAAGAAGTTGAAGGGTAAAGAAGAGACACCAGCATTTCTATCATGGAATAAATGGTATATTTGGTTGGATAAAAGATTAAAGAAATGAGGGTGGCTTGGAGGTTGGTCAAAAATGAAGTGATATAGTCTTTGTTAATGAATAAGCTTTGGAGTTGAATGGTTATAAGAGACTTAATGAGTGGAATATAATTGTTAGTTTAGAAGTAGATATAATGTGAAATTTTTGAAATGGTTTTCAATTTTTTGATTTCTTCGTTTTTTGTATATTGTAAATGTTTTTTTTGTCTTTGTTGGTGTATGGTGTGTTTTTAACACGAAATGTAAATAAAGATTCATTTATAATAGGAAAAAAAGACTAGACTAGACTAGACTAGACTAGACTACAATACAATACAAAAGAATAGAATAGAACAGAACAGAATAAAATACAAAAGAATAGGTAGAATAGAATAGAATAGAATAGAATAGAATAGAATAGAATAGAATAGAATAGAATAGAATAGAATAGAATAGAATAGAATAGAATAGAATAGAATATCAGAGTTGGAAGAGACCTTGGAGGTCTTCTAGTCCAACCACCTGCTTAGGCAGGAAACCCTATAACATGTCAGACAAATGATTGTATCTAAGCTTATTCCTTGGCCTGTCTAGCACTTGCAAAAATATTTATTTATTTTTTGGAAAGGGCAACAAATACTGAATATGCCAGGTATAAAACGCTGGCTTGGAAGGAAAATGGAGTAAGACAGGGAATGAAATTGAAAATGGCATCTCTAAAGAATATTCTTACTTTCTTTTTTAGTGGTGGTGGAATTAAAAGCAGTTTTCCTGGGGAAAGTCTTATTTGGATTGATATGTAGCTCTCAGAAAAATAAGGATTATAGCTGGTGCCTCTGATGGCGTTTTCTCAATTTAAATATATCCCAAAGCTGTTACTGAAATAGGGAGGGGAAAGGGGGACCCTCCTGAGGAATTTGGTTCTAATCTCTGGTTAACAGACAGAAGTTTGTCTGAAATGCTGGAAGTATGTAAGGGGAAATTACCTTTCTCCCATCTTCTCCCGGGATCCCATCTTCTCCCTGGAAAGTAAACATCTTGTTCATATTTGTGTTCCAGATTGGTTTAGAAGCATATGCCATGATACTCCTTACTAGCTCATCTTATTCCCTATGCTTTCTCCCCACCCTAACACAGTTCTTGCCTGTCAGACCTGAAGCCCCACTTCTAGCAGGAGGTCAGAGGGATCAGGCCCCACACTCACATTCTTTCCATTCAGCCCAGGTTTGCCATCTTCACCAGGCTTGCCCTGGAAAAGAAATGCAGGAAGTCAGCCAGCTAAAAGAGCTTTCACCAGCTTGACTGCAACAGGCCCATAGAATTGTTATCTAGCACAAGGAGCAAGGATGGATGAGGGTGGATGAATCCATACAGAATATATGACTTTGTTGCAACCAATGGTTAGTGAAGTAAACTCAAGAGAGGAGAAATTCAGTTAGATTCTTGTTGAGAAGGCACCTTCATCAGGTTTTGTACTTCCCCAAAATTCTCATCCAGCAGCCATTTCATGAGACCACAACAAAGAGTGGGACAGAAAACAGAATTATTCCACTAGTCTGGTGGACAGTGAGCAATTTTTGACTTCTCCTCTTCAAATTTGTTGCATTCTAGTTGACAAGACAGCTATAAATTTCCATCTGTCTAATAACCCACAGTTATAAAATCTATGTAGTATTAATAATTAGTGCTAGAGTCTTTTTTATTTTCTCCCTCCTTATCCTACATTTTCTTTGTGTGTGTTGTGTGTGTGTATGTGTGTTGCATTCTTTTAAATTGTAAGCCTAAATTTGTAGATGAGAATTCAGTCGCCAATATCACCACAGGAATCCAGTATTGAACAGAATTTAATTACCAATCACTTTAGCCCAAGCTCACTCTCTACTAAGTAAGCTTGCTCCAGTTGTCAACCTAAGTATTTTTTTTAATTTAAAAAGCAGAAGTGGAAAACTGAACAAATACATATCTTAAGTTTCTATATGGGCCTAGATAGCAAGGAAAGAGCAAGAACATTTTTTTCTCTCTACATTTTATGGCTGAGGTGTACTGTATACAGTTGCGGGCTAGTCAATTGAGAAGTCAACAATGAGTGTTGATTCACTAGATCTGTGCAATCTGCCCAATAGCAGAGGCCAGCTGTGGTGATGAATACAGAAGATGACCACCCCCTTAACAAAGGCTCCTACTGGAAAATATGCATATTGGCTTTCAGCCCCATATGTTACATATAGGCAGTGGATGCCGATCAGTGTTTACTTACAGGCATTCCTGGAGATCCCAGCGGGCCCAGTGCTCCAGGAGGACCTTGCTCTCCACGCTGACCTGGCAAGCCCTGTTTTTTTTATTAAAAAAGCAGACTGTTGTGGATATGCAGAATAGAGACCCTCCTCTTCTAAAGATATAGACGGTAGCCAAATTTAGTAGTCTAGGATAGAAAATGTACCAGCTCCTCAATATGACAAAGAATGCTAACTAAGCTCCACACAGATTACCCAGAAATCAATTAAACAAGAGGAAAATATCTATTCATCTTATAGGCTTGTCAGAGGTCAGTGGCTTTTTTTAAATACTTACATCTCGACCAGGGTCACCCTGCTTTCCTGGATCACCCTGAGAAAATAAAGCAAGGATGTAATCAGAAGTCACACATTGAACTACGCCTTGTGCTCATGTCATTGTTTTTTACCTGCAGTTCCCCAAAATATTTGTTTAAACCTATTTGCTAAATTTGTGCAACTCGCCAACCCAACCCAACCCAATCCATCCCATCCAACCCAACTCAATGCACCTCACATTATGGTGCAGTGTGATATATGAGGCCGGTTGCAATCTCCTAAATGAGGTTATTTTACTTCCCTTTTTTTTCTAGGTGATAAATGGTGACAAATGGCTACAGTGATGATCCCATAAAATCTACATAACATTTGTACAGTAGATTCAACACATCAAAAACATCCCTTTTTTATATTGTTCTGCTTAACAAATAAGGCCATGAAAATAAAACTTGCATATATAAAATCAATTAATATGCTCCAGTAAAAACCAATGATAATTAGCTTCTACTGTATATTTTGGAACTAATGATCCTCAGTATGACTCCTTTATTATGAACATTGGTATCAATACAAAATGTTCAAAATACTCTTTTGGACTTAGCGGCAGCTTCCCATAAATGGCTGACTTCGCTAAGAGTAATGCAGCATCATTGTGGCTTTACAGCTGCTAAATCCAAGAGCTGTAGTCTGAAGGTATCAAGTATCAGACTTACTCTTTGGCCTGAAGGACCTATTTGTCCAGGTTTTCCATCCAAGCCATTCCGACCATCCAGGCCTGGAGGACCTCGATCACCCTGAAGAAAAAAATGAATGAATAAGTGAATGAAAAAGCAACCATGGCAACTAGTAGAAACTGTGGGAGTTAATGAAATTGTTGCTCATGAGACCATGGACATGGGCCATTCAATAATTCTTACACAATCCACTTTTCCTGCAGTAATAAAGGCTACTTTGCTTATTTTTTTAAAAAAAAAAAGGAAAGGGAAAAAAAACGAACGTTCTTTCCAAATTCTGTACGAAATATCAGGTCTTGCATTTACAGAAGTGTAGCTTTATAAAAATATTTGGTGGGCTTTCATGGCTTTTGCCAGCGTCTTTTCTTTCATCATCTCTTCTAGTGAATGACAAAATCGGAACTCTTTACCTTCTCTCCCACTGGGCCTCGATCTCCGGGGTCACCCTGCAAAAGGAGACAATTGACATACCATGTAAGCAAAAAAATGATTGTGCAGACTGGGCCCTCTGTTATTCCACAATCCCCGAGGAAGCAACAGCATTACGTTCCCCTCTGAAGCACATGAAAAGAAAAAAAAGACTTACACGAACTCCAGGGACCCCTCTGGGACCTTCAATTCCCTGGAAGAGACGGGGAAAAGATCTCTCTGCAATTCTCTTGTGGAAAAGGAATGGCCGACACCAGTTTCTCAGACTGTAGGCCCTCCCCAAGCCTCTTCCCATTTCCCCTTACTACTGTTGACATTGCAAAGGACTTGGTCAAGCCATTCTTTCATCTTGGGCTCTTCCTATTTCATTCTCTCACTGCAGGAGGGAGTGACCGACTGCATTAGGAGTGTACTGACACTTACCAGCATATCCACTTTTCCTAATTAGTGAATTCTTTTCTGGGAGCTTTAGAAGCAGAGGACTTTTTCTCTTCCTATATGAGTCTGAAGCCCGATTATGATTATTTTCAATTGCAAGAAAATATTTCAGTATTGGAGAAGATTATATCTATTTCAAAAGCTTAACTCTGTCTGAAATCTTGGAGTGATGCTAGAAAAGGGGAAGGATTAAAAGTGCCAATGTGCCTCCACATTCCTTTCCTCGATGTTTAACTGTATGATTAGAATAGCTGAAGCAGGCGCCAGATTTCCTTGTTTAAACATGCCATGCAACACCTGGAACCTACCCGTTCTCCTGGCAGGCCAGGTAAACCAACTTCTCCTTTTGTTCCTTTTGTTCCATCCTCTCCAGGGTCACCTGGCTCCCCCTAAAATGGAAAAAGACAACTATCAGGCAAGTAGTTTTGCTTCTCATAAACTGAAGTACACAGACTAATTTTGAGGTATGCAAAGAATCCCAGTTTCTCTGAGGCCCAAACTAGATATGACATTAAATGCATTTTTACACAAATGGGCAGATTTTATTAAATTCCTTCAGCAGGTGAAGGAAAATACCTAACAAATATCATAAATTAAGCAGAAGGGCAGAGAAAGAATTAAAATATTTTCTAATGCTGTGACATTTTAAATTCAGAAAAATGGTATATAAAGTGAGTTATGATAGTAGTATGTAAAAATGTCTAGGCTGAGAAAATGAGTAATATTTTCTCAGAATAGTAGACCAGAGATATTGAAAAGGTCACTCCACACTGAGGTATTTCCCTCCCATTAGCTGTAAAGGTAGGAAGCAATTAGCTGCAACCCCAAATTTCAGAATCAAATCAGAGATGAGAGAGAAACAGCAAGAAAAAAGTGCTTGAAAAAGGTAGGAATGAATTGTACATTTATACACACACACACACACACACACACACACGCACACACACACACGATATATACAATACAGCTAGTTATTGGTATTCAGGGGACAACTGATGTTTTGTTTTGTCTTTTTTGTAAAAATTCTGTGAAGTACTGAATGGGCTGCAAAAATACCTAATTATGTTGTGAAGCTAAGAGGAATAGTGTAATAAAACCGAATGAAAGTGATCTGATCTTGTGGAGTTGATCGCTACATACAGGGAAGCAAAGATAAATAAACAATTAAAAAGAAGGTGAGAAATGGTGAAATGGTGTCATATAGATTAGTATGAGTATGCATGAAAGTAGGAATCTATGGTCAGTAGCAGTTACACATTATACTCAGATGAACAGGGTATATGGAAGAACTTTGGATTAATTTTAGAAAAAAATCATGCAGTGTTCTGAATAAATATGATCTAGAGCAGGGGTGTCAAAGTCAATTTCATTGAGGGTCTCATCAGCATTGTGGCTGCCCTCAGGGGGCCCGGGGGGGGGCATGGCCAACTGGGTGGGCATGGCCGGGTATTTGTTTTCTTCATATTTTATTTTACTTTGCTAGCCAACTTTGACTATTTTACTGCCCTCTAAACATAATTAAGCAATCATGACATTCGAAGCATCATAGCATTTAACTCAAGCTACTTAAGAACAGAAGACATAGGGATGAAAAGGAAAAAATTGTAACAAAACAAGTCCAGGTCCTACTTAGATTTCAAAAGTGCTAAACATGACAAACAGGACAAGTCAAGAAAACAAATCCTATATACTCTATTTAGAAAACAAAGCAAGAGGCATGGATCTGAGAATTCGTGTCACTAAAGACTGAGATTGTTTTTTGCAAGAAAAACAGAATGAGTAGTTGCAAGTGATATATGGGAAATGATAAACAAGGCACAGTGGATGAATTTATATACCCTCTTGGAAGGTTTATTCAAGAAAGGCCAGTGGATGAAGGCACTGTAAGATGTACAAAACTGATAGGAAGATAATGGGCAATATGTGGGCTGTCGTGTGGAATGAAAGTGTATTGAAAGAAGCAAAAATAGCTGTGTTTCTGCTGATGCTATTACAGTCAGTTCTGAGATGGGATGATGGGATGAGCACTTTGTCAGGAGAATTGTCAAAGTAAATTCAGTGCTGTAAAAATCACTTACTTAACAAGTGATAAAACAAGATGAAATACAGTCCACATTGGGACTTCATAGCAGGGTTACCTTTTCACCTTTTTGCCCTCCTTCTGCAGGCCCCACACCAACCTGCAGACCAGAAATGAAATAGTACATCAGACATATGCAGAATCAAGATTTAAAACAACATACTGGAAATAAAAATACGACACTCACAGTTTGGCCTGGAGGGCCCGGCACTCCCTGCAGAGAAAAGAGGACAAGAAAGTAGCAATAATTAAAATAAAAAGAGGCAATTTTAATGTGCTTGTAATATGTTTCTTTTTTCCTTATGGGTGAGATTATACACATTTAAGGGACGCGGTGGCTCAGTGGGTTAGGACGCTGAGCTTGTCGATCAGAAGGTCGGCAGTTTGGCGGGTCGAATCCCGAGTGCCGCGTAACAGAGTGAGCGCCTGTTACTCGTCCCAGCTTCTGCCAACCTAGCAGTTCGAAAGCATGTAAAAATGCAAGTAGAAAAATAGGGACCATTACGGTGGGAAGGTAACAGCGTTCCGTGCGCCTTTGGTGTCTAGTCATGCCGGCCACATGACCACGGAGACGTCCTCGGACAAGCGCTGGCTCTTCGGCTTTGAAACGGAGATGAGCACCGGCCCCTAGAGTCGGAAACGACTAGCACGCATGTGCGGGGGAACCTTTACCTTTTATACACATTTAATAGGTTGAAAGATAGTTCTTATTTGGCATCCACAAATCACTGGAGGCAATCCTCAAGTATTTCTTTTCTGCAATGTATAGTGATTGCCTAGATATTTCTAATTCAGACATAGTAAACCAAGTTCAGGAACCCAAGAGAAGACACAGAAGAAGAACAGCATGGAGGGAGAGCTTCTGTCCTTGCAACCTGGTTAAGAGGAAAACAGAGGCCTACTGCTGTCCCCCCAAAATAGGCTGGTTCTATATTTGTGGACAATTTCAATATATAGCAATCCAGAGACCAAATAGTAGATTTAGACTCGGAAGAACAAACACCAGTAAGAAAAAGATTCCTTAAAAGTAGCATGATGACTTACGGGATTGCCTCGATCACCCTTTGACCCTGGTGGTCCAGGGCTGCCCTGTAAAAGAAAACATTTTTGTAAACTGGACAATCTCGGCAATCAAATTCTGCAATGGCATTTGAAAATGGGAATGAGTTCTTACATTTCTCCCATCTTCACCAGGCTCTCCCTGGTCTCCCTTCTCACCAAGAAGGCCTCTGATGCCTGGTGGACCCTGTGAAATAAAAATAGAAATGAAGAATCTGTAGAATCTGATAATTTCATACATGGAGACATCTTTTTTTGGAACTGGCTAGTCAAGGATGGGACTTGAAAAAATAATGCTAGAAAATACATATCAGTCAAAAGGGAGGTGGGATTCTCCAACTTTATACAAGATTGTGGGACCTGCAGATTATAAACTTTCAATCTATGTAGGAGAAGAAGAAGCAGAGCCAGGTGGTGGAGTTAAAAGAGCAATCAGTCTGGAGTCATTACATTGCCACAAACAATCCAATTTCAGCGGCCCCTGAATTCCATTAACTCTTATGTAGTGCCAATTTAGTATTGACTGTTAGTTGACTGAATTCTTGTGCATAGGCTTAAGCAATAACTATGTTTTGAACTGCAACTTAAGTTATGGCCCTGATCCTTTGCACCTGACAATCTATAGGTTTAACCCCTGTAAGCAATGCCAATCCACACTGCTGATGCAAACCAGCTTTTCAAGCTAGATGCAGACAAGAACTTTAGAGGAGAAAAGTATTCTTTAGTTTCTGGCATAGGCTAAGGCAACAACAACAAAAAATCATTCATTTACTTAACTGCCAAACTGAAAAGATGCCTGGCAGTTTAATACATAAAAATATTAAGTGTGATATTTGAACTTATAAACTCAGCATCCATAATCAGTTCAAAAATACCATTCCCAAATGGCCTCCAAAGGCAGCCCAATGCACTGCAGTGGTGCAATGCCATCCAACCTCTGTGTATCTACTGTACAACACTGCTTACAATTCCTTTTCTCATTTTAACAGAAACCCTTGGGTTGTGCTTCTGCAATACTTACCCGTGGACCTTTCTCTCCAGGTTTCCCAGGTAGGCCTGGCTCACCCTATGGGAAAAAGAAAAAGCAGTAAATGCAATGCAATGCAATGCAATGCAATGCAATGCAATACAGTAAAATAAAATAAAATAATAAAATAAAATAAAATAATAAAATAAAATAAAATAAAATAAAATAAAATAAAATAAAATAAAATAAAATAAAATAAAATAAAATAAAATAAAATAAAATAATAAAATAAAATAAATAAAATAAAATAAAATAAATATTAAATTAAATTAAATTAAAATGGAGCATCAGAGTGAATAATAAATAAATTGAGACAATTACTTACAGGGATTCCTTCCTCTCCTTTGTCACCCCTTTCACCCTAAAATCCACAGCAGAAAGATTACATTCTACCATTGCTACTATAATGCACTCTGTGTTTGAATATACCTAGTGCCCTAGCCATTGCAATCTAACAGGTTAGCATATCAAAAGAAAAATACTTGCTACAAATTCACCTTTGGCATCTCTTTCTGCAGGTCTGTGGGATGGAAATTATTTCATGCAATCTTTTCAGTGCAGGATGTACCCTGCAGGATGCAGCTACAGCAGGAAATAGGTTCTGCTAAATAAGTTAGATTGGAAGAGGATATCTTCCAGTGATTAATCCAGTTTTGAGATCACTAGGGATGGGATGCTCAAAAGATGATGTGCTAATATGGTGATGGCACTCTCTTAAAGGTTTCTATGGAAGTCATGTCCATGCAGCAGAACCAGGCACGATCGAGGCACTCTCAATCCGTTACCTTAGTCGATAGGATTTATGATGGAATCCATTGGATCGCCATTCTAACTGAAGATTGTACTACTGACATAACAGTTAAAAAAATATAGAGGACAGTGTGAGTTTATAAGTGAATATTTATGTTACCTATATCCCAAATCCAAGGTCAGGCAGGGTTGTTCCTTTTCTTACCTCCTTTCCTCGTGGGCCAGTTGGTCCTGCAGGGCCTGGTCTTCCTGACTCTCCCCTCTCCCCTGGCTCTCCTGGGTCACCCTAAGGAAGTGGATCACCCCAAGGTGTGTGGGGGGAAATAAACTAAGTACAGCAAAATTCTGAAGCAGACTAAATCTAATGACTAACATTCAGGGACATAAGCTGGGAAACCTACTCCCACTTCGATTACTATCTAATTACTGATAAACAGTAGCTCGATTACTATCTAATTACTGATAAACAGTAGCAGCCCCACCAAAACACCTTCCAATAGTCTATCGAAAGTCTAAGCTGAAGGTAACCCAGTGCATACAACCAGACCTACACCTGAAACAGAAGCTAGACAGTGTACTGTGTCTGGTTGCTGCTAAAATCTGTGCCTCTCCATTAGCAACATCTTGAAGAACACTCCCAAACTGTCCACCTACCCAAGACTGGTTATGTATCATTACCATACCCACGTAAGACCCACCCACCTAGCCCAGAGCCCGAATCAACATCCTTTTGCTCCCTCTTCATCCAATGCACAATAGTCACCTGTGGGCCAGTTTTGCCAGCCAGTCCTGTGAGTCCCTGAAAGAAAAAAGGAAACCAATAATTGTTAAGGTTCAAATGACTAAGTCAGGAAAACTGCATAAGGAAGGTTGCTGCACAATCATGCTTGGGCGAGGACTAAGAAATACTCCATGAAAAAAAAAGCAGAGCTTTATTACCCGTTAGTGGCTGCAAGGATATATACATTGCTCTGCATTCTGTAGTGAATGCAGAGACAGACTAGGCTCATATCTAATATTTGTACAAAGAGAAAAGGATACTTGAGCCTTCTTTTATGAGATGTGATAGAGCTAGGAGCCAAAGCATTGCACTAATGTCAGCTCATTAAGCTGAAATGCAACTAAGGCAGGTGTAGGCAACCTCGGCTCTTTTATGACTCATGGACTTCAACTCCCAGAATTCCTGAGTCAGCTGACTCAGGAATTCTGGGAGTTGAAGTCCATGAGTCATAAAAGAGCCGAGGTTGCCTACACCTGAACTAGGGAGTTTATTGGGATCCCTTCCCTTTATGAATGAAAAAGGGGAGAATAACAGAGCCTTAAAGATGTACATTTGGCATGAATTTAGGACTCACATTTTCTCCTTGTTCTCCTTTTGGGCCAGGTGGGCCAGGGACACTAAGACCAGGAGGCCCCTGAATAAAAAAGTAAAAAAAACATGGAATAGAAACACTTTAAAGGATGTCATATATTCACATAAGTATATCCATATCCATCATTATTACTAAGGTGTCATCTTTAAGATCAGTTTCACAAATATTGAGAGGCTCTGGAAAATGTTCTGTAATGAATAGAAATTGAATCACAAAGAGTATTTTGGGGATATTCCTTAGTGAACTGAAATATGTCTGATGAAAGCTCTGATGAAATGGTGTTAGAGATATTTTTTTTAAGCAGGTGAATCTGAAGGGACGTATTTGGAAAGAAGAAATATATTCCCCACTCTATCAAAGAAGAACCATCATCCCATTCTAATAATAAAGCCAACAGTAACTTTCACAACCCTCAGATAGTACTCCTGTAAGGTTATATATACCAGGCAATATCTAAAACTGGAAAAAAAAAAACCTTGACAAAAATCGAAGCAGTCAACATCCCAGTTTGCTGTTCAGCAGGAAAAATTCAAATGTATTTATTTAGTTTATTTATTTATAAAGTTTATTGGCTGCCCACCTTACCTTAAGGTAACAGTAAGCAGTTTACAATCATTTTATCAGGCTGCATTATCATAATCAATGTATTATGATATCTCACCATAACCTTGAGTACTCACACGTTCTCCTTTGTCCCCAGCATCTCCTCTTGGTCCAGGTGGACCTTCGGGTCCTATAATGCCTCTTTCTCCCTGAAAAGAGGAAAACAGAATCACAATGTCAACGTTCCATAGTGGCATAACAGCATTCTTACTTCCCATGTGATACATTTAAGTTGAGCATTGCTTTTTCCTATTAAATCAAATAACAAAATGAAACTACTGGAAAAGAGAGAGCCACAATAGTCTCGTGAAATAGTTTCTTTAAGCCAACTTCCCTGCTACAACTAATATAAATTAAAATAGGATATGCTACACTTTGTATTCCTTACATCTGTAACAAGAGATTTGTTCCTGTGCAGTTACCTTATCTCCTTTAATTCCAGAAATGCTGGATGCCTAGAAGAAATATAAAAAAGATAACTGCTGAGACCTTTTCAGATCATATTCCAGAAATGCAAACTTGTAGAAAGGCACTTCCTATGCATTGTTACAGGTGATGTACAAATAATTGTATGAACGTAACTATGCCAGGAGAGATAAATAATGAAGTCTTTCATAGCTAACTAACTTGGCCAGATGAAGAAGAAATTATGGTACAATAGCCTTTGGTCATTCAATAATGATCATGTCTCTTAAGGAAGAGTTAGTGGATTTCAAATTAACACCACTGTACTTATAGCCTAACCAGTAAGCCCAATGTTATGGAAAACTGTAAACCGTGGACTGGTGAATTCTGAATGGCCACAAATTCCTCATCTTTGATATACAACTAAGCTATTGGCTATATGATGTACATGCCCAAGTGAAGTCTAGGTAAAACTCCTTTACAAAACAATAACAGGTTATACAGTCTTTTCTAGACCAGGCATTAAGCAACCAGAAAAAGAGAAAACTAGGATGAAGATTAAAGGTGTTTTACCCACTCTAGCTGTTTATGATATTTATGATGGCTGATTACATTGGGACACTTACCGGCAGACCGGGTATACCAGGCTCTCCTCTCTCTCCCTATGGCAGAAAGTGAAAGTGTTACGGCAGTCCAAATAGTTTAAGTCTTACCATAAGGATATACCACAACTGATCCCCACTGATGACTTTATAAGCTCATTGCATCAGGCAAAGCACTGTACTTTCACTCCCATGTCTCATTGTAAGACCACATCTTAGTTTTACTGGGAGTTATGATCAATAAATGACCCTCTTTTACCGGTCTACTATAGAGAGTGTCCTCTCGTATGGTATTGTGGTTTGGTATGCTGGTCTGATAGCCGCGGACAGGAAAGTATTACAGAGGGTAGTGAGCACAGCACAAGACATTGTGGGCTGTTCCCTGACACCACTGGATGACATCGCCAGGGCTCGTTGCCTTGGAAGAATGAGGAAGATTCTCAGGGATGACTCACATCCTGGACGGTATCTCTTTACTCTCCTACCATCTGGTAGGAGATATAGGAATATAGCCAGCCATACCAACAGGCTGAAAAATAGCTTTTATCCGTGGGCTGTTAGACTTTTAAATGGGACATAATCTCTGTGAACTTATGCAGCATTGATTTGGGAGGCTGGTGTGCGGTGTAGTTGGTTCACATGGTGTGGTAGGATGGAGGGTTTGTTGTCATTGTGTGTTGGGGGGGAGAGCACGGGGGGAGGCTCAGCTAATCTCAATGTACACATGTTGTACTTTGACAATAAAGGTTTATTATTATTATTATTATTATTATTATTATTATTATTAATAATAATAATAATAATAATAATAATAATAATAATAATAATAATAATAATAATAAACTGGACTCCCAAGAATCTGAGAGTAGAATTTCATTCAGCCCACAGTATTTGACGTTGTGTGGGAACAGGACATTTTCATGTTAATTTGCATTTCAGTAAGCTCTGAATACAGGAATACATTGTCGACGGTTTTCACCAGAGATACTCGCCAGCCATTCAGAACACTACAGGTTAGACCTGCACAGTTTGTGGCTCACCAGATAAGCTTGCCAGTATTCCAAATGACTGATAAATCTGAGTCAGCTTCGTAGTAATAGGAACTGGGAATTAGTATTATGGTAGTATAAACGGAAATGGTCAAAAGCAACACAAGCGTTCAACTTTTAGTATTGTTCCTACATAAATGGGAATGACAGGTTACATTACTAATTCCTTTCGGATTCAAGAGCCCTGCTGAGTAAGCATATTTCCAATAAAAATTAGAGTATTTGCCGTAGTTCTAAGAATCCTTACTTGTTCTCCTCGAGGCCCAGGTGCTCCTTGTAAGCCCTATTTCAAAAATTAAAGTGGGGGAGGGGGAGAAAATATTATTCAGAATAATCATGGATCTCATACTGGGCAGCATTAACAGGAAGAGTTCTTGAAGTAAGGATGAATCATTGACCAACATGGAAGAGTCTTTATTGAGGGATAATAGAGGCAGCAAAAGTGTACTTGAGCAATAATAGGATTCAAAGTGAATCATATTTTTTATTACTGAACAACTGAACTGTAGCATTAAGATTACTTTTTGGATGCCATTTATGATGGGCAATAATTCCCTTGGAATTGGCTTTGAATGTTCAGGTTTCAGATGAACCTACATTTAGAAACCCAAGTCTCTATCAAGAAACTGCACCGGATGGAAAATAGAAAATGTAATTTGAAGTTGAGAAATATAAAGTAGGAAGTTTATCAACCCTCCCTACAATCACTGGTTATTTTTTGGAAATCATTCTGGATCCCCACATGTTTTTTTCTCTGAAACATCAAAACATGTTTGAAGTATCTGGGAGAAAAAAATAACTTTACAAAAGAAAACAATGTTTGTCTTTTACTTCTATATTACAACTCACGATATCTCATCATCATTTGCAGTTGTTTAATAGATCCTCTCATTCCAAAGCAATAGATTCAATTTTTAGTGTAGCAAATCAAAATGCAGGTCAACATGTTTTATCTTTTCTCTAATCTTTCCTCCAGTTGCTTCTTTTTCGACTCGCCAAATCACCTTTGAACTGTTGCACTCAAAAAGAGAGACAGGAGGAGTAGAATTGTTCCCAGATAGACAATGTTTGACCAACAAGACCCAAACTCAGTCAACGCTTCTATCTCCTAGCAACAGAAACTGTTGATTTATGCCCAGATTTTACAGCATTATGAAATATTGAGATTAAGAAAAATCCCACACTCACATCACTGCCAGATGGACCAGGACGGCCAGAGGGACCTTGTTCTCCCTAAAATGAAAAAGTACTATAAGCATGTAGTTTATGTGAAATATTCCTAATTTTATCATCTGAACAAACCTGTCAGATAATTTAGACTTGGAAGCAAAACTTTCTTAGTCCAAATCTTAATTTTTAGCCACTAGACCATGCTGGGTTTTCCCCCCCCCAGAGAAACCTATCCAAATTACTATTGGATTTTAAGTTATTTCTTGATATAATATGGGGCAGTGCAGTGGCTCAGTGGTTTGTCTGGAAAGCTGGCAGTCCGGGTTCAAGACCTGAACGCCATGCGATGCGATGGGGTGAGCTCTCATCCTCGCCCCAGCTCTTGCCAACCTAGCAGGTCCAAAGCATGAAAATGCAAGGAGATAAATAGGTACCACTTCAGTGGGAAGGTAACAGCACTCTGTGATGTCATGTTGGCCACAGGACCACGTAAATATCAATGGCCTTGAAACAGAGATCAGCACTACCCCCTATAGTTAGCAATGACTAGGGGAGTAAAATCTGCAGGGACTCCTTTGCCTTTTTCGTTTGACATAATATGGTCAATTCAGAATAAATATATATACCTTCTCTCCTTCAGGACCAGGCAATCCATGCTCTCCCTAGAAGAGAAAAGATTTTTTTTTTGCAAAAGGTACATTTCAGGCAAAATGCATCTTGTTTCCATAGGAAACATACCATAGCAATAACATTACTGAGCTTTATACTTATTCCTGTTTTGATCATTCAGTAAAACTTATGAATCCAAATGAAATCCTTTTTTTTTTACTTTAAGGATGGATCTGAAGATAAATCCTAAATTACCGTACATTCTAGGCACTCCAGTTCATTAAAAATTCAGAGAACACAAAATCTCACTGGATGTCATCAGTGCATTTGACTCCATCGTAAAATGAAGGTAGCTAATTAACAGGTCATGAATTGTTATGTAAGGAATTATGAAAAATCAAATTATACAATTCACACAGCACACATAATTTGTACGTTAGCTCTTGATTTGAAAACGTGATCCAAACCACTTGCATGCAATCTTCCACCATGTACAGGAATTTAGTTCACAGCACTGCTCCACCCAAATCTCACCTTTTCTCCTGATGGTCCAAGTGCACCAGGAAGTCCACGGTCTCCCTGTTACAGGGGGAAAAAAAATCCAAATCAGATATTAGAAGCACCAATGGATATACATAATTCATGAATGGACAAAAGGACAAAAACTATAGCTGTAAATTCAAGGTTTATTTGTAAGGGCTCTCTAATTGCGCCCGCAGGAGAAGGAACCAAATCAGTTTCCTATGAAGAAACAAGTAAACAGATCTCCGTCTCAGTGCATTAGGCCGAGCCATTTGCAGAAAATTTCCCAAAATTTTTCAAAAGGAAAAGTGAAATAAACACAACTGCCCACTCCATACAGCTAGAAGATCTTTATGAATAATGCTTATCTCATTCAGTATAGACATTAATGTCATCGGTACTTATGGTCACCTTTCATATTTAGAAGGCTTAGTCTTCCAAGTGTAAATGCAGCGCTGACATTTGAGCAACACCTACCTTGATCCCAGGTTCACCTGGCGGTCCTCTGGGGCCCTAAAGACAAGAGTAGCAACATTTTTGTTTGAGGATTAGTGAGCAAACTAACACGTATTTTTCTCTTGGGACCAGTTTAGCTATTCCTTTTAAATTCAGTTAATAAAGAAATTGGAAAAACAAGGTACAGTAACAATGAATTTTAGTGCTGGTTTACTGTCCATATTATTATTTAATTAGTTTAATACGTTTATATAGCCACCTGCCTACCAATGGAATTTCAGGCAGCAAACAAAAGATAAAAGATAATACATAATCAACCAATTAATATTCCTTAATTCAGACAAATGAATACAACATAAGGAAATGACTCCTGTTGTTTGCTGCTATATTATCAGCCATGGAAAAACACTGAAAAATTAAAGTGCATCTTTGATTGGATTAGTGATATTTTAAAAGGTGGGAAATTGCTTTTGCTGAAAAATTACCAGAACAACAAAAAGTTGAAAGTACCCTAGGATTAAGGATAATTACATTGTTTGTAATCTATATTAGATTACAATTGATTATGTAATCTGTATTACATCTGAGTAGAACAATTGACCCCAGGGACGCGGTGGCTCAGTGGGTTAGGACGCTGAGCTTGTTGAACAGAAGGTCAGCAGTTTGGCAGGTCGAATTCCGAGTGCCGTGTAACAGAGTGAGCGCCTGTTACTCATCCCAGCTTCTGCTAACCTAGCAGTTTGAAAGCACGTAAAAATGCAAGTAGAAAAATTGGGACCACTATGGTGGGAAGGTAACAGCGCTCCGTGCGCCTTTGGCATCTAGTCATGCCGGCCACATGACCATGGAGACGTCCTCGGACAAGCGCTGGCTCTTCGGCTTTGAAATGGAGATGAGCACCGGCCCCTAGAGTTGGAAACAACTAGCACACATGTGCGGGGGAACCTTTACCTTTACTAGAACAATTGAATACATAGTTAGCAGGCACTTACACTGGGTAGCAGTGATACAGAAAGTTGCTGGAGGCAGATGGTCACTTTTGTGACATTGCAAATACATCAATTTACACTGTGCAGGAGTATGTTAACCACACCTGTACTTTTACTAAGAAAACCACCACATGGATAGAAAATCTGTGTGGCCATTAGGACTCAACTTGATGGTACATATTCAATCACTCAATCTCCAAGAATATTCCAATGATTTGCTGTATTTCATCCACCCATCTTATCTTTTGTCTTCCCTTCCCTCTACTTACTTCAGTCTTACCAAACCTAGCTCTTTTTTATAACCCATCACCTATTTGTACCACTTGCTCAAAGAAGAGCCAAATGCAAGTACCAAAGGAGAATATATGGATGTATCATGGTCTCAGTCTTCCCATCACTGCTCATCAGAGCATTCCTTTTAGCAAAGGACATGTACAAATCAAAACCTAAATGAATCCATGACCCAGGACCATTTTCTGTTGTTCAGTCCTATACTGAATATGTACTGCTAGAATAACCTATAAGATACTGACTGTTAATTCATTCAAGTTATTGATTTTGAATTAAAGCATAAGGGACTTTAATTTCTGTCCTTGGAAATTCTCTCCATTCCCCCCTTAAAAAAATCCTGTTGAGTAAGCCTTCTTTGTCTCCAAGTAGCTGTGGTTTGGCTATGTGGAAAAAAGGTTGTCCTACATTGTTACTATGATTATGTACTATTATCATCTAGGGAGCATCCCACATAGCCAAACAGCTGGGCTCCTCAAAACAGAGGATATCCTTAAGAAAGTTTTTCAAGGAAGATTTTAAGAGCAAGACAAATTCATAACACAAAAGGTATCTCTCAGTTATTTAGGTCAGGAATATTTTTGGATTTTAGAGATTAGACTCAATAACTTAATTTAACTTTTAATGAATGAATGAATGAGCACATGCACATAAACATCCCTCACTCTCTCACTCTCTCTCTCTCTCTCTCTCTCTCACACACACACACACACACACACCACGTGTATATGTATATGTGTGTATAACATACAGATCTTTAACCTAAGCATAATATTTTTCTGATATCCAACAACAAGAAATTTTAGGTTAGTCCCATTTACAATGCCTGGAAGTGTTTTAATCTTGATCTATGACATGAGACATGAATACTTAAGGCCTATTCTAATGTGTTCAGAAATAGTCATGAATACCACAATTGTGCAAGTTGAGGATCAAAGAGCACTCCCACACGGTACACTTATTTTCAGGGCTTGAAATCACATTTGGACAGGATTAACTTTCCATCCTTTAATATATTTTTTTCTATTACTGTGGCTGGTCTTAGTTTCTGCTTATTATAATATACTTAGACAACCCATAAGGACCCCAGCAGCTTTCTTGAACTTAAATAGCAAGAAGCAATATTACTGAGTGTCATGCACATAGTGATGAAACTTCATTTCAAAGTTTCTGACGACAACCAGTAGTTTTTCACATAAATATTAGATATTAGGCAGTTCAAGGCTGGCCCAGCTAACTTCATTAAGTTTACTCATTTAAGTTTAAGTTGGATAGGATCTTAAGAACATTAAGAGAAAATGTTTTTCTCTAAAAACTCACCCGATCTCCAGGGTCTCCAGTACGTCCAGGAGGTCCAGGAAAACCTTCTTCTCCATCTCCCTTCAACATAAAGGAAAGCAGTGACCCCCATAATAAACTTAAACAACTTTTCTGGTTAAAAGCAGGAAGTGAAATCTACGGAATTTCCAGCTCAAATTAATTTGCATCAGCACAAGTCTGGATTCATACACTCAGATACACAGCCTCTGCTGGCAATCCTTGACTTATGCCCAAATGCTTAACAAGTCAACCGGTCAAAGTTACAGTGGACTCTCCAGAGCTACTTACAAACTGTTTTCGACATTGTAACAGCCACCCACCCCTATCATAACATGATCGCGTTTTGGGCACTTTGCAACTGGGTCACCTTTACGGCTATTTCCAGTGTCACTGACTTGCAATGTTTTTTTTGCAGGTTTCCAGCATTTACTTCCAGTTTTGGCAATGGATAAAAAAAAAAGTTGAAAAATTGGGTCTGATCTCATGATGCTTCAACGTATGACCACAACAACTTACAACCACAATTCCAGGCTCAATTCTGATCGTAAGTTGAGGACTACTTCTACTCAGAAGCAGCACTATGGAAGGCTTCTATCTAGAATTTTGAATGGGAGACAAAAAAACCTTCCCCCAAACCAATGGAGTGCTCATTTGATTAATCTAGGCTCCATTCATCCTTTTAGTCAGTGAACAGATCCTTATCTTACCTTATCGCCTTTTTGTCCTGGAGGTCCAGAGGGTCCCCTGGGCCCAGGATCTCCAGGAATACCCTGGGAAGTAGGGAAACAGAGGTAAAAACAAAAGACCAAATTTTAATTCTTTGCAATTAAGCAATCATTTACTGGTTTTGTTCATTTTTCTAGGAGACTCCGATGTCATCTCTTATGGCAATACTTTTGTTTCAGACATATTACAATTTTCTAGACTTTAAGTTTTACAAATGTTCTCCAACAAATACTTTCAGCTGTCACTCTTGTTCCTCATCATATAGTCATTCAGTGTTTCTCAAGTGTATCTACATTTATAAATCCCACCTTTATAAACATGGCAAAGAATGTACTCACTGGAATACCAGGTTCTCCTCTGACCACACCTCCATCACCTGGTCCAGGAGGGCCCTAGGAAGAAGGTAAAGGTGAGCTCTGGATCTCTGCGTTTCTCCAATTTCACATTAGGAAAATAAAGCACATTTTAAAAAAAGGTACAGGGACACAAAGAAAGAAGGAACCAAATCCTAAAGGGATGGAGGAAAAAAGTAGCAGGAGAGAAACATCTATTAGAAAGGGGGAAAATAGCCAGAGAGAGAGAGAGAACCACAGAAGATAGAAGAAGCAGATCCAAAGAGCTGGGTGGGTGGAGCAGAGTGAAAAGGGTAAAGCATCCAGAGTAGAAGGAAAAGCATACTTACACAAAGAGGACTATGAGCAGAATTTTTATATGTTTTGTGCCCGGCCACATCCCTCACAGCTGCTAATTTGGGAACTTTTCACCAATCCAAATGTGTTCACAGACACCCCAAAGCTAAAGTACTACAACTCTTTGTCCTTTCGTTGCTTTCCTGAAACACACTACATTCTTCATGCTCACTTTCACTTAAAGTAGCTCTCTTCTATCACGTTTACTTAGAAGTAACATTTCCAGATTTTAGGGGAGCTTCCTCCAAGGAAGTCAGGATGGAGAAATGAATCTTACATTCTGATTAAAAGTTCTTGTTTGTCTATCATGGGTCTCTTCAGCAACTGAATCATTGACAGATTTCTCAGCAAAAGCAGAGAGGCAGGGAAAAAGAAGGATCACTTACTTGCTCACCTCGGTTGCCCTTCTCACCCTGTAAATAAAATAAAATGTTTGTATATGTAAGCATATGCATTAGGCTCAGCAGGGAAAATAATTGTGGAAAAGCACAAATAAATACTGGTTAAGAGGAAATAGTGACTATGTATACAGTTAATATGTAATTCTAGAGCCTATTCAAAAAAAGTATGGCAAAATGATATAGAATTAAGGTTTATTATTATTTTCTTCAGTTTCCAAAATTATTGACACTTGATTGTTCAACTGTCTCACCTTACACATGAGGATAATGGATATGGGTGTAGTGAAAAGCAATGTATGGGATAGGGAGACATATGAAGCAGTTCCAAATTTACTGAAAGTATCCTGACATAGCAGAAATGTTCCGGTTTCAAACGTTAGGTCAGAACACCTGTTTCAAAAACAAACAGTGTAACTCTATGAATCACATGGGGCCAATTCCACAGAAAGTATACCTGTGCAAGGAGGAGAAGGAAGGATAAAGACAAGTGTGATAGCTGCTGTTTTGCAGTTTGCTAACAGGGCACTATTAATGGACTTGAAGACAGGTGTCCAAGGGGACCTTTATAAGCATACAGATGGGCTACGTAGTTTGATTTCATATTCCACTGTTGTGATTCAGTGTCAGCCTGTGCTCCCAGTAGCTGAGTCCGATGAATCTGAGGAGGAGGAGGAGGAGGGGTTTGGAGAGCCTTTGGTGTCAGAGGGAGGCTCTGATGCACTGCAGGACTCTCAGCCTGGCCCCTCCAGTCATGTTTCTCATGAGGCTCAGCTGTGTGAGTATGAGGTGTTGGACTCAGAAGAGTCACAGCTGAATCTGTTCAGAGACACTAGAAGCAGAAGGCAATCCAGCAGAGCAGAGCAGAGAAAAATCAATGAGGCAACTCAGTGAGAGGAGGAGAAGGCAGTGAGAAGCCACGCCTTGGGACTGATAATAAAAGGGGAAGGTGTGGGCAGGGCTGGTTGCTGAAGGCAACCGTTTGGAGACATTCTAAGAGAATCCTGGTCTGTTCTTGATATTTCTGTTTAACTCTTGTTTGTTGACTCTTGTTTGATATTTTGATTCATTGAAGGAAATATTCTGTTGCTTTTTTGTTTGAACTGTAAATAAATTTGGGTTGAGTTTTTCCAGCCTATTGACTGTAAAAAGGAAAAAAAGGTTGTCCCTGACACACAAACAGTCGTAGGCTGGAACAGAATATCCATAATAAGTGTGCATGGTTTCAATTGCTAAAGTAGAAAATTACTGCAAGGAGAGGAACTTGTACCTTGATAGAAATGCCAGGAGGCCCTGCTGGCCCACGAAGTCCTGCTAGCCCAGGATCCCCTACAGGACCCCTGAGGCCTGGAATTCCTGGGTTTCCCTTCAGACAGAAAGAAAAAGACATTTAGCAAGAACTGGGTTCCCATCTGTTACTCAGCAAAAGGAGTAGGTATAAAGTTAGGCCTGCAATTCAAGATCTTTGGAAGTGAAAGATGAAGGATTTATGACCAAGTAAATATCCTTAGGATTCCTGTGTATGTTTCAAAGTGAGACCGGAAGTGGTGAAATAGCCATAGGACGTGGCAAAGAAATATTTCTATGTGGCAAGTGACACATACATGAGGACCTCATGAAGGATACGATATTTCCTCTCCCTCCACTTCCTTGGGTATCCTGCTTTCAGTGTTTTTTCTTCCTTCTCCCTCCCATTTGTCTGTAAGTTGTTACTTACTGGATTGCCAGGCTCTCCCTTTTGGCCAGGAAGGCCTCTTCCTCCATTCAATGGTATTCCAGGCTCCCCCTGATTAAGAAAAAAGTTTAACGTTATCTTATCATAGTAGAGTTTAGGAATTAAACAAGAACCTATCTCAGCTTCTCTGGATGGAAGCACAGTCCATTATTCTATAGCATATCTTATATTATACAAAATTAAGAGAAGCATGGAAATATTTTTCTAAGCATAAACTAAAGAGATCACAAAGTGTGAGTCACAATTGATATTTACCAAAACTTTTCCTTATGCTAAATGTTAAGAAGATCCCCATGAAAAAGAATAATTAGATGGGATCGTGCATAAACTCTAGCAGCCTGCCACTGTTGATCGCTTTACAATGAAATTAAGATTTATTTCCCCACCCTAATATACTGTAAGTGGGTTGGAACTGCAATAAATAGGTGCACTCTATGTTTTGGACTGGTAGAGGACAGGAAGGCCTGGAGGAATGTTGTCCATGGGGTCGTGATGGGTCGGACACGACTTCGCAACTAACAACAACAACAAATGTTTTGGACAACTCCCAAATGAGGGATCACAGTCCCACAGTGTTGTTTCAATTAAATATGCTTATTTGTATGAAAATCGATATCAATAAAATATCATTTTATAAACAGAGATGTGTTGATAAAAGCAAAGCTTTCTATTTGCATTATGATCACGCCTTTCTGATGGCGGATTTCAGCTGAGAGCATGAAGTATTCTCGGCTTTCTTTCTTCTGCCTATCCACATTTTTTCCCATTTTATTGTGATCATTGCCAGATAATTATCTCCATTCGGTACTTATGATGCCAGAACAACTGTTACTTTTGGACATATAGTACAAGGATGCTCCCTTTTTATCATTGGGATTCCCTATCAGCAATTCTGATGCTGTAGTACTGCTTAGGAGGAGTGACCAGAGAAGCTAGGGCATACATTACATACATTACATGGAAATGATACATATCCTACCACAACAAATTACCTCTATATCAGGGGTGTCAAACTCAATTTCATCGAGGGCCGCATCATCATCGTGGTGGCCCTCAGGGGGCCGGGTGGGCGTGGCCTACTGGGTGGGCATGGCCTACTGGGTGGGCGTGGCCGGAGTGCGTATGGCCTACTGGGTGGGCGTGGCCAGCTCTACATTGTTCGCATCAAGGGTGCCTATGGGGGCCTGGGCAGGAGTGGGACAGATCTGAGGGTCTCTGGCAGAAGGAGGGTCTCTGGGCCAGGGCCAAGGCAGTGGGGGCCGTTCCCTCACTGTTTCCAGGATGGCTTCGCGGGCCGCATGAAACCACTTTGCGGGCCGGATCCGGCCCCCGGGCCTTGTGTTTGACATGTCTGCTCTATATGATCCTTTTCCCAGTTCAACTCTCAAAGATCCACTTACCGGCTCACCTTTCTCTCCTCTTGGCCCACTTGGGCCAATCAGTCCACGCTCCCCCTGAAAGGCAAAAAATAAGGAGTAAATGGCTCTTCAGTTGGTAACAAGGAGTTTAATGGCCAATATTATTTTTACTTACTTGGATACCTCTGAGACCAGGAAGGCCAGGACTGCCCTATGAAGAGGGGGAAAAAAAAGGGGGGGAGTGAATAGGACTTATTTTCCTATTGTGGGAATAAGAAAAGAGAGGTGAGGAACAAGATGAAGCAATATATTTGAAAATAAATCCTAGATCTAAATAAAGTAGGATAGCATTAGACATGGTTAGAACATGAACTTAGTACTGGGTACATGGAGTATCTCTGTTATAGATAAGTAACCAGATCTTCATTGTGATCTTGGGGAATCACACACATGGGGGACCAATGTAGTATATAGATGTAGGGCAGAAACAGTCACAAAATCAGAGGCCTTTTTATTCAGTATATTTTTCTATCCCAAGCAGAGCTCCATATCCTTTTCCCCCCTTTTTGACACTCAGTCCATCAACCTGAGCCTTGGATTTTTGTACTTGCAACACCTTTAAAATAGTATAGAGTTGTAGTGGTGGAGAAATCGCAATACCAGGGCTTTTTTTGTCATAGAACGCTCAGAACGGAGTTCCGGCACCTTTTTTGGATGGAACCTTGTAGGGTAGGCAAGGCGGGTTGTATGACATGTGTGAGTTCCGGCACCTTTTTCTTTTACAAAAAAAGCACTGCGCAATACTATTGTCAAACCGAAATGCTTAACTACATAAGGTTTCACAAAAACCTTTCTGTTCTAGAAAGTTTTATTTCTGCTTAAGAACAAAAATACATGCTTCACTGTGACCATGAAGAAAAATAAATGTTCAGTAAAAAAGTATTTAATTCAAAGGTTCCAACTTATGATGGCGGACACTATCTCAATACAGCAAAGCATTAGGAATGTGTTTGCATGCAACTATACATGGCAAAAAGACAAAAAGGTTAATTACCGGCTGACCAGGAGAACCTGGACTACCAGGTCGACCAGGATTCCCTGGTGCTCCATCTGCTCCTGAAAATCCCTAGAAAATAGAAACATTAAGGACATATCTTTGCAGAAATTATTTTCACTTAAGAATCAAAAGCATAGCCATGAGAACACAGATAGTATTTCAGCTTTCTCTAAATTCCAAGTGTGATCTGAAGATAAGAGTTGAACAAATCCAGAATGGGCCAGATAGGAGAAGGTTGCAAAGGTATCTAATGAAAATTATGATGACGCCAAAATGTCAAGTGCATCAATGTAGTTGAGCATGCAACACAAATTATTTACTGGTGCCATTTTGTATCAGTATAGAAAATATTAGTGTAAATATTAAATTTACATTATTTGCACAGTGCATTCTCATGGAAGGCTGGCAAACTGGGTTCACAATTCAGAACTTGACAACTATCCATTATCAAATGATGGCTTGCAGGTCTAAACAAATCTTTACAGAGTTATAACTTTCCTCCAACCTATTGGAAGGTCCCTATGTATTCAATATTTATAGATATGCTTACCAAATTTGGTTTAATGTCATCAGGTGTTGAATAACCAAGAAAGGAGAGATTAGATTGTGTATCTGGACATTAATGGTTCCTTGACAGGCACAAAACCAAGACCAAGTATTCCACCACATAATTATTATTATTTGATTGCTCTCTACATGGCTAATGGATTCTAATTCCCATAAAACTACTCCTGTTTCATTGCTATATACTGTAACTTCACACTTTGGGTAGGGACTCACAATTGAAGGCTTCCTTATATAAAAGCTATCTTACAAACAGAAAGTTAACACATCTGTTGCAGCTTGGTCTCATTTTCCTCTAAAAGTTTACTGAAGTTAATGTACATTTAGTCATGTAAGCCTTCAATTGTAATCAGAAGTATTCAAGACACAGACACGAAGCCTTAGGTTACAGTAGATTCAAAACTGTTTTGTTTATGGATCATATCTATTAATCCAGAATTTCTTGTTTCAGAGAAATATAGAGAGATGTTAGAAGATTTACAACAGGCATAACCAACACCTTTCATTCCAATAATGATTTAGTTCAGGGGTGTCAGGCCCGTGGGCCGGATGCGTCATGCTGAAACCGTGCCCACCCCAGCTCCGGCAATGGGAAAAAAGTTGTGATACGTTGCAACACGTCACATGACACAGCGAGTTTGACACCCCTGGTTTAGTTCTTAGGACCCACAAACAAAGGACAAAGATTTTATAGCATACCAATCTGAATCAGGTCCCAGATTTACAGCAAATCTGCAAAATAAACCTGATTGCAACTGGAGTTCCTCGAAGAAAATTAATCTATGGCTGCAACCAAAAATGCCACTCTTCACATAATGGAACACCTGCTACTCACCAAGGCACCTATGAGTTCCAAACCACATTGTCCCCAAACAGACACAGATGAATAGCAAAGAGAAAGAGAATTGCAGAAGAGAGAGTTCCAGATGACTCAGGCAAGAGAACTAAACCACACATTATAAGAGAAGGCAGAAAACGTCAAAAATGGTTTATCAGTAGAAGCACTCTTTAGCTTAAAAGATGCATATAATGGAATTCACTGATTGTTGATGCAGAATTTGGTAAGTTCCTCCTTTTAAAGAGGAAAGTCTGTTAACATTCAGCTCTTGGTTTTGTCTTTCATTTAGACTACCATACATTCATCCTGTGAGAACTCACCCTCTCTCCTTTTTCACCTTGCCTCTCAACAGTGTCACCTGGGGGACCCCGAGGTCCCGTCGGACCTGGAGGGCCTGGCATCCCATTGCGTCCCTGGAGGGAAAAAAAGAATATTTTTGTTTTATAATTGGGTACACTCTGTTTCTTATAGCTAGATTCCTATGCTTAGTTCCCAATATCCTTCATGGATATACCCTTTTGTAAAATGAAAGAACAGAAGGCGTTTCATCCTCAGAACAAAATATATACATAAGGATTTAACATTACCTAAAATGCAACAGACCTGAAACATATATGAACATTCCAAGCTTTTGAGCTCTTGATTATAGTAAGAGAGACATAATTCCAGCAGTGTATCCTATAGGAAGTCGATCTCTTGATATACGATGTATGATATATGATAATCATATATCAAGAGATTGACTTCCTATAGGAGACACTGCTTAAATTATGTCTCTCTTACTATAATCGAGAGCTCAAAAGCTTGGAATGTTCATATATGTTTCAGGTCTGTTCCATTTTAGGTAATGTTAAATCCTATTTTACCAATTTATAAATCCTATTAGTAAAAACAAGTGGACGAGACAATTTTTCCATTTTTTTTAAAGAAATTGTACAACATAATGTACCAACATTATACATAATGTATAACTTACAAGTGCTATTGTCTCCTAATAGAATGTAACAAACACTCTGTCTAATGAACAGTTTTAAATTCCTTTTTGATGGTACAAAATGGAACTACAAAAATCTCTCCTCGGATGGCAACACAATCAACTCAAAAATCCTCCTTGGAAAATCTTGTATTGCAAAGGAGTTTGAGGGAAATGGAGTGGGCCAGAAATTTCTAGAAAGCTATCTATTTGAAGAGCTCTTTCCGGTTCTATCTTCTGTAATGTTCTGGAGTCTTCAAATCTTTTTTTCTGTGATAAACTTTGAACCAGTGAGACTAAATAAATTATTAAATCATTGAACTAATCTCAAACCTAAAAAGTTTACATTATTTAAGGCTTCTAGTGATTTGAATGGAGTAAAAACTCTTTGAAATTCTGAGAGAAGTTCTGCCAATGATTTTAAATATATTTGTTCAAAAAAGAGGAGCTGAATCAAACTAATAGAGTTCAAGAAATACTCCACCTCACAGAATTGTTCTCAAGAAGGCCAAACATTACCGGAGTTCCAGAAGGGCCAGGATTTCCCACTTGTCCTTTCTGTCCCTGCAAAATCATTGATAGATAAATGGTCAGTTCCCATGGAATTATCTATACTTTTCCCTTTAAAGAATCCAAAATACCTCCTTCTACAATAAATCTCAGATACTCACAGGCTCACCTTGCTCACCCTTCTCACCCTGTCGGAAAAGAGACAATAGTAGGCTTGATTGATTTTATATGATCTTCAGGAAACTACAGATACCTCAAATATATTTAATTAATTGTTTTAAATTAGGAATTTGTAGGAAATCCATATCCCTCTTCCCTAGCTACCAAAGAGAGTTTAATGATCATCTATAGAAGAAGACAGTGCTGAACCAATTTAGAAAAGAAATCTTCCCACTAAATCTCCTGATGTCCTTCTCTTTTCCTCTTTAATCTAGATTGGCCAGTTTAAGTCTCCTTGGTTGAGTAGCTACGTTTTCCTTTAGCTCTTTTTGAATACCTCTTAGAATTGGATTCTGCTCCATCCACTAAACTAATTAATAAAGAAAAGCACATTAACATCTCACCATCCCCTTAAGAGCCCTAAAGGGTCAGATGATGTCAACATCCAGGCTGTGAAACATTTTTGAGGCAATAGGACACCAAAAGGGGAGATGCAATAGAGCAGGGGTGTCAAACTCGCAACCTCACGTAACGTGTTGCAACGTATCACGACTTTTTCCCCCCATTGCCGGCAATGGGGTGGGCGCAGTTTCGGCATGACACATCCAGCACGCAGGCTGGCAGTTTGACACCTCTGCAATGGAGGGTTGCATTTGTGGAAAACCATTATGGATTTTAATGAGGACAAAGACCAGTTTATTCTCTGCTTCACGTTTAAGTTTATGCGCTTTCAATAATCTTCATATAATGCCATAGGGAGGAATTGTGAATAACTGTTACAAGTACTTTTTCTCTTCAGGCATGTATATATTTTAGAACAAATATTTAGTGCTTCTATTTTATATTGGGAATTTGAAACAGATTGGAGATTTTATTGATGCTGTGGCCCTAAAAGCTAATTCAAAGTCCTAGTATTCATTTCTAAAGCCATATATAGTTCAGGATTTGCAATATCCGGTGGAATATGTTTTCCTGTTCCTGCGCATAACCTGAGATCATCTTTGGAGGCCTTATTCCAGGTGCTTTCTCAGGGTGAGTTGTGGCAAATGGCACGTGTCAATTTTGAATGGATATTCTGTTTTACGGCCTCTTTTATTACATTATAGGTTTTGTTGTGTCTGTAGATTAATTAAATGGGCCTTCCTTGAAGCGGGAAACTCTGAGTGCAATTATTGGTCGGTGCATTTTAGGCGGGAGTTTCTGGGCTGGGGATTGGCCACTGTTTTGAACGTATCTGACTATATAAGTGGGAGTTAAACGGTTAATTGCCAGTTGACTTATGTGTGTGTTAATAAACGTTCTTGCAATAAACCTCACTGTGTCGATCGTCCATTCGAACCTAACAGGTTTAATGTCATGTTTTAATTACTATGTTTGATATGTTAATTATTTAGAATGTTATTTGGTCATTTTAATCTATTACAAGTCACCCTGGGAAATCCTGGGAGTTTACCCATTTTTGAAAAGTAAGTGTTCAGTAAATAGTCTTAACCATAGAATATTCTTTTTTTTAAAGGCCTAAAAATATGACATAAATCAAGTTGGGGCAACCTTGCCATAACAGGAATATCTCCCATTTTTACAAATGACCCTGACTTTTTTTCTTGGTTTTTAATCTTTATCTTTCCTTGCCAGTAGAAAACTTGTGCAGGGTAATTGTCAGTGACTTACCTTAGGGCACTGCACAGCACAGGGCTCAGGTCTAGGCTGAAAAACCCCCCAAAGAATAAAAAGGTGAGTATTAAGTTAACTACAATGCAAACACTTACACATTAGAAACTTGGCTTTAGACTCAGGTCATGCACTAAGTAATATTGTATTTTGGAGTTCATGGAAATAAAGGAGAAAGGGTTTTTTTTTTTGGAGGGGGGGGAAAATACTACATAGTCTCTTGCAGAACCCTGTAAGTGCTCCAACACAAAACAGACACATCTACCAATTCCTTTCTCTCACACATGGATCCTCAGGATCCTGTCTCCACATACCACTACCCTGACCACTATGTTTGCTTTTGAAAGTCCCTGCTAATCTGAAGATGACCGATCAGATGAGTGGATCAGAGTGGTCAGCAAGCCTTGATAAGTGACCTTGATAAGCCACTTTTTAAATGCAGTTGTGAAGAGATGACGAGAAAGTTGCTTCATCAGAAATTACAGGGAACAGGACAGTGATAAAGTAATTTTTACACTTTGGCAGGACATGATATGTACAGTAACTGGATAAAAGGTAAAGGTAAAGGTTAATTATACACAGCAGAAATTCCACCGGTTGCATATCTATCTATTTTCATCTTGTGGTGGAAATTCTGCACGTAATGCTAATCATAGAAGGCATTTTCCTTCAGCATTTCTTCTATAGCATGATTGCTACCTGAATGCCAGAGGCAAGTGCTTTTCCATATTGATTGTCTCATTCACATCCTCCACCACTGGATGTATAGCTAGGAAAACTGTAGGCAATCTCTCCTCTGGTACATGAGCAGTGCCTTACCCCATCTATGATGCAGAGGGCACTGGCAAGCCCCATTTCCACCTCCGGCAGACTGTTTGAGTCACGCACAAAGAAAACGTTACGTGATTCTTCACTGGTCACAAGGCGACGCAGTTGTTCACGATCAGCTCCTTCCATCCCCACTGCTACAATCTGGATTCCTGCGAGGTCCACAAAAGGGAAACTTAGAAGAGATACTCCAGGTTAACTATTCATTGGAGATCATGCAGTCCAGGTGACGAAATTAAGGGAACAAGTAACTTAGCTGATCTTCTAAAGATAAATTTCAGCCAAGGCTACCCAAACTGTATCAAAGCAACTTAAAAGATACCTGGGGGGGGGGGGGAAATCCTATTTTTTCAGCACAGTCAAGTGACAGGTTGCTCAGTAAGAAATATTTAGATCCACTCATGACATTAAGTACAAAGCCATATGGGAGTTTCCTTTAAAATCTCTCTTAAAATTTGTAGCATTAATGAAAAACAAGAAGTCATCCTCCTCCACAGTGAACATATAAAGCTATTCCTAGATAAAATTTAAGTTAAAAAAATACTAAGAAGAAATTGCTGAACTCAGTGAGTTGTTGGAGATGAAGTGTTCAAAAAGGATCATTGGTTCATGTGAAGTAGTTGTGTATTAAAGGTGCTCCCTTAAGGCCGGTGTAAATTACTTCCATTCTATTTTTCTTTTGGAAGATTCATTGATTTTTAATACTTCTCATTCGTAGTGTGCAAAATGTTCCAAATTCAGTATGTTTCAAAACTGAGAAGTAACATGCTGAGTTTAAAAAAAAAGCTTTTCTCACCTGAGTGGAAATGTTCTGACTATGCTGCAAACATATTGAGTAAAAAATAACTTTATCTGTTTTGAATTCAACACTTCCAATATGATCAGAACAGCAATAAAACATTTTATTATGGGTAGTCCTCAGCTTATGACTCCCCCAGCAGAATTGATGTGTAATCTGAAGGACTTCTATGAGGAGCAGGCAGAACCAAGGACTATAAGAGACAATTATAACTTATGCACCAATTGTATCCATTCCTAGATCAGAAGGCAAATGTTCATGGTCACTCATGTCTTTGTCACCTCCCAACTGGACAACTGCCATTCATTCTATATGGGGCTGCTCTTGAAGAGCATCTGGAAATTTCAGCTGCTCCAGAATACAGTGGCAAATGCAATATTGGTCACAACAATAATCACAATCAAAATTATAATAGTAAAGTTGGAAGGGACCTTGGAGGTATGCCTATATAATGCTGATTTTGGGGGTGGGGGGAGGTTTGAGTGTAATTCAAGTGCTGGTTGTCACTTTTAAAGCCTACATGGCATATGGCCAGGTTACTTGTAGTGCCACCTCTCCCCAATGACTTCGGCCATTGAACCAGATCAGGAAGTGTGGCGTGTTCCATTATTTACTAGGTCCTAAGAAGTAAGTTTTCTCTGTTGTGGCACCTGCCTTGAGGAACAGTCTCACCCCAAGACATGGACAGCCTTGACCCAGCTGGCCTTGCAGAAGACTCTGAACACCTGTCCCTTTCTTTAGGCATTGGGGCTGGGATATTAATGGAGCCCTAATGTGGATGCAGATGCACTTGTTATTTTGCTACTGAGAATTTGAGGGACCTCAAATGATTTTTCTTGAATGGATTATGAATACAGTTATGTTTTTATCTCTCTGCACCACATTGACAGTCTTGTCAGAGAGATGAACATATAAAAACATAAGTAAATGCTAAATTTAAATGTTTTCTGCATTCCAATGCTTAGATTCTTCTGATTTACATATGCCAGTAGTATGGAACAGAAGTATAGAAAAGATACTACCGTATATATTTTTATGTATAAACAAATAAATTGGAAATACACCTAGACTCTGTCAGTCTTACAATGCTCTGAAGAACTTTCGACGTTTGAACTAATATTGTATCACAGAGAGACTTTTACTAAATCAAGTGTAAATAATTCAATATATGACATGAACCTATGAGTTAAGTTTAAAAATAAGTATACAGTTAAATGAAGCTGCTGGTCACTAAAATGCCTTGAAAAACTTTGCTGCCCAGCCCAAGCTGAAAGGAGAAAGCCCTCGTCAGGATATGTTGACTGGGAACAAGTAGGACAGTAATTTATCTTCTACTGTTAAAAAGAAAGACAAAGAGATGTTTGGAAGAAAATTATAAGAAGATTCTTATTAGAAAGCAGCAGCTACAAATGCTTCTCTCATGTTTGCTGCATTCCAGACGTGAAGGACTGGCGACTTACCGGCAGCTTTGATTTCGCTGGCTGGTCCAGTGGCATCGTCATCACTGGATGACGCATCAGCCAATATCACTAAGGTTCCGGGTACACCAGGTCTTCGCCCTGCGGTGGGGCTCAGCATGTAGCTCTTCACAAAATTAATGGCTGCTCCTTCACAGAAAAAGTAACAACAGTTATGCACCCAGAGAAACACACACTTTAGTAAGAGCACTAGTGACACATTGCTCACTTCACGTTTTCACTAGCAATTCCCGTGAACACTGACATCATGATCACAGGCAGACTTTCCAAAGAAACAGGATTGCTTCTTTCTCTTCCTGCTGAGTCCTTTGAACAAGGAACTAGCAACTCCCTCCCTGTTCCTTGAATCAAAGGAATGGGCGACCCCTTACCAATGGCATTGCCACTAGGCTCTTCATAGCGCAGTGAGCGAATGTGCTGCAGGACAGTTGCTAAGTCATTGGAACGATTAAGCAGGAGTAAAGGGAGGCCTCGGTAGCTGTACATTGCAATGCCCACCTGGAGCAGGCAGAAAAGAAAAGAGAAAATAAATGTGATAAAAGCCGAATCTAAAGATGAAAGAGCATGCAGCCAAATTCCCCATCTTAGGAGCAGAGACAAACCAGGAGTGATATTCATTTACTTCTCAGCCTTCTAAAATAGGCAGGATTAGGAAACAAGAGTTGCTAGTAGCTTTGAAATGTATTTTAATGCAGACAGGCTATTGCAACAGAAACTGGAAAGTCCACCAAATCCCCAATCTACTTCAAGTTATACTATTACAATGAAGGTGGTGCTGTTTTGAGTTTCTCATGCTTACTACTTTCCCAGAACTCAAGTATCTTTTCTGTAATTGCTCAGTATTTTTCTCTCCGAATCCCAACATTTCACCACAGAACTAGATCCCACCCCGTCATATCCCTGCAGGGTCAAAATTTTGATTCACAGCTATTTGGATGGTCAAATAAAACACCACCACATGGAGGTTACGAAACATATCTTTATCAAATTTTACCTTTTGTCACCTTACTGACAAACTATAGCTTGCAATGATAGAATGAAAATCAACAAGGTTATAACTGGGTTCACTTCACCCAAGTAAACTAATTTCCAATGACTTTGTGCATGTGAATCAAACAAGACGGAAGAACTTCAAAATCTTGATGATGTAGGTTACCCGGGTAGTTTCAGGCCCCGGACGAAGAGTGGATATAATGTTGGAGAGTAAGCTTCGCACCACCTCTGCATTGTAGGCTTTGTCTCGAGTTGTATGTATAAGAAAAATGACATCACGCTGGGCATCTGGACAGACTGCAGAGGGGAATGTTTCAGAAAGAGTCAGAATAGCCTCAAATGGATTGGGGACATAAGCTAAAGGACTGATTTTCCCTTCCCCAGCCCACCCCAAATACAAATAAGAACTGAAGAGATTTAATTTCCTGCGAAGGTGCTTCTAATTCTCACCCGGAACATTTTTGAATCAAGTTTATTTTTAAACACTACACCATTTTAAAACATTTTTTCCAAATGGCTTGCCACATGAATCTGAAAGATCTAGCTAAATCTACTTAAACAATATTGAACCAAAGGAGTGTCATATGATCTCTCTTTAATAGGGTAAGGAAGAGACAAACCAGGATGTCCAAAGTGTAAGTTCTAAAATAGGATCATCATTGTTAAAAACAAACAACCCAGGATTCCCTCTCAAAAGTAGGACTTCACTCTTCTTCTCCCACCAAATATGGGAAGCCATTGCCATCAAGGTAATTGATCAACATCTTGCAACCATGAAGCTCTAGAGACCCAGCAGTGTCCGTGCCAAACTACAATGACACCAAAATGACAGCATGCTGTGATGACCTTCAACAAATGTTATTATTTACTTGCGGTTGAGCTTCTGACACAAGTGTGTAATTTATAGCGGCTGGTTGATCATACCTGCTTTGTTATTTGTCCTCTTGAATGGATATCCAGGTAAAGGCATCCCTCCATGAAAGAAAACCTCACCTGTCTGGCCAGTAATAGAAACCTCAGCACCAGAGATGCTCCCAAACAGCGGGCGAATCATAAAGGTGTATCGCTCCCCCAGATGCAACCCAGACACTTGATGGGATGTTTCTGATCCAGGCAATGTTCTTTGTACCTCTCCTCCCTCTGAAACAAAGGAGGAAAATGACAGAGGATTAGACAGATAATTTCACACAGATGTAATAATGCAGATAGTGAGTCTCATGATATACTGGCTTGTATGCTCATTAATTGGTCATAATACTGCTATATCACACTGCTGCTGTGGGAGCCTCTGTTCTCATGGTCTTTTGGAAGCTGGTAAAAATCTGGCTCTTCTGGATCTTTGGGGATTGACTGCAGAGTCATTGGAACCAGGGATTTTTGTGTGATTTATTAACATTCTTTATTTAATATTAATACATGCAAACTACCTAGAGTCTGAATGGATTGAGGAATTGAAAGAAAGTGTATAAATAAAGAAACCAAGTATTTTTTATTTTTTATTTTTTATTTTAATCCCATTTATATCCCACCCTTCTCCGAAGACTCAGGGCGGCTTACAATCTAAGCACAAATCAAATGTGCTTAGAGTATGAATAATTTTATTTGATATGTGCTTATATCTAAGCATGGGACAAGATCTTTTACCTCACAACAACAGTCCTTAAGGATAGATTAGGCTGATAAAGAGTGACATGTGTAAAGTCACCTGGCGAGCTTCCATTACTGTGTGAACTAAAACCTGAGTTTCCCCATTCGTAGGCCAATACATTGACTACTACCCCACAAAACATTGTGAAGGGAAATCAGAGCTCCTTGATGACTGAACTCCTGGAGGAAAAATGTGATGTACATCAAATACGGGACCAACCTCTTAGAGATTTCCATGTGAGAAGATAGCCAGAAGCCCCAGGAACTGGAGTCCAGGACAATGTTACAGAATCCTTTTGAGTATCTGTCACCTGGAAATTGGCCACCCGGCCCCCAGCTGCTGAAGAAATAAAGATAAATATGGGAGAAGTAGTTTGGTCCTTGACAGTGAAAGAAAAATCTAGAGAAGCTCTTCACAGGAAGTCACACTGACAACCACACATAGTAGATGTCACACTTGTGATCTATTGTAGAACTATGGTAGTTCCTATCATAGTTAGAACTGGTATGTACAAATGGGATACTATTTTCAACACAGGAAACATTTGTTATGAAGTTAAATGGGATAATTTCATTTGAAGGTAAATGGCCTAAATCACCCATAGTAGTTACTTTCAGAAAAAACCCTGAGATTTTTAGTTAATCCTTTCAGAAAAAACCCTGAGATTTTTAGTTAATCCTTGACTTACAAACATAATTGGGACCAGAATTTCCATAGCTAAGCAAGGCAATTATTAAGTGACTTGCACTTGATTTTATGATCTTTTTTGCCATAACTGTGAAACGAATCACTGCAGTTAAGTGAATCACATGGTTGTTAAACAAATCTGGCTTTTCCGATTTGAGTTTGTTTACTGGAAGCTGGCTGGGAAATGGTGATCACATGAATCAGGACATGGCAACCATCATAAATAAATGCTAGTTGCCAAGCACCCAAATTGTGATCACATGACTGTGGGGGATACTGCAATGGTTTACGTATGACAACTGATTATAACTCAGTTTTTTAGTGCCTTCTAACACTAATAGTTGCAAGTTGAGGACTACCTGTATTTATTGCTCTGCTTTTGCTGTTTCTTTGACCCTTTGAAGGGTCTTTTGTGCATGCACAATGTAGAAGCCATTTATTTAGAAGCAGACTGGCCTGTCTTGATGCTTGGGAGGCGGACTACATTTCTGCCAAAATAAAAGATCCCATCCTTTCCGATGCTGAAAGCAGAGCACTGAGGTGGAGGGCATGAGCTTTTTTCAAATCTGGTATCTACACACCAGAGATAGGTAGTATAGCACAATTATATACAAAACTAATGTTACTATCTGTTACACATTGGCTTGAATATTATGCTAAAAAAAGTGGAACTGTACATCAAAATTAAGTTAATATGATATAAAGGTAAAGGTAAAGGTTCCCCCGCACATGCGTGCTAGTCATTTCCAACTGTAGGGGCTGGTGCTCATCTCCGTTTCAAAGCCGAAGAGCCAGCGCTTGTCCGAGGACGTCTCCGTGGTCATGTGGCCGGCATGACTAGACGCCAAAGGCACACGGAACGCTGTTACCTTCCCACCGTAGTGGTCCCTATTTTTCTACTTGCATCTTTACGTGCTTTCTAACTGCTAGGTTGGCAGAAGCTGGGACGAGTAACAGGCACTCACTCTGTTACGCGGCACTTGGGATTTGACCCGCCAAACTGCCGACCTTCTGATCGACAAGCTCAGCGTCCTAACCCACTGAGCCACCACGTCCCTTTGTAATATGATATACAGAATAATATATACTGTTATAGGTGAACAAAGTATCCACAGCTGAAGCTCTGCTTCTTAAATTACCTTCTTATGTGTTCTACCAACAAGAGTGTGAGAGAAACCACCTAACAGCAACATTCCTGGAGTAGCAGTCGATTTGGGAGTTTTCCCTTTAAAAGCTTAGACTAATATCTAGACAAGGTTACACTATTATTTGTTCGTCACTTCATTTTAGGTGATACATCTTTAAAGAAAAATATATTTTTCTTTGTTTTTTTTAAAAAAGGACAGTATAAAAACTGTTCTTTAAAAACTGTTTTAAAAGGGAGATGCAACAGCCAATGGAATTAAATATCATGAAAGAAATGAGAGACCCAAGAATCCACTGATCTCTGGAAATACTGCAGAAGCATCTTGCCATTATATATTAGATAAAAATATAATTTCTTTAATCTGCATGAAAGAACAACAAAGCTCTAAAGCAGGGCTCTTAGCTTCAAGAAAACACAACAATGATTTCCCCCCAGAATTTGGAGGAATTGATAGATGAAAATGAACATATGCTGTGTTAAGCGATAAGTAAATTAAAACATTCCAGAGGCAGAACCTCAGAACTGATTTATCTTTGTGGTCTCTAATTCTTCTTACAAATCAAATTTACAGCCCATATATAAAAAGGAGCTACTCTAGCAACTTTTGTGCTGTAGACTTTTATTTCTGGACAGCAAGAGGGCGGGTTACCAGTGGTGGCAACAATGGCCACAGCTTCACTCTCCCGGTTGCCAATCAGACTCGTGATGCGGATATTGTAGCGCCCTCCTGGCTGCAGATCTTCAATGACATAGGTGCTGATACGGGCTGGCAACAGCTGACTCCTCTCGGGCCCACCTGTCCCATGTAAGAAAGCCAGTTAACTTCTTGGACAACGGGTGGCAAAGATAGAGGAGATATATATAGGAAAATATATATAGAGAAAGGTATATAGAGGAAGTGTTGATCACCTGCAGGCCGCCAGGTGAGTCGGTAGCCTGTGCTCCCTGGTGCTGGGTTCCATTCTAGTCGAATACGGGTTTCTGAGGATTCAGTCACACGCAGGTTTCCAATCGGTTGAATTGGGATTGCCGCTAAAAGGAAAAATATGAGGATTAACAGTGGAAAAGAAGCCAGGTAGTCTGATCTTTAACAAAGATAAAAAGATACTAAAGAACTAATCCTCTTAAGAAACATAGATGTACATCTTCAGTATGAGGTAAAAATAAACTTTTCTTCACTTTAAAATTGCTATCTATATCCTTCATGAATAATAACTGAAATATTGCCTTCTTAGTCAATAGCCTGAATAACCAACTTACGTGATGAGACCATGTATGGCAGCCTATCTTCATATATCTGGTCAGTATTTTCATTAAATAAATTATTTCTTTAGAAAATCTCTATGGGGTTCTTTGATTCTGAGGATATCTTTAAAGAAAATGCAACTTATCAATTAATGAGGGAGAATTCGGTTTTCTGAATCTGGAACCACATATTACGGTATTAAATATTAAATATTGGAAGCCAAACCATTGGTGTTAATTTTCCAATTTGGGCAAGTTTGGAATATACATATATAGCACCATTGGTTAAATGGATAGTATTAGGATCTAAACACACTAAAACTCTAGCATGCCTGGAAACAACTATGTCAATTGAAAAATTATGGAATATCTAATAAAAGAGATTTGAGCCTTTTCCCATGCTAATCTGACATTATGGAGAAACTGAACTTTAAAAATTGGGAAAAAGAGGGCGATATGAAAAAAAACTGAATGGAAGCCAAGATACTGACTTTGGAGCAATCCATAGATGAAAATGAATTTTTAACATATGCTGGGTTAAGAAATAAATAAATTAAAACATTCCAGAGGCAGAACCCCCTTTATTCATAGTTTGTGCCCTCAGAGAATTTCTCTAAGGATGACAAGTGCAGCAACAATATAATGCAGGGTGTCAAATACCATTAGGAAGTGCCACATAATTTCCCTCCAAATCTTAGCAAAGAAACCAAAGCATAATATGGCTAAAATTCCACCTACAACTTCAAAAAGCAGACTAGTAGTAATCTGACACATAAATATGGACGAATAAGTCTTACGTGTTGTGACAGTAATAGACACAGGATTCCCTTCACGATTCCCAATCAGTGCTGTGACTTTTACAGTGTAGCTGACTCCTCCTTCCAGGTTTTCTAAGTCAAAGGAATTGACGTTTCCCAAGACCAGTTTGCTGCTTTCAGGTCCCCCTTTAAAAGAAGAGAATGTGACCTTGCTAGTGAATGAAGAGGACCAAAGCCATGCAAGGTTATTATACACAAATAAGTATAAAGCTTGATCACAGCAACAGGAAGCCTTTCTTTTCTCTAATTCTACATTTCCTTTCGGCAGACAGCCTGAAAATCTCCAACTTTGGCCTCAAAATCATCTGTATTTTTGATTTATGACTGCTTTGTTTTTCTACTCCTAGAACTAAGATGCACAAATTAAGACTGCCCTGTAATAGGCATTCAGAATATGTGTGTGTGTGTGTGTGTGTGTGTGTGTGTGTGTGTGTATTCAGGTTGCTTTTAACATTCATAGGGTTTTTTTTTAAAAAAAAAACCTTAAATCTTCATTTTCTTAATAAAGCAACGATGTCAATTATTAACTTTTCAAGTCCAATTATTGCGAGGAAACCAGAAACAGAAGATCAATAAACTTCGGCAGCTTCCTTACCACTACGCTGGCTCCACACCACTCGATATGCTGTAGCCCCTGGAACACCAACCCAAGAGATGCGTACCACATTGCCCCTGGACTCAAGGACTCTGAGGCTGGTGACTGTTCCCACTGGATCAAAGCCTTCAAGGCAAAGAACAAAAAGGGATGATTGGTAATAGGATTCTCAAGGTGTAGCAAAAAGGGCAGAGAGGTATGCATTGTCTCATCCATCACCAGAACTGGTCTCACCTGTTGTAACTGTGGTGGTAGCTGAGGTTCCTTCTCTGCTGCCAACTAAGGCTGAAACCTCAATTAAATAGACAGTTCCAGGCCTCAGACCATCAATGGTATAGGAGTTTATATCAGCTGGTAGGACTCGAGAGATCTTTTGACCTGGAGGAGAAAAGGTGTGTTCAGGATGGAGGAAACAGATTACTCATACAAGGAAGAAAGCAGTGAATGCTCACATCTTAAAACCACCAGAGAGCACAAATCAGCCAATACATGCTTCCAAGCTAATAAACAATCTGGAACTCAATCACCCTTTTGCATTTCACCACATTTTGTACTCTCATTCTTTGATTAGAATTTGTACTCACAAAAATGAATATTCTTAAGAAAATGTGCACTAAAATCCCTTGATTAGCAGAACTTACAGCAACAGTTGTTTTACATATGCTGACATACAGTATGCTGCCTTGAGCTTCTGAAGAATAGGTGGAATATAACAAGTAAAATAAATAATATGTATACTTTACTAACCCATTACTTCCTTTATCTGAGTTTGTAGGAATAGAAAAACATGCATGTTGCAGAAATGAAAATTTCTGCAACATGCATGTTTCTGGAAAATTTACTGAAATGTTTGCCAAGAATAAACTTGCATTCCAAAAATTCAAAAGTTAAAACAAAACAAAACAAAACAAGTGCATTCTTGTTGTGGGTATCTGGTTACTCAAATCTGGCATCTAGGAAACCAGGATTTTCACATCTAACCAGCAGTCTATGCATGCTACAAAAACATTCTATGACAGGATAAAAGTAAATAATTATGTTTGCAATATAATGAAGTATTGTATTTCATTGTGCAAACACGAGTTCCATGTGCATAGAAGGAGAAACAAGGAAGGAAACACTGTTGTCTTAAAGAATGCAAAAAAAAAAAAAAACAGAATGGAAAGCAAAAGAATCAACAGATGGCCAGCAACAGGGTGATAGATAGTATATTACATAATACATTCCCTAATCTGAAAGGTGAAATCACAGCTAATATACTCCAGTCCCCAGAGTTTCCTGTTAGCTAATTAATTTTATTCCTGACAGATTCAATAATGAAAATCAGATTACAAGAAGATATAAAACACAGATGCCTAACTTTTAATTTCTTTTCTGCTATCATACACAACAGGAAATCAATATTAGAAAATTTTGTTCATGAGATTCAATGCTCTGTGATTGTTTTTATCAGTAGGTTAACTTTATTTTCAAACTGTCAACTGAAAGTGAAATATTGACTTTATCTGATACAAACATACCAACTAGGTGGACTACATCAAGACACAAAGTCATTTCTTCATTGGTTATTACAACAAAGACAAGAAGGCTTGGAAGGGATATAAACTACTATATTGTACTTCAGGGGTCTTCAAACCTGGCCCTTTTATGATTTGTGGACTTCAACTCCCAGAATTCCTCAGCCAGCATGGCTGGCTGAGGAATTCTGGGAGTTGAAGTCCACAAATCATAAAAGGGCCAGGTTTGAAGACCCCTGTTGTACTTCAATTGTACATGTACAATTAAAGACTTCAAGAGGCCTCTTTATAATAAAACGTATTCCACAGATTGCTAGACGACAACTAACCTCTGAGGATAAAATATCCAATTTAATTTTTCTATCTGAACTTTTGTTGCATTTTATAATCCCCCAATTTACTCAGAACTGACAGGGAGATGAAGCAAAACTTATCTACATATCATCTAAATTTCTTGGATGCAATTTCTCAGGTTGTGGAGAAGGAGGACGGCGAAAGGGACTGATGAAATCTTTCAGTTTTTAAATCTTCTAAGAAACAATGAGAAAATGTCAAAATATGCCACACACACTGCGCAAGAAACAGATTTTTTTGGCATCCAGGAAAGTAGAAAGCTGAAACTGAGCTAGCCTTCTCTAACAGCAGTGCAAGTTTCTCTTAGAAAGAAAGTTATTTTTTTTGTAATTATTCATCTTGCAAGTAAAATATATATTTAGTCTTATGTATATTAAGGCTGTGTAGTATTTGGAATCATTTGAAGCAGAAAAGATGCTTTGGAGCATATAGCACCTATTAGCAGCTCCTTAAACCAAAAATATCTTCATTGGGGTGGCCTACAGCTATGGAGAAAAGATGTGTGGTCCCAGGAAAAGATGCAGCTTTTTTGAGAAGCTGATGACATGTCCTATATAAGCATCCCTGCTCATTCTAGAACACACACATACACACAAACACACACAAGAAAAATAACTCCCAAATTCAATTTGACTTATTTTTGTGCATATATGATAGTATCTGTATATTCCTTGTCTATTTGTGAATAAGCCCATTTGCAGATAAGCTGCTTTCGGATCTTTAACCACCTGTACCCCCCATGGAAAATTGTGAAACTTAAAAAAAAATGAAAATTTTGAGGGTTGCACATTTTTCATGGTATTTTGATTAAAAATGTGAGTTGAGTTGGCTTATCTTCAAATGGGATTATACACAATAATAATGTAGACCGTATGTATGTGTGTTTATAAAATTTGTTATATAATTAAAATTTTCTCAAAGGGGAAAATCACTAATCCTGTTTTAACATGTTTCGCTTTGGGATAAAAATCCAGTCTGTGCTAATGAATGCTTGGAAATATTTTAATATTAAGAAGAGCCTTTTGCTTAGAACTGACAACTAACTGCCTAAATAGTTCTGACCTGCAAAGAGATTAGCTTGCTCAGAGACACAGGTAAGCTCTAGCATCTTATCAGATTACTAGTGTTTCCTGTTCTAAAATTATTTGGCTATGGCAAAGTTTTAAAAGCTTATTGGCTTTATCTCTTGAGTCCATTGATTTGCCTCAGTTGCAAATGATCTGTTTTGTTTTGTTTTTTTAACAGGAAGCCAAAAAACAAAAACAAAAACCCACAGAATATTTTTAATTCATAGGCAAGTGCCAAATTCTGCCCCAATGCAAAATCAATTTGAAGTGAATTTTCACTGAAGTCCTTAGAGAAGCTTAAGGTCAAATTAAAGACAACTCCCAGTGTCAGCACTGGGGGAAAACATCTATCTTTCAGAAGGATCCAGTAGGAAGGCTGTAAATTTCAGAACCAAGCTTGACTGGGTTTTATAGATATTTCAAGTTGCTTCAAAGTCACACGGTCTGCTTGCCACCAAATTGGTATTTATTAAAACAACTCTGTAGCATTAGAAGAGGCTTTCAGAGAAGGCCTTTCTCATCAAGACAGCCCTGTCTCATTTATGGAATGAAATGCAGATAAGGACATCTTCTATTTGTTACTTTTCAGTGTTTTATCCCAATTTCTTCCATATATTTTTTTCTTTCCAAGAAAAAGCCACTTAGGAGGAAAAGCTAAGCACACTATGATTTGGAAAAAAAGATGGTAAAAAGCCCTCCAATAAGAAGCATCCAAATATCTCAGGATCTGCATTTTGTTTTCTTCCATACATGTATTGCCTTGACATCATGCTGCCATCCACACTTCAATACTTAGATGGAATGAAATCCAAGTACGAACAATTTTGCAGTTAGAATGCCTTATTTTGTGACCTGTCAATACTCACCCTCTCTCAATTGCCATGTCACTTTATAGCCCGTGGCCCCAGGTACCCGATTCCAGGTAACACGCAACTGATTGGGCCCGGATGGAGCTGCCTCTAACTTGGTGATGCTGCCTACAGATGGAAGTTCTACAAGGTCAAGCATGTAGAAGACAGAATGATGAGTACAAACCATTCAAAAATAATGACAGTTACAATTATTTAGTATACATTATTTCACATATAGCATTTAGAGTTGTTCTTCTTGAAGACTTCCTCAAGAACCTGTGCAACCAACCTGTCAGAGAAGGAGGAATTCTTTACACTCTCTAGTGAGGAGCTGAGGCTGGAACATCCTACTTTACTTATAATCCTCAGCTGCTTTTATCTGCTTCTCCCATCCTGATCTTTCTGAAGAACCAGGATAGGAATAAATGCCAAAGACTAATATTTCACAATTTCGAGAATTTAACAAGAAGCTCAGAGATGCACAGTTGAAGCAACCTAAGTTTTAAAAGACATCAGAAGGAGCACAATCCTGTCTTGTTACTGCTGCATCAAATCTTACTAAGGTTTACTGCTAGGCCTTTACCAGCCATAATGACTGTGCTGTGCTGAAGAGGTTAAAAAAAAAGTTACAATACAGTTGTCAGGAGAAGGAGGTAGCATTGGCTTCAGAACAGAACGCACCAACTTGGAAAGTAAGGGTGGCAGGAATGCTTTCTTGGGTGCCCAACTGTGTTATTATTTGTACCAAGTACGTGACACCCTCCTTCAGATCTTGCAGTTCAAAGAAACTCTGGTCTCCAGGAATTCTTCTCGTTTCCTCCGATTGATCTGAAACAAGATGCAAAGGAAGCAAAATCAACCTGTGATAATACGCAAAACTTTAGTTAATGCCACAACCCCATATCTCTGTGTAAGTCGGACAAAAACATTATTTTTCAATACTGGGTTACACATTCATCTTCAGAGCTTTCATATCATTATTATTTTTAAAATTTTATTATTACCATATTTTTATTTTATTTGGGGGGTTTGGGTATTGTTTTAATTACAAGCCACCTAGAGTCATAAATATGAGAGGCAAAGTTATATATATCAAGTAAAATGTAAGTGTGTGTGTGTGTGTGTGTGTGTGTACATCTGTCAGAATCCATTTATATCATATTCATAAATGGAATGTTTCAAACATTATTCCATGGATTCAGCCATCTCCTGAAGAGAAGAGAATAAATGTGTATTGAACCGGCAATAGGCATTTCAAAGGAAAGGAGAAGCCTTTTGAACTGGGGAAACAAAAGGGGGGGCTAGCATCTGGCTTTTGTCACGGAAGACAGCAATAAACATGAAGGGTCCTAAGTTCCTTTTTCCCACGAGATGGATGATACGAGAGGAAGGATGGGGGACTGACCAAATGGGGATTAAGGGGGGTTAAACCGGGAACTCTTTATAAGGGTTTACTTCATGGAATAATATTAAGTCCTGCCTCGTTCCTACAACCAAGCATGTCATAGTAAAGATTCTTTTTGGGATAGATTTGACTCCAAGAATTTTGTCTTCCTAAGACGTGGTTTGGGGTGGGTCCTGACAGCATCTATGAGTTTGTATGTCCCTGAAGCACTTTCATTATTTCACACCCAAAGGTGCTTTTTCCAGGAGGCAACTGGACTTTCTTGTTTTTGTTTTAGTTTTTCCCCAGTTTTCTCCTGGAAAAAGCACCTTTGAGACAACCATGACCTGGATGACTGAAAATCTCCACAGACACTATTTCACGCTATTTTCACTTGGACATCCAGTTGATCCCTGTTTCTCTCCACCCTACTGTCCCTCAAACCTCGGGCCGTTTCCTCCCACATTCATAAATGTAAGGGTCGCAGTTAAAACGATGCTCAGCACTAAAGTGAATTGCTCTTTTATGTGAAAATGACTGCAGACATACATTCATACCCCGGAGTTCTGTTACAGTACTAGGAAGTGGAGAGATACATTGCATTTGTTTATTGGATAAATGTAAAAATTGTGAGAATTACTAAGTATCGAGGTTTTCAGAAATTGTGCTTTTTTATATAACGGGAAACCAAGAACCAACAGTGGCTTGTTATTGCAAAGCCCAAAACAAAGAAACTAAATCATACTGTGGCTAAGTGCAAACCTGACCACTGAGCTACTATAAATTAAATAAAGGATATACAGTTATATCCAAGCTAAATATAACTACTGCTGGACTGAAAGCACAAATAATTAATGGTAGCGCTTAAAACAGTAAGCACTGTTTTCACAGATCCAGAGATCATGGTCAGTGGCCACTAATGCCATTTCCGCCATTCCTTACTGGATGAAAGCTATACCCCAGAGGTCTTCAAACTTGGCCCTTTTATGACTTGTGGACTTCAACTCCCAGAATTCCTCAGCCAGGCACGCTGGCTGAGGAATTCTGGGAGTTGAAGTCCACAAGTCATAAAAGGGCCAAGTTTGAAGACCCCTGCTATACCCAGTAATCACTCATCTAACCTTTGACTTCATCCCCCCCCGCCTTTCCTCTTAGACTTAGACCTTTAAAGAACTCCAATTAACTCTGCTGTTTCCTCTCATTTTGCTTCTTCTCCAAGTGACTCCCTGTTTCAAATTCCTTTTATCAACTGCTTTTCTTCTTGGGGCCAGTTACTCTGTTCAGTTCAGCCTGTCTCACAGAGTTAACAACCTGCCTCCAGAAGCTGTGGATTCTTCAACACTGGAAGTTTTTAAGAAGAGACTGGACAGCCATTTGCCTGAAATGGTATAGGGTTTCCTGCCTGAGCAGGGGGTTGGGCTAGATGACCTCCAAGGTCCCTTCCAACTACTACTACTACTACTACTACTACTACTATTATTATTATTTGCTGTTTTGGGGAAAATAGGAGAAGGGAGCATTTATGTATGCATCCTCAAGTGATACAGAATAAAGCAGGATATGAAAGAGGGAGGGAGAGAGGAAGAAACCAGCATGGCTGCATAAAGAACTCTCTGACAAATTGAAAGATAAAAAGGGCAAGTATAGAAAGTGGAAAGAAGGGCACATAACTAAGTCAGAATATCAGCAAATAGCCCGAGCCTGCAAAGAGGAAGTGAGGAAAGCTAAGGCTCAAAATGAACTAAGGCTTGCGACCAAAGTCAACAATAACAAAAAAAGCTTCTTTCAACATGTAAAAAACAAGAAAAAAGTGAAGGAAATGATTGGTCCATTAGTGGGTGAAAGTGGCATGAAGGTGACAAGCAACAGGGAGAAAGCAGAACTATTTAACTCATTTTTTGCATCTGTCTTTACACAAAGGGAAAAAACAGACCAACCTATCAAAAATAGTGCCATAAAAAACAGAATAGAAACACAAGTTAAGATAGGCAAGAAAATGGCAAGGGAGCACCTATCTACCCTAAATGAGTTCAAATCACCAGGACCAGATGGATTACACCCCAAGGTTTTGAAGGAACTGGCGGATGCGATCTCAGAACCACTGAACTATATTTTTCAAAGATCCTGGAGCACTGGGGAACTACCAGAGGACTGGAAAAGAGCTGATGTAGTTCCCATCTTCAAAAAAGGGCAAAAAATGGATCCAGGAAATTACAGACCTATCAGCCTGACCTCAATACCTGGGAAGATTCTGAAAAAGATAATCAAACAACGAATCAGTGAGCACCTAGAGGCAAACAAAGTCATTATTAAAAGCCAACATGGGTTTGTCAAAAACAGATCATGCCAGACAAATCTTATTGCATTCTTTGACCAAGTGACAAAATTAGTGGATCAGAGGAATGCTGTGGATAATTTACTTGGACTCCAGTAAGGCATTTGATAAAGTAGATCACAACCTACTACTTGATAAGACAGAAAAATGTGGGTTAGACAGCATCACCACCAGATGGATTCATAGCTGGCTGACCGGCCGTACTCAGTGAGTGGTCCTCAATGGAACTTCCTTTACATGGAGGAAAGTGTGTAGTGGGGTGACCCAGGGCTCTGTTCTAGCCCAGTGCTCTTCAACATCTTCATCAATGATTTGGACGAGGGGATAGATGGGGAACTCATCAAATTTACAGATGACACCAAGCTGGCAGAAATAGCCAACACTCCAGAACACAGGCTTAAGATTTGAACAAACTGGAACATTGGGCGCTATCTAACAAAATGAAATTCAACAGTGAAAAAAGTAAAGTTCTACATTTAGGCAAGAAAAATCAAATGCACAGGTATAGTATAGGTGGTACCCTGCTCAATAGTAGCAACTGTGAGAGGGATCTCGGAGTCCTAGTGGACAATCACTTAGATATGAGCCAGCAGTGTGCTGCAGCTGCCAAAAAAGCCAACACAATGTTAAGCTGCATAACAGAGGGATAGAATCAAGATCACGTGAAGTACTAATACCACTTTACAATGCCTTGGTAAGGCCACACTTGGAATACTGCATCCAGTTTTGATCACCATGATGTAAAAAAGATGTTGAGACTCTGGAAAGAGTACAGAGAAGAGCAACAAAGATGATTAGAGGTCCGGAGGCCAAAACATATGAGGAACGGTTGCTGGAATTGGATATGTCTAGTTTAATGAAGAGAAGGGTGAGGGGTGACATGATAGCAGTGTTCCAATATCTCAGGGGCTGCCACAAAGAAGAGGGAGTCAAGCTATTCTCCAGAGCGCCTGAAGGCAGGACAAGCAGCAATGGATGGAAACTAATCAAGGAGAGAAGCAACCTAGAACTAAGGAGAAACTTCCTGACAGAACAATAAATCAGTGGAACAACCTACCTCCAGAAGCGGTGAATGCTCCAACACTGGAAGTTTTTAAGAAGAGACTGGACAGCCATTTGTCTGAAATGGTATAGGGTTTCCTGCCTGAGCAGGGGGTTGGACTAGATGACCTCCAAGGTCCCTTCCAACTTTATTATTATTATTATTATTATTATTATTATTATTATTATTATTATTATTATTATTATTATTATTTTGTTATTGTTATCAGACTCTTCTATATTTCACCTCCGACTTGAAAAATGAGATCTCCCCCCTTTTTCCTTCACTAGATCCTTTTCTGATCTAGTGAAGCTTGACTCCTCTTCAATCAGAATTATCCAGACATGCAGAAGGTCCTTACCCTGAGTGTTGATAATCACCAGTTTATAAGCTGTAGCCCTGGGAACAGGAGTCCATAGCAGCCGAATGCGACCCACTCCCACTGGTACCATGCGCAGGTTTGTTACGCTGACCACTAATGGTGGTCCTGCCACAGATGGGAGAGAAAGTAGGATTAACTGGAAGCATGTAATAGATGGCTTGGGCTTATAGGGAGAAACAGTTGAATAAGTTCTTGAAACAAAGAGACAAATCTCTGGCTCTTTTTTTTAACATACCAACTCAAATAATTGTAATAAGAATGTCTCCTTGTTTTACTCCCCTATAGTGTTGCTCAAGTACATTATCTGAGGACAAAAATTATTCTCTTTATTATAAAATCAGAAGGTAAATAATTCCAAAAGTGATTCTGTGTGGGGAACAAGACAGCAAAAGAGGCAGTGGAGCATAGAGATAGGGTTAACATGCTTACGGATCCGGATGTTGAGAGGAACAGCACTACCCTCCTGACTGCCAATAAGAGTTGACACACGAACCACGTAGGAGACGTTCTCTTTCAGATCCACTAAGTCCTCTGTGGTCTGGGAGCCTGGGATACGTCGAACCCTCTCAGTGCCATCTACAGCAGAAACCACAATAGTTGTGAACATGAACTCATAATTCAAATAAAAACAAATCTTAGATTTTGTGATCACAGCATCAGGCTACAAAGACGATATGACACTGGATAAGGAGAGAAGAAGAGTAAATTAATAGTTTAATTTCTCACAAACAAATCACTTCAGCTTTCAACAGAACATTTATTTTGCTATACTCTTCTAGTTCTACTTAGGTGTGAATCATCTCAGTGTTGTCACCTATCTCCACCATCCCCATCTCAGATGCACCAACAACAGCCAAACCTCCTACAACTGACCCCATCCCCTTGGGGCCCCCACCTCTGGTGATCATAGAAAATTATATGCAAGGTCTGTTTCACAGACAAAAGCCTAGAAAAGCACCAGGCCCAGAGAAGATAACTCCTTCTTGCTTGAAAACCTGTGCTGACCAATTGGCTCCCATCTTCACCCGCATCTTTAATAAATCACTAGAGATGTGCTATGTTTCTTCTTGCTTCAAATGCTCTACTATCATCCCAGTGCCAAAGAAACCCTCCATCAAAAAATTGAATGACTAAAGACCAGTTGCTCTGACATCCATAGTTATGAAAACCTTTGAAAGGTTAGTGTTGGCCCACCTGAAAACCATCACGGATCTGCAGATCAGCAGATGATGCTGTTTTTATGGCTCTGCACTACATCCTACAACATCTTGAATCTCCAAAGACCTTTTTGTAGACTTCAGCTCGGCATTTAATACTATCATTCCAGATATTCTTCTCACTAAACTAAATCAGCTAGCTGTGCCTGACCATACCTGTAAGTGGATTATAAGCTTTCTAATAGACAGGAAGAGCAAGTGAAGCTAGGCAAAATCACATCAGATACCTGTATAATTAGTATAGCCCCCTCCCAGGGCTGTGTGTTCTCTCCACTTCTTTTCTCACCCTATACCAATGACTGCATCTCAAAAGATCCCTCGGTTAAAGTACTGAAGTTTGCAGACGATACAACAGTGATTGGTCTCGTTCGAGATAACGACAAATCTGCATACAGACAGCAGATTGAACAACTAGCCTTGTGGTGCAGCCAGAACAATCTTGAACAGAAGACTCTCAAAACTGTAGAAATGTTAGTAGATTTTAGAAGAAACCCTACTATTCTATTTTACAATACTAGACAACACAGTATCAAAGTAGAGACCTTCAAGTTTCTAGGTCCATTTAAAATGGACACTTAGCATCAAAAATGTCATCAAAAAAAGCACAACAACAAATGTTCTTCCTGCGCCAACTCAGAAAGCTCAGTCTGCCCAGGGAGCTGCTGATACTGTTCTACAAAGGAATTATTGAATCTGTCATTTGCACCTCTATAAGTGTCTGGTTTGGCACTGCAACAAAACAAGACAGGCACAGACTTCAACGAATAGTTAGAACTGCAGAAAAAACAATTGCTACCAGCCTGCCTTCCATTGACGACCTATATACTGCACAAGCAAGAAAGAGGGCTGTGAAAAGATCTACAGACCTCTCACATCTGGACATAAACTGTTTCAACTTCTTCCATCAAGATGACACTGTAGGGCATTACACATCAGAACAACTAGACGTAAGGACAGTTTTCCCCCCTGGCCATCACTCTGCTAAACAACTAATTCCTAGAACACTGTCAAACTACTTAGTAAAGCTGTATTGCTATTAGTCTCCTCATCTTTCCTATTATCTATCCTTACCTTTTTATGACTATAACTTTGTTGCTTGTATCTTACAATTCATATTGTTTTATTTATTATCCTAGTATGATTTATGTTGTTTGCTTAGCTAGTATCCTATGACTATCACTAAGTGTTGCATCTTATGTGATGAAGTGTTATATTTTATGATTTATGATGAATGTATTTTTATGTTGTCTATAATCATGATTTATGACTATTACTTGTATGTACAGAGAGCTTATGCACCGGAGACAAATTTCTGGTGTGTCCAACCACACTTGGCCAATAAAGTATTCTATTTCTATTCCTATTCCTATTCTCACCCAGGTACCATCTCTACACTCTCAATGCTGATAACTTGAATACGTTTTGAGGGTGCTTGCATTAATGTTCTTTAGAACATCATTAAAACTATTTAGATCAGTGGTTTCCAAACCTGAGTAAAATACCTAAAATTGGTAAAAGTGGTTTCTCTTTACGTAACACATGAACCCATTATCTAATGACAATAGGGACATTTAAATTGACTTAAAATGCTTTACTTACATGGGATAAAAAAGGCTTTTTGATAAGTGGTTTTGAGTAAAAGGAAAAAGTTTGAGAAGCACTACTGAAATGATTAGAGATGATGTTTTATCAAGGTTCTGTAACTTTCAAGAAAATCTCCCTTCAGAACATGCTGTTCAACCCAGAAAAAAAGAGAAAAAAAGAGGGATGCTCTATTTATTGCTTGGAAAGGCTTTGCCCCAAAGGTGTTTTTTGAAGAGGCAATGAATGGGCTTTCTTGTCTTTCTTTGAAGACGTTTGCTTCTCATCCAAGAAGCTTCTTCAGAGCTGAGAAGCGAAATGTCTTCAAAGAAAAACAAGAAAGTCCAGTTGCCTCTTGAAAAAAGCACCTTTGGGACAACCATGACCTGGATGACGGAGAATCTCCACAGACATTTGGAAAGGCTTTGTTCTTCTGCTCCTTTTAGTACACTTCTGTTCTTCCACGTGCTCCCATCAATGGATACTTCTGGATTTTCAGCAAGCCGCCACTCCTATCAACTAGCTGCTCCTGTGTGCTCACCTTGCATATTGCGTACTACAATCTTATATTCTGTGGCTCCTTGGACTCCTAGCCATGATAGCCGGACTCTGTTTCCTATGGTCTCGATGATCCTCAAGTTGGAGATGACTCCCACTGAAGGGGCCACCCCTAAAAGAGAAATTTTGAATTCAGCAAAGATGATGTGAGAATCAAAGGCTCAGCCAGGAATGTGACTAGCAGAATTAAAGGGAGCATGAATTTCCTCTTACTCACCTGTCTCTGAAATAGTAACCGGGGTGGCTACTTCTTTTCCATCATACAAAGTGTAGAGGGTGATATGATATTCTGTGCTTGGCTGCAGGTCACTCAGAGTGTAGCTGTTCTCATTGGTGGGAAGAGAGGCAGTCTTGGGAGAATCCACTCCTTGAAATCAATACAAGATAGAAATTAGCACTGATCTTTATAGATTTGAAAACAAATGGGTAACAGCAACAGCAACAAAGATGATTGGGGGACTGGAGGCTAAAACATATAGGGAACGGTTGCTGGAATTGGGTATGTGTAGTTTAATGAAGAGAAGGGTGAGGGGTGACATGATAGCAGTGTTCCAATATCTCAGGGGCTGCCACAAAGAAGAAGGAGCCAAGCTATTCTCCAAAGCACCTGAAAGCAGGACAAGAAGCAACGGATGGAAACTAGTCAAGGAGAGAAGCAACCTAGAACTAAGGAGAAACTTCCTGACAGTTAGAACAATTAACCAGTGGAACAACCTGCCTCCAGAGGTGGTGAATGCTCCAACACTGGAGGTTTTTAAGAAGAGACTGAAGTAGCCGAAGGACCACTCGGGACGACAGGCTAGTAACAACAGGTTTATTTAAGAGCAAGGCAAACATAGAATAACTTGTCCGGCTTTTATAGCCGGCAGCTGGTAGCGAGGACCAATCAGCGGTGTTTATTTTGGCGCCGTGTCAGGCAGGGACCAATCCGCGTCGTCTTCCGTTGACAGCTCCGGCTTCCGCGTGGCTTGGTGTTTTGACAGCCGCGAGCTGTCAGTGGTGGCGCCTGCGCTGTGCGGGGAACTTTGACAGCTGTCAAAGTTCCCGCGTGTTTTTCTGTCAGGAGGCTTTTTAGTTATACACTTTGCTGCAGTAGTATTGTTTGAACTGTTAACATATATACATATCTATTACGGGATTGTTTACATATATAACACACCCCTTACCCCTCCCCTGGTGCGTTTCTTTCCTCTTGGATGTTTGAACCTGCCCACTGATAGTCTTTTAGGTAGGTGGGTGGTCTCCGATTCCTGGTTGAGCGGCGAAGGGGTGGAGGGTGGTCTGGTTCTGGATCCTCGTTTTGGTGTTCTTCTTCCTGGTTTGGGATAGGCAGCATTTCCGGTGGGGGTTGTATGTCGGCATTGGTTGGTTGCTCAGAATTGTGTGGTGGTTGTCTGGGTCTGAGCTGATCAATATGGCGGCGTATGATGCCTTGTGTTTGCGTAGCTATAAGGTATGAGATGGGCCCTGTTTGTTTTATTACTGTCCCTTGGACCCACTTGTTTTTATCTGTGTATGATCGAGCCCAAATCAATTGACCTGGGTTGAGTGTGCGGGAGGGGTGGGGGTGCTGTTTTTCTTCTGGATATGTATCGGGGTGTAGTCTGTCCAGACGTGTTATTAGCCTTCTCCCCCATCTCAATTCAGCTGGTGATTTGCCGGTTGTAGCGCATGGAGTTGTGTGCTGTGCTAATAGGAACTGGCTGAGGCGCCTCTGCCAGTTCCCTTTAACGAATTTTTTTAACGCTTCTTTTGTGGATCGTACCATAATTTCAGCCATTCCGTTTGACGATGGGTGGAACGGCGCCGACGTGACCAGCCTAATACAATTCTTCATAGCGAAGATCTGAAATTCACGAGAGGTGAATTGAGGTCCGTTGTCAGAAACTATGGTATCAGGTAGGCCGTGTGTAGCGAATATTTTTCGTAAAGCTTGAATAGTGGCTTGGGACGTTGTTTTTCTAAGGGGTGTGACTTCCAGCCATTTAGAGTGGCTGTCTACTACAATTAAGAAACTTTGGCCCTGGATGGGTCCAGCAAAATCTATATGTATACGTGACCAAGGGTTCCTTGTAGTCTCCCATTTATGGATTGGTGCCTGGGGTGGTTCATTCCTGGTCTCTTGACAGGTATAACACCCACCCACATACTTTTCTATTTGTTTATCTATGCCTGGCCACCACACATAACTTCTAGCCATCGCCTTCATTTTTACAATTCCAGGGTGGCCTTCGTGTAAAATTTGTAATGTTTGGTCAATGTTTTTCTCGGGTATGATGACCCTATTTCCCCACAGCAGGCATCCTCTATGTGTTGAGATCTCATTTTTCCTGTTATAGTAAGGTTGGAATTGAGGTTGTGGATTTTGAGCTGGCCATCCTGTTGTGGCCCATTTGAGGATTCTGGCAAGTATTTTATCTTTAGCTGAATTATTAGCTATAATGTTTGCAGTCAGGGGGCATTCTGGAAGTTGGGAGATTGCTAAAATCTGGCTGGCTGGGGCTGGGTCTGAGTCCCTGGTTTGTATGGGTAGTCTACTGAGGCAGTCAGCATGTCCCAGTTCTTTACCAGGTTTATGTATTAGTTGATAGGAATAGGCTGCTAAGAAGGTTGACCATCTTAGCATTCTCGGAGAGAGAATTTGTGGAGTAGGTTTGTTCCACGTGAAAATGCCTAGCAGGGGTTTGTGATCTGTAATTATAGTAAATGGTCTTCCATATAGGTAATCATGAAATTTTTTGACCCCTGCTACTATTGCTAGGGCTTCCCTGTCAATTTGTGCATAGTTTCTTTCAGCTTTGGTTAGAGTGCGTGAATAGAAGGCTATGGGTCTTTGTGTACCGTCCTTGAATATGTGACTTAAGACAGCCCCGATTCCATAGGGAGAGGCATCGCAAGCGATGCATATTGGGGTGTCCTCTCTGAAAAGAGTGATAGTTGAACTGTGACAGATAATCTTTTTTAACGATTGGAAGCTACTCTCATGTTCTTTGGTCCAGGACCAAGTTGTACCCTTGTCTAGGAGTCTATGCAGAGGCTCCGCAATAGTGGCTTTATGGGGGATGAAGGCGTGGTAAAAGTTTAACAATCCTAAAAAGGATTGAAGCTCTTGTTTATTCCTAGGGCTGGGTGCGGTCTGGATAGCCTGAAGTTTTTCTGAGGTGGGGTGAATGCCCTGGCTATCTATTTTGTACCCTAGGAATTCAGTGGATGTGACTCCAATAGAGCACTTTTCCCGCTTAAGTTTAAGGCCGGCTTCTCTGAGCCGGCTCAGCACAGCTGACAGCCTGTCAGCTAAGTTCGCTTCGTTTTCTCCGGCGATGAGAACATCGTCGAAATAGGGGCAGACCCCGGGTATTCCCTTCAGGGTCTTCTCCATGATACCCTGAAATATACCCGGGGCCGCCGATATGCCAAATTGGAGCCTCTTTACCTTAAAGGCACCGCGGTGGGTGACAATTGTCTGGGCCTCCGCAGTGTCCTCAGTGACAGGCAGCTGCAAATACGCCTGTGTGAGATCAAGCTTGGCGAAAAGGGCGCCAGAGCGGATGGAAGCAAATACGTCCCTTACCGCTGGCACCGGGTAGGCATGGGGGCTGAGGGCTAGGTTGACTGTCGCCTTATAATCAGCGCACAGTCTCACTTCACCATTAGGTTTGATTGGGGTAACAATAGGGGTCTCCCAGGTTCCCCCTTCTGTTGGCTCAAGCACCCCTAGTCCTACGAGGCGATCAAGTTCGTTTTCGATTTTTTCCTTAAGGGCAAAAGGTACCCTCCTGGCTCTTATCTTAATTGGTTGGATTGCAGGGTTTAGCTGTAAGGAGATGGGGGGACCCGTGTATTTCCCTAAAGTGCCATCGAAAACGTCGGCGAACTTATCGCAAACGGCTTCTAGGCTGGGTGTTAGAATGGTGTTAACCCCTGTTAAAGCGATGCCTAGTGGACTGAACCAGTCTAGCCCTATCAAATTGGTGCGGTTCCCTGGTGTAACTAAAACCTCCAGGGGACCCTTGAACCCCTTGTACTGCACTACGACCTTGGCTTTCCCTTCCAATGGAATGGGGGTCTTCTGGAAGTCAGCTAGGTGTACCTGAGTTTGTTTCAGGGGAATTTGTCCTCGGCCTTTCTGACAGATCTCCTGATAGGTTGTCAGCGAAATTAAGGAAACTGCTGACCCAGAATCTACTTCCATGTGGCAGGGCACCCCCTGAATTCTGACCCAAATCTTAACCTTGGAGCTTATGCTGTTTACTCTGTCCACTGTCTCTACCAGGGGGCCTGGGTGGGGTTCTCTGCTGGCTTGGGCAGCCGGCCTACCTGGGGGGTTTGCCTCCACCTCATTGATGTTGTCCTGGCCCTTGCTGCGGCACACCGGCTTGATGTGGCCAGTCTTCCCGCAATTGTGGCATTTCGCGTTCCTAAAGCGGCAGCTTCCTCGGGCATGATTGCCCCCGCAGCTGGCACAGGCGGCTCGTTGCTCGTAACGCGGTGGTGGCGGTGGAGGGTTCCTGGACCCCCGGCGGTCCGACGTTCTGCCCCTTCTCGGCTGTCGGTGCTCCATTCGGTGCTGTAGGGCTTCTCCGTCGGTGAAATCTACCGACTCTCCACTGTCGCTGAAGGCTGCGCTTTCCTGGTAGACGGTCGCGGGGGTCTCTGGGGTCGTGTTGGTTGGCTTCTTCTTGTGGCTGTGTTCGTATGCCATGATCTCCCTGGTCAGCTCGGCCAGGTTCATGTCGGGTTTGGACGTCAGTTTTTTCTGTAGCTTCTCGTCCCTCAGACCGATCACCACCTGGTCTCTGATGCGGTCTTCCAGGTCGGGGAAGCAGCAGTTCCTTGCGGCGTGTCTGACCCCGGCGATGAACTCGTTGGCGGGCTCGTCCTGCCGTTGTTTCTTTTGTGCGAATTGCACCCGCCAGTACAGTTCTGATCGAGCCGGCATGTAGTATTTGCTCAGCTGGTCCACCAAGTCTGCGTAGGAGACTTCAGTGATGGGCGCTGGGCTGAACAACCCGACGGCTGCATCGTACACCGGGGGCCCGCTGATGTACAGCAGAGCGGCGGCCTTTGCTCGGTCGTCAGTGATTTTACTGACGAGGAGGAATCCCTCGACTTGGCCGAGGTGTGATTGCCATCTCTCGGGATGGCGGGTATCAAACTCCCTCACACGGCCGAAGTTTGCCATGTCGTCCGGTCCTGGGTTGCTCCGATGGAAGTTAAAACTTCCGTGACAGCTCTTGCCGGGAACTTCCTTCCTCGGCCGTGACTTCAGCTCCGGAGCGATCCCACCTTCGTCGCCAGTGAAGTAGCCGAAGGACCACTCGGGACGACAGGCTAGTAACAACAGGTTTATTTAAGAGCAAGGCAAACATAGAATAACTTGTCCGGCTTTTATAGCCGGCAGCTGGTAGCGAGGACCAATCAGCGGTGTTTATTTTGGCGCCGTGTCAGGCAGGGACCAATCCGCGTCGTCTTCCGTTGACAGCTCCGGCTTCCGCGTGGCTTGGTGTTTTGACAGCCGCGAGCTGTCAGTGGTGGCGCCTGCGCTGTGCGGGGAACTTTGACAGCTGTCAAAGTTCCCGCGTGTTTTTCTGTCAGGAGGCTTTTTAGTTATACACTTTGCTGCAGTAGTATTGTTTGAACTGTTAACATATATACATATCTATTACGGGATTGTTTACATATATAACACAGAGACTGGACAGCCACTTGTCTGAAATGGTATAGGGTTTCCTGCCTGAGCAGGGGGTTGGACTAGATGACCTCCAAGGTCCTTTCCTCCTCCTCCTCCTCCTCCTCCTCCTCCTTCTTCTTCTTCTTCTTCTTCTTCTTCTTCTTCTTCTTCTTCTTCTTCTTCTTCTTCTTCTTCTTCTTCTTATTATTATTATTATTATTATTATTATTATTATTATTATTATTATTATTATTTTATTATTATTATTTTATATTATTATTATTATTTTATTATATTATTATTATTATTATTATTATTATTATTATTATTATTATTATTATTATTATTATTATCCCTACCTCTCACTATTCTGACATAAATACTGGAACTAAGTCATTGCCTAACTTTCAGTTCCCTTCAACATTAAGGCATAATCATACTTCATTCCCCCCAATGTATCAAAAGCCATAATGATACATATTTTGAGAGGCAATTATTTTAAAATGTGCATCTTAAAGCCAACATTCCCATCACCTCTTGCTTTCTTAGATAAGGTATGGAATTATAATAGTACATGCTGGAGGATACCAGGTCAGAGAAGCTTATTCTAAAACTTACCTTAAAAGAAAAGGAAACTACATAGAAACTTTTCCAAAAGGATATCCTGGAAATATTTGGAACTGACTGGGAAAGGAACAGATTCTCAACATTACATTTATAAGTGTCCACAATCCCTGTAACTTTTCCTACTACTCATTGCAGAAATTTAGCCAGCCTACCTGTTGCTTTTCTCCACTCCAGACGATACCCACGAGCATTAGGAATGATATTCCAGGCAACTTTAATTGATGTTGGGTCAACAGCAATAGTCCTAAGAAGCTGGGCTATTTCTAAGAGCAACAAAAATAAATTGTAAAATTGTGAATGATTAGGAAATTGACTAATAGCCCCTCAGTTATTACAATCTTTGGCTCCAAGCCTAATTACTATGGGACAAGTTTATTCAAAGAAGAAAAAAAGTAACAATCTATATCAAAATTTACTATTATACGAAGTCCCAGCACTTTTTCTAAAGATGGGCTGCATAAATAGCATTCATATATTGACTTGAACATACCTAGACATCGGTTTCAACTATAATTACCATATAATATCTGTTGCATTTTTTCCTCCCAACTTGAATACTTGATAAAGAGTACACCATCTTTAAACTTGAATCAGAAAACTTCTCTAAACCAATGTTCATGTTTGATATCTTCATATTTAACTGAATTATTATACTATAAACTAGCTCATAAATGAAATGCTAACAGTGGACCTATTTTACCTGCAGTGGTGGTGATTGTAATAGCAGCACAAGCAATATTAATTGTGGTATCACTAGTAACATAACAAAAATAATCATCAGCAAGTACGCATACCTGTTTTCCTTCTAATAGAGGCCTTGGGACCTTCTACCTGTCCATAGAGTGGCGCAACAGATACCAGGTAATCAGTGTTAGGCTGCAACCTAGTTAACAAATATGAATTCTTGCTGGCATCCACATCAGCTGTTTGACGACCCTGACCTAAGAAATTTCAAAATATAAAGCAAAATGCAACAAAGCTGTTAGCTATTATCCATACAAAACATGCATTTGTGAATTACATGACCACATGCTGAATTGCAGCAAACCACCTTTATTACTTTCCTTTCCCATTCAGCAAGAGATCCTCAATTCTTCACTTATGTCATTCGAAGTGATATTTCCTGTAGACATTGAAATTACCACAAATATACAACATCTTTTTAGATACAGTAGACTTTTAATACTACTCCCAACTTCTTAATCTATTAATGAAGTGGAAAACTAATTGTAGTAACTGTTAAGTTGTGAGCTCTGGACCGCATGGCCAAGATGGACGATGCAGGACAACAGGGTTCAGCATAACATTCTTTATTGATGAAGCACAGACTTGGCAAACAAAGGGGCAACTGCCCCTCTTATGTACCTAGCCAGGTATACTTGGAACCAATCCCATTGTCCGGATTTCCCGCCAAAGACTGCCCTGCCAATCCTGACAGGGCACCCTGCCACCTGGTGGTGTCAGTGGCTATCTCTGTGTAACATCCCCTATATACATATATACTGTACATAACAGTAACTTGAAAGTATTCTAAATAAGGAGCATAGGAGTTAATTAATAGATTTCTTACAAAAAGAAAAATCACAGGGGTTTGGACCTTTTATTGAAACACTTAAAGAGTGCAAGTCTGCCACTTTCAAGTTTTGAATTGTGGATAGGTGTCATCATTCCATCTAAGACTCATAATCAGTTCTTAATGGACATTACATTGCTTGGGTGGGAAAAAGATAACTTCTCCCTAGAAGTTCTCAATGTATAATGATGCAATGTTGCTTTAATTTTGCAATATTTCTATCTATAGGTGAGGAGCTATAAAGGAAATTGCTTAGAAATAACTATGTGTGTCTTTCTTGAGTTTTGGAGCCTGACTTGTAGTGATTTCTGGATAAACCTATAACTAAATTACACAGCAGCCTATAAAATTATTGTAAAAGTGTACTTAGATTGGAAAATCATGCATATCAGGACTACCTCCCTTCTAGAAGATATATTAATTTATCACACATGGATAGATTGTGTAGGTGTATTTTTTAATATTAAATATTATAAGAATATAATGTTAAATACATTTTTAAAAAGAAACTCTTGCTTCATACTTTGTGCCTTTCTATATTCGTTTGCATTTGTGTGTTTGTGTGTGTGAATACACACACACACACACACACAGAGTACCTATTTGTGTAATATTATAATGCTATTTAGAGCCTAGTCAAATTATTTTCAGGTCTTGTTCAGGTCTGCAAGATTTATATTTGCCATCAAGTGCTCCTGTTTCCATTGATTTTTCACTGTAACAATTAGGGGGGGAAAACCATATAGATGCCTAATTAGAAAACAGTCTCATTTGTTATTTAGAATGGAAGTGTCAGAATCCATTTATATCACATTTCATAAATGTATAGGTAGAACAATGTGCTTATTCTGGGGATTCTGCCATCTCTCTGAAGGGGGGGGAAAGGATAGACTTAAGGTGATCTTCTAACAACAGGGAACATTTGAACTGGGGGAGGGAGGGGGAGAGACAGATCTGGATTGCATCTTCATTTACAACTGAAAAAGGAAAGCAATAACCATAAAACCAAGGAGAGTTCCCTTTCCCACGGAAGGGCCTGACACCTAAGCAAATGATGAGAGCCTGACCAAATGGATGAGGGGAGGGGCTGAAATGGGAATGCTTTATATAGGATTGAAATGTAACTTTGTTAGATTCCATCTTGTATTGCCACAATCGATTCCATCCTAGTAAACACTTTCCTTTTGGACTAAACTTGCATCCAAGAGTTCTTATTTCCTAAGATGTGGATTGAGGTGGGTCCTGACAGGAAGTTTTGATATCTTGAAAATCATTTTCAGTCTGTCAACTGCATAGTATAATTAATGCAAAATTGTCATTCAGTGTCTAAATGGAGAACAGGGTCTTACTCGATATGTGAGAAGAAATATTTATATAACATGAAAAAGTACCAGTGAACAGATATACCTGAGGGGAGTTCCCAGGTAACACGATATGCAGTAACTCCACTCACACCCCTCCAGATCACCAGCATCCCTTGAGAGGAGATGTCCTGGGCACTCAGTTGTTGTATTCCTGCCAAATTCACTAGAAAGAGAGAGAGAGGAAAAATCAAACAAGATGAGCAGAAGGATGGTTCAGCTATCTAATTATCAATAATTCTAGAACCCAAATTTTCGTGAGCTTTATTTCCTCACCGAATTCACGGTTATGCTTCAAGATTATGAAAGGCAAAGACATGATTTTCCTATTTAAGTTATGAAGTTAAGGATGTTTTTATGGTTGTACTAGCTGATAATACCCACAATCAGTATCTTTATAGTAGTAGACTATAAAGACTACTAAAAGAGTTCCAGATAAAGACAAGAAAGTCCCAATCCTGGCACCTCGCATTTCTCAAAGCCTACTTCATGTATAAACTAAACACTGGAAAGCCTATAGTTCCTTATGTACCTAATCAGGGCTGGATTAACAACAGGCAAATCAGATAGTCCTTGGGTTACAGCCACTCGTTCAGTGACCAAAGTTATGATGGTGCTGAATAAGGGGGGACTTGAGAACAGTCCTCAAAGTTGAGGTTGTTGCAGAGTCCCAACAGACAAATGATTGTGAGTCAGACACTTGGCAACTGGCTTGCAAAACAGTTGCAGCATCCTACAGTCATGTGATCACTATTCGCTGGCTTCCCACAAGCAAAGTCAATGGGGAAGCGAGTAGGAGGTTGCAAGTCATTCCTATAAGTCTCTCCCATGCCCCCTTTTTCACCTGCCTGCCACCTACGCTCTATAATGCCTAGTGTGGCACTGCCTGCCTGCACTCTGTAGTGGCCATCCATGGTACCTATCCACCTCTGCTCCACTGCTTTTGCCCACAGTACTCATCCGTTGGCACTCCATAGTGTCTGCCTGAAGCAGCTGTCCAGCCATCCATTCTCTGTAGTACCCGCCCATTCATAGTCCGCAGTGCTTGCTGTGGCACCCACCCCACCCTCTTTAGTACCTGCTCATGGCACCCAGGCACCCTCCTGCACTCCGTAACACCTATTCCAGGAACAAAGCTCTGCTTCCCTTAATTTAGGCGACACTTACATGTTCGACTACGAACTACAGCAGGCACTATTGTATGATGTAGGAAGATTGGATGCAATGTTATCACATAGTCAGTGTTAGGTCGAAGGTTGCTGAGCAAGAACGAAGTAGAACTGGCATCAAGATTCACTTCTTCAGCCTGAGCTTCACCTTTCAGAAGGAAAAACAAAGGTAATTTTAGAAATGTACATAAAAAACGTACGAGAAATATATAGGATCACTGGCTAGTGCTACTTCTTTAAAAATGTTGATAAAATTACAACTCAAATTCTTATTGGAACTTCATTCTTCATTTCTTAACATTGAAATTTAAAGACTGAACTATATCACTAATTCAGGAAAGTAGAATTATTGATAAATGAGGGTTGTTTCCTTTTAAAATAGTCTTCCCCAACCTTGTATCTTCCACAGGTTTTCCAGCTATTCCAGCATTCTGGGAAATGCAAGTTGAGAGTGCCTGCAGTGGTTAAAGCATCAGGCTAGAAACCAAGTGACTGGGAGACTGTGAGTTCTAGTCCAGCCTCTGAGTGATCTTGGGACGGTTACTCTCAGCTCTAGGAAAAGGCAATGGCAAATAACTTCCAAAAAAAATCTTGCCAAGAAAACTAGAGACCTTGGCCAGGCAGTTACCAGAAGTCAAAAGTGATTTGAAGGAACATATACACAGTTGGCCAGCAGCCACATGCTGGACTCAAAGAAAATACTTAATAAAGTCAGAGCCAAAAGTAAGGGAGAATATTACTGTAAGTATCTCACTGGACCTTGTCTTAATCTCTCTAATCCATTTTTCCTCTTTTTCTTACTTTCTTTACTCTCTTCTGTCTTCCCCCGATAGCGGATTGAAGGGATGAGACAGATACTTAACAGAAATCGGAACTGACCCTTTCTGAGAGCTTTGAAAATTAAGCCACATGCTATACGGAACTAGGCTGAAGTCTGTAGGACTGAAAGTCACCCACACTTCCTTGTAATACAGCAGCTACAGAAGTCCAGCTTACATGTATCTCCGGACTGGGCTCATTTGTTTTCTACTTGATCCCATGTATATCTCCACCCTCTATTTCAGAGTATTTAGTATTGCGTGGAACATGAATCTTTAGCTGCTGAACAAGGAACGGAGACCATTTTAACATAAACCATTTTTACTCTAAAGTGGATTAGAACAAATATCTAGAGAGCATTGATAGACAAATGACAGTGACAGTTACTACAGGACCCTTTTTTTGCACAGGCTTTCTTTCTGATTGAGTCACACCAAGCAAAGCCGCAAGCAAAAGGAACAGTTGGCGGTGATCTCATCAACATTCATTTTGGTGCCCACAGGGCCAGCATTCTCTGCTAGGCAGATGAATTCCCTTGGCAGCAGGTGTGGCCAGACACTGGGTGAGGCACTGGGAGACTTGCCAGGGCTATAAGCACCAGCATGGCTGCAGGCTGAGGTGAGGCAGCTCCAGGTGCAGCTTCTGACAAGCACATCACAACAAGTCATGGGGGAATATTCCAGTAGGGTCCACTTTCCCAAGCCTGGATTTTCTTACCCAGGAAACCATGAGTTCTGACCCTTGCTGCATTTGGTAGTTAGAACTGATGCTTGGGAGCAGTTGGGACTGGACATAAAGTTACCCTCTCTCCAACTCAATTTGTTCTTTTTAAAGTCTGCAATCCTCAACAAACAAGAGCTGTTACAGGACAGGGATGTACAGTACAGATGTCTCCATCCCAGACAAAGTGCTCCATTCTGATGAAGGACTCACTTTTCTGCTAGAGCACAAGCCCATTATAACCTAAAGAAACACAGCAATTCCTGTTCTCCCCTCATCCCTGTAAATCAGGAGATGAAGAACTACCAATCAGGTTAAAAGGAAGCTGCAGCCATGTACTGTACTTCCTGTTCCACTTCAGCTCCAGTACTCCCTGAAGCAACTGAATTAATTGCTGATACAGAAGCCTTCTGAGGCTTAGCACTTCTAACCCCAAAAACCACCCCTGTGATTTTTTTTGCACTGACCTCTAGCCACATAAGTGAGCCTGTAGCCTTGTAGGGCTTCATTCAGATCAGCTGTCCAGGACAGCCTGAGGAAAAATGGCCCTGTTTCCAACACCCGAAAATTTGTCACTCCAGACAGGATCTCTGTAAGGAAAACAAAGTATTGGGATCTCTATCAGGAAAATAAAGAATCGTTGGGGTGGGTCCTTCACATTCACATTTTACTTGAGTCCCAGACACGTTGTGTTATGAGAGAATTTATACTAATAGGATGGAGTCATTTTCACTCATAGTGGAATGAACTGCATGAGCAAAATGGCAAAGCCATCTCCAGCCAGGGTCCCTTCAGAATACCAGGAATACAATACCAGTACCCCAACCATTAGGCTGCCTGGAACAAATGAAAGCTGGCAGGATCATCATTGCAGAAAACCTGGCATTGTAAGGTTATGCTGGCAACTCATTTGAAAATTATACAGGATAATGACAGCAGACAGTGGAAGTTATAAAAATGGTGCAGACAATACACATGTGAGAAAAGACAGTCCTTAAGCACAAAGTCCAAAAGCTGCATAGGGCTCTAAAGATCAATCCCAGGACTTTGACTAATACTTAAAATGGCCTTGTAGTCAGTGCAGTAGTTTCAAAACACACATGAAGTATTTTCTGGGGTTTAGCCCAATAGCAGCCTAGCTGTGATAATGTGTGATAGCTATAGTGCATTCAGAAAGTATTCAGACCCCTTCACTTTGGTTAATTTTGTTACGCTGCAGCCTGATTCTACAGTTGTTCAAATTCAGTTTTTTTTCTCATTAGTCTATACTCACTAATGACAAAGCGAAAACCGAATTTTAGAAATGTCTACAAATTTATTAAAAAGGAAAAACTGAAATGTCACATTGGCATATGTATGCAGACCCTTGCAACAACACGTGAAATTTAGCTCTGGTGCCTCTCATTTCTCTTGATCATTGCTGACATTTTTCTACACCTTGATTGGAGTCCACCAGTGGTAAATTAAATTGATTGGACATGATTTGGAAAGGCACACACCTCTCTATAGAAGGCCTCACAGCTAACAATGCATACTGTGGCAGAGTAAAAGCCATGAGGTCAAAGGAACTGCCTGCAGAGCTCAGACAGGATTATTGCAAGGCAATGATCAGGAGAAGGCTACAATAAAATTTCTGCTGCACTGAAGGTTCCTAAGAGCACAGTAGCCTCCATAATTCTCAAATGGAAGAAGTTTGTCACAACCAGGTCTCTTCCAAGAGCTGCTCACCCAGTCAAACTGAACAATTGGGGGAGAAGGAATTTAGTAAGAGAGGTGACCAAGAACCCAATAATCATTGAGCTACAGAGATCCTATGTGGAGATGGGACAGAGTTCTAGAAGGACAACCATCACTGCAGCCCTCCATCTATCTGGGCTTTATGGCAGAGTGGCTAGATGAACGCCTCTCCTCAGTGCAAAAGACATGAAAGTGTGCTTGGAGTTTGCAAAAAAGCATCTAAAGGACTCTCAGACTGTGAAGAACAAGATTCTCTGGTCTGATGAAACCAAGATAGATCTGTTTGGCCTCAATTCTAAAACTTATGTCTGGAGGAAACCAGGCACTGCTCATCACCTGCCCAATGTCATCCCAACAGTGAAGCATGGTGGTGGTGGCAGCATCATGGTGTGGGGGTGTTTTTCAGCAGCAGGAACTGGGAGACTGCTCAGGGATGAGGGAAAGCTGAATGGAGAAAAGTACATGGATATCCTCAATGAAAACCAGTTCCACAGACTGGGCCGGAGGTTCACTTTTCAACAAGACAAATCCTAAGCACACAGCCAAGACAACACAGGAGTGGCTCAGGGACAACTCTGTCCTAGAGTGGCCCAGCCAGAGCCCTGACTTGAACCCTACTGAACATCTCTGGAAGGACCTGAAAATGGTTGTCCACCAATGTTCGTCATCCAGCTTGACTGAGCTTGAGAGGATTTACAAGGAAGACAGGCAGAAAATCCTCTAATTCAGGTGTGCAAAGCTTGTTGCTTCATAGCCAAAAAGACTCGAAGCTGCCAAAGGTGCTTCAACAAAGTACTGATTTGAATACTTATGCCAATGTGATATTTCATTTTTTCCCCTTTTTACTAAATTTACAGATATTTCCAAATTGCTGTTTTCACTTTGTCATTGTGAGGTACTGAGTGTAGATTAATGAGGAAAAAAAATGAATTGCAACAACTATAGAATCTGGCTGCAGCATAACAAAATTGACAAAAGTGAAGGGGTCTGAATACTTTCTGAATGCAGTCTATATTGGGGGAAAATATTCTGATGGGTATAGCACACATTGTATGATGAATTATTACATTAATTTTTAATATGAAGTTAAGTTTTGAGTACAGCACAACTCCTGATGACATACATGGACATATACATTCAGTTGCTTGTCATGATAACTAAATAAAGACATCTTCAAAAGCAATATAATGCCCTGTAAGAATGTATGAGTCAGGTACCCAGGATTAGCCAAAGAATTAGCCAAAGGCTAGGAAAAAAGATGGTGGATGCATACTTGCCCTGGAGGCTATTTAGGACTCCAATGCCACAATGGAAAAGGCTTTAAATTCCTGTATTAGCAGGGTTTCTCAGACATAAATTCAGGACAATATCAGACTTTTCATTATGGCTTTTACTTGCTTCCCAGAAGATAGCCATCAACTTATTCACCAGCTCTCTGACTCTGCAATCAAAAAACTGTGGCTATGTCCTGAACTATTACACATAAACTTCCTAACTGTAAATTCTAAATATTATACATGATAAGGCTACACAAACACCCAAAGAACCACAAATGGGAGTTTATACCCGAGAAATCTGAAGGCACCAAATTCTGGAATTATTTGGGAGGAATTTTAAAAGGAAATATATCAAGAAATGTCAAAGAAATTACAGAATTTCAGTACATCAAAGATGGGCTTATTACTCACGTGTCCGTCCTTTGCCAGAAACTGATTCTCCAATGCGATTGGCATACTGAGCTATAATAGTGACCTGGTAATCTGTCCCACTTTTCAAGCCACGAAGTACAGTGCTTGTCTCACCAGATCCCACACTGATCTGTTTAGTATCCAGAATGAATCTGTTACTACTCATTAATTGCCACCATATCTAATCATATATGCAAATACCATCTGTATGAATTTACATTCTACTATTTCTGGTATTTCTCAAATAAAAATGGCTTGAGGAAGGACAAGTAGTACTTAACTCCTACCTCTATACTATTAACCTGATAAAAATTTATCACTACAATACTAAAGCTAATTAGTTTTACTAGGAATAAATAAAAAATGTCCTTTTTTCAAAACTGCGTTGTTTTATGTAAAAATAAAAATCTCCTCTTCTAGGCAAATAAAAAAAGAAAAATACTTTACAAGTCTTGTGTTTACTGCACATTGCTTACAAAACCTCTAACATGTTTAATGTTCATTTTATACTACTTGCAAACCATGTCACATGTTCACCTCACATTCCTTGCACCAAAGAGTTGACCGCAATTTATTAGATGGAGTTATTGCTTAAAACAACTTTAGACAGAATAACAGAGTGATCAAAGCTGGCCAACCCCCTGCTTCATTATTATCTAAATTCGTCAAAATAACACTCCCCAAGTTTCTCTTCTATTATCAAATACTATAATATTTGATAATAGAAGGGAGGGACTTTAAGTAAATAAGAACTGGGTGATGGTCACAAGAAACTGATGGGGTAACTAGTTGAAGAAATAAGCTACATTCTGTGATGAGACAACTCCCTTAGAATGCAGGGCGGACACTGGACCTTTCATCCTTTTTTATAAACAAAAAGTCAATATTATTATGTCAACTATAACAATGTGTATCAACTAAAAGAGCACTCTGGAACATGGGCTGGTCTGAAAACAGACAAAGCCAGTTAGTGTTTATGTTGTTGTTTTAATTTGGAGGGGGAAGGCCATTAATATAGCATGACCTTGATAATGTACCTTCAACCTCTTTTCAGACCAATAAGGGCCTTACTCCCACATTAGTTGTATGCATAATATTTTATCCTGAGAAATGCCACCCCCAGAACACCGCAAACCACTTCTTATTCCAGAAGTTTCACTTTTAGAAAACTGCTATGTTAGCCACAGAATGGGTTGACTAATGTGGTCTTGGATGAAAAATAGGACAATTCAGATTTCCCCAATAGTGAATGTTTTGCACATATGTATCTGCCACACTAAAACTGCCCTGTTTTATAGCTGAATTTTGCTAAATTTACTTCTGAGAAAGCATGACGATTGCACTATAAAAAGTACTCACCTCCTGCCTTTCTGACAGGATTTGTTGCCCCAGGCCAGTCAAAGGTACATACTGGACTTTATATCCAATTACAGGACCACCAGCTGCTGTCCAACGGATCCTTAGCATGTCTGTTCCTTGTTCCACAAAGGCCAGGTTGGAAGGACCATTGTAGGCACCTTAAGGAATAATAGCAGAGAGGACAACATAAATCAGGTTTACTGTTGACATAGACCACTTTAGAAAGTTGTAGACATAGAAAAGAAAGGCTAAGCATTTCAGAAAAGCTGAAAGGATCTATGAAATGAAGAGTGACAGCGTCGACATCAGTGGGGGCTGGGACCTCTAATGGAAGAATGGAATGCTATCCACTTGCTGGGTCAAATCAAATCATCAATAAGATGGGATCAGTGGCCCTGACCTAAGCTTCCTTCAATATTGTTTCCATGGAAAGAAGAAAAGAACAAAATTCAGATGTTCACTGAAGGGAAAGTTCCAAAGGTTATATAGCATATCAAACTGAACACCAAAGTCCTCCAAATCCTTTACCTATTGTTTGGAGGATGCCTCCTGTGCTGGCACACACCTTCTGTGACACCAGCGGCAGGAGGGATGCCAGGATTTTAAAATCAGTAACATAGAAGGAATAATCTTCTGTGGGTGTGGAAGCCACTCGGTCAAGCTCCTTCCGGTCTGCATTTTTGATACCTGGGTGAAGGAGAGAAAAAAAGAAACACTCTGCTTCAGCTCCGATCCTCCATTAAACAATTGCTATATTATTGTGGCACTCAGTCTTTTTCACACTGGGAGCAACTCTCGGAATAAACTGAGCTTTGATCGCTAAGGTAAGTTTTGCCATTATTTAAACTGAGATTGAGAAACTGGCATCCTTAGACATTTTGGGTTCCACTCCCATCAGCCCCCTGGCCAACTTGACCAAAGGGAAGAAACATGGAAGCCTTAAACCAAAACATATGGAGGCCTCCTGAAACTATAAACCTGATTTAACCCTTGTAATTTGGAAAGCTACTATAACCTGAGCTCCCTGGAAGGGCACATCTTTTGAATGCACTTCAGTACCCAACATCTTAAGATAGGGCTGAGAAAAACTCCAGTCTATTGCCCTAAAGAACAGTTGAGACCAGTTAAGCTCTGCCAGTTCTTGTCCTAGTTGTTTTTAATCCAAAGTTGCAAAATTTCCACCACAGTAATAGTTGCTCCAAGCTCTCTAGGGATATATTTTGTCCTCCTTCAAAAAAATGCTTGGAAAGTACTAGAAGTCTTCTATGGTTTTGCTAAGAAAAACATGCTTCCACACATATATTACACACAAACATTTGTAATTTGAAATCCATATTAGGACTATGCTTTTCTTAGGCAAATGCCAAAAATGCATGTAACTTTCTTGCCCTGCCCTTTGAGATTTCTTCAGCGGGCAATACATTAAAAAAAGAATGGGGAAAGATAGGAGAAGAAGCATTATTAAAGACATTAAAATGGCAATGTCTTCATAATCGGGTGGTGAGATGAATATCTTGCTTGATGAAGAAATGTGGAGATTTTGAAAGCCTGTACATTTTTGTGGCTTTGGAGTTGATTTAATAAAAGCAATGATCTTCAAGGGATTTCTCCTGCCAAAATAGTACTTGTGTTTCTGTATAACAGAAATTGACATGGCCATCTTTTTTAAGCACTTCACTTGCTTTTATTTTTTTTAATTTTAAATTCTAATCTGGAAAAATATTTATCTATGCATCAAGAACAATGCACCGATAAACAATTATTTTCTGCAACAATTAGCCTGGGAGCTGTATTATAGTCGTAGAACTGAATTCTCAGTTTGCAAGTGCAGACTTCCCCAGGCTTATTGGAGACATAAGCAAAGTCAGGGGGGTGGGGTGGAGAGGGGGTTCCAGGATTAATAAACCTAGAGGGCCCATCCCGTGCTTGCAATGTTCTCAATCTCACCTATCCCTAATCTGGCAAGTAGGAACTGGTTTATGCATTTCACGTACCACCCATCCAATATGTTTTTCTTTCAGCAAACAGTTAACAACAAGCAGGAGATAATGGGACCTAGTGGCTGGTGCGGAGGGAGAACGTCCCATTAAATTTGTCCTTATTTGATACCCATCCTACACTGCAAGATCACTCACCCACAGCAAAGACTTTAATGCCTTGATTCTTCAGTTTTAAGGCTGTCTGCTCAACCTCATCCTGAGACTTTCCATCAGTAATGAGAATACAGATCTAAGGGAAAAGAAAATGCAATAATAAGTAACACAAATGACTTAAGGTCAATTCTTTTTGAAGAACAGCTCAGTGTATGCTCAGCCTGACCAGCTGCCATTAAATGACTGAGGCAGAAATAAAGATCAAGACTGCTAAACGTGTTTCTAGGAACCAATACCCTTATTTCAGAACACCAGTAAGAGTTATTTTTTAATGTCGGTCTATTAACAATATGTAGCGTTTAAATGTTCCTTGTGGGGTGTTTTGCTTACTAGAATAGGACAGATATTGCTCATACAGCCCTTTAAGTTCAAAAAAGTTGAGGTTTAAGTGCTACATCCATTCAGCATTCAGGAAGCAACAGGTCATACTTCCACTGAAAAACATGAGTTTGCAATATTATAAGAGACCAAAAATGGCTGTAAGAATTGGCAAAACCTGTAGGATTATGCCCAGGACTCTCTGGCCATTCCCTTCTCTTTCTGTTGGGGCAGAAAACGTTTTCACCGTACCTTTGGAATGTTAGGCCGGAGCTGACTGGCCCCAAATAAATTATCTGCTACATAACGCAGGCCTGCTCCTGTGCGAGTATTTCCACCCTTGAAGGCTATCTCTTGGACAGCCCGTATCACTTCCGTTCCATTGAGAAAGTCAGAGAATTCGAACTCAGTCCTGGAATCGGAACAAAATTAAAAGTAATACTATTATTTGAAAGTCCATCAGGTGACAGGAAGTATTTCTCAGATTACTGCTCTGTAACTGATTTTTGTAGTTGTTTTTTTTAAATCAATCTCTGCGAGGTTTTTTTGGGAGCTTTTCAATGTTATAAATAGAGCACTTGGCTCCTCTAACAAGTAACAGGCAATTATATGTCATGAATGCAGTTTTGTTTGTCTTTAGAGCGAATACGAATCTCAAGAATATGTGCAAGATATACACAAACAGACATAGACACAAACAGCAGCCCCTTTTGTGCCCAATACGTTACTCAATGCACATTTTCTAATCAAATAGATTTACTCTGCAAATAGAATAAAAGAGAAGATTAATATTTTTCCTTCTCTTGAAAATTGCAGGCTGGTTATTTTGAGGGTCATCCTTCAGGAATAAGGGACGGGGGTCAAGAGGCTAAACCAGAGATCTCCAACCTTTCTCGGTTGGCAGACCGGAGGAAAAGGGAGAGAGAAGCATTTTACGTGTGTGCGCACACACACAAACGGGCCGCGAGCACGTGTGATGCAAATGGGGCAGTGCTAGAAGCCGCGTGACACTCACTAGCACTTTTGCCACGCAGCACCTTGTTTTTGCCTTGTAGTGGCATTTTCGACAGACAGCATCCCGTTTTCACCATGCAGTGCCCCATTTTTGCCACGCAGTGCCTGTTTGCATGGCGGCAGTGCTAGCGCGAGTGAGGTGAGTGTGTGCACTGGGCAGCCTGTTCTGTGGCCCGGTGGCTAGCAGGCCACGGCCCGGTAGTGGGCCACGGACCACAAGTTGGTGATCCCTGGGCTAAATCATAAAAAGAACAGTTGCTGGAATTGGGTATATCTAGTTTAATGAAGGCAAGGATGAGGGCTGACATGGTAGCAGTGTTCTAATATCTCAGGGGTTGCCACAAAGAAGGGGGAGTCAAGCTATTCTCCAAAGCATCTGAGGGCAGGACAAGAAGCAACAGATGGAAACTAACCAAGGAAAGAAGCAACCAAAACTAAGGAGAAATTTCCTGACAGTGAGAACAATAAACCAGTGGAACAGCTTGCCTTAGAAGTTGTGGATGGAGGTTTTTAACAAGCAATTGGACAGTCATTTGTCTGAAATGGTATAAGGTTTCCTGCCTGAGCAGGGGATTGGACTAGAAGACTTCCAAGGTCCCTTCCAACTCTGTTATTCTGTTATTTTGGATGGTTAGAAGTAAATAGAGTTTTAACTGCAAATGAAACCAGTAACAGTTCCTTGGAATGTGACATCTCAATTTTCCCCAGACCAGTATCTTTCAGGGAGCATTGAATTCAACTCCCAGCTTGCATGGCACCAGTCTTGGGGAAGGCAGGCTATCTAATATATTGAACATCATGTTCCCAATTGTGGCCATCTAGAAAACTCAAAGAATTCTACATGCCATGAAGGCAAACTGATTGATCCCAGCATCTAGCATTTAGTGAAATTATGTCTTGGAATACAGCAGCCCCATTTAATTATCCAAGTCAGTAACACAGATGTTCTCCAAGAATTCATCTAAAGTGAGTAAAACTAAAAGCAAGAAGACTAGGACTCACCTGGGGTCATCACTGTACTGCACAGCTGCATAACGTACCCCATTCACACCCACCACATTGACAAAAGGAACAACCAGTCCTTCCATGAAGGATCGAATCATGCGGAAATTTCCCCTGCCAATGCTAGAGGATCCATCTACTAGGAATACAATGTCAGCCAGGTACACGTTGGTGCAGATCACTGCAAGGCAATATCAACTGATCAGAAAGCTTATCTTCATCAGTGGATCCCCTCCATCCATTTATATTACAAGGCAAAAGAACAGCACAAGCTGGGCTTGGTCTACACACAGTTACATACTAGCTTGAACCTTTAATCCCACAGAGCCAGACTGAATCATTCCTATTCAAAAAGGTCTACAGCTTTTGTGCACTTCATACAATGAGTCCATAACTTGATTTGACCATTGAAGTCATTACACTAGAGAAGAGGTAGAAAAAGCCTTGGCTTAATAACTAGTGTGAGAAGACTACAGATAGTCTTTGATTTACAATCACAATATCATGATTCAGTTTGGAAGTAGTGAGTCATGACTAAGCCTTGGCAAATAAAATTTTAGAGTCATCAATTCATAGCCCCTACTCCATAAATGCATAGCTTTTTTCTATTGTGAGCTGCATTCCTTCAGATGAGATCTCTTCAGAAGACTACATGTATGGCACAGTTAAAGCTAGGTACACTCTTTCTTATTACACCCTCTGTTCTCTCTTTCAAGCAGCAGGTTGCAAGGAAGGGAGGAAAACGTTTATCAAGGCTTCTGAAATTAGGTCCAGGAGCAGAGGTTTCCTATCCCTAAATTACCCACCATCACCCCCCACAGTCAAAGGAATTATTAGTATTATATGGCTAGAAAATTTGTAATGTTGAGGAGAAAAAAAATAGCAGTGTTCCTTTCCTCTCATTGCACAGCTGTTATGAAATTATAATTAAGAACTGTGTGCCAGGTATGTTCTGTAACTGGTTGTTTTTTTTTTAAATGAAAATGCTTTCAAATACACAAAGTTGTGAAAAATAAACCTGGCCATGTTCAACTCCACACGTGAACTCTCATCCCCCTGTAGTTGCTGGGGACTCCCAAATGAACTCCAGCATCTAATCTTTGCTCTCCTATTACACCAGGTGTGCTAGAAGAGAAATCGTAACATATGGCGCTTTGTGCAGCTCTCCAAGATTTTAAGTGGTGTTTTGACAAACCCTTCTCTCCAGGGGCCTTCTCTAACAGATGGACAGCTTTACCTCTTAGCTTTCCTGAAGTTATAGCTTCCTGCTATAACTCCTCTAGCCAATGCAAAAAGACAGAAGTTGGTGTTCCAATCTATAGGGCTGCCATGCAGGGTTAAATTAACCGTGACTCACCTCTCTCCCTTTTTTGAGCCATGACTTGTATGGAAGCAAAGAGTACAGCATGGAGTGCTGCGAGGAACAGCGTTTCCCTTCTCATTATGAGAGTCTGAAATAAAGAATATGAGATGGAAGCATGCTCGGTTTTTCAGATAATACTGAAGTATTACCCTAGTCTCCAACCCAAGAAAACAGATTAGGGGAAAAAAGGATCTCCACAGTCCTTGCTTATTTATATACTACTTTTATATCTCATTGTTTCTCTGGAAATTCAAATAGGCTTCCTATAATTTTATGTTGTTTGCTTACCCATGGCCAAAGAGATGAAGATGACTGCAAAGACCCGAGTGCAGTGCATTTAATAACAGGAAAAATCAGGCAGTACAGAACAGAATATTTAAGAGTTCATATACTACTCTCAGCTATATATCAGCTTCTATATATCTCTATATACTTCTCCAAATCAGTAGCCTTCAGAAATTCAGGACTGCCGTCTCCAGCAGCTCTAGCCAGTATGCCCCCAAATTTTCAGGAACAATAGATATTATAATGCAAAATTTCTGAGAGACATGAAGTTGAGGAACTGCTCTTTAGTAACTTACTGATGGAAGAAGGCAGTTGGCTACAAGACCAAAACTAGAAAGGAAGGATGAAGACATATGCTTATGAAACCTAGTGCCTTAGTTAAAATGCCCACTGTTTCCTGGGAAATTATCAGCATGAGAATTTGGTTTCCACCTGCATTTTGGGAAAGAATAGTCAAGCTGTTATTAGCCCACATGCATTTATATTGTACATTGGTACATTCCATCTCTTTTGCACACTAAAAAATATTTAAGCCACACAAATATTGATATTTAAATAAATGTATTTTATTAGAACTATACAGGTCTAAATATATTTCATTCAAAATCTCTCCTTTTAAATGGGTAGTTAACTGAGAACTACCAGATGAGGCCGAAATGCAAAGAATGATAGATGTATCTTCCCTTTAATGCATTAATCTTCCTTTATCAGATCACTTCATTATGGAATTTTTAATGTTTGAATTCTTAAAGCATTTATACATCTTCATTTACTATTCATAGAAGCACAAATCCACACATGCGCATAATAAATGATACTTGATCCTTTTGGATCAATGAAATTGGAAGCTCCAGATATAATAGATGGATTAATCTGGAAGCTCCAGATATAAGTGATTGACTTTACATGCAGCAATAAATCATGCGATTTTTTTTTGGACTAGGCTTAACACATATGTGTACCTGGCCATTGTGGTTTATAAACCATGGCTTATGGCTCAGCACAATGTGTAAATCAGGTCACTATAATCTATTTCATACATACTGTCATTCCAGTTTGCATATCATAGCTTATTGAACAAATCACTGTTAACTTGTTGACATCTTTCCTCAGAGAGAGTAAGGAAGAGAACAGGATGTTAAACTCTCAGTTTGTATTATACAAGAGGAAAGTCTTAGTTGACAAAACAGAATACCCATGCTTAAACAAATCATTGTTTAGCATAATGGGTGAACCCACAACCATCACTTATATAAGCCTTTATTATGGGCCAAACCAGATGATTAGGTGAAAAAGGAAGAAATCCATTCTAGTGGAAACAAACCTTCACCTTAATCATCTAGATACTTAGTGGTTAGATCACACCGCGTACATATTTTCTCTTTGTAATGATCTCCTTTCTTAAAAAAACAACAAAACAGGATTCCCCCCCCTTTTTTAAAAAAAAAGGAATTATGCAAAACTCTTGGCTTAGTTTCATCAATTCCACTGAATGGAAACTTTTGAAACTTCTAAAATTAAATAGCACAGATCATTTAAATATATACTATATATAGGACACTTAAGTATTCATCGTTCTTATAATTTAAGTTCAGACTCTAGCTGGATTTTTCATGTGGCATTGTCTCTCAACCTGAAGTAACGGAAATAATAATGAAGTACCTTGCTGGGTTTATTCTACTAGACAAATAATTCAGAACTATATTTATTTATTTATTAAATGTATTTGCCACCCATCTCATTTCAAAACAACTCTGGGCAGCTGACTGTTAAAAGTACTGCACAGGCAGTCCTCGATTTACAACAGTTCATTTAGTGACCATTTTCAAAATTACAACGGCACTGAAAAAAGTGACTTATGACAATTTTTCACACTTATGACCATCACAGCATCCCCATGGTCATGTGATCAAAATTTCAGACACTTGGCTGACTCATATTTATGATGGCTACAGTGTCCCGGTGTCATGTGATCACCTTTTGCGAACTTCTGACAAGCTAAGTCAACGGGAAAGCCAGATTAACTTCACAACAGTATTACTAACTTACCCTCTGCAGTGATTCACTTAACAACTGTGGCAAGAAAAGTCGTAAAAGGGAGCAAAACTCTCTTAACAAATGTCTCACTTAGCAACATAAATTTTGAGCTCAACTGTGGCTGAAAGTCGAGGACTACCTGTAATCATAAAAGATAAATATTTCTAAAACAATGAAAATAAAAATTACAGTCCAAATAGAACTATAGTTAAGAGAGGGGATGGAGGGAACAGGATGTGTGGGGTGGGCAGGAGGGATTGCTTTTTATTTCATCAACCGCCTCCAGGGCCATGCTCCCACACCAGAGCCCCATCTGTCTGTCAGACCCAGGTATTCAGGCTCTTGGGGCAGGTCAGAAGGGCGGAAGCCAATCTCACCTCAGGGGTAAAATGTTCCAAAGGGCAGAAGCCATGCAGAGGCGGCCATTTTCCTAGACCCCGCCAGCCAGAAATCCTTGACCAACGGAGCCTGCAACATGCCTCCTCTGACGGCACGGTTGGGGTGGGCCAGTCCAAGTTGGATGGGATGGTTCCTCAGGTCATCTGGACCCACGTTACGTAGGGTAATAACCAACACCTTGAATTGGCCACTAAAAGGCCACCAATGCAATGGCTAATTTAGAGTGCAGGGGTAATACATTGTGACTTTCACAATGAAAACTTCCTAGCCACTTAGATCTTTGCATCATCTGCCTTCCGAAGTTTCTCTTGTCTTTTTATAGCACACACATCCTTGGGTTAAATCAGGGAATTCACAGGAAAGGCATTTTGGATCACGTCAAGAGCATTCTCCCTTTCTTACTATCCTAGAACAAGATCAGGTCTTTTAATAGGAAGTGGCAGAGTTGGAGAGCACAATCTGTGAATCAGGTAATTAAATGTGTATGTACATTTTCTCGTATTTTACCCTAGCAGCTTCAGGGAAACAGACGAATCTCTATTCAGTACAATAATGGACAAAACAGCAAATGGTAAACAGTCTGCAGCCTGCGGGTGTTCCCTCCGTTGTCCTAGATTATGCCACTGAAATGTAGCAGAATGTCTTTTACCCCTTTAAAAAGAGGGGTGGAAACCTCTTTAATTTCTCGCACTCGTTCCTCAAACTTGAATTTATAGCCAGAGTGCTTACTGAAACAGATTATAAATGCAATATTATGGGCATGCATGCAATACTTTGTCAGATAAATAGGCATTCAATATAAACTTCATGCATATATGAAGTCTCTTGTAGTTGAATTGGAGAATTCACTAGAAATGAATTGTGCAAGTTCCCACATGCACATAGGAAAAATATGAGTTCATAAATTGTATAGAGCCTAAAGAGCAATTGCAGCCATTGGAGGAAAATGACTGTCTCCTACATTTAGGTCCTATTTGTTCACACTTCATAATAAAATCAAAATAAGGAAACCACATTACACTTTGATGCAAAGTACAACCAGGCATGTCTTACAAGTAGCATAATTAGAATGAGGTGGGAAAACTGAGACCTTGCTGAAGTGTAGCTCAAAACAATGTAAAACAACATGGTCTGTGATGCTAAGGGTAAATTCACACAATATGCTAAGCCATGGGTTAACTAATCATAGCTTGCTGAACAAGCCGCAATTGCCTGCGTTCATGCACCACCTATCAGTCATAAATGTTCTAGACTGAAAATCAAATTTGAATTCACTGTTCTTGTGTACAGAGCTTTCCTCAAGGATAATTATTTCTGGGCTCTTTTTGGTCCCAAGGAAAGTGTAATTTCTTCTTGCCCCCAAGTTACTAAAAACAGTTTCTATCCTGGTGAACTCCAGCCAAGCTACTACCTCCCTGCCCAGCAGCTATGAGGAAGGAGATAAGATAGTTCAGCATGTGCAGGTACTTCAGAAATATTTATAAAATGGAGGGAGGAGCCCCAAAGGTTGCATGAGGCTTTATATACCCTAATCTTTAAATATCCAGCCTGTCTTTCAAAAGTCCAAAGGTCTTCCTCAATTATGATGGGACCACCTATTATTGCCTTTTAAAGCGTTACTAGCAAAATCAGCCTGCAAAAACAAAATGTAGCATTATTTTTTATTATTCATTTATGGATCACCTACAGTATTTATGGATCAGGGAAGCCAGCATTTGAATCTATACCAGTTATAATCCTCACTAGGTAACCTGACCAGGTCTTCATCTCA